>NC_063168.1:48625775-49225775 GCF_023159225.1 Perognathus longimembris pacificus
ACACTGGGTTATCAGAACGTTTATCAGAACTAGGGAAGGGGAACACCAAAATGGAGAGACAAAGAGTAAAAGGTGAATCAATGCAACAGTAATACTTACAAGACAATATGCTGTAAACCAACTGTACAACTCAGGGGAGGGTGGAAAGAGAATTGAGGAGGGGGGGAGAAAAATGGAGGAAGTAACAAGTTTGATAAGAAATGTACTCTCACTGCATTATGTATGAAACTGTAACCCCTCTGTACATCAGACAATTTCTAAAAAAGAAACATACTCTTTACTGACTTATGTAATTATAACTCCTCTACATGTCACCTTTATAATAAAATAATTGGAAAAAAATAATTGGGATTGTAAAGTTCATTAATATCCTCAACAGGTATTTACCCATATCCATTTTTACAAATGCATCATGAATATAACTTGCATGGCTTCATGTTACCCTTGGAGATTTTCTTCTTATCAAAAGGCATTTGCATGATGTTAAGTTTGAGGTGGTTCTAAGAAAACACCTATCATGAATTGAGTTCATTCAAGTTTTTCTCTAGGATTTTTTCAAATTAGAATTGGGAAAAGCAAGTTTCTCCTGCTTTTGAAGAAATTAGCAGTAAAGTGAAATTAGAAGTAGGGAATGTCATTCTGTAGAGAACATGAAACAGATGGATATTGGTATGAGGAGTCTTGGCACATACCTCATAGTTCTGATTATCCCAAAGGCTCATCCTTACTATGATTTCATTTTTCAACTCTCCCTTTGGTTATATGAAATTCTAGAATCTTTGTTAAAAAAAAAAGGTCTTTCTTTCTCACTTTTATCTAAGTGAGTTCACATCAAATGTTTGGGGAATTACAGCAATAAGAGGAGGCTGTTTAAAATAGTTACTAGACAGTAGTATAAGGCCTTGGGGAAAGGGAGAAAATGCCTCTCTTGCATGATGAGCTAGTGATCCCATTAACCATCTGTTGGAGGCGCAGAGACTGAGAACCACACATGGAGGGCCTGGTTAGCTTAGATATCATCCAGGACACCTGGAGCATTATATTCCACAGTCAGATCAGTGGCAACTTTAAAGATATTTAAATAAACCAACAGGGCTTGACATAAGTGTCAGTAACATCCCATCCTGGGGTGAGGAGAGAATCAGAATTCTCAAGCTCTTCTAAGGTTACTCACTTTCTACACACTTTCTGGCATAAGGCAACCCTTACCAGAGTTTGATAGTATTTTACAAAAATTCAAGCTAGTAATTCAAAGCTATTGATTCTATTACACAACATTCAGTTCTTAGGGCATTTATTAAGAGCCACATAGTGAGAGGGAATTACCTTTCCCTAAACACTGTGACTACTGACAAAGGGATGTCTGTCAGAAAACAACATAGCATAGTAATTCCATTGAAAAGTTCTTTCTCTCCCTCCCTTCTCCTCTCTCTCCCCCGCCCCATCCTCCTGCCCTCTCTACCACCATTTATTAGAGTATGTTAGCAAAGCACTGGAAGGAAAGGTACTCCATATTCAAGTACCGTGACGAATATTTGTCTTACTTTGGAATTATTTGCTAATAGATGTTTCCTTTGCTAATAGTTATTTCTTGCTTACTATTATTATTGAATTACAAGGTAATTACAAAGCATATAATGATGATTTTTGGATTGGTGATGGTTGTAAAGGTGGCTCCAGAATCACTATGACTATGCTTAATGTCAGCAAGATGAAATTCAACAATAAAATCAGTTTAAAGCAAGAGTAGATCTCCCACTTCACTCAAGCCTCCTGATCATGACTACTATTGATGGACTGACATTCCCAGTTAAATTCTCAAGAATCTGTCCCTTGGTTCCACTGAGAGATGGACTGTTGGGGTCAGCTGCACCTTTAAGGGGCCACAGCTGACCTCGGCCTGTCCCTCCCCTTCCTGTCTTTAACAGGAAGAGAAGGCCCTGTCCCTGGGGCTAGCACGGGTGCTATGGCAGAGGGATACCCCAGGGGCCCATCCATAGCGGGCTGGACCTCTGCCAACAGAGGAAGTCTCCTGACATCATTTGAGGGACAGCTCCTTGGGACCAATCAGGGGCCCCTCTCTTGTGCCCGCCTTTGGGGTATATCTGGGAGGCTCCTCATTTGAATAAACAGAAGCCCTAGAGGTTTTTCTCCAGGGGCCCACGCATCTGTGTTGCTCTTGGCGGTTTTGGGGCACCCTGCGACCACATGCCACTGAGGCTACCTGTGGCCATCGCTCCCGCGTGAGCGATAATGGACCACCCAGGAAGGGGCGGACAAGCCCCTTCCCCCCCCAAGCGAGGGGAAGTCGAGAGAGAGAGAGAGAGAGCCCACAATGGACAAATAGTACTTTACATTAAATATCCATGTATGAACTTGAACTTACCTTAATTTGAAGTTTCAGGGACAAAATTGCTGTTAGTCAAATCTCTTCCCTCTTCTAGGGAAAAGAGAGTGGGGGTGATGGGGAAGGAAGCATCCCCAACCCTTCTTCCTGCTCCTCAACCCCCCTCCCCCACACATTGCTGGAGTCCCTTCCCACAGAATCAGCCCAGGGCCCACCAGCCTTGAGGAGGGTGGATTCCATGGAATCTGAGAGGAAGATGTATGAAACATATTCTGAGCATCCCGGGAACGTGTAGATCCTTTTACTACAGAAATATGGTTAAGCATTGTGGTTAGTGCTTTAGGATTAATGTAGATCCTTTTCCTAGAGAAATATGGTTAAACATTGTGGTTAGTGCTTTAGGATTACACTGCAGTTCAATTATGGGTTATGCACTGTTCTAGGAACCTGATTACTATGTATTTTTTTCCTATGACAAAACAATCCCCAAACATCTCATTTATAAACACATTTTTGGAATAGTTTCCTTGTAAATTGTGATTAACAACTCTTGGAAACTGAGAGTTCATTTCTAAGTGATGACAGTTATTTTACTTTACATATACACTTCAGATTTTTTTTTTTTTTTTTTGCCAGTCCTGGGGCTTGAACTCGGGGTCTGGGCACTGTACCTGAGCTTCTTTTGCTCAAGGCTAGCACTCTACCACAGTGCCACTTTCAGCTTTTCTGTTTGTGTGGCACTGAGGAACTGAACCCATGCATGCTAAGCAAGCACTTTACCACTAAGCCAAATTCCCAGCCGCAGAATTTTTTAAATAAAGATTCTAAACATAATTCATTAAACTGATCTGAGTGAAGGAGTTTATTATAAAATCATGGGAAAACATGATTTTCTAACTATCTGCTTATATAGTATATGTGCATCATATGCATACATATGTGTTAAAATTACAACCTGCCCCAACAAGTTCTTTGTATATGGGTAAAACAAAGAAACACTGAAGACAACGCATGAATGCAAAGGAAGACTGATAACTACCATTTTCATTAGAGTACACCTCAGCTTCTGACAATGAAAACATTAGGTATTTCTTCAAGATTATTCAAAAGATAATGCTCAAAGTTGGGTTTTGTAAATCATTTATTATGATTGAAAGGAAAGAAAATGATAGGAGACAAATATTACAATTAAACATGAAACATTCTCTTGTAACCAATCATAATAACATACTTTGAATTTTTTAATGGGTATATAAGCAGTTTCCCAGAAAAGAAAAATTTTCACATCATCAGTTACAGAAAATTGATTTCTTTCCATCAAAATATTTTATTTCAGTTCTATCAAAACGAAATGCCATGTCTAACATACTACCACTTTAGCTATGTCTTCACAACTTAGTTTTTAAGATAGAGGGTTTGAGAGGGTAGGAGGGCTTACTAGATGGTGAACAAACTATTGCCTGAGAATAAAACTTTTACACATAGTTAACAGCCTTGTAAAACCTCTGGCTCACCAGCTAATGACTATGAAATCTTTTCTGGGAGCTCTGAAATGCTACTTAATCCCAGCCCAAAGACTCCTCTGACAGTTCTTCCACACTGGTTATCAGTTTATTCTCAAAAATGTATTTGTTTACTCAGTGATTGGTTGTGGCTCAAAAAGTATAGGGGAAATAATCAAGGGAAATTTATTTCTATGTGTTTTAAGAAATCTTTTTGTCATTGCCAATAAAATACACTATTACTTGGGCAATGTATTTCTTGGCTCTGTTCCTGAAGCCTGGCTTTTAAAAGGCTTAGTGTAAGAACAATACCCTGCCACAGTAAGAAAACAGCAAAGAAAATATGAAGGTTCTGACAAAAAATTAAATCAGCAGCTAGTATTTTTATCAAACTGGTTAAAAAATAGGACACACAAAGTGACACATACATATCCAAAAATAAATACTAATATTCTACACATAAATAAAATTAAGAATATTCATGATTACTATTAAACATTTCTGTAATTTTTATGACGTATCACAGTTTCATTTTATCATGAATACTAATTACACTGCTGTGATAAACACTGGAATGTACTGACCACTTACATAACCTGGTGAAGTAATATATTTCAATTTAATATCAATTAAAATTTTACTTCCTTTGAGGGAAGTGTTTTGTTTTCTTTTTTCTTCCTTGCTTTTTTTTTTTTAGCGCTACTTAGACTTGATCTTAGTACTCACACTTCTAAGGCTTGCTTGCTCAGCTGCTTTTTGCCAGTTTTTTTGGAGCTAGTGTCATGGGATTTTTCTGGTGGGCTGACTTTGATCCTCTGAATCTCAGCTTCCTAAATTGCTATGATGACAGGTGTGAGAATCACCATTACCTGACAGAAATTTTTCTCAAAAATAATTTTTTTTTTGCTGGATCTGGATATCAGTGGTAGAGTGCCAGCCTAGTATGTACAAGGCCTTGCATTTGCTAACCAGAATTGGGGGAAAAAATTACATGCCTGTAATCCTGTACTCAGGAGGCAAAGACAGGAGGATAGGTTTTTTTGTTTGTTTGTTTGTTGGCCAGTCCTGGGGCTTGGACTCAGGGCCTGAGTACTGTCCCTGGCTTCTTTTTGCTCATGGCTAGCACTCTATCACTTGAGCCACAGCGCCACTTCTGGCTTTTTCTATATATGTGGTGCTGGGGAATTGAACCCAGGGCTTCATGTATATGAGTCAAGCACTCTATCCCTAGGCCACATTCCCAGCCCCAGGAGGATAGGGTTGAGGCCAGCCTGGGGTGCACAGTGAGTTCCAGAGGAGTCTAGGATACAAAGTAAAACTCTGTCTCAAACAAACAAACAACCCAAAAAATGAGAAGGGATTTATTTTCACACTTTAATTAGGAAGGACTATATGAAAGGCAAAGCTTTATGAACTGTCTTTGTTCTCAAAGATTATTTAACAAAGCAAGGTCAAGCTGACCTAGCACCAAATATAATGAAATGTGGGGCAATATTCCAGTGAACTTGTGCTATGCTGACAGCCAAGGAATGCCAGGAATCACTGTCTCACTTGAAACTTTATACTCCAGTGGTCAGCAAAGGTGACAAGGTATACTTTGTAAATCCACAGAGAAGGGCCTGGTTACCTAACTCCTGATTTTCACATAATGATTCAGAGAGCCAGGAACTCTATTGCTCTTGCTCTGAAAATGTATCCTTATAACAATACCCCACTCCTTTCCAAACACTATCTCATTAATTAAAAGCACATTCAATCATAGAACTTTCATATTTGGCAGTGAGCTTTTCCAAATAATCAACTGGCACCAAATAAGAGGTTGGAATCTTCCTTTCTAAACACTGCCAGAATGTTCAAATGTTTAAAAAAAAAAAAAAAAAAAAGGAATGATGTCTTTCTTGGCCAGGAAGAAAAAGGGAGGTAAAAGAATTCTAACCTATTTAATCTAAGAAAATGAGCTTGTTGGCAAATACTGTACGTATGTTTTATTGTTATTCCAATATTTAAGAGTTGGCTAAGAGTGTAACCTCCTATTGCTAAAGTCTGGAATGCTGCAGTGTGGGAGTCACAATGGCAGGATGTAAACAAACTTGGTTGCAGCCTCTGCACTGAGGACAAGCAGTGAACAGTCAGATTCTTGAGCCTTCAGAGTAAGGTGGGGCCTTTGGTGGGTCTGCTGCCTGACAGAAGGAGCTGGCTCCCTACTGTCAGCGCCTGGGGTCCCGTTGTCCTAGTGGAGAGCAGTGCTGGTGCGGAGAGGTGGTGAATCGCGGCCTTTTGCTGATAAGCATTGTTGATGTAACTGGCGATCAAAAGAGTGATTTCAAGAATCTAAAACAAGAAAACCAGAGAAGGTCTTACCAATTTTGAAAGAGTGAAGGCTTGACCTTGAGCCATCTTTATCTTCAAATCCAACAACGAAGTCCTTACTTGTTCAGTACCATCAAGGCATCAGTACGTTTTTCTATTACCTCAACTGGCAGCAAAAGTAAATCTCAGAAACCAACCAAAATTAGCCAGGGGCTAGAGGAGCACACAGTTAATCCAAGCTACTTAGGAGGCTCAGATCTGAGGAGGGCAGTTTGAAGCCCAACCTGGCACTAAAGTCTTTGAGACCCTTACCTCCAATAATCTCCAAATAGTTGGTGCTAGAGCACCAGACTTGACAAAATAGCTAAGGGACAGCACCCAGGCCCAGAGTTCAACAACAACAAAATTGTCTTATAAGTTAACAACTTTAAGATAAAGTTTTAGGAAAATCTCATCCTTTTTATTAAAATCAGAATTACATGTTAGAAAGTAGCCTTTGTACTATTTTTACTTGGAAACATTAAAACTACATAGTTTGTTTAAAACAGCAAAGGAACAAGTATGTTTTAATTATAAAACTCCACTTTTGTGTGTTAGGAAAATGCCATTTAAGCACATCTGTAGTAACTGTTTTACAAATCAATTTACAGAAGATTCCAAAAAAAAAAAAATCAATGCTCAATGCCACCTTTAAATGCTAATAACTAAAATGGAAACAACTGGCTTCAATCATCTGTTTTTATTTTAGCATCTATGTCTTCTGCTCCTTGCCCAATAAGGCTGTTGTCTTTTGGGGCAAGTACAAAAATTAGGATCTTCCTTAATGTCATCTCTTTCTACTGCAAGTCTAAGTGGAAGGAAAATCAACTTCTCAGAAATTCTCTGGTGTTTTGGGTGGAATATAGCAAAATCAATGTTTTGAGCAGGGAGCCAACCTTTTTTCTTTCTTCTGCAGGCTTATCTACATAATAAATTTCACATTCCTTCATGTCTGCCCAAGCAATTTTCCTCTTTTTTTTTCCCAAACCATCTCAATATGAGGAAAAATTTATAAGCTTCTCTTTCTCTCTCTCTCTCACTGTCTTTTGAATACTGCTCCACAAAAGCTTTCTAGTTGACTTTCTCTTGTTTATCACCACGTCCTTGGTGATCACTGTCAATTCCTTCTCTTCATGTGTGAGCTGAGAGCAGCTATCAAAACAGAATTCATACTCTTCATGTGTTGTCTAATCAAACACACCTTCTAAGCTATCATTTTTTCTTTCTCCCTTAGAGCTTTTCTCTTTTTTCTCTTGCTTCCTCATTTGCAAAAGCCATCTATAGTCCATGTCTACAGTCTTTCCTGCTAATCTTGACTGACTGCCATCCTTCACAACTATTACAGAAACATCCATTTTATACTGAGAAAGAGCCACTCCAGGGCCTACACTGCACTGGATATTTCCAAAGGTCACATCTGGGTTACTTCACAGAACATTCTTTTGAGCAACTCCACAGGGTTTTAAATGAAGAGCTGATGCAAGTTCACAGCCTGCACGGACTGAACTGGTTTTCATTTTTATTGACTCAGGAGAACCAGAGCCCTTCATGTCATCCATAAAGATTCTCTATTTCCAAACTTTCATGTGAACATGGAGGGATTTTGCAGATGGAATTTTTCTTTTATTTGTAGTGGTGTTTTATGGTCGGGATAGGATTAACTCACAGACTGAATGATGATTATAATAAACAGAGCCCTTCTGGGGAATCTTTGGGTAGCAAGTAGCTCCAACCCAAGGGCCTATGGCTTGAGGAAGAGCCCTTTGAAATGGACTTAATTTGTTTTTACAAGTCTCACTTGCTTGGCTTTTCTGTTGATGCTGAGTAGCTGAATATTGATCAGCAGATTAGAGGTTTCTCTTCTATGTGGTCCTCGCTCATGGAAAACAATCTTCTGGAAAAGGAAACACATTTTCACTATCAAAAGAGACTTGGGAACAGTATTTCATGTTTATTTTCTTCTTCATTCTTCTTCCTTTTGGTTGTTCTGCTTCCCAATTATTTCCAGGGCACCAAATATTTATCAGTAATAGCTTCGTTAATGGGCTTAATATTATCCCAGTCATCTATGGATCCACTTAGGTTTTTTACGTATGTGTTTATCAGAAGAAGACTAAAAGATCTTGTTCAATTCAGACCCAAGACCATGATGAGTAAAGGAGGTACTATCTTCAGATTCTGATTGAATTTTCTCTGATCTAGAAATAGAAATGTTGCTAAAGGGGGATGTTTTCAGAGCGATTCCTCCCTCCCCAATGTATCTAAAAGAGAAAGAGACAAATTTGTATTCAAACCCAAATTACTTTTCACATTATGGTTGCTACAAATACAAGAGATAATACCTGAGTAATCAAAGTTTGAGGAGGAGTCTTTGAGATAGAATCTGAAAATCTTGAACAGACGTCATTATTCTTCATACATTCCAGATAGTGGTAAAAGTAATCACCAAGAGAGCTCACAGGGCCTTGAAGTTCAGATTGTTCTTGAACACTAAACGAGTGCTTTAGCAACAAGTAGCTAAGTTAAGAGATGATTTATGAGGATAATTTCTTATTCCATCTATTTTAGCCAGTGAAGAATGATTCTGATCACAAGTGTTAGCTACTAGAATTTCATTTTCCTTTGAGTCATGTTGTGAATGAGCTGAAGCTTTAAGAAACTTTTCTTAAATCATTTCTACCAGTGTTATGATTTAGTATGTGTTTGTTGTATGTATCCAATATGGAGATTCTCTTTCCTTTGTAAATAATAACAGAAAATGAAAAAAGGTTGTTATTGGTGAATCTGGAATAAGATTTTCTTCACTGTCAAGCTCAGTTGCTTAATCTGTTGATCATTCTCAGTTTTCTGCTGCAGGTGATAAGAAAGTTTTTAATTTTCTTCCTGAAGTGTGTTCTTTCTGTCTATAAGTTCTGTAATAAGTTAAAGATTCTGCTGTGGGTATTTTCAAAAACTTGCTACCTTTTCTGCATATGCTTTTTAGTTTCTATACAGTGATAACACAATCCTACTCTCAACTGATCTTCCCAAAACTTTTTTTGTTGTTCTTGTGGGGCTTGATCTCTGGGCCTGGGCACTGACCCTGAGCTCTTCAGCTCAAGGCTAGCCCTCTATCACTTGAGTCACAGTGCCACATCCAGTTTTCTGGTGGTTAATTGGAGATAGAGTCTCATGAACTTTCCTGCCCGGGTTGGCTTTGAACTGTGGTCCTCACATCTCAGTCGGGTCTTCCCAAACTTTTAATAGTTTCATGAAGGGCTTTCTGTTGCTTTCAGCTGTGCATCTAAAATTCATTCCTGTTTCAGTTTGGTTACTTTTACTACTAATCCTTCTTTATCAGAATGCTCCTTTTGTTATGTCCAAAGTTCCTTAAATTCACTAGATAGATCTGCAGAACTAGGGCTTCCACAATTGCTTCCAGAGACGTTCACGTTGCTTAATGTTTTCTGGCCTTTCCTATTCTATAGGCGTGACGTTGTCTTAGGATAGCTGAAACACAGCTTTGACACTTCCATGAGATTCTCACAGACTCTAGGAGGGAAGTGATGCCCTTTGGGATATGAGGAGATGGACAGCTCACTGTTCTCTTTTGGCCAGGTCTCTTGTCAGGTAGCTGGTCCCTCAGAGTGGAAAGACTCAGCCTCTTAGTTGGGGGTGCTAGAAGGCAGCCAGCCCAGCCCCACTCAGGTGCACTGCACCTGCCCTGCCTAAACCTCTGCTCTTTACATTAATGAGTCCACATAAGCAAATAACCCCAAGTAAGAAGGATGATGTATTTAAAAAGTACCCAACATCAGGGTCTTGCTACATAATAGGCTAGCCCATTTCTTTTTTACTTTCTCCTCTCCTCTCTTTCCTTTTCCTTTCTCTCCTTTCCTTCTTGTCTCCCCTCCCTCCCACCATTCTTTCCTCCTTCCCTCCTTTCCCTCTTTCTTTGTTGTAGTTTTGTTTTGAGATAGGGTCTATACAACCCAGACTGGCTTTGAATTTGTAGTTTCTCCTGCCTCAGTCTCCCAAGTACCGAGAAATGACTACATTTTTAATCTTTCATATAGCAGGCACTTGGCTAAGTACTTTATAAACTTCCTTCATGTAATTGTTAAGCAAAAGGAAGTAGGTGGTATTATATCATTTTTGATGGCAGTCCTGGAGTCTGACCTCAGGGCCCAGAGCTTGCTTGGTTCACTTGCTCAGTTGGTCCTCTACTACTTGAGCCATACCCTGCTTTTTGCTGGTTCTTTTGGAAATGGAGTCCCATGAACTTTCCTGCTTGGCTGGCCTCCAACATAGATATCCAGATCTTAGCCTCTTGAATCGTTAGGATTACTGACACAAGCCACCACACTTGGTACATACCATTCTTTTAGACAAAGAAACTAAGACTTAGATAAAGTAAGCCAGGATTTTGACCTCTAGTTGTTTAATATTAAGTAACGTCTTAATGAAATCCTGCTCTGTGTAACTATGTGTAACTAATGTAAGCCAGCAAATTGTTTAAAGTGACATCTGTTTTCCTGTCTGGAACAGTCTTTCTTTGCCCAATCAATGTCTTAGTATAAAAAAATTGCATAAAGAACTTGGCAAAAGGGTTCCACTTACCTTGGGTTTTGCCATGGCAAACAGTAATTTCTCCGTTGGTTTGTCTTTTGAGTTCGTATTAATGACTATCATAAAATCATCTTGATAACCTCCAAAAGTCATCAGACTTTTGTATAAATAGCTGACTATTAATCTCTTCAAAGAAAGGAAAAATAAGTTATATACTGTTTACATTTAAAGAAAAATGAGAAATGATAAAGATAATTTCATTAATCCCCAACACCACAAGAAAACAAGAATCTCTTTCAAAATGCTGATATTAATTATGGCAAAATGTAAAAAATTATTTTCTAACATCAAATATATTGTCATCTAAAACTGATAATAATGGTACTAATGTTCTATAAGCATCATCTATGTCTACCTTTATGATTAAAATATTTTGGAAAACAAATAGAAAAAAATGCTAACATGTTTTCATATGTTCTTTCATCTATCAGTCTATGTTGGGTGGAACTACATGAAACTGATTTTTATGGTCAAAATAGCCAAAAAATATATTGGAAAGCTTGAAAGGTTTACCCTTATAGATGGACTTTGAGATATGTGTGTGTGTATGTATGCATAAATATGTGTATATATATGTATATAGACCACAGAGAAATTGTATTATGTAGACTGCTTTAACACTGGGCTTTTTAAAAGCTAACAATTTATCATCAACATCTTATGGTAACAACTGTAATTGGGCAACATCATTTTCAATGACTGTAGGCAATCCTTTATTTATTTATTTATTTATTTTGCCAGTCCTTGGGCTTGAACTCAGGTGCTGAGCACTGTCCCTGGCTTCCTTTTGCTCAAGGCTAGCACTCTACCACTTGAGCCACAGCACCACTTCTGGCCTTTTCTATATATGTGGTGCTGGGGAATTGAACCCAGGGCTTCATATATACGAGGTGAGCACTTTACCACTAGGCCATATTCCCAGCCCCGACAATCCTTTATTTAATCAATCTCCTAGTTGAATCATTTTTGTATGTTAACTATCTTAATTACTATTTTTGGACAAACTTCATAATGCATATACCATTTTTTTTTTATAAAACAGGAAAGAATTGCTGGCTTACAAAGAGGGGACAAATGGCTAGAATTGCTCAATAAGATAATTAATTTTTGCAGCCGGGTTTATATGGGGAAGACATATATTTTTAGGAATATAAACTTGAAATGTTAGTTGTTCCTAATGATTTATGGTTTTTGCATTAAAATATTTTTAAATTAAAAAAAAGTGAGGACAATTTGTTTTGTTTTGTTTTTTGCCAGTCCTGGGCATTGGACTCAGGGCCTGAGCACTGTCCCTGGCTTCTTTTTGCTCAAGGCTAGCAACTCTACCACTTGAGCCACAGAGCCACTTCTGGCCATTTTCTGTATATGCAGTGCTGAGGAATTGAACCCAGAGCTTCATGTATTTGAGGCCAGCACTCTTGCCACTAGGCCATATTCCCAGCCCCAAAAAGTGAGGACAATTTGAAGGATTTTCCCCCAATTCTCCTCTAAAGAGCTTATACCCATTTTTATTCTCAGCATGATAGTCATGCCAGCACTGTATATTAACTTTTTCTTAAATCTCTGCACATTAATTAGTGAAAAGTAGATGTTTACTGTTTGAAGTTGCATCAATATTTTAAAATTATTGAATATTTGAATACTGAATCTCATAAATTGCTTTAGAACATTTATCTATTAGTGTGTTCATAACTTTTTTTTTTTTTTTTTGCCAGTTCTGGGGCTTGGACTCAGGGCCTGAGCACTGTCCCTGGCTTCTTTTTGTTCAAGGCTAGCATTCTACCACTTGAGCCACAGTGCCACTTTTGGCTTTTTCTATTTATGTGGTGCTGAGGAATCGAACTCAGGGCTTCATGTGTTTGAGGCGAGCACTTTACCATATTCCTATCCCTGTTCATAACTTTTTATTTTCTTTTTCAGGGGAAGTAGCTGGGGACCCAACCTAAGACATCGCACATGTTCTACAATGAGCGACAGACACTCTCAGCCTCATGATTTTCTTAATGTTCTGTAAGACATATGTTCAGCCAGGTGCTAGTGGCTCATGTCTGTTAATCCTAGTTACTCAGGAGGCTGAGACCAGAGGATCAAAGTTTGAAGCCAGCCCAGACGGGAAAGTCTGTGAGAGCCTATCTCTAAGTAACTACCAAAAAAGCCAGAAGTAAAGCTGTGGCTCAAGTGGTAAAAGCACTAGCTTTGAGCACAAAAGCTAAGGACAACACCAAGCCTGGAGTTTAAGCCCTAGGATGGGCATGAATGCACATGCGCGCGCACGCGCGCACACACACACACACACACACACACACACACACTGTGAAAAGTATATATTCTTTGTCATATATGCAACAAATATTTTTGCCACTAAGTTTCTAAAACTATGTAAACTATATAATTCAAATATGCACAGCCTGAAAACAAGGCTGAGAAGACCATTCCAGCTCTGAATGCCTAAGAGTTACAACTCCAAGAGTCTACTTCCTGTCTCCAAGATCCACGCTGGGATCTAAGGAGCTTCTTTACTTAACTGAGGAATTTGATACTAGTGCACAATAATTTGTTGACTCTTAAGACACTGCTTTTATTATGTCTTCTAGTGGTCTATCCAAAAACTAAACTGTATTCTGAGAACAAAAGGATTTAAATATTCACAAGGGGAAACTTACTATGATACTAATGGAACAGATTGGTTTTCCAAAAATTTTTAGTGATCTTTTACTATTGCCACAAGTAAGGAGTTCTTAGTACATTTTTGAAAGTAAGAATTCTAGGAAGTGGAGGTATGCCTCCAGTGGTAGAACACCAGCCTTGGGAGAAGAAGCTGAGGGACAGCACCCAGACCCTGAGTTCAAGCTTTGATATCAGCACACAACAACAACAAAAGAATTCCACTCACCAGATTTTTTTTTTAAGTAAAAATTTTACCAAATACCTGACACATGAAATGATGCTAATTCTAGGTAAATAATGAACATAAAAAGAATAGTTTTTAAATTGATTTCAATTTTAATAATGTGAAAAGCTCTAAGTTTTTTTATGTGAACTGATAAGTTATATTGTGGGAAGTTACAAAAATTGTGCTACAGAAACCAAGGTGTGACAATGAAACAGCTTAAAACTTTGGTAATTAAAATGTGTACTTTTATGATATAGTAAGTTTTAATTTTACACAGAAAACAATTGTCCTAACACATAAAAAAATCTCATCAATACAACTATTGTTGCAATTTAGTCATTGTGCATTTCTAATGCATTAGTGCATTTCTCATATGCAACAGATCTGTCTCTGTCTGTATATGTGTGTGTATACATACATACTTATACATACATATGTAGTTGGTATTAAAAGTTTGAACTCAGTGCCTTGTGCTTGGTAGGCAGAGATCTATCTCTGTGTGTATGTATGTGTGTATACATATGCATATATACTTATACATACATATGTAGTTGGCATTAAAAGTTTGAACTCAGTGCCTTGTGCTTGATAGGCAGATGTTCTACTGCTGAGCCATGCCTTGGGCCTTTTCTTGTACTGAGTTTTTTTTTTTGTGGCAGTGCTGGTGTTTGAAACCACAGACTTACATGTGCTTGGCTTGCTTGCTTAGCTGGTGCTCTACCATTTCCACATCTTGCCTTGTTTACATTGGAGGCAAAAATCCCATGGACTTTTCTACCTGACTGGCTTTGAACCTGTTTTCTGAATCTTAGCCTTCTGAATTTATAGGACTATAGGTATGAGTCATTGGTGCCTAGCTTACACTGGTTATTTTTTGAGAGAATCTCCGGCCCTTGTTTCCTTTGTAGCCAGGATAACTGACGTGTGCCATAGTATTCCATCATAGCTGAGAAGGGCTCTCATGAACTTTCTATCCAGGCTGGCCTTGAACCATGATCTTCTCTATCTCAGCCTCCAAAGTAGCTAGGATTAGACCAAGTGCCTCTATTCTTGCTTTAAAGATAATAGTGTACTCATAGTTGTATTTGTAAAATGACTCCTCACTAGATAGTATTAGAATATTTTCTGATTATGAGGAAAATCAGGTTAAAGTATCATTACTTTCTGTTTGCAATGTACTAGTAATGGGAATAGTGGTTTTAATGTAGAACTTTAGGGTTTTTTTATCTCACCATGGAGTTGTGTTCTAAGACGCTTAAACCATTTTCGTTTATAGCCAGCCATATGACAGTATTTCCAAGGGATGACGATGAAGTTATGGGCTGTGAAAAAGTAAAAATCACTCTATTAAAAAAATGTTAAACAAAGTGAAAGAAATATTTCTCAGTCTAAATGCCATCTTACATTTGCCATTATACAAATAACAACAAAAAGTATTATTCAAAACTTTCTTGGGGAGGAGGCAGTGTGGTAACACTGAAAAGAGGAGTTGGTTTGACAACAGGAGACCTGACTTTAAGATCCAGATCTACCATTTGTGTGCATTGTGCTACCCAATCCCTCTGAGTTTTGACCTCATCTTTAATACAGGAACAATAGTCTTTATATCTTATTTTTACTCCATCAGGTTTATAGTCAAAAAAGGTTTAGAGTTTCCATGATGGTCATAGACATAAAGTTAAGTCTTACAAAAATTAGGACACATAATCTGTTATATTTGTATATAGTAAAATTTAACAAAACCATCTGTATATACCCAATTCTCTTTCCTATCTACTGAGGTCTGTTTCAAACAGTAAGAAACCATTAAAAAAAGAAGCCATTCAACTCAAGTGTCTATGGGTAGACAAATGAACAAACAAAATCTTTGTATATATGATACTACTCAGTTTTAAAAATGAGGGACCTTTTGATACAAGCTATATTATGAATGAAATGTAAAGACCCCCTAAGTAAAACAAATAACAAAAGAACAGATTTTTATAGAGTAGATTATGTGTAGAGTTAGAAGGTGGTTTCTAGCAGCTGGAGGTCAGGAAAGGGAGAAAACGGAGAGTTCAGGCTTAATAGTTATAGAGTTTAAGGTTGGGAAGATTTTTTAAAAGTTCTGATGATAGATGGTAATGATGGTGTAAAAGAATGTGTTTGGATGCACTTAATTCCACAAAACCATCTGCTGAAAAAGGGCTAAAATGGTAAAATTTATGTGTATTTTACCACAAACACTGAAAAAGGAGAACCATTAAGAAAAGAAGAGCCTCCTTGTTCTGAAGAATACTGCTAGTCATTCAACATGAAGCACAGCATCATCATACAAATGATATTTTCTGCCAACAAACACAGCATATATGGTCAGGAAGATGTTTAGTAGCCGTTCCAATTCTAAGTTGATAACTAAAATGATTCACTCTTTAAATACAAGGTCCTGCTAAGTGGCTCAGTCTCTCAAACTCCTGAGTTCAGTCTCCAGGGTAACTGGGGCTATAGGAATATGCTAATGTGCCCACCTTACTCCTTATACTTAAAAATATATGTGTGTGTGTGTATGTGTACACACATATATTTGCCCCTTTGAAAATATATTAGTTTTCTACATGTTTAAAACTGAATTATAGGGGCTGGAGATATGGCCTAGTGGCAAGAGTGCTTGCCTCGTATACATGAGGCCCTGGGTTCAATTCCCTAGCACCACATATACAGAAAACGGCCAGAAGTGGCACTGTGGCTCAAGTGGCAGAGTGCTAGCCTTGAGCAAAGGAAAAGAAAAAAAGAAACCAGGGACAGTGCTCAGGCCCTGAGTCCAAGCCCCAGGACTGGCCAAAAAACAAAAACAAAAACAAAAAAAACAACTGAATTATCTTTCTGTTATCCTAGAATATAGCTTCCAAATACTAGCAACAGTAGCTTCTTAACAATTATAGTTACTCCTAGAATAAGAGAAGATACCTTAGAATTTTTGTGTGTGTTTGTATCTGTTTCCATTTCCTGTTCTTTAAAAAAGTATTTATTATTTATTTTTAATGCTGATATACTCATATGCATTGAACTCAGGGCCCAGATGCTATCCTTGGCTTTCTTCACTCAAGGTTGATGCTTGACCATACCACCACTTCTGCCTTTTTGCTAGCTAACTGGAGGTAAGAATCTCACAGACTTTTCTGACCTCTAATGGTGATCCCAATGTCTCAGGCTTCTTGATCACCAGCACCCAGTGAAGATACCTTAGGTTTGAATGATATACTTTCACTTCTTTACTAATGTATGAAAAATTGATATCCAAAAGCTTAAATCAACTTACACATTGTTATAACTACTCAACAAATACTTATTAAATGATAATGACATGCAAAGAATTATACTGGACACAGAAGGACTTTAAGATCATTTAAGATCAAGAAGTGTGCAAGTTATTAATGAGGGTAAAAATGCACAGAAAAATATAACACAAGGTAGTATGTATCAGGATCTGAGATAGTCCAAAGTTACATAGTTCAGTAGAAAGAAGAGGAATTAGTAGGCACAGTTTGGGTCTGACAGTATTATTCAGTAGGAGAATGTGCTTGGTATACAATATACTTTGGAGAATTTGGTAGTTGGAAAGTCCTGGGTTTACAATCTCAAGTTTAGCTAGAGGCTTGCCAATAACCAGAATTTGGGAAATACAAACCTATTAAATAAGCCAATGAGTGAGAGAGTAAATAAGTAAATGGATGAATGAATGAAGAAAGAGTAGTTTAGCTGTTGTTTACAATCACCTGATTAGCCAGGTGTGTCTAGGAAATGATTTAGGGTGGATGGACAGCAGGGAAAACAGGGAGAAACTTTTCTCCCTTCCCCTAGCATCCCTTCATTGTTTACTTGAAACTGTTAGGAATTTCCTCAATTTTGATAAGGTTAAACATCCTACAATCAAGTGTGAATTTGGTGGGCCATGTGCACAAAGCTTATTAATTTTTTTCCTGATAGGTCTCCCCTCCCATTTTTTCTTACTTTAGCAAAAAACAACTTGGCACCAAAGAATGGCCACTTCCTGGCTACTGTCAAATAAATTCGCACACAGTCAGCAGCACTGTGTCCCCGGAGGGCCATCCATCTGGTTGATAGTCTCTGGTAAAGTTGCCTAAAAAAAAAAAAAGAAGAGAGCAAAAACAAAACCTCTGAAACAAAAACATGAGCAGTGTATTGTCCTCCCAAGACAAACTGTCTTTGAGCCAATTATGCCACTCTATTTCATCCCCGTGTACTTCTTGTGCTTTCTGGAGATTTTGCCCTCCATCAAATTCTCCTATTATTTGACTTCTTAACCAGACTTGAGTATGAACAGAAAGTTAATATTTCTGTGTGTGTGTGTGTGTGTGTGTGTGTGTGGTTTGAACTCAGGTCCATGCTCTTGCTAGGCAGATGCTCTTGGCACTGAGCCATGCCTCCAGCCCTGATTTTTGCTATTTTTGAGACAGGGTCTTGCTTCCTGCTCAGGAGTATACCTAGGCTCTATCTGCTTATACTAGGATCCTGCTGTGGGCTAGGTGAACAGGCATGCAACACAGTGGCTCTTTGTTGGGAAGGGGTCCCATAACCTTTTCTGCCCAAACTGAGCTCTAACCACAATCCTCCCAATCAGCTTTCCAAGCAGCCAGAATTACAGGTATGAGCTACTGACACTTGGCTCAAGCAGGTAAAATTTCAACCTCTGAAGAGCTAACACAAAACCTAGGTTGGAATGAATTTACTAGGTAATTTCTTTGGGGAATATTTCCATTCTGAAAGAACATGTACAAGAAGTAGAGCCCAGGGGCTGGGAAAATGGCCTAGTGGTAACGTGCTCGCCTCATATACATGAAGCCCTGGGTTCGATTCCTCAGCACCACATATATAGAAAAAGCCGGAAGTGGCACTGTGACTCAAGTGGTAGAGTGCTAGCCTTGAGCAAAAAGAAGCCAGGACAGTGGTTAGGCCCTGAGTTCAAGCCCCAGGACTGACAAAAAAACAAAACAAAACAAAAAAGTAGAGCTCAATTGGTAGAATTTTAGGAAATACCACTTCTGGCTTGAAGAAATGTAAGATTCATTGACAAACTTCTCAACCCAAATCAGAGAAGCAACTGCTTATAATACATAGAAGACCTTAAATGAATCCTTTTTAGAAAATTAATAGTAGATTGAATTCACTTCTAATTTTAAATTTTACAACTTAGTTACTAAAACTGAGACTCCCAATAAATCACAATCTTTATATTAGAATGTCTCTGATGACAGTTGCATACTTTAAAAAACACATTAAAAGTCATTGGTTTTTAGTATATAAAAGGGAAAGTTCTATGTTACATGAATTATATATCAATAAGGCTATTTCATTGTTTTTCTATGTTAAAATTTTTTTGGACTGGAGGTGCAGCTTACATGGGAGACCATCTGCCTAGAAGTACAAGGCCCTTAGTTCAAACCTTAGTACTCAATTTTTAAAAATGTGCAAAAAGGCAGTTTATTTATTTTTTTGGCCAGTCCTGGGCCTTCAACTCAGGGCCTGAGCACTGTCCCTGGCTTCTTTTTGCTCAAGGCTAGCACTCTGCCACTTAAGCCACAGCGCTTCTGGCTGTTTTCTATATATGTGGTGCTGAGGAATCGAACCCAGGGCTTCATGTATACAAGGCAAGCACTCTTGCCACTAGGCCATATTCCCAGCCCAAGGCAGTTTATTTTTTATCTTATTAGATAAGATTTTTGGGGTAAATACTTCATGCAATTATATAACTCCTATGCAATTTTTCTTCTTTAAGATTCACGTGTATCCCAAATGAAAGAGGATCTAAGTTAAGGTCATTTTTTTTAGCTGACAATTTTTTTGTGTGTCATTCTACAGTCTATGCTTCAAAAAAAATGCGTGATTATTAAAATAGGTTTGAAAGTCTCCCACTACATCTTGAATAAAATTATCTGTAGCTTTTCGGGGTCATCAGTGACAATTTTGTCACCTTTTAATTTTTTTAATTTTTTTATTTTATTTATTTATTTTTTTTTGGCCAGTCCTGGGCCTTGGACTCAGGGCCTGAGCACTGTCCCTGGCTTCTTCCCGCTCAAGGCTAGCACTCTACCACTTGAGCCACAGCGCCGCTTCTGGCCGTTTTCTGTATATGTGGTGCTGGGGAATCGAACCTAGGGCCTCGTGTATCCGAGGCAGGCACTCTTGCCACTAGGCTATATCCCCAGCCCCACCTTTTTATTTTTAGCCTTTAAAATTTGATCAGAAAAACTAGTGTGACCCCACCATTAAAAGAATTAAAAATAGTTCCTCACCTTGATTGTTCTTCAGAGCAGCCATCTCTATACCTTTTAGGATAAAATTTCTCTATGGCTTGTTTGAGAGTTTGATTTGCTTTGCATTGATTGTTAACAGGCCCTGCTGGAGTTGAA
The DNA here is from genome assembly GCF_023159225.1 of Perognathus longimembris pacificus. Taxonomy (NCBI): domain Eukaryota; kingdom Metazoa; phylum Chordata; class Mammalia; order Rodentia; family Heteromyidae; genus Perognathus; species Perognathus longimembris. The sequence goes on from NC_063168.1 coordinate 48,645,885, forward strand.
AAAGGTCTTTCGAAATCTCCGATCTCCACCTGATTGGAAATCAAAGGTGAAGAAAGTAACAAACATTTCAGTGTCATTTCTACATCAATGTCTTTAGGTTACCATTACCATTTAGAAATATTTGCTATGGGAATCTACTGTGTTATTGCTGATAACATAGGATATATGTTCGTTTTAAGATACTATTTTAATTGTTAATATTAAGGTGAAAATGGAATTTAAAAACAAAATAAGGTGAATAAAGTTATTATAGGAACTCTTGAAATAGTATTAACATGGACCTTTAAGGGTATCTACTACTATATGCAATGGGAGTAAAAGTAATATTCTCCTTACTCTCTTCCTAGACTTTCTCCATGAATGTTACTGTGTTTGGTCCCTCTATTCAGTCACTTATGAATAGAGCCCTTCCTTTTCATCTCTTAAAAAATGTTCAGTTCTTATTTCTTCTTATAGACCATACAGAGGCCACCTCTCCTAATCCATCCACCCACCTACCCATCAGCCATCTCTCTTCTGACTTCCTTGCCCAACCTTCTACACCCAGTTTCTGTTGTAAGTCAGGCACCATACTAACTGATGTAAGACAGGTATAATGTGAACAGAGTCCTCACTTTCAATGAGTTTCCTGTCTAATCAGAGATGGATGCATAAGCCAATTCTTGTGATAATGGTACTAAGTTCCATTCTCATCTTATTTCTATTCTTACTTCTAGACAATCCCTACCTTATTCCTAGATAAGTATCCTTTTTAATGTCTTCATAAAAATAAAAGCTTTCTACCCAACCTCACCCAAGTCCTTCTCCTAGAGCAAGCAATTGCAGTGTTCCCATCTGCCACTAGTTAGGACTACCTACAATGACTTGTAGGACCTCATTAACCCTTGAAGACTACAGCAGGTAGACAATCAGTTACAAAACAATGTTCAAGGGCTGGGGATATGGCCTAGTGGCAAGAGAGCTTGCCTCGTATACAAGAGGCCCTGGGTTCGATTCCCCAGCACCACATATACAGAAAACGGCCAGAAGTGGCGCTGTGGCTCAAGTGGCAGAGTGCTAGCCTTGAGCAAAAGGAAGCCAGGGACAGAGCTCAGGCCCTGAGTCCAAGGCCCAGGACTGGCCAAAAAACAAAACAAAACAATGTTCAAGAACAATCTGGCTTTTAGGGAAGCCTTTCATAACATGTCCAGAGTCAGTATTTCCTTCCCTGATGCCTGACATGCAGTAGGGTATAGGACAAACACAAGGAGTAGTTAAGGATATTCAGCTAATTCCCAGCATGCCCCATGTGAATATGGGTGCCTTACCAGACACTGCCTACAACAATTAGGAACCAGCTTGAAGAATTTCCTTAAGACAGAGAACATCAACAAGGAACTGCAGATATTCAAAATGTAAGAGAAATAACTCTTTAGAAAGCTTGATTTCTTTAGTGTATCTCATTTATCTTCATAAAAAGTGCTCTACGGAGATGAGAGCAGAAGCATTGTTTAAATGTCCTTATATACAGACAGGAAATGTATTTTTTAATGTTAGTCATGTACTGTTTTCTTGAGGTGTGGTCTTGCCTCTCTGCCCCTTCCTCACATTTACCTAAAAATTTTAAAACATATATCCCTGGAGCAGATTATATTTTTTCTTAGAGAAAGTTTTCTTGAAAAAATTACAGGTAAAAGTATGAAGACAAACTTAAATGTTAATAAAAGCCAGGGATTTTCACAGAAAATCTGTATCTAGAGGACTAAACCCTAGAATGACTGTGAGGAAATCATCCCAACCCTCTCACCAAGAAAATATATATATGAGCCCAGTTTATCTTCTCTACAACTTTTCATCACCTAGCCAAGCATGTTGGTTTCACACCTGTAATCCCAGCAGATTGCAAGTCAAATGCAAGCCTGGGTTACAAGGTAAGTTCCAGGTCAGCCAGAGCTGCAAACAACAACAACAATAAAACCCCAAACAAACAAAGAAAGGAACAGAAAGTGGAAGAGAGAGAGAGACAAAGAGAAAAAGTGAGAAATGGTGGCTCATGCCTGTAATCCTAGCTACTAAGAGGGTCGTAACCAGGAGTATCATTTGAACCCAGACCAGGCAGAAACATTCATGAGATTTCATCTCCAATTAACCAGCATAAGGCTGGACTAGATAGAGGCATGGCTCAAGTAGTAGAGCAGCAACTGTGAGAGTATGAAAAATGAGCATGAATGTGAGTCCCAAAGTTCAAATCCTGGTACCAGAGCAAAGGAAAAGAAAAGAGAACAATTAGTGTAGCTATCATGTTTTAAAGTCCAGATGATCTTAAAATTATTCTAAAAGCTAATTATTTATTCCTTCCTCTGAAAGTATTTTCTTAGGAAGAATGGTTGGGTTGTAAAGCTGTGGTAGACACAGAGGACAGAAATAGCGGGATTGCTCAGGGAGACCACAGTCTCCCTGCAGTGGTGCAAAACAGAAGCATGAACATGAGATTCTAAACCACTGAGGTCAGGACGACAATACATTGGTGTAGAACATAACAGAAATGCTTAGACAGCCCAATCCACCAGGACAGAATCGAGGAAGATTTCCTAGAAGAAGTGACACCTATGAGGAAAATGAAAGGATAAGATAAAATCAACAGGGGTAGAGATGTTTCAAACACAAGAGGCAAGCTAGTAAATTATACAGAGTAAAGTAAGGGCAAATTAGGGGACTGTGCATAAACACACCATTTATACTTTACTGGGCATGAAGTTCAAGGCAGGGAATGTTGAGGTTAAGAGTGGCAGCCAGCATTCAGATCATGAATGTCTTCGGATGTAAGTGAGGAAATAACATCACTTGGGATGCACTTGGAGAAGGAAGATCTTGAGTTCAAGGCCACTCTGGGGCTATATCATGAAACCCTGTCTCAAATCCTCCTTTCCCCCCAAACAGAATGGATGAGATGTTGTGGAATGGTGTATAATGTGAGAGGCCACTGGCTGATGTGGGATATCGAAGTGTATGTTGGGGATGCTATAAACGATCACAGAGCTGCTTTCAAACTTCTCCTTAATTATACTACATGGAGACCCTAGTGTGATAGAAGTTATAAGTTGCCTCTATGATCATGTTCTTCTTCTGGAGAAGCAAAATGCCTTAAATTCAGTTGAGCCTACTGCTGGCTACGACCACATTCCCCACTGCCTTCTAAGTTGGGCAAGGCCATGTGACTAAATTATAAACAGACAGGAAGATGCAGAGACAGTGCTGCAAAGTAAGCATGGAGAAGTTTTTCCAAAGGCAGAGGGCATGCGCGTGCCCCATCCCAATGCCTGGAGCACTGACAGACACCAGGAGACCTGGGAGACCTCCAGGATCAGGACTCCCTCCAAACTGCTCCTGGGGGCGGGGCAGAAGGGAGAGCAGAACAAAGCCTACACCTCTGGTGACTGTAGTAAGATGCCCCCACCCACGCTGAGAGAGACAAACATAGTTCTACTAGTTAAGTCACTAGTAATCTGCAAACTTGATATAACAGGTAAATAAAAGTAAGTGCTCTAGATTTTCCAAAACTCATTCCTATTCCAGATTATGGAATGACGTTGGCCTGGCATCCTCAGCCCCACAGGCTCAACACTCAAATTAGTTTATTAAATGAAAAGCCATACTTTCAAGAGAATTAAGAAACAAGGTTTTCTTTATGGAATATGGTCTCATTCTCTGTCACTACAACTGCCATTTCAGAGTCAAACTGTAGGGCTGGGAATATGGCCTAGTGGCAAGAGTGCTTGCCTCCTACACATGAAGCTCTCAGTTCCATTCCCCAGCACCACATATATGGAAAATGGCCAGAAGGGGCGCTGTGGCTCAGGTGGCAGAGTGCTAGCCTTGGAGCAGGAAGAAGCCAGGGACAGTGCTCAGGTCCAAAAAAAAAAAAAAGAGTCAAACTGTAATTTTAATGCCTGAACATTTTAAGGCCTTAGTGACAGCAAAATGAATGTAAAGACTTACTAAAGGCATATTGTTTTATAGCATTCAATTGAGTAAAGAAATTCGTATCTTATCATTTCCATACTTTATTCTGCACAAACATGGAAGTTACCTGAGCTAAAAGAGCTGCCATTTCTAATGCCAGATCCTTGCTCAGAGGGAAAAGGCCGTTCATTACTTGATCATTTGTCTGATACGTTAACAGCAACTTTTCTCTATCAGTCTCTCCATGAGCTTGCACTGAGAAATATAGTCTGTTAAAAACAAAAGCAAAAGCAAATTTCTTATGAAATGGCATTTTGGTTTTTTTGTTTCTTTGTTTGTTTGTTTTTTACCATGATAGGGAACAAAGTAGGGCCTACGCAAGCTAGGCAAGCGTTTTAGCGCTAAACTACAACACCAGCCCCCAACCAGGTTCTCACAAAGGAAGAAAGAAAAGATGACTATGGACTCCCTCTATGTGATATGAGCTTTTTAAATGTTTTAATGTCCTGAAGTACAAAATCGTTAAGTGTTACTGAGGAAGGACCTACAACACTGAATGAAATTAAGCTTGCCATCTCTTCTAAAAAATGCAGGCTATAACTTCATTCAACATATCAACCCAATTTTCAAAAACCCATGATCTTTCCAGAACAACTCAGATATACTAAACAGATGGCAAATGAAGCATTCCATTCAAAATCAACCCCTTAAATAAGCAGGGAAAAGGAGTAAGGTTTTATCTGGGCACTGAAAAGATAGTATCAACACACTTAAATATGTTGTCATTGTTTAGGCACTTGCTGATAAACAGCATGAGGAACTCAAAAATAGTTTTCATGTTCTCATTTTTACTTGTTGAAACATGGTTTGGCTTTGTTGGTTGGTTTTGAGATTCTATGCTGCCCAATTGGTCTTTGGGCTCAAGCTATCCTCCTACCTCAGCCTCTTGAGTAGCTGGGACTACAGGCACACTAGTGTGCCTGGTTCATATAGTATGGTTTTTGTTTGCCTAGAAGTACCTTAATTCAGTGGCTCTGTTTATTCCTGCTCTGTTTGTTTATGCATGAGCCTCTCAGGGCTCTGGCTTCAGATCAGACACAGGTGCTATGGGTGCTCAAAGCGCTATGACAATGAGGCAGACAAGCGACCCTCCAGCACACAGATTACTATCATGACTGCACAGTGGCTGGAGGAGATACACCTGGATCTAGCAGTACTTAAGGTGTGTGCGGCTTGGCTACGCTGTAGATTTCTGGGCACATTCTCTCTACCTACTTAAGGAAGAAAACATACTCCATTACTTGGAGTACGTCTTTGAGAAGTTATCTAGAATAGTAATTATCTTGAAAAAAAACTCATCCAAGCCCCATTTTTAGATCAATGGCAACATGAAGTGAAATAATGCAGGACTGTTACCTGGTAGGGGAGCTGGACAACAGAAAGAGGTAGGGAATTCAAAATGATATAAAACAAGGTGATATAAAAAAGTGATATAAAACAAAGAATGTAGTTTAAGATGAAAGCCTTCCCTTTAGGCCATGCTTACATTTTTTAGGGGGGCAGTCTGGTCATGGGGCTTGAACTCTGGGCCTGTGCACTGTCTCTGAGCTCTTCAGCTCAAGGCTAGTGCTCTATCGCCTTGAGCCACAGTGCCACTTCTAGTTTTCTGGTGGTTAGTTGGAGATTAGAGTCTCATGCCCTGCCCAGGCTGGCTTTGAACTGTGATCCTCAGATATCAGCCTCTTGAATAGCTAGGATTGCAGGCATGAGCCACCGGTACCTGGCCACTTACATTTCTGTATATACCTTATTTTACCCATTTGAAGTGAGAAACTATATATCTTATTGAGACTTATAATCCAATACAGTCTAGCTGTCCCTACTGGAAGCCTTTCTTTCCAGGCAGGCACTCTACCACTGAGCCCCAGAGGCCCAGTGTTGTGAGCCACTGGCACCTGGCTCATTCTTCATAATTTTTATGTCCCCTTTCTCATCCTCTTATAAATGTGAAGAGAGAATAGCCTGTAATCCCTTTCTATTGACCTTCCCTTCACTCCTTGGTGACTATAGCCTATTTAATACTGTTCTCTGAAACTGCAGTGGTTCACGCCTGTCATCCTAGCTCATCAGGAGCCTGAAATCTGAGAATTGCTGTTCAAAGCTAGCCCAAGTAGAAAAAGTCCATGAGACTCTCATATTCAATTAATCACAGAAAAAGCTGGAAGTGGAGTGATGACTGAAGTGGTAAAGTGCTAGCCTTGAGCAAAAAGGAGCTCAGGGACAGGACACAGGCCTAGGCCCAGCAAACAAACAAACAAACAACCCCCCCCACACACACACACACAAAACAACGCCTGCAGTGTGAGTCAGGTATGGTGGTGCATGCCTCTAACTCCAGCCACTTGGAAGGTGGAAGCAGAAGGATCATGAGCTTCAGGCTGGTACAGGAAAAGTTAGTGCAACCCTGTCTCAAAGACAAAATAAAAACAAAATAGCTGGGTGCACAGCCCAAGAGGTAGAGTACTTGCCTAGAAAGCACAAGGCCCCTGAGTTCAATTCCCAGTGCAGAAAAGGCAACAAAAACAAACAAACAAACAAACCAAACACTCTGCAGTGTGATCCTCCTCACCCCTTCCTGTCTCTGTGACAATAACCTCAGTTATTTGCACACAAGTCACCACTCCGTGAAGCCTTTATCCAAGTTCCACAACTTGAACATACACATTATATTCATGGTAATATCAAATGTTGGTAGGCAGGCTCTGAACTTTGTGCTTCACATTTACTGATGTTTAAGTCTTCAGAAAACCCTAGCATAGATACCATTTGAATCTCCACTTTATGCAGACATTATTGAGATATAGAGAGGCTAAAGGACTTGCTCAGAGCCACATAGCAAGTCCAGCATTTTAACCCAAATCTGTCTCCAAGCACCACTATCTCTCAAGACTCTGTGACACAGTTCCTCATCATCTCTAGGATCTGCAAAGTTGTAGAGGGAAGGGGAACTCTATAAGGAGGATTCTATTTGCCTTTGAAGTCCTCAGGCTTCAAATGAGGCCTGGCAGTGGTAAACTGAATGAATAAATGAACAAACGATAGTCACAATCAATTAATACAGGAATTACTTGAAAAAAAACCCCTCAGATATTCCTTTTTCTATTGTTTTGGATAAGTGACTGAATTCTTAAGCTTCAGCTTCATCTACAAGATGGAGATAAAAGGAATCCCATCAGGATTACAAGAGAGAATGTCTACTAAGCTCAGCACAGGTCTGGGATCCGATAAATCATCAAAAGATTATTAGTTTGGTAATTCCTATTAGAAGCCTTGAGCATCACAACAAAATCTATTCTGGTACTCAGGATGGTGGGGCATGCATGTAATCCCAGCACTCTAGGAGCAGAAGGAGCTCGAGTTTGAGGCCTGTCTCAACTGCATAGCAACTCTTGAGGCCAGCCTGAGATAACAATGTGCAGCAATGATGCAAAAATAGAAAGGGAGAGAAAAAAAGGGGAAGAGTGAGAAGGGGAAAGGTAGAGGAGGGAAGAGGAGAGAGGGAGGGAAAAGGAGGAGAGAAAGAGAGACAGAGAAGAGCCTCTTTTGATCAAGAATCTTAAATGTAAACATTGCTAGAAGAAATGAGATAAACTAGGTTTCTCGACTTAGGACCAATTGGAGCAAGTGCTCTTGCAGTCAACTAAAGGTAGCAGAGACAGGAATGCTAACTATGCTTCAGAACAAGACAACTACAAAGCATTACTGAAAATGCTCTTTGATTTTCAAGGAGGGGGAAGGAAGAGTTGTTCCCTGAAGGGAAGGGTCCGTGCCAGATTTGTTTTGTTAAAAAACATTCCTTAACTTTGGTAATTTCAAACACACAGTAAGAAATCAAATGAAATAAGAAGCTTTAATAATGAATCGAATGTAAGCACTCCAAGACCAAAGCCTATTAATTAGATCTTTAGCCCTTGAATCTAAATAATTAAAATCCCTTAACTTGCTAAATATAAATGACAAATTCCATGATAAAGAGAGTTGGTATTTTAGTTGGGTGCATTACAGTGCTTCTTGGCAGATGAAGAATCAAATCCCTGGCTGTGTGACAGGACACGGCAGCTCCTCTTTTGACTGTGTCGCTGGAAATTAGTACACTTGTCTAAGCTATTTATATACATATGCAAAGCATGGCCATATTTAGAAATGTACGTTCTCATAGTTGTGCTCTCCAGCCATTTCAGGCTCCTGGTAAACAATACACTTCTCAGTTGGGTTGCTTTCTTTCAGATGTTAAATATATTGTCATGATGGGGTGTGTGTGTGTGTGTGTGTGTGTGCGTGCGCGCGCACTCGAGCATGCACTGGTCCTTGGCTTGAACTCAGGCCTGGGCAATGTCCTTGAGTTTTTTTGCTTAAGGCTAGCACTCTTGAACCACAACCGTACTTCCAGCTTTTTGGTGGTTAACTGGAGATAAGAGTCTCAGGGATTTCCCCAGAGTAGCTTCCAACCTCCACCCTCAGATCTCATCCCCCTTCTCCCCCCAGTAGCTAGGATTACAGGTGAAGCCACTTGGCACATAGTGTCATGAGGCTTTTAAAAACAATCAACAATAAAAACAAGGTAATTTTCACCACCATGCATTATTAATACCTCTCGGTCCTTTGCAGTGAGGGTAGACTTACAGCGTTATAGTATCTTTCAGAGAGGACTTTGTTGTTTCATCCAAATTTAATTTGAGTTCCAATCATGCCCATCATAACCATATCTAGCATGTATTAAGTATTCACAAGGCATGTATTATTGGGAGTGGTCTTAGACATGGCTGAGAGCATGTGAGACAGAGTTCAAAGTATGAATGTACCATTTTATTTATTTTTTGAACGTGATTAATATTAATTTATTACAGGAATTACTTCCCAAATGTTAATCACAGCTGGATTGAAAGAGTATTTGGGAAATCTGGCAATGTTGTTTACATAAGTATACCACAATTTGGAACAAAGGAACAGGCAGCAAAAGCTATCAAGGTGGGTACAGGCTCCAAAGCACAACTCTCTTCTTCAAAGTCTACCATTTTAATTTTACATTTTTCTACTTATGGGTGTGTCATTCTTCCCGTTATAAAAAAAATTGACAGCTGGGTGCTGGTGGTTCACACCTGTAATCCTAGATCTCAGAGGCTGAGATCTGAGGATCATGGTTCAAAGCCAGCTCCAGAAGGAAAGTCTGTGACACTCCTATCCCTAATTAGTCACCAGAAAACCAGAAATGGAGCTGTGGCTCAAAGTGATAGAACACTATCCTTGAGCAGAAAAGCTCAGGGACGTCACCCAGGCTCCTAGTTCAAAAAAAAGGCAAAGTTGATACTTGGACCAGATGGGTGGGAGTCCTCTGCCTACTTACATTGGTAGTTCTGTGGGAGATAATGTTAGAAAATACATCTAAACTAGGTCAATGTTTGTATTCTTTATGTTACACAATAACTTGATGCTTTACATTGCAATTGTAAATTATGAACATCTTCCAAAAGTAGTCCTCTACAAGAATTCAAATAATCCCACTAGGCTCAGAGGTTAACATTTTTATCAGTTAACTTATGCATTATAAGATACAAAGAAACTGGGAAAATGTATTTGGTACAGTTAATGTGATCTGGGCAATCAACAGTATTTATTAAGGACCATTAATATATAGAAGAAAAACACATGAAAATGAAAAGAAATTTGTCATTTTTTAATTGCATGCCAAAAGTGTATTATAATTTTAATCTGTTGAGAAGCTATGTACTCCTGCTGCACTGGCATTTTCTCAATTCCTAAAATGGGTTGTATGGCTTCCTCTCCCCCAGTAGGCTCTTAAATGACCTCTTTGACCCATTCTGAAGTTCCCACTTCCAGCCCCTCTCTGATCTTGGTCCTAAAGAAGCCTAAAAAAAAGCCCCCTGTTTCTCAGCCCAGGTCAGGCTCCACATTATTTGTTCTCAAATGCCACACTCTCCTTCAGGAAACTTAGATGTTTATTAGGGGGGCTACGTGATTAACAATCCCCTCCTCCTCCCTAACCTGTAGGTCAGGGACTTGATCTATTATGCCAGCTTTTATCACCACTTTATCCAGACCTTCTAGCTAATGGACTGGCTTATATGGTTGGAGCTCAACAAATACCAAGAGAGACTGAGACTGAGAATCAAAATTTTATATGATCCCAATTTTATAGTTATTATTTATAGGAAAATAAATCTCCAAATAAAGATGGTAACTTACAAGGCCATTCAATAGTAAACTAAATAGCAGGTGCATGGTTTGAATAGAACTGTGTATTCAGGCTGTAGCATTTGCAATGAAGTATTACACACCTGTTTTTGTAAGTTAGACGAACAGTTCTTGTGCCTTCACATTTCCCAGGCTGCTGCTCTTTGGATGCCTGTTCCCATTTAGAAATAATGTCACAAATCTAGAAGGAAAGTAGAAAATTAAAATCCATAAGATTTAAAAAAATCACTATTTTTTGAACATTGTAGCTAGAGACTGAAATCTTTCAAGTAATATGATCAAACCAAATGTGCTCTGGCTTTTTATTTTCAACTTGTGTGGAGCTCTGAGCTTGTGATTTAACCGTAAATTATTCTTTTGTCTATTTATCCTTTTGGACACATATTAACTTTGGACTGTGGCCATGAATATTTTACTCAAAAAGGAATCTCAGTGCATGACTAAAAGAGACTGGACGTAAGAAGATTCCAGGAATTTTTTTCATGATTTGCTCATGAAGAAGCAATTTTTCTACATTCTGAGTTTATGAAGATTGGGATAACTGAAGTTATACCAAAGAAGTCTAAAGTATAATTAAGAAAGCTCTGGATCCAGTTCCAGCTGCTTGATTTAAGGGAAATCTTTTCTCTCATAAGTTGGCTGTTTCTTACTATAGTCCCTTGTGGTTCTCTAACTGTATGTTTCTAATTGTTGCCATCATTGCACAGAAACTTCATCAAATGCACTTTACTAGGATCTGGAAAAGATTTTTAAAAAATTCTTCCTTATTTCTAATCAGTCCATTTTCTACTCATCCTTCAAACTGGTCTGTAATTCTCAATACTAAACTTAATTTCCCACTGCACAAAGTTCAAAGCATTCTTAAAGCATTTATCCCTTTCATTTCTAGTTTAAGGTCATCACCTATAAGTCTGCTCTTCTCTAAGTAAATCACAAGTTCATTGTGGACAGAGACCATTTCATCTTGTGCTTTCCACATGCTCTAAATATAGGACATAGCAGTATAGAAATATTGCTGAATAAATGAAAAGCTATTAATTTTGGTAGTACTGGGATCTGAACTCACAACCTTGAGCTTGCTTGGCAGGTGCTCTAGCATTTAAGCCACACTCTCAGCCTGAAAAGCCATTTTGTCAGGGCATCCACACCTCTTCTCTTATTACTCTAAAACTTAGCATGTTATTGCCATCATTATAACTACTCTTCTCTCTCTCACATGGAATATATATATATATGTGTGTGTGTGTGTGTGTGTGTGTGTGTGTTTGTGTGTGTGCAGATTGCATATTAAGGATTCTATGGCCTCACCAAAGCCCTGCAATTGTTCTTTTTATTGTGAAGATTAGGTTGCTTAAATTTGTAGAAATCTCCTGAACTAAACTTGCAAAGACTAAACAGTAGCTAACTTCTATGCTGTTTACTGGGCTTGGCTCCTTCAATGGTCTCAGTTTCACCTTGATGTTTCCTTGAAGACAATGCTCTAGGTCTTTTCCAGAGGGATCATCAGTGAACAATGCGAATCCAGACTGTACAGGCTTCCTCATTCCTGTGTCTTGGTTCAAAGTATTCAAAAATTCTTCCACTGTGGTGGATGCATCAAACCCAACTACCTAGAGAGAAACAGCTGCCTTTTAATAAAAAGTACATACATTTCAAACAGAGATTCTAGGTGAAATGGGGGCATATTTGGTGGATGACTAATGATAATATATATTTCTCTGTGGATTTTAACTTTTTGTTCTCAATCTCCACTGGAGAAAATTAGCAAAATTACTTGAGCCTTCAAGAATTCAGAGATCTCAGCTTTAGTGAATATGACCACCATAAATATCTGGCAGAATAAAAAGAAAAACATCTGGCAGAGATATTAATGACCATTTCCCCATTAGAAATTAACCAAGAATGACAGTACAGTATGCAATCATTAAGAAAATAAAAAAAAACAAGAAATACATTTGAATAAACACATTTATGTATTTAATGTTTGTTTAATAAGTGGTTAAGTCTCTGAAATGTGCAATGAAAAGCTTATGGCCACAAAGCCTAATTGCTAGCTTTGGAACATGTTTTCTTCAGTTAATAGGGGAGCATCTGGATCTGAGAGTTAGAAGAATATAAAAAGCAAGTGTTCTCAGATAAGTCCTTAGATTGAAGATTTTAAGAGCCTAAAACTGTACATATCCAACATTAAGTAATGATTTCCTAACCTAACAAGTGTACTAGTTTGGTCAAAATGTTTTTGTTTTTGTTAGTCAAAATTATAATGGCAGTGAAACCCATTCCCTTTTTTTGGTTCAATACAGATTTGTTTTTAGTGAGACTCCTTTTCCTTTTTTTAGTGAGACTATTTCTAGGTGAGTTTAATCAGGATTCACTGTGTGCATGTACAGAAATGTCACCACGAAACCCCCTCCTTATATAACTAAAGTATGCTAGTAAAAAATCTTTAAAAATGTGTTTCAGACTCAGCTACAGAATATACATTAATATAATAACCACATAGTACATAATGAAAAAAAATGTTTTTTGTTTTTTTGTTTTTGCTGTCCTGGGGCTTGGACTCAGAGCCTGAGCACTGTCCCTGGCTTCTTTTTGCTCAAGGCTAGCACTCTACCTCTTGAACCACAGCACCACTTCCGGCCTTTTCTGTTTATGTAGTTCTGAGGAATCGAACCCAGGGCTTTGTGCATGCTAGGCAAGCACTCTACGCTAAGCCACATTCCCAGCCCCTGAAAAAAATGTTTTATAGGGATATTTGTTACAAAAATAAAGAAATTTAGGAAATGTAGCTGTGGCTCCAAGTAGCTCAAAGTGGCCCATGTATATCTGTTCTGCTTGTAAGTTTATCTCAGCGAGTTGCTAACTAAGCCATGTAGTCAGTCTCCCCTCCTTATTCCACAAAGGTTAGACATAGGAGTCTTGGATAAGTGGATTCTCACAAGTGCTTTTTACTCACCTGATAGATCCCATTCATGAAGTGCACTGGTATACTAAAGGGCAAAGAATGATGATAAGGGTTTCGAAGAAGTGTTGAAAGAATTTCCATTCTAGAGGGTCTTGCTTCACGATCACCGTTTTGTTGAGTTCTTTCTACACACCGCTGGCAGTAAATAGCATATTTCCCAAATTCTGTCCTGTAGTATAAATGTAAGATAAAAACGTAAGAATAAATTGTGTTAAGGCAATCTAATATACGTAATAATTTAGGAAGCTTCCCTTAGCTGAGCACAGTGGAACATGCCTATAATCTTAGTAGTCAGGAGGCTGAGACAAGAGGATTCTGTTTTGAGGCCAGCCTGGACTACATACATAATTCATGGCCAGTACGAGAGGCTTTATTAGAATCTGCTCAACAAAGAGTAAAAGCTTCCCTTCCTGTTTATAATGTGTTAGGATAATTTTGACACTTTTTATTTTCCATTTTAATTAAGTAGTTCTTTCCTCCCTCCCTCCCTCCCTCCCTCCCTCCCTCCCTCCCTCCCTCCCTCTCGTCTTCCCTCCCGTCCTTCCTCTTTCTCTCCCTCTCTTCTTTCTTTCTTTCTTTGAACATGGAGCTTGAACTCAGAGCCTAGTGCTGTCCCTGAGCTCTTTGTGCTTAAGGCTAGCACTCTATCACTTTGAGTCACAACTCCACTTCCTGAACATCTTTATTTTTGTAAAATATTTTTGTAAAATATTTTATTATGTAATAATGCAGCATTATGTAGTTATATTAATATCAGTTATATTAATAAACAGTATCATGTACAGATCTGTTTCCCTTTTTATCCTCCAGAATATGCACATGTTAAAAATGATAAGATATATATACAATTTCTGTTGTTTATGAAAGCAGATTGATAACACTTGTAAATATATTTATATTTGAATGTTATTTAGGCACACCCAGGCATGCCACGCTTGGTCTGAGGGCTCCACAGTGACTGCAACTATAATTACTTGACCTTGATCACAGGGCCCCCAGAATGAATTATGAGATGCAGGATATTTTCCTATTGTTCTAAGTTGGTTTTTTTTGTATTCATCCCAAAGCCGATTTTAGCAACCTAGTGAACTTTTGGGGCCAGGGCTATGGCTCCGTTGGTAGAATGCATGGGAGGAAACATGTACAAAGCCCTAGGTTCCGTCCTCAGTAGTACAGGGAGGAGCAAACAATCACCTAACAAGAATCTTTTGATGGAGAAAATAAACCTGCATAGGCCTTAGTAAAGGGCCCTGGGTCCCCTTCTAAGCAAACCATTCCAATAGCTGGATTTGTTTCAAAGAAACAAAATTCTGAGGTAATTAAAATGCACACAATTTTATAAAAGGATGAAGACAGGAAGAGTCTTTCACATGAAAGAATTGAATGTGGCTAACCCCCCTCCAATAAAATGGGAAATTAAGGAAACAAAATTGTTTCTCTTATTGAATGAGTACCTGTTAATGCTGTCATCTTACTTGAAATGCACATAGACTTTTCACTTAAAAATGATCTTTGTCAGATTTCAAGCTTTTACTCTAATCTTCCATAAGAGATTTAACAGAACAAAGAAACCTATTTTCCAAGTGCCCCATAAATGGTCACAAAAGGACTTCTGTCCCAATATTTGTTTTACACATTCTTCTGAAAATGCACCTGGAAGGTTATTAAATACTTATGATTTATTGTAGACTTTCAGAGGTTACATAAACAGTTTTGCTGGCTAGTTTTCTGCACACCTGCAATCTGCATTCTTCTTTAGATGGAGCCTGAGGAGCCACAGGAAAGGATGAAGGGGAAGGAAGAGGCCAACACACAGCGCCAAGAGCTGCCAGCCCTGGGCAAAGAGAAGCATGATGGGTTAGACACCAGGCACAATGGACAGCCACATGGTGGAGGACGCCTGACAGAGGTTGTGAGAGCAATGGGTTGATGGACTGTCTCCCTCAATTAACCCAAACAGTTGCTTCTTCTACATGTACATTAAACCTTCAGAACATGTATACAGCACAAAAAGCATAAAAAATGATACACTAATTAAAATCCATGATCCATCTAGCTGTTTATTTTGTTGTCTACAATTGAGGTAGCAAAGCACTAACAGATTTAGTACTTCTTTTTGACATCACACTTTAAGATTAGAGGCATTACTCTTTTCCTTTATGGGTTTACCTCATTCATCAAAATATAAGTAACTTTGAAAAAGACACCTTTTAAAAAGTCATATACTCAAAACCCAACTGCACGTACACGCACACACACACATAGGACCAAGTTCTTAAAAGTATTCACAGAGGTTAACCTTAGTTAACAGGATTATATACGATCTTTCTTTTTCTTTTTTTTTTCTCAAACGATCTTTATTTTTCTTTTGGTCTGTTTTATAGTCTTCTTTACTTAAAAATATTTATTGTATTATAAAGGTGATGTCACAGTTTCTACTTTTTTATTAAGTAAATGTCATTTTAGTAATTCTTAAACTGCAATATAAAAAAGGAAGGGGAAAGGCTCTGTCCCTGCCCTTAAGAAGCCTACAGTCTAGTAAGAAACATTCAAATATCTGAGCAGTAAAATAACAATATATATTAATTTCTAAAAGTATAACCAATGGGTAGAATGATTCACTGCAGCGGAGTCAAGGGAGAACCTACTGGGAAGATGATGTTAGGCAGGACTGTGAAATCTATAGTAGGAAGTAGCTGGGTACTGGTGACTCATGCCTGTAATCCTAGCTACTCAGGGGGCTGAGATGGGAGGATCACACTGTTCCAAGCCAGCCTGGGCAGGAAAGTCCATAAGACTTTTTAAAGATTTAAAAAAAAATTATTGTAAAGGTGATGTATAGAGAGGTTATAGTTACAACTCTTATTTACATACACTACTCACAAAAAGCCAGAAGTGGTGCTATGGCTCAAGTGGCAGAGCACTAGCCTTAAGCAGAAAGAGGCTCAGGGGCAGCACCAAGGCCCTGAGTTCAAGCCCTAGGACTGGCTAGATAGATAGACAGATAAATAAATAAATAGATAAATAAACAAATAAAAGTAGGAAGGAAGAAGGGGGAATCTAAGTAACAGGAATAATGCTGTGACAAGATGGAGAATACTGCAAAGGTAAGGCATGTATCAAGAATGGGGAGAGTCTGTTCATTCATTGTTAAACAGGGAGAGTTCATTCATTTATTGTGTCCTAGAGGCAAAAAGTGGAGAAAGAGGAGCCAGTGGCATTGGCTCCACTGAGTTCAGCCTCAGAACCACTCTCTTGCATAGCCCCCTTCCAAGGCATTGCAAAGGGCCCTATCAACTGTGCTTATATGGTTATACATTTTTAAATACACATCAAAGTAATGTAGTTGGTGTTCTTTTTCTTTCTTTCTTTTTTTCTGTCTGTTGTGGGGCTTGAACTCTGGGTCTGGGAGCTTTCCCTGAGCTCTTCAGCTCGAGGCTACCACTTGAGCCACAATGCCACTTCTGGTTTTCTGGTGGTTTATTGGAGATAAGAGTCTCACAGACTTTCCTGCTGGGGTTGGCTTTGAACCTTTATCCTCAGATCTCAGCCTCCCGAATAGCTAGGATTACAGGCGTGAGCCACCTATGCGGGGTTTTTGTGCCCTTTTTCTTTGTGCCTTTTTCCAAATGGAATAAGCTCTAAGTCCCACAGAACTTAGATCAACTGAGAATCTTAATCACTAGCGTAAGAAATTTCCATTCCACTCTATAGTTAATAGGGAGTCACAAGGCAAAGACAGAAAGAATCATTCACTACGAAATATACACATGACTACCAGTGAAAAATATATTCAATTACACTAATAATTAAAAAACACATCCAACAACATAGAGAAATACTACTGGGTAGAATTTAAAAGAATTACACTATGTCTTATTAAAGATTTAAGAGAATTCTAGGACAGGATGAGAGACATTCGTTCACTGACACAAGATTTCTATGTTTCAAAGATGTCTAATTTTTATTACAGGAAAAACAAATGGAAAAATCTAAATGTGTAGTAATTGATATTAATGTCACCATTAATATGTAAAGATATAGAGGTAGTGGTTACATACTATAGTTTAAAAACTATAGTTTCCAATGAAATTCTGTAATATGAAAAACTATGAGTCCTCAAAAATCCATAAACAGATATATATTTATATATAAACATGTAGATATACATATGCACAAAAGGATATACACCAGAATATTAATAGCCATTTTTCTTTTCACTTTTTCTGAATGTCTGTCATTCTTACAACTAAGAAAACATCATCACTGTAAACTGCATATATCAATATATACCTGCAATGGTCCTGGTTGATTCTGTGGCTGTCTTCGTCTTGTCTGTTTAATAAGCTGACAGCAAATTTCATTCTGTAGCTCAGGATGTGTGAGACAGATTTGCAAAGCACTCTGGGCTAGAGATATATGATAATCAATTGCAGGAGAGTCAACTGCTGCATTTATAAAAAGCTGGCAGGTCTGAATGGAACAAGAAAATACATAAGGTAAGAAATGAGGCAACTTATTCTATATGAATTATGTTAATTATCTTTTTAGTGATAGTTTTTGTTTAAAATGAAATAAAAAGAAATATTATGATAACACAAAATGTAAGTGTGAAGTGGCTATGATAATAGCAGATTGAAGTAGATTTCAGAGCAAGGAATTTTATGTTATAAGAGGGTCAGTTCATCTAGAGGACATGACAGGTCTAAATAGTAAAATACTTAATCACAGAGCTTTAAAATATATGTTAACTTCATCTAATGTATGAGTCATTTTTGCCAATGCATTTTATGCCTAAAAGTTCAATTTGGGTTTATTAATTCTTTACACTGCCTTCCTCAAAATGTTTATTCTTCCTTATACTTCTGGTGCCCATTCTGGAAGTTGGTCTCAAATGGCTTCCACTTCTAGATTCTCATGTTCTCAGACAATAACTTCCCATGTTGTGCCAGTGTGCCATGTGTGGCCAGCAGAAAGTAGCATGCCATTTCTGGGGTTAAGTTACCAAAAAGTATCCCATCATGATTGTTCTTGCCTTCTTAATTCATTGGTTGTGGGGGGAAAGCAGCTGCCGTGTCTTGAGCAAATCACATGGAGAGACTTGTGGTAAAGAACTGAGGTCTCTTGCCAACAGCTATGTGAGGGAGTGTGGATTCCTCCCGCCCTGGTCAATTCTTCAAATGACTGCTTCCCAGCTAAGAGCTTGATGGTAACTTCTTAAGACCCAGGGCCATACCACCTAGGCTACATGCTTCCAGACTGCTGACCCCTATGGCATATTTAATGTTTGCTGTTTCATGCTACTAAATATTGGGGGAATTTAAATGTAGTAGTAGATAACTAGCATGTGGAAATGTCCCTGTACATTATCATCTGAATCATTTCTAGTGATACCTCTGTGACTATTCTATTTTATTAGTATTTGTCATGTTTAATACAATTCTCTGTATGCCAGGTGAGTTTTGACTGAGAGCAGACATTCTTAATTTTATATTGTTGGATACTAGACTTTTGTGTGTTCTTTTTTATTTTGGGCAGCTGGTAAATATTATTAATAGAATGAACGGAAATTCAGTGTAATAAAAGCTGTATTATTATATAGGGCTAGGAATATGGCCTAGTGGTAAAGTGCTCATCTCGTATACATGAAGCCCTGGGTTCGATTCTTCAGCATCACATAAGCAGAAAAAGCCGGAGGTGGCGCTGTGGTTCAAGTGGCAGAGTGCTAGCCTTGCGCAAAAAGAAGCCAGGGACAGTGCTCAGGCCCTGAGTTCAAGCCCCAGGACTGGCAAAAAAACAAAACCAAACAAAAAGCTGTATATATATACACACACACACACACATGCATATATATATTAGGGAATTAACATCTAAATTGAGACATGAGGAGTGAATCGAAGTTTATACATCAAAGTACAATGGAATGATAACATTTTATGAGTATAAGCATGTTTGAAATGCCTAGAAATGAAAATATAACTTATGAACAAAAACTGAAGTAATATGCACAAGGTCAGAGTAAAAATAAGCACGAGGGATAGTCATACCAAATAAACTCAAACATGGAGAATGAAAATCCAATTTCAATATAAGTGCAATATTAATTTTAAGTAAAATATTATTTCTATATTATAGAAAAAACGAGAGTATAGCATTCCTAAAATTTTGATGGTTATTTATTGTTTGTTATAAGTATGATGTTCATTAACTACAAAAATAAATTGAATATTCCTTGGATAAACATTTCTGACAAAATTATTTCTGCAAAATTCAAAATCTCTTATTTTTGATACTTAGGATAAATGATCCAAAATTGAGTTATATGCTAATATTATGATCAGTATGAGCTCAAATCTTACATTGTTAAGTAGAGCACAACAGAAACTGATTTATGTTCTTTAAATCATCTTTGAGCTTGCTTTTGTGATACAATTAAAATACTGCGACACAGAAAACTGTGGATCCTCATAGCTGTTTGACCAGGGCCCATGAAGTTCAACATGTTAAATCACTTCCTCTACCTGCAGCTAAAGTATCTGCAGCTTTGTGTGGTCTCTAGAAAGTTTCCTTTATTTTCCTTCCTGTTTTTCCCCTTTTGCTGCTGTTTTGGATTTCTGTACATTTTGTCTTGTCTGTAATTTATGTGATTTGGGGAGGGGAAGGAGAAGCACAGGAGTGGGGGACAAAGGGTAAAGGAATTCAGCAGTGATACTACCCACAATTTGGGGGTGTGTGTGTCAGGAGGTAGGGGAGGGAAAAAAAACGAGGAGAAAATGAGGGAGGGGGTGACAATGTTCAGAAAAAAATTTACTCAATAGATGACTTACGTAACTAACTCCTCTGTACATCACCTTTACAATAAAAATTTCAAAGAAAAAGAAAGGAAAGGTTTTTTCCCTATTCCTTTCTGGTCTTGCCCTACCCTTCAGTAGTCACCTAGTACACATACTCTTATCAATTCTCAGCAGAAATCTGAAAGGAAGACTGCAAATCTGGAGTGTTCTCTCTCTCTCTCTCTCTCTCTCTCTCTCTCTGATTCAGTGTCTCTATTCATTTCTTTCATTCCCTTTCATTCTCCTTCCTCCTCATCTCTTCCATCTCCCCTTACTAATTCCCTTCTGTGATTCCTCCCTGCACTGACATCTTAAGTCTCTCCAAACAATATGCCACAACCATAGCAAGGCTTACTTTCTTTGGTTTCCTGAAAATCAGTGATCTTCCTGTTGCAAACCTGTCAGTTGGATGGCAAGTTTTGAGTGACTGGGATTTTCTAACAGGTTAATAAGTAAGCATTTAACAGTTGCAGCAGAGCAGAGAATGCTGAGCCCTCTACCAATACTGCAGCTTCCTGGAGATGACAAATTATTTCCATGTAAGAAATGAGGGGAAAATGGTTCTTCTGCTAGCAAGTGTTTCACAATGCCCAAACCATACATAGTATATTTTAATAAATTCCAAATTCTCACTTAGAAAGCACGGTAATAAGTTCATCTGATTTAATTTCCATGGATTTCCTTAATCATCTTCATCATGGTTTGATTATTTTTGGAAAGAGTGAAGCTTTATCAACAAATAGCAATTTTACCTTAAACAACTTAATAGCTTCTGTCTGCAGAGCTTCAGAAGGCAACGTGGTGAGCGGTGACAGAATTCCTTCTTTGCTGTGACACAAAGTGGGATGTCTCCATATCTGGGAAGCTATCCACAAAAGAACATACATAAGAACAGAAAGGAAAAGTACACATATATTGGCCTCTCACTAGACTGACCTTTTGGAAGTGACCTCTTTCAATTTTGGCTCACAACTGTCATCCCATATGCCAGGAAAAAACCTTGGCAATTATTTTACTTCAGTTTTTAGTCCATTGAAATTCTCCTTTTCTGTTGTCCATAAAGTAAACAAAGAAGTGGATCTCAGATTTTTAGGCTGCAACAAGTCTACTGGGAGCAAAGTCATATTTATTGGTCAAATGTGCGAGTGAGTGGTGTCCTATGATCATATTTATTGATCAAATGTGTGTGTGGGCTTTTACATGAAAAGGAACTAAGGGAATGACCTAGGGAGGAGAAGTCAAATAGGAAGAAATATGAAGATAAAGAAGAGTGCCAAGTCATTCCTAAAACCAACTTTTATAGATTGGGGGTATAGCTCAGTGGTAGAGTAATTGCACAATATGTGTGAAGCCCTGGGTTCCAACCCCAATACCATTAAACAAATCCCATACTGGACACTGCGGGTAAGATGTGGTTTCTGTAAGTATGTAAAACATAGGATAAAATCTAGACTGTTAATGGAAAATGTTACCCACAAAATAATTTTATCCAGATGGCGATAGCTCATGCCTGTAATCCTACTTGATGGGAAGTAGAGATTGAAAGGACTGTGGTTTGAGGCCAGTTTCAATAAGATATTGTCAACAAGACACCAATGCAAGAGAAAAGGCTAGGTATGGTGGCATGCACCTATCATTTCAATTATAGCAGGAAGTATAAATGGGAGTGGACTTCCCAGTCCAGTCTGGGCCTAGGTGAATATAAATCCCTATCTCAAAAATAACCAGAGCAAAAAGGGCTGAAGGCATGGCTTGAATGGTAGCGAACCTTCCTAACAAGGATGAAGTCCTGAGTTCAAATTCCATACTGCCAAAGAAAGAAGGGAGGAAAAAAAGAAAAGATTAATTTCAAATGTATAGCTACTGTAAAAGAGTTAAAAGGCTGGGCACTGGTGGCTCATGCCTGTAATCCTAGCTACTCAGAAGGCTGAGATCTGAGAATGGTAGTTCAAAGCCAGCTTGGGTAGGAGACTCCTTATCTCCAAATAACCTCCAGAAAACTGGAAGTTGCACTGCGGCTCAACTGGTAGAGCACTAGCCTTGACATGAAGAGATCAGAGACAGCATCCAGGGCCCAGAGTTCAAGCCCCACAACTGACCAAAAAAAAAGGGCTAAAAGGACAAGAACATTGGGATCTAATTTGGACACTGATTAAATTCCTTTTGTAGAGCCAGCTGCTGAACTGGAGGGGGCTGGCTGAGGGACCTCCTAAGACTAGGCAGGATTTCATCATATTGATAAGGACTGCCAGGGTAGGGGGCATTCCCAGCACAGGGAACAATATGAGCAGGCGTGGAGGAGTGTGACAGAACAGAACATATTCATTCAGGAAAGATGGTGCTCTTTGAGCCTAAGAACCCCTCTGAGAACCTTGACCAATTGCAAGCAAAGCCCATGAAAAGCAGGCACATTGCAAAGAAACAGGAATCCACAGTGAAAACTCCCTTACAGCATAATGGGGTCAGGGCCTACTGCATAAACTGTAAGGCCAGCGATGCTTGTGAACTTACAAGGTTCCCCTTCTATGTTTAACAATTTGCAAACGAGTTGTTCAAATTCAGATCCAACATTTACATTGTTACTTCCAGCTGCAACAGTCAGATGATAAAGCCAAGTGTCCTTAAAAATCAGAACATATTGATAAAAGTGTTAACAAGATACATTTTTTGATTACTTGAGAACAACTTACAAAAAAAAACAGAAAAGGAAATTTTTTAAAGTTTAGTAAGAATTTATTTAGCAAAGTAGGATAAAGTAGGGAGGAATTTAAAAAAAAAGGAAAAGAGAGGCATTTCCTGATTCACACACAGAAGAAGGAGCAGAGAGGTTCAAAATGGCAGCTCTGGTCCTGAGCATGTGTATAATATTTGAGCCAAGGGATTTCAGCTTGAACTCAGTAAAAGAAAACTTTGAGACAGAAAAGAAACAACATTCTTTAATTTTTAAATAATAACTCAAAAACGATTTTATCAAGCATGAGTTGAATCAAAACCCATTAACCTTACTTAAAGATTAAATAAAAATTAAAAAAGATTTGTAATACTGTTTGAAAATGGATATATTTTAAAAAAGAATATTTGATGAGGGCCTATGCTCTCTTTTTGTAATCACCACATTTAAATGAGCCTCATTTCTAGGTAGGTACAGAATTAAACTGCTAACAGTCTTTAGCAAAATTCTTGTTTCTATAAAAATAATGGTACAATTATTACCATATCTGAATCATATTAGCCTGCCTCATTTAGAATCAACCGGAGAGTCTTTAAATACCTTTTCATGTTTGGAGCCAATTAGGAGGTAAGTAGGACCTAGGTCTTTGGGGTGGATGACGATGGTGTAATGAGTGGATAGCAAACTACGTCCACTGGCTTCATAGTCTTCATCTGAATCACAGGACCTGTCCACTTCTTCAACTTTTGCCTCCCAGAGCTTGATCTGACCTAAAGGAAACTAAAGTATGGATGAGTAATTGTAAGGGAGGTACTTTATAAGTGTTTTCCTACTGAAAAGGTTTCATGCTCCTTAACATTAAAAAATTTGAATGTCTAGAAGTTATCTGCCTTAGATCATCTATTAGTTACAAATGTACTAACAACAGTAAAAGACCTGATTGTAATATAAAAGAATAATATAAATCCTAGACCTTTAATTTTTTAGGGATAAAGTAAGACACCAGTGGTTCAGATTATTCATATTATGGACTGAAATGACCCTTTTGTTAGACAAGTAACTAATAATAATTCAGTTAAAACATCCAGTTGTCTTGTTATTTTTCTCACAGAATTAATCAATCATTTTATTAAGCTAGTGATCAAAAGGAAAAGTAAAGACATGGTCTCAATATTGTCAGTAAAGCAATAAGAGCAGATGGCTGGTGCAAACACTATGACCCAGGCCCCAGGTAATAAGTAGTATTTTAAGGGTATTAAAATACCAAATACATTCTAAAACAAGGCATTAGAATATGATGGGTTTCTCCCATCTTAACTTAAGGGTGGAAAACCTTCATGAACTGATTTACATTAAGTTTTACCCTTTCACTGACCAAAACAAATATATCTGCCATGCTAGGTATTATGTATATGTTTTAAAACTTTTGCTTTAATTAAGTATATTTATTTCAGGAAAATACACAGTATGCTTCAGATTTAGAATCCGTAAAATATATTGTCAGATTTGCAATTTCAGCTCTTTGAAAAAGTCCATTCCAACCACAAAGACATTTACCATGACAGATTTCATACTGAGTTCCAGTAGTCAGTGCATGGACTCTCTTCACCCACACTCTGAGTGATCTCAACCAAATCAATGGCTTCAATCTCCACATATACTAGCTACTCCCAAATGCCAAACTCCAGGATCATGGTCTGTATGTAGGTATCTGACAGCACCTCAAGCTTACATGTCTACCGTGACAACCTGCTCTTATCAAAGCTGTCAATAACTTGAGTTTTTTCAAAGGTGTAGGGCAAAAATGTTGTTATCCCTGACCCTTAGCTTTCACTCATTACTACCTTGTAGCCAGTAAGTACTGATATCAGACTTCAGATTACATGCAGAGTCTGGTCAGTTCTTTCAAATCCATGGCCACCACTAAGTCACAATCATCTCTCACCTGGATGACTATCATAGCCTCTTACCTAGTCTCTTCCTTGTCCCCTTCAGTCTATTCCTAATGGAAACTGTGGGATTAGACTTGTTAAAATCATTTCCCTGCTCTGCTCAAAGCCTTCCAATGGCTTCCCATCTCATAGTAAAAGCCGGGGGAGGCATGCTTAAAAGACACCTAAAAGGATTATTTTGAACTAAATGCTTTAAAAAATAAAAGAAGGGCATTCTGATCCTCTACTTTTTTCTTCCCCAAAGCAAGAAATAAATTCCCACATGGAAGTTATCTTCCCTATAACAGAAGGAAAACAACATTCTTATCATCAAGGTCAGGAACTTGAGGCCAAAGAAAGCTTATATAAACATTCCTTGTTAAACTACCTCTTGCCTTGCTAGTCTCTTCTTCCCTTAGCTATTCTAGTCTGTTTGCCTTACTATGTTTTTCCAATTTACTGCTCTTTGTACAGTTCAAATCCAAGTACTGTCAAAAAAAAAATAAAGGGAAAGAAGGGAGGGAGTAAGGGAGGGAGGGGGGGAGGGAGGGAGAGAGAGAGAAAGAGAGAGAGAGAGATAAAGGAAGAGGAGGAGGAGGAGGAGGAGGAGGAGGAGGAGGAGGAGGAGGAGGAGGAGGAGGAAGAGGAGGAGAGGAAGGAAGGAAGGAAGGAAGGAAGGAAGGAAGGAAGGAAGGAAGGAAGGACAGAAAGGGAAAATGTATCACTCTAAAGATTTTATGTTCAAAGCAATGTTTCTTGTAAAGATCTTTATTCATTTTGTTCATCTTCGAAAACCGGAAAGTTTTTTTAAAAAAAGATACCAATCTAGATTCCAAAATTGTTTTAGAAATGTCTACATACCGAGTGTTTTATATATGCATGTACGTGTGTGTGTGAATACTGACTTACATGTATTCTCAATAACACCCAGTAATTATAATCGGCTCCTATTGTTTTTTGAAAGATTTTTTTTTTTTTTTCTGGCCAGTCCTGGGCTTGGACTCAGGGCCTGAGCACTGTCCCTGGCTTCTTTTTGCTCAAGGCTAGCACTCTGCCACTTGAGTCGCAGCGCCACTTCTGGCCATTTTCTATATATGTGGTGCTGGGGAAATGAACCCAGGGCCTCATGTATAAGGGGCAAGCACTCTTGCCACTAGGCCATATTCCCAGCCTCTACATTTCTAATATGTCATTTCTACAGGACTCAGGGCCTGAGCACTAAGGTTTCTAAATGCCATAATTAAAAGTTACTAACTGAAATTCTATTGTCATCCTGGCCTAAAATTAAGAATCAAGACCCTGCTAGATGATAGGTATGTGGTTACCTTAATAATAAATTTAACACTACATTTCATCCTCATCAAATATTCCGCAGTTTTACCTAGTAATAGAAGAGTAAAAGGGAAAATTTTAAAGCAAAAATTCCTCCAGATAGCATATTAAAAATATACACATACCTTGTCTTCTTGACTACGAAAATAATATAATATCTTTCCAATAAGTGTACACCAGACTCTTTTGGAGTAGCCGTGCTTTACCTGAAATCATATTTCAATAAATCACAATGTATCCCAGAGCTCTGTAAACTTACAGCATAACTTATACATTCCATTTGAGGTTCTATTAGGTATCCAGATATAAGTAATATTCCTTGTGGATTATCCAAATGCTATATGAAATGTATTTACATACTATGTCTCTTGGAGCTCACTATTCAACATTTAACAGAGTTTCTTATGTGTCAAGTACTATGCCTAGGACTAAGATCCAAAGGTGGTTTTGAGAAAAGGTGACGATTCCATAATTGAGACTAGTCCTTAGCTGCTATGTTTTCACAGATTTCCAGTAACATAGTGGCTCTCTTGGTTAGTAGTCTATTGTTACAACTGAGATTAAAGCACTCTTGTTATTTCCCAAATGTAAAAGCTTCATTCATTTGAAACAGTTGATACCTTCTCCGGAAGGAATCATACAAAATAGTACAATACGAATAAAAGCTAGAGTTCTTTTAGGTCAGACATTATGCTTTAAGTGTCTAAGTCCTGGGAAAATAGCTACAGGCTAGGCACTGCCTCCTAGCTGGCTGAGGTAGTGCACCCACAGAGAGAAGGGAGGAAGGAAAGGAGCTTAGCCTTATAAGGATGATAGATAATTAAGTCAGTAGGAAGCTATATAACTTTGTCAAGAACACAAGGTACTTCCTTATAGTGCTTTTTCTAGGAGATACTTTCCAAAAACATAATTGAGTATTATAGGGCTTATTTCCATTTGGTGGCTATATAAAGACCCTTACTGCAAGTTCTTTAACCAATCTACTCTAATAATCTGCCCTCATATAGGTATCAGAGGTCTTTACCAGGCAGTACCTACCACAGTCTCCTTCTGAGAGAACCATTTAAAAACCTCCATTCCTACCAATGGTTAAGACACCTAGTCTTAGACACCTAGCATGTGATGTTCACGGTTGAGTTCGCTTTGTAATCCCACTTCCCTGGGAGTGGTGCTTCCAACAAAGCCTTGCCAACTTCTGCCTCAAGGGTAGACCCTCTGCTGTAGGATAAGACTAGTTCTGTCCAACAGTCCTGTAAACCAAGACACTGGCCAGGAAAACCAATGTTGTTGACACATTTGCCTGCAATGGTAAGAAGGAGAACAAAGCAGGAAAAAAGAGGAACTTTGGGGGCAGTAGAGAGGATGTTACCATTTAAAATGTGGTGGTCCCTGCCAGGTACTGGTGGCTCATGCCTGTAATCTTAGCTACTCAATAGACTGAAATCTGAGGATCACAGTGTGAAGCCATTCCAGGCAGAAAAGTCCCCATGAGACTCTTACCTCCTATTAACCACTTAAAAATCAGAAAAGGGAATACCAAAATTGAGAGACAAAGGATAAAAAGACAAACCAATGCAACAGCAATACTTACAAAACTATATGGTGTAAACCAACTGTACAATTCATGGGGGGAAGAAGGAAATGGGGAGGCAGGAGATGGGGGAAAATGAGGAGGAGGTAACAAGTTAGGTGAGAAATGTACTCACTGCCTTAGGTATGAAACTGTAACCCCTCTGTACATCATTTTGACAATAAAGAAATGAAAAAAATCAGAAGTGGTGCTGTGGCTTAAGTGGTAGAGCACTAGCCTTGAGCACAAAGAGGCTCAGGGACTCACACAGGCCCTGAGTTCAAGCCCCACAACCAACAATAAATACAAACATACATACATACATACATACATACATACATACATACATACATACATACATAAAATATGGTGGTCCCAATGGAGAGGAAGAACAGCACATCATCTGAGGGAAAAGCAGGTATGTCTGGGATCTGGGAGACAGTATCTAGAAAATCTCAGGAACAGTGAATGCTCTTCTGAGTGTCTGAGGATGAAGGAGGGAGGGGAGAGGTTTTGGGCAAGGAATGAAGAGGTGTAGGATCTCAAACGCTCTTATAATGACTACATTTAAATGAACTGTTCTTACAGTCATTCACTGAAGAATGCTAATGATTGCTACCGAAGATTTTACTGCAGGCAAGTCACCACAGTAGGAAAGGCCTGGACCAAGGCTTAAGTTCAAGTTCCATCACATACTGGATGGACATCTGGGAACTGACTTAACTTCTCACTGTCTTTAACATAACATGGGACGGTTGGCCACATCACTGGGCTGTTGTGATGATCAAATAAAATAATGTAAATAAAGGGTAATAGCATTTAGACAACAAATGTTTTCTTCTTAACTATACATAAGAAGTAAAGCACATGTTTTCCTTTAAACCCACAAACCCAAGCAGCCTTGGGGCTTTCTAAGCTATGGTTTAAACAAATAACTCCACCACTAATAGTTTGATGGATTTTCTTCCTTGAGGAAAACAAAACAAAACAAAAAACTTGTTTCACTTGGCAAGAGTTGTTTCAGCTTAATTAAATTTGGAAACATATATTTATAGGCAAATATCCTGGCACTTTTAAATAGAGTTATGCAGAGGGTTTTGTTTTATTTTTTTCTTTGTTTAAGCAACTCCAGAAAGAAGTCTCCTAAAAATTAGAATTCAATGCATCTGGCTAAAAGATTGTGTACTTCTGAAATTATTTATTTTGAAAACAGAACAATGGTTACTTCTGGAGCACTGTAAATAAATGAAGACCTTTGCCATGAACTCACTGAAAAAGCTGTATTTTACAAATTCAGTCTGTAGGATTTCTCTGATTTAATGTGAAAACATTACAATAAGATCTGACATTCTGATCCTGATGAAGGGTTAAAAGACAATCTCAAAAAAGACATAATGCCTATGTATATCTGATCATATGTAATAATTTTTTAAATGAACTCCAAGAAATGAAAATGAAAAAAAAAGAGAGAGAATCTCAAGACTTTAACAAACTAAATTACTGAAAGAATGTTTATTTACGTTGCATCCATAACGAAGATACTTCATACCAGTACTGTTTACACTTTCAAGACCAACAGTCTATCTTACCCCAGGGAGCCTTTGACTGCACATGGAACCCAAGTTCCCAAGTCCTTTCCTTCCCTGAATTCTCCATCACAAATCCTGGACACCAGTCTTGCTGACTCCACTAGCAGGTAGTGGATGTGGCAGGGACTGTTCAAATACAATTACCTGATTAAGTATAACTCACTTAAATGCTTTCACTACCCTGTGAGGTTGACACTATCATCTCCATTTCACAACTAAGGACACTAAGGCACAGAAAATCTGTAAATGATCTATTCAAGGTCACATACATGGCAAGTGGAGCTAGGACTTGGGCCCAGGCTGTCTGACTCTCAAGCTCCTGGCCTGTCCTCTTTGCCACATTCTCTTTACATTCTTTCTCTTCCTTTTTAGTGACCTTTGCGTCCCTTCATTTCTGCCACACATGACCTCTTGGTCATACCTTTTCTTTCTGTTCCCTCTGGGAACTGCTCTACTCCAGCTCCTTACATTCTGCTTACTCCTCCTTCTACCTGCCTCGCTCTTATTCACACCAGTGCTATTCTTTGATCTCATTTGTAGCTTTAAGTCCCTACTGCCTCTCATTTCATTGTAGTTTTTGAGTGTCTTGCTTCAGGGTCCAGGATTAAATTACATTCCTGAAACTGACAGTCCTAATAGCTGAGATAATTTGGAAGTAATAATCTTTTATAAAAGGAAAAGAAGGGGTTGGCAGAGCGCCAGCTAATGAGCAAAAGTGTCAGATACTGAGTTCTAGGCTTAGTCTTGAACAAAAAAAGGAAAAGGTGCTTGTGTTCAATAAATGCTTACAAAATAATACTAATATCAACTGTATTAATTTTCATTCTAAAGTATCAGGAAAAATGAAGCAAAAATACAATAAATTTACATAGAAATAATGAATCTACCATGGCATATATTCCATTCAGACACTTTTCTATGAATACATATGACAAACAGGAATAATAATGTGCTGCTGCACTGTACTTATTAACTAACAATGCAGCATAACAAATAGCATTAAATATTCTCTTCTAACATTCAGAAGGCAAAATATAGCATTATATGGTTATAGAAACATATTTAAGCTATTCCCTATCCTATACATAAGTTGTCAGGTAGGGTATGGATATGACAATTTTTCTTTATTATAAACCATGGTCTTTCCAGGAATAGGAATGTTCTATACCTTAGTATAGTGGCAGTGAATATTTTCCAAAATTTATTAAGCTCTACACTTTAAATCTGCATATTTCAATATATGTTGATTATGGTTCATTTTTAAAGACAAATAAAAAGTAAATATCATTATTAAGTCTTAAATCTTTTGCAAAGTAAGCTACTTCCTAAGGATTCATTTCTTAAACTGAGATTGCCAAATCAAATTATATATCTTAATTATTTGATGTTCATTCCATTTAAGGACCTTGCCAAATTGTTTTCCAAAGCATTATTCTGACCAGCAGATATGTCTTAATGTTTGTCAATACTGGGTTTCAACATTTAAAAAATGTTTTTACTTTTACCACATAAAAATATCTTCATTACTTCAATTTCTACTTTAAAAATTATTCGTGATACTATTCACAATAGCCAAGATATGGAAACAACCCAGATGCTCCACAATAGATGAGTGGATCCAAAAAAGTGGTACCGATATACAATGGAATTTTACACAGCCATTAGAAAGAATAAAATAATGTCATTTGCAGAGAAATGGATAGAACTAAAACAAATCACATTAAGTGAAGTAAGCCAAGATCAGAGTCAAACGATGGTTGTTGTAGAAGTCAGATCTAAAATGCACTGAGATATGACAGACAAATTATGTAGAATTCTTGATATTCACGTACAGTGAGACCAAAAGAGGATAATCTTAGGAGAGAATCACAAAGGTGCAATACCCAAGCACCTCTTCATATGTATATAAAATATACATACTAAAATGAATCTAAAGACATGGAAACAAAGGACTTAAAATTGTTTTTTCTTTTTTTTGATGGCCTGTATTCTTTACTTTATCTATGGTGTATCCATGTGCACATCTGTGGGAGGGTTGGGGAGGACACAGGACCAGAGGAAAAAGGGTAAAAACGTGCAGCAGTGGAGAGCACTGGCTGCACAGGACATTGGTGAAAGTGATTTATGCAAAAGTGAACAGATGACACTATGCGAAAGGAAATGTACTTATTACCTGATGTATGTAAATGCAACCCTGCTGTATATCACCTCGAAAACAACAATAAAGTAAATTAGAAAAAAATATTAGTGATAGCAAAATCTTTTCCCTTACACTTACTGATCTTCTGTGTTTCTTCTTATTTCTACCTACTTCTTTCCTACTATGTCATCTGGTCTAACACTCTATTACATATCATGGATATTAACTGTTTTTCACACTTCAAACACCTTTTCCAATTTTTCATCTTTATGGATTTTATCTTAGGTATCCTATTTGAATATCCCTTCCTATCCTAAAACAAGATAAGCAATACATGTATTTCCTGACACCCACTTTTTTGGATCTGTGGGACAACATGATAGAGTTACCAATGATGCAGCTGCTATACACACAAGCTCCTACCTTAGTAAGCAATCCCTTCACTGTTGGTTTGCCCTCAGGCTGCAGGCAAAGTGGGTTAGCGGCTTGTACTCGAAGAACATTCTGTAACACTTTAATCCATTCATCCAATATATTGGGAGAATCAGCAGTCAGATAGTATGTGTGTTTTTCAGTGGTCAGCTAGAATGTAATAAGATAGCAAGAAGAAAGGCATTTGTGAACAAGTAGGATTATTAGTATTTCTGTGTTCCTAATAATTTATAATACTTTAGCAACTTTCTGAGAATTGTAATTATTTTTGTTTCAGTTTACTTTTCAGGTTTGTCATAATATAAATTTTGGGGTAGTGATTTTACAACTTGACCCATCACATTTTCCTTTTGCTCCTTCAATGTACTATCAAATAGTTGTTGAGTTGAAGAGTAGAATGACTGGAGGATACAAATTGAAATACTACAATTTTAGCAAATGAAGAGCAGTTTCTTTATAGAAATGAGGAAATGAAGTATAAACAAAATGAGAAGACCTTGCACACAAGAAGAAAAATCCTGGGACATGGTCTCCTTGATATATGACTGTTGGGGGGGGGGGAACAGTAGAGACCAGGTCTACAAAACAAAAAACTTCTTGTCAAATGGTATTTCCATAGGTGTGGGTCAGCGACCTTACATTATGTATCTAAAACCGAACAACTACTAAACATAAAAAGGTCTAAAATAGACCTCTCAGTGGATCACAATAGCTCAACAGCTATGAATATAAGACAAGGATAAGTAAACTCTATTGTTGACGTTATATTTAAAGTTCTAGGTGAATTTCCTTTGGTGTACACCACGTGGCTACTGTATATGATTTTGGTACACTGGGTATTGTATATATGCCTACCTGATCTAGGGAAGGGAAAGAAAAACGAAGGTGTAAGATATCACAAGAAATGTACTCACTGCCCTATTATGTAACTGTACCCCTTTTGCACAACACCTTGTCAACAAAATTTAATTAATAAAAAAAGAAAAATCCTTGAAACTAGCATGTGATTAGATACTGTGAATTATTATTTTCCAATCTCAAATTAACCACATAGCACATTTTCCAAATATATCAGAAGCATACAAATAATTCTTAAGAGCCATGCTCTAAGACAAAGCTTCCTGATTCCCCCTTTAAAATCTTTGAGTTCTTAGTCTACTAAAAACATTGATCATGTACCTTTCTGGCAAATGTTGTCTTCCACCCTCCAAAGAAGCAAGATGATAAGAAAATGATGGTTATTAAAACATTTCAGAAATAAAGTGAATTTTCATGAAACATATCAGAATATCTCTCAGGAGCTTGTTTTAAATTTAACAGGTTTCTGGCAAGACTAGCCTTATGAAGAGTGGGTAAAATAGGCAGCTGCTACTTCTCTGCTGTGACTTGTCAGACAACCCCTCTGCTCACCAATAGCTCTTCCACATAGTTTTGTAAAAACACCTGAAGTTCATAGAAGAACTGTCATTTAGCTTGGTACACCTGTAATCCTAGCTACTCAGGAGAGATGAGATAATGAGGATTGAGGTTTGAAGCCAGGCTAGGTAGAAAAGTCTATGACATTCTTATCGCCAGTTAGCCAGGAAAAAAAAAAGTCCAAAGTGGTATGTTGCTCAATTGTGTTAAGTGAAAAAGTCAAATGATAGTGGAAGGCTCTGAGTTCAAGCCCCAGTAGTGGCACACTCACACCTGCACTCATGTATACATGCATGCGTGTGCGTGCGTGCACAGACACACACACACAGAGAACTGTCATACATTGTATTCTGTATTAAAATTCAAATACTCTTGAATTTAGTTATATATTGCGGACATCTTACTGGGAATTTATTTATTAGATAATCCTCTAAAATGGCTTGTCATTTTCAGAGCTCAGATTATATGTGAGGAAAGAAAAGTATAAGGGTTTTAGAAAAGGTAATGAACGTTAATGGAATTACCCAGCATAAACTTACCTTATGTTATAGTTTTAACTAAATAGTCTTGGAATATTTCATTTGGGGATAAGATTCAATACAAACTGAAGAAAGAAATATGGAGTCATTCAATCTCCTTCCACTAGCTTGGATAATTGGAAAAAAAATGAATTTTTTGTTTGTTTGGTGCCAGTCCTGGTGCTTGAACTCAGGATTTGGGCACTGTCCCTGAGCATTTTTGCTTAAGCACTCTACCACTTGAGCCACAGCTCCACTTCTGAATTTTGGGTGGTTACTTGGAGATAAGATCCTCACCAACTTTCCGGCCCAGGCTGGTTTCAAATTGCAATCCTCAAATTTCAGCATCTTGAATAGCTAGGATTATAGTCGTGAGGCACTGATGCCTGGCATGAGATTTTTTTAATGATAATAAAAGAATAATAACAGTAATAATTTAAAAAGTAAGTACCTGCACAGTTTGTTTATTATCTCCTCTTAAAATATTGCAGGATGCACTAAGTTCAATATGGCCCTGAGGTTTCCTAATTACATCGCTCTGCATGAAAAGAAGAAAATAAAAAAAATGTAAAGAGATTTAATGTAATAGTAATAACAAATGTTTTTATGTAATTAATTTTGCATTATAAGAAACAAAATCAGTAAGGAGTTTTATTTATATTTGGAGGAATTCAAGTTTAAATAGCAAGAACTTTGTACTCACTGGAGATTTGTAGTAAAGTAATTCACCACCTTTAAGAACAAACCACCTCCGCTTCCAGGTCTTGACTTTACCACTCATTTTTAGTAGATAACCAGATTTTTCCAGTACCTCCTAATTAAAAAGGAAATACTATAAAACAATACTGTAAGTTTCCTTTGGGATACTCTAATTCATTAATTAATTTAAAAGATGACAGATATTAAGTTGGGTGCTATTCTCATGCCTATAATCCTAGAAACTCAGGAGGCTGAGGTCTGAGGCCCAAGGTTCAAAGTCAGCCTGGGCAAATAAATCTGAGAGCCTTATCTCCCATTAACCAGTAAAACTCTGGTACTAGATCTGTGGCCAGGTGTTGAAGTACACATAAAAGCAATATAAGTAAACATCTAGTATTTACGTTTTTCCCACTGTCACTGGAAGATGAGCAGGTCTTAGGAAGCTTCTGCTCTGGCTGTAAGCATTCTGTGTCTGTGGCATAAGCATCAGGAGGAATAGCATAATCACTTTCAGAAGCCACAGAACAGACAGACACCCCTAGAGGAACAGAAATAAATCAAGTCAATATTAATAAGGGCTCTCCAAATGACATCTGTAAGTTCTCCTACAGAATACCACCATAGACTAGATTTTTCATTTTTTGGTCATGAAGAACTTTTAAAGAAGAAAACAGAAC
This sequence comes from Perognathus longimembris pacificus, assembly GCF_023159225.1. Taxonomy (NCBI): domain Eukaryota; kingdom Metazoa; phylum Chordata; class Mammalia; order Rodentia; family Heteromyidae; genus Perognathus; species Perognathus longimembris. The sequence continues at coordinate 48,680,873 of NC_063168.1, forward strand.
TAAAGAGTTAGAAATGTCATGCTAATCTCCAAGGAAGTCAAAGAAACATAAATAATATTATGGTTTGATTACAACAACAGCTAGGTTTATGCATATAAAGCATATGTAATAGTCTACATGCATCTTTTATTTAAAATGAAAATACTGTATTTAAATATTGATATATAGGCAAAACTCTAATTTACCAAGACTTTCATAATCATATTATAAACCACTTAAGTTCTATAATCACTTTTAAAGTAACTCTACACTAAACAAAACAATGTGTGTCTGGCATGGTGTCTTATGTCTATAATCCCAACGACTTGGGAGTTGGAGGTAGGAGATCTTCAGTTTGAGGCCATCACAGACAAAGCTAGCAAGACTCTATCTCAAAAACAAAAGAGCTGGGGTATATATAACTCAAGTGGTAGAGTGTTTGCTTAGCAAGCCTGAGGCTCTGGGTTCAATTCCTAGTACCCCTCCAAATATGTACGGTTTCAATTGAATAAGCTACTAGTTGTCATATTTTTTAAAAAGTATCATAAAAGAGAAGCAATAAGACTTAAAGGCATGAACAGCAGCTTAAAGACCTTCCAGCAGCTTAAAATAAAATTCATTGGAACTTTCACAATATTTCAGTTGTTTTAATTACTCATGACTTGTAAGCTACATTTTCAAAAATCACAATTGCAGATTTTGGAATAAGTGAAACAAAGACGTACATCATTATTCATCATAGTATCCAGAAATTTAATAAAAAGTTTTCTAACATCTAATCCATATTAGGATAACATTACTCTTGCAATGCTACTCTTTAACTTATTAGCCTCAGAGAATAGTTGTGATAATATCTTTATTTTTCAAAGGATAACAGAAATTAGAAAGCTCTGTTATCACCCAAGCTAATGCCCCATTCTCTAAGTTTGAGATGACAGGATTTGTCCACCGTCAAATAGTTAATGAAGGGCAATGTGGCAGGGAAAATCTCAGGCTACCATCCCCAGGATCAGTGTGTCAGTATTGTCTGAGGTGCTACTGATAGAGAAGACAACAAAACAGAAATATATCAGTCCTTAGGGAACATAGATTTGGGGGTGGGGTAAGGAGAAGGAGATGAAAAACAGGCAGGAAGTGCTCTGAAGAATAGAACACAGAATACTGGGTCTGAACGTACTGAGACCTACTCCTGGGAACTGTAGCCTGGATTGTGTTTGCTGACAGTCAGGACTGAAGAGTCAAGTCCAGACCCTCTGAACCATGAAACTCCCACAGCCTCTTCCCCCACAAAGTGACATAAACTACTAGACAGGGTTGTTAAGTATTGAAGCAGCAGGCAAAACAAATATATCCCTTGGTTCTTCTCCAGCCAGTGCAGAACTTAGTACTCTGTTCCTCCTACCATCACCACCCTCTGATACATTTGGGGCCATGCAATGGCTTAGATGCTTGTTTACTCCTGGGGACATAAACTGAGGAGGGCGCTGTGGAGCAAACTGGAATCTTCGGAGTCCTCAAGATATAAAGTTCCCTGCAGCCAACAATGGCTCCCACACAGCTCAGCAGCAGAGGACTACCTTTCTCTAAGAGATTCCAGCTAGCTGACCTTGATGCCAGCATGGGGCACAGGATGAATGCTTGGCTACTGAGCCATACCCCTACCCCCAAGTTCATGATCTCCCTTTATTGCCACAGAAAAGTGATCTCTCTCATCTGCAGATAATAAGACAATTAATCATATAATAATAATAGAAATGAGACTATGTGGCTCATAGAAAATGAAATAGAAAATTAGGACAAGAATAACATTTTAGGCCACGGGTAATTATTTGAAGCACTATGGTTTGAAGCAGGTACTTTGCTTCTTTTTTTTAGTATTAAATTTTATTGACAAGGTGATGTGCAGAGGGGGTACAGTTACATAGTAAGGTAGTGAGTACATTTCTTGTCATATCTGCTATACCCTTCCTCATTTTTCTTTCCCTAGTTCAGGTAAGCATATATACAATATCCAGTGTACCAAAATCATATACAGAGGTACTTTGACTCTTTAAACAAACAAACAACTATGAGGATGACATTCTGAATACATATTCTACATGCACCCAAACTTTTCCCTCACCTCGTTTCATGGCTCTGGGACTGCCGGGCCCACTGCGGCTGCGCGTGTCTGATTCTGAGGTTCGGGAGCTGGACCTGGAGCTATCCTCTTCCTCGGAGCCAGAGGACTCGTCCAGGAAAGGGCTGCTGCTTATTTGGGTTGCCTTCTAAAGAGAAGCAGTACAGCTTTCCTAGATGTGTCTCTAAATTTACCTCTCTCCTTTTTGACATGAAATATTTTACAGAAAGTTAAGTCATGGAACAAAATTTTTAAAAAGAAATACACAAATATATTATGCCTATAAAAATCATGTTGTCAAACCTCAGAGTCTAATTAGCTTGGAATTTGTCAATTAGAAAAGACTCCTGAGAACATAAAAGTTGTCAGTGTTTGCCAGTCCTCATTTTAATTAACATCTGGCAAGGAAGGGGACTCTGGCATGGATACAAAGATTTTTGTAAATTAGAAGTCCCCATTACATTAATAGTATGTTTCCTTTGAACAATTAATAGCCTGGGGCAGAGGTGAGAAGAACCCACATGAAACATATGTAGATCTCTACCGCTTTGAGAAGAACTATCTTCTCCAGACCATTCCAATTCTTCTTTTTTATGATATAGTAAACTTCTAAAATTCTCTACAAAGAGAGAGTGTGCAAAATGTTAAGAATGGAATCTGCAGCTTTGGAAAAACAGTTTTTCAGGAAGAGAGCCACATATTTAAAGAAACACTGATAGGTTACCCCCTTCAACGTTGTGTAGACAGGGGTGGTCAGATTCTTGTATATCAGAGATGTATAAAGCCCTGATGTGGTACAGGAAAGCATGGTAGCAGAATCTGAAACAGAAAGACATTTTAAAAAACCAAACAACAGAGGGCTGGGGATTTAGCTCAGGGGAAGAATGCCTGCCTGGCGAGCGCAAGGCCCCTGAGTTCGCTCCTCAGCTCTGGAGGAAAAAAATCTATTAAAAAACAACAAACAACAACCTTTCTAACTAGCATAATAGCCTATTTCTGATGACTATGAATTATCATTGTTTTTAACTAAAGGGCAATTACGTGAACACACATGATTACTAGTCATTCAGTCTACTTTCTGGCATTTATAGGTTGACATACACACTTTTTTTTTTTAAACATAGCTCGTTATATCCTCAACTTCTTCTCTCATAACATTTCCAAACTAAGCTATAAGCTCTCAGCAAGAATCACAGCTTTCATTTCTTTAGTATCTTCATACACATTTATCTCAGGCTGTGCAGATTCTGTAATTCAGTGAGACTGACTAATACCTGTTGGAATACTTTTTGACTAAAGTGCTGTTATATGATTTTGGTTTTTTCCTTGTGCTAACACTGGGGCTTGAACTCAGGAGCCTCGTACTTTTGCTTGGCTTTTTCACTCAAGGCTGGTGCGCTATCACTTGAACCACACCACCAGCCTGCTATCTTAACCATTTTTTCTTTTTGCCAGTCCTGGTACTTGAACTCAAGGGCTGAGCACTGTCCCTGGCTTCTTTTAGCTCAAGGCTAGCACTCTGCCACTTGAGCCACAGCACCACTTGTGGCCTTTTCTGTTTATGTGGTGCTGAAGAACTGAACCCAGGGCTTCATGTATGCGAGGTAAGTACTCTACTACTAGGCCATATTCCCAGCCCCTCTCAACCACTAAGGGCACAATTCATTTCTTATAAGTATATTCACAGTGCTGTAAAATAGATGCCTGGACTATTTTATACTGTAAACATGAAATTCTAAGCCCATTAAACTACAAGTCCCTTTCCCCCCTCTTCTCAGCCCCAGTAACTAGCATTCTACATTCTTTTCTATGAATCTTTGACTATTTTATTTCAGTGGACTAGTAAGTTATTTGTCTTCTATCATTTGTGTGTTATGCTGTCACTTAGCAGAACTTCCTCAAGGTTCATCTGTGATGCAGTATGCAAAAGCACTTACTTTTGTTAGTGTTCTCCATAGTGAAGGCCTCAGACATTCGAATTCCTGATTTGGCTACAGCATAAATTCTGCTTTCCTAAAGTAAAAAAGAGATTTTAAAAGAGATTTAAAGCAAAAAAACAAAACCCAATAGATTTTCAATACGCGTTTTTTCCATTTGTGCTTCACTTAGCATTCACTATTAAATTCATCAATGACAGTATTCACTATTAAATTCATCAATGACAGTAAAACATCATTGTGAATAATACTGAAGAGATTCCCCCCATTTATTTATCAGTCATTTAAAATTCTTTTGATGATGTAGGAAACTAGTAAGTGGACGTTTACTCAGTGTCTGGATAAATACCATCTTTAATATTCTTCCATTCTACACTGTGGTTAAAAGGTGAAAAGAAAGACAAAACCTTTAATGGCTATAATAGTAAACTATAAACCATCCGCAATTACTCATTACATATAAATATATCCTTTAATATTCTGGAATATGATTAAAGAAAAAGAAAGACAGACCTTGAAGTCAGTAATCCACAGCATTCTCTATCTGGCATTCAGTGCTATCACTTTTATATTTCAAGTAACAGAAAAATACCTGAGGTCAAATAATAAATGATTTTGAAAATTATAACAAATATATAATACCATCCCAAAAGTTGTATAATTGTCCCTTCTGCTCTGAGAATGATCTGTGAAATGGGTAACAGCTCTGTCCATGAGAAAAGAGACTCTAAGTGGTTCCCAATGCACAGCATAGATCACCATGGCCATCATCCTGTAATGAGTCTAACCTAAACCAAGTTGGCTGAACCAGGACACAGTAGGCAACCAGCACCATCTTCTTTTCAAACTGGTCAGGTGCCAGAGAAGTAACTGACATAAACTGCTGATGTTTGGTAGTCCTGTTAAGTGAGGAGTGGCTGAATGAATGAATCAGATGTATCTTCCCTGAGCAAGTGATTGTGAGAGACACACAGAGAGTAAGAGGCAAAGTGGTTGTTGGATCTGAATAGGGCAATAAGCAGATATGAGACAGTTAGGGGGCATGGCTGTGGATCTCGAGAGTAGGCAGTAGGAAGAGAAGATGTAAGAATCAGTGTAGGTGTGAGGACGAGCTGAGACTCTGGAGCATGGGCACTTATTTTTAAGTTGTACCATCAGAGGTACTGCTGAATCATGAATCATATGTTTTCCCTCCAGAGTGACTATTATACTTTGAATGACATCCCAATTCATTGATAGGCCGTGCCTTGCAGTAACTTCTTAACTCAGGAAAATGGGATATGTGCATTCCTTAAAGCCTACAGATATATAAAAGATAAAACTTCCTAGCTAGCTAGCTAGACAGAAGGTTTTTGAAAAGCAACACTACTGAATAGTTTTAGAAGAAAAGGGAGAAAGGAATAAGAAACAAAAAAGCAATACAATGGTTTGCCAAGTAAAACAAACTTGAAAGCCTAACCTAAATCGCTGAAAATCTGAACACATTAAAAAAGCAAAATCTGAACTTTTCACTGCCTAAAGAGTAATATGATTGGAATTCCAGAGAATCACATGCCATTAACTTCCACATTTTTGTACCATTCAGAATTTCATGATAAACTGTAGGTTTTATGTGGGCACTGAAATGAAATAGTCTCTTGAAAACAAATAACGGCAGTTATATCTCAAAGTCTGACTTTACACTAGGAAAATATAGCTGGTCCTAGTTTGCTTAAAATTAGGGCAGTTACTAGATTTAAAAATATTAGTAAAAAAAACATGACTCCAAAAAAATTAAAAATCCTGCTAGTCAAACACAACAGTTAAATTATGTCAACATGTGAGGGAACACTTAAATCTACAAGACGGGGCTGGGGATATGGCCTAGTGGCAAGAGAGCTTGCCTCGTATACATGAAGCCCTGGGTTCAATTCCCCAGCACCACATATACAGAAAAAGGCCAGAAGTGGCGCTGTGGCTCAAGTGGCAGAGTGCTAGCCTTGAGCAAAAGGAAGCCAGGGACAGTGCTCAGGCCCTGAGTCCAAGGCCCAGGACTGGCAAAAAAAAAAAAAAAAAAAAAATCTACAAGACGGACCAATTCACTTTGTCTAAAATACAGTTAAGAAGGGAGGCAGGGAAGACAGACTATTTTCACTCTGAGAATGAGAAGAATCTGATGACACAGAAGTAACTCAGTTCTGAAGAAGGAAAGAGTAGAAAAAAGAAGAAACTACAAAGAGTTTGCCAGGACTAGAGAAACAATCACATACGAATTAAAGTAGTAAAGACTTGGGAGGCAGTACCCAGCTGTCCCCGTTGGAAGCCAAGGAACCAGATAGCACTACCAGGTACAATACAATGGTCCTGCCAAGGGAGTGCCAAATTCAGCTGCAAGAAAAGCACACAACCTGTAAGCCTTATTGCCAGCATTGGCAACGGGGTGGCAGTGACTAATCCACTGCAAGAGGCTACAATGGAAGAACTAAGACATTCTATTCTCCTCATATTCCAGAGAGCAACAGAGGGTTTTCATCTTGGAAACTTTCTCTGGGAGCCCAGAGACAAGAAGCCACAGCAGCTTAACAACTCATAGGACCTGAATATAAAGTCAGGTGCCAATGGCTCATGTCTGTAATCCTAGCTACTCAGGAGGCTGAGATCTGAGGATCACAGTTCAAAGTCAGCCTGGGCAGGAACATCTGTGAGACTCATCTCCAATTAACCACCAGAAGACCAGAAGTGGGACTGTGCCTAAAAGGGGTAGAGCACTAGCCTTGAGAAAAAGAATCTCAGAGACAGAACCCAGGCACTGTGTTCAAGCCCCAGGACCAGCATCAAAATAAATAAATAAGATAAAATAAAATAAAAAGAACTTAAATGTATAAATTAGTTATAAGAGGCAAGAGAAGGGAGTGAGTAGAGGGAAGAATGTCTAACAGGGACCAGCACAAAAAACTTCACTTTAGGAAGCTATGCTGCAGCTTAGAAGCCACAGGCTGCAGAAGCCCAGCAGGTGGCAGTACCAGAAAAAGACCGGGGGTGGTGGGGAGGAGGGGAGTTGAAGCAGACCAGAGAGTGGGGTTTCTGTTGAAGCAGATAGCAGAGATACCTGAGAAGCAGCTACTGTAGTTCCCACCTTAGAAGGAGCTGCGGCTTCCCAGGAATCCAGTTGCTATCAAGCTATAGCAGCTCAAGAAAAATCCAGCATTAGAAGCAACTGTGCAGACAAATACCTAGCAGCAAAGCAGCTTTAGAACTCCCTGCTATGCCAAACCGGGTGGGAGGGGTTGGGGAGGGAATAATCATCAGCTTGGACTCTGAAGGCCTTTCCCCCATGTAAAATCTTCTGAGAGAAGCCCTCACACCCAGACCTAAAGCAGCCTTTTTGTATCTTGTAAAGAAGTCTCTATACAAACATATACTGACATTTTATAACAATTTATTGTACATAAGTCTGTTCTTATTTTGGTTTGTTTTCAGTGTTGTATTGTTTGTATGTTTTTTCTTCTCTGTAAAATGGAATAAAAGTCTTTTAACTTCTACATTCTAGCATAAACGTGTTAATTGCTCCCATTTAATTTTGCATTTGTTTCTCCCCCCCTCTTTCTTTTCTCTGTAGTTACACCAAGCCTGAATCCCAATACTTGCCTTTTAGTGCTCTCTTTCAAATCAAAATAGCACAGTTCCTTTCCATGTATACCTTCCTTCTATCCACAATTGGAACTCCACTCCACTCTTACTCATATTCTTTTCTACAGTTGCTTCTCTACTGCAAATTATTTCTCATAACCTAAACTCATACCTTGTAACTAGATCTCGTGAACATTATTTGTTTGTTTTTTGGTTTTAATTTTGTTTGCTTGTTTTCCTCTTTTTTCTCCTTCTTGATCACTGGTAGTATCTTTTTATTTTATATACACACACAAACCAGAAGTACCCAAATAAATACCCTTATGATGCAACTCAAACTTCCAGAAAAACAAAAACAAACAACCCCCCCCAAATAGTAGATGGAGAGAATTATAAATGTTATAGCAGAAATTAATGAAACAGAGTCTAAACAAACTATACAAATAGACTATGAAACAAAAAATGGTTCTCTGAAAAACTAAATAAGATTGATAAATCCCTAGCTAATTTAGCCAAAAGAATAGATTCAAATCAATAACATTAGACATGAAAAAGTGGATTTCACAACAAATGCTAAAAAAAAATAAATTCAAAGGGTCACGAGGGAATACTTTGAAACCCTATACACAAATAATTGGGAAATCAAGGAGACATGGATACATTTTTAGATACAGTTGGCCCACCAAAATTGAACCAACAATATAAACCATTTAAGCATAGCTATAACAACCAATGAGACGGGTGCATTAATAAAAAAAAAAATCTTTCAACAAAGACAAGTCCAGGGCCAGACAGATTCATAGAAGAATTCTCCCAGACTGTCAAAGAACACCTCAAAGTCCTCCATGAAAAAGAAAAGGAAAGAACACTACAAAACTCATTCAATGAAGCAACTTATTACACTCTATTCTATGAAGCAAAGATGAAAAAAAAATCAGTGACAGAGAACTACAGCCCAGTCTCAATGAACACTGATGCAAAAATTCTCAATAAAATGTTTTGCAAACCAAATTCAACAATATATCAAAAACCATATAATAAAATCAAACTGTTTTTTATCCCATTGATGCAAAGATGGTTAAACATATGTAAATCAGTAAGTATAATACATCACTTGAACAGAATCAAGAACAAAAATTACCTAATCTCAATATACAATAAAAACCTCTGGCCAAATACAACATTATTTATGGTAAAAAGCTCTGAAGGAACTAGGAATAGAAGGAACATACCTAAACTTAATAGAGACAATAAACGACAACTCTGAAGCCAGTACATATAGAGAAAGCTGAAATCATTTCCCCTAGAGCCAGGAATGAGACAAAGATGTCCATGCTCTCTACTCTTACTCGGTATGGTACTAGAATTTCTAGCCAGAGCAATAAGGAAGAGAAAATAAATTCCCATTTGCTGCTGGTATGATCCTGTACTTACAGATTCCCTGAAAAAACTTCTTAAACTGATACATACCTTTGGAAAGGTACCAGACTATAAAAACAATACTCAAATACTTTTCTATATACTAACAGTGAGTAAGCATGCAGTCATTCACTTTCCTCTTTCCTTTCCCTTGAGAGGCTGTTCCCCTAGGAAACAAGCTGTTCTGTTTCTCCAGATATTTGTTTTAGTGGAATACCGTCTCACAGGAGGAAGCCTAGAATGGTCTAGTATACCTTGGACAGTGGGTGAATAACTGGCTAACATCCAGAAATGGAACACTCATTTCCCCGCCAATTTATTTTTTTAAAAGGTAATACTTTGATCTCCCATGTTTCATATTTCTTAAGACAGAGAACTAGATGGGAGAAGAGAGGGAGAGATTGTAAATTCTGATCTGGAAAATTTCAGAACCAAGTTGGATTTTAAAAGAAACAGGAGAAAAAGTAAAAGCTGAAAAGCACCAAGAAAAGAAACCACAGTGTATGTTTTGTACAGAGGAATATATAATTACCCAAGAGGGAAACCGGTGCAGGGGAGGAGTGGGAGGTTTGCTGCATGCTGCCTTCTTCGCCAAGTCGTTGGCTTCCTGGTGGTCTAAATATGGAGATTCTGGAGAGTCGTAGGTAAATACTCCATCATCACAGCTTGTGTCCATACTCTCCACATGTTCTGCATTGTCACCATCAACTAGATCAAGATCTGTTTCCTGAGGTCTCAGTGGTCGTATCATGCTTATGGCATTTCTGTTTGTACCAAACATCCTGTCAGAACTTAACTGTGGCTGGCTTAAGTGCCTTTTGGTGAGTGCTACACTTATACTGAAAACATTAGGAATCCTTAACTTAGGGGACAACAGGTGTGACGAAGGTGCTACTTGTGCTCCTTTTCCAGGGAGTGAGTTAGCATACTTTGGAGTTAAAGCTGGGGTCAAAATAGGACTTGGAGTGTTGGCCTCACTCGAAGAGGATGAATAATCCAGTCTTTGGGATTTAAATTTTTTATTCAGTTCATCTGAGGAACTATCTTGCTCCTTCTTATTTGTTTCAGAATTTCCCTTTTCAAGAAGTCTATTCTGAGCCTTCCACTGTGCCTCCTGTTGCCAAGAATAAAGCTTCTTGTGTTCTGGTCTCTTTATGCCAAAAGTCTCTTCTTCAAATATAGAACTGCTGTCATCAGATGCTGTCAAATACGCTTCACTTCCCATCCGGCCACCTTGGGCACCTTCCTCTGAGGTGTGACTAGAAAGGGTGGATGTGGGCCTGGACTTGGACCTTCCTTTGCTCCCATCTTCCTCCTCAGAACTCCAGTCACTCACTGGCACACCGGAATTCTGGGATATGCCACCATCTGTCCCAAAGCTTATTCTCGTTTTCCGGTTCTGTTCTGAGTTGCAAGGGGTTTCATGCAATGTTCTTTGGCTTCTGTTGATTTCTTGAGCTTGCTTATCAGCTGACTTCTCTGCAATGGCTACTTCTAGAAGATATGTCAGTGCAGTGCTTTTAGTAAAATCTTTTCTGCACATTTGGCTTTATGTAACTACATTGTAGAAACTAGAAATTTCATAGAAGTTTAATTTATACTATCCCTTCTCTTATGACTTATTTAAACACATGTTTAAAAATTTTTATATAAAACTATAAACTCTATATAACACAAAACCCTAATACTTCAATATAATTGTATCAAAACTGAAAGGCTTTTTAATAAACAAATATATTGACGTAACAGAAGTGACAAGAGTCTAAGAAGACATAATGAAAGAAAAAATGTAAAATAGGCCATTTTGACCATTAGAAGAAGCAGCCACTACGTTCTGTAGTTCTAGGGAATTGCTCAACCATTTTATCCACATCCCTAGCCATTTTCCTTGTAGTTTGTTTTTCGGATAGGGCCACAGAATAGCTTTCCCCAGGCTGCTCTCAAACTGTGATCCTCGTATCTCCACTTCCCTGGCAGCATCTGGGACTACAGGCTATATGATAATACCTGGTTCATTAATTCCATTTTATAGGCAAAGAAAATGACAACCCCTTTTCCATTAAATCTCTGATTTATCATAAAGTAAAGATAAGCATAATAAGCACAAAGCTTTAAGAAACAAACTTTGTGTCCAAGCTTTAACATATAAAATAAGTAAAATCATGAAGAAAACGTAAATAGAGAAATGCTTCCTTGGCTCTATTTTTTTGTTTAACCACAATTACGAGATTTTTGGTTAGAATAATAATATTCTTTGTGTGTGTGTGTATCAGTCCTGGGACTTGAACTTAGAGCCTGGATGTTAAGCTTTTGTGTTCAAAGCCAGCACTCTACCACTTGAGCCATAGCTCCATTTCTGGCTTTTTGGTGGTTAGCTGGAGATAAGATGGACTTTCAAGCCTAGACTGGCTTTGAACTATGAATGGTGATCTTCAAATTTCAGCCTCCAAAATAGCTAGGATGACAAGCATCAGCCATCGATGCCTGGCTAGAACAATACTCACTTAAATGCCTTTACATATGGCTTATTTATATTAATGGTATAAGTAACAGAATGGACAATTGGCTTAATAAACAATGAATTAAAACTTTTGACTAAAGCTGGGCATGGTGGGGCAGACTTGTAATTCCAGCACTAGGGAGACTCTTGTAGGTGGATTTTAAGTTCAAGATCAGCAAAGAGTTCATGGCAAGATCCTGTCTCATTAAAAAAAAAAAAGGTTAAGGTTATAGAGTAGAAAAGGAACTCTGAAAATATAAATATACCTCAGAGTTAAGCAACCAGAGGCTGAACAAATTCACTTGAAAGTTTCCTATCAGGCAATTTGTTAAACATGTGAGTGAGCCAAAGCTGCACTATCAGCCACTGCAACCCCGCTCTAAGAGACAATGAGATTCTTGAGAAAGCAAAACACAGGGGCTGGGAATATGGCCTAGCAGTAGAGTGCTTGCCTCGCATACATGAAAGCCTAGGCTTGATTCTTCAGCACCACATATATAGAAAAAGCCAGAAGTGGCGCTGTGGCTCAATCAGTAGAGTACTACTAGCCTTGAGTAAAAAGAAAAAAAAAAGTGTTCAGGCCCTGAGTCCAAGCCCCAGGACTGGCAAAAAAAAAAAAAAGAAAAGAAAAGAAAAATCAAATGACATAGCAAGTAATGGCAGGAAGAAAGTAACACAGCCACCTTCTGATTGAAAAATCATCATGTAGTCTTCAGGACAACGTAACTAAGCCTACAAACAGCTGTCAGAGCTACAATTTTCCTCCTGTGGAGGAAGAAAACTGGAACTGAAAGTAGTTAAGTTGCAAATTCAAGCCTTTAAAATATTTGGCAAAAGTCAACAAGAGAGGAGCTTGCCCTTGATGATAACAGCCAGCAGCCATACAACAGAGGCTTAACAGCTGGCAGCCGTACAATGTAGTAGTGACAGCTGTCAGTGGCCACATATAGTGTTGAATTCAGAACCTATGAATCAGAAAAGGAATAAAAATTTGTACAAATAAGCCAGGTGCCAATGGCTCACACCTGTAATCCTAGCTACTCAGGAGGCTGAGATCTGAGGATTTCGGTTTGAGGCCAGCCCAGGCAGAAAAGTTTGTGAGATTCTTATCTCCAATAAATCACCAAAAAAGCTGCAGATGTGTTTATTGTAAAGGTGATGTGCAGAGGGATTATAGTTATAACTCTTATTTCCAATAAACTACTCAGAAAAAGCTGGAAGTGGTGCTGTGGCTCTAGTGGCAGAATGCTATCCTTGAGCACAAAGAGGCTCAGGGACAGTACCCAAGCTGTCTGAGTTCAAGCCCCAGGATTGGAAAAAAAAAAATCTACACAAAGGACAGGAGTCTAGACATCTAGGCAAATATTTTCCACTTTGAAGCAACAGAGGGAAAAATCAAAGCAGTTACTAAACTGTACCCTAAGTTTCATTTCTTTATAAGTTTGCTAGAACAGAATTAATTTCATGTTTAATATTAATTTTTAATATTTTCAATGAATAATGGGTAAAATACAGTTCTAATCTGAAACTCAGATAAAATAAGTAGCTTGTAAATGTCACTTCTACCTGCTGTAGAAAAATTATTAAGGAAAAATCAGGCACTGGTGGCTGATACCTGTAATTCTAGCTACTCAGGAGGTTGAGATCTGAGGATCATAGTTCAAAGCCAGATCGGGCAGGAAAGTCTGTGAGACTCTATCTCCAATTAGCCACCCAAAAAGCCAGAAGTGGAACTGTGGCTCAAGTTATAGAGTGCTAGTCTTGAGAAAAAAAGGTCAATGATAGCACTCAGGACCTGAGATCTATAAAGTTCAGTATAGTGTCATTGTAGAAATACTCCCACCAAGCTTCATGTTGTCAGTACAGCATTGGAGACTTAAGATATATTTAGATTAATCAATTAATTATAGTAAATGATTTATCCTTTTAAGAAAAATACCAAGAAAGGCTGGAGGTAAAGAGTGCCTAGCAAGTAGACACCCTAAATTCAAATCCCAATACTGTAAAAAAAAAAAATCTAAAAACATAAAAATGGGTAAAAATGCTACAATCCATAAATACCTGTGTCCTTTCCTTCCAGAAACTCAGGCTCTTTAGATGATATTTTGCCCATTTCCTCAGCTTTTACTGCTTGAGGAGGACTCTTTGCTCGGGAAGAAAAACACCCAAATGTCAAACTGCTCAGGCGCTGTCCTTCTGAAGGCTTTGTTGTAGTGACAGTGGATGGCTTCTTCCCTTGAACTTCTGCAAGGTCATTAATCAAAATTCAGATCTGAATTTTTACAACAGCTTGTTAAACACAGAGCCAAAGCACATAAAATGTGCATAAATCATTCCTTATACCAGGAAAAAGTCTGAAGCTCATCTTTAGTGATGTATACTTACACATCTCAAATCTATTTTTAAAATCCATTTTGTAGGAAGCGGAGGTATAGCTCAAGTGGTTGAATACCAGCCTTGAGGGGAAAAAATCTAAGAGAGTGCATAAGGCCCTGAGTTCAAGCCCCAATAACCAGAACACCCATACTGCCCCCCAATCTATTCTATATATTTAGATGTTCAAAATATTTTAAATATAGAGAGAAAAATATTTGAAAGCAGTAAGTTCTCAAAATAAAACTCAATTATAAATAAGTAAAGAAGTAGAACTTCTTAAAAAGTTAATATTGGAAAGCAAAGAAAGGGGTGATATTGTCCAAAAACATAAAATGGTAACCCTTCTGTACCATATCTCAATAATAATAAAATTACATTTTAAAATAGATACTATTGGTATATACCAACAGTCACATTTCAAGTGCTCAATAGTCACGTATGGCTAGTACCATCATATTATCATAGGTACAGATTATTTCCTTCATCACAGAAAGGTCCAGAAAAAAAGTGTTTTCCACTGTTTAAAGACTAAATATGTGGTTTAAAAATACTACATAGTAATAATTGAATATCATAAAAGGTGATCGTCAGAGCTTGTGAAATATTCTTCTGAGTTATCTCAAGAGTGGCAAACAGTCCTTTGGATTTAATATTTGCAAGCAGTCAAAAGTTATAAAGAGGGGCTGGGGATATGGCCTAGTGGCAAGAGTGCCTGCCTCATACATAAGGCCCTGGGTTCGATTCCCCAGCACCACATATACAGAAAATGGCCAGAAGTGGCACTGTGGCTCAAGTGGCAGAGTGCTAGCCTTGAGCAAAAAGAAGCCAGGGACAGTGCTCAGGCCCTGAGTCCAAGCCCCAGGACTGGCTAAAAAAAAGAAGTTATAAAGAAATCTGTAAGTAAACATAAATGTCATGGTGTGTGGGGGGTATGTATATGTGTGTTGCTTGGATCAACCGTGAGTTTTCTGCATAATAGGAAAGCATTAAACCACTGAGCTACAACCCTGGCCCTAAATATCATTTTTATTTAGTTATTTTTTGGCAATCTTGAGGCTTGAAATCAGGGCCTCATGCTTACTAGGCAAGTACTCTAACATTTGATTTTGCTTTATTTATTTTCCAGGTATTATTTTCACCCAAAGTCAGTGGCAGACCTTGATCCTCCTACCTACACCTTCCAGTATCTAAGACGACAGGCTCCTAGGATCATGCCTAGGTTACTGGTTGAGATAGAGTCTTGCTAACTTTGTCCGAGCTGGCCTCAAACCTTAAATCTGCCTCCTAAGTAGCTGGAATTACAGATGGGAGCCAATGTACCCAGCTTAATGTTTTTTTTAAATAGGACAATCTCACTACTGATACGATGGAGCTATCAGCAGATGGCCAATGGATACTCCCAATTAGCAGGATTAAAATCCTCATCCAGAAGACCTAATAAGGAATAGTTTGGCATCCTGGTGATCCATGACTGTGTGAAGCTGTAACATTTGCATCCAGCTAACTACCAGCTCAGTCATATAAGAATAGATAGAAGTGTCCTATAGTTCCCTTCAAAGAAAACCAACTTCAGCGATGCATTCAAAATGTGTGAAGCTTGGGCTGGGGATATGGCCTAGTGGCAAGAGAGCTTGCCTCGTATACATGAGGCCCTGGGTTCGATTCCCCAGCACCACATATACAGAAAACGGCCAGAAGTGGCGCTGTGGCTCAAGTGGCAGAGTTCTAGCCTTGAGCAAAAAGAAGCCAGGGACAGTGCTCAGGCCCTGAGTCCAAGGCCCAGAACTGGCCAAAAAAAAAAAAAATGTGTGAAGCCAAGGATCCCTGATGAAAGTCCTCAATACAGAGACCACTGCACTGACTGCATTCAATGCAGCCACTGAATCTATGGTTCCCTGATTCCTACTATGAAAGTTAATTCTCTTTCTATGGCCAAAGTTCATGTCTTCTTGGGCTTTTTTTTTGCCAGTCCTGGGCCTTGGACTCAGGGCCTGAGCACTGTCCCTGGCTTCTTTTTGCTCAAGGCTAGCACTCTGCCACTTGAGCCACAGCGCCACTTCTGGCCATTTTCTATATATGTGGTGCTGGGGAATCGAACCCAGGGCTTCATGTATACAAGGCAAGCACTCTTGCCACTAGGCCATATTCCCAGCCCCTTCTTGGGCTTTTGAAGTATCTATCATTAATGTAAATAATCTGGCTCCATAAGGTTCTCTGAATTCTTTCAAGGAAACAGGGACATGTAGCACTACCTAGCTTAAAAAGATCAAAATATGGGCTGGGAATATGGCCTAGTGGCAAGAGCACTTGCCTTGTATACATGAAGCCCTGGGTTCGATTCCCCAGCACCACATATATAGAAAATGGCCAGAAGTGGCGCTGTGGTTCAAGTGGCAGAGTGCTAGCCTTGAGCAAAAAGAAGCCAGGGACAGTGCTCAGGCCCTGAGTCCAAGGCCCAGGACTGGCAAAAAAAAAAAAAAGAAAAAAAAAAAGATCAAAATAGCTGGGCACTGGTGACTCACATCTGTAACCCTAGCTACTCAGGAGACTGAGATCTGAGGATCATAGTTTGAAGCCAGCCCAGGCAGGAAAGTGTGTGAGACTCTTATTTCCAATTAATCGCAGAAAAGCAGGAAGTGGCACTGTGGCTCAGGTGGTAGAGTGCTAGCCTTGAGCAAAAGGAACTCAGGGACAGTGCCCGGGCCCTGAGTTCAAGCCCCAGGATAGGCAAAAAAAAAAAAAGAAAGAAATCCAATATGCCATTACTATCAAAGTTCAGAGATAATCCTTGGACTCCTGTGCTAAATCAATACATAATACTTTTAGCAAGCTGGACTCTGTGGGACAGTATAGTTCTAAAAAGGAGACAAAGGTAATCTCTTAGAATAGAGAGAAAGGCAAAATTATATGTAGTCTTATTTTCTAACCTATGTAGAAGCCATGTTGATAAGCCTGTAAATCAGTCCTACCTCTTTGTGCCTTTCCCTCTCAATCTCAACATTCACTTAGGTCTGGGTCTTCTGGTTTGCTTATAAATTGTTTTATTTAATGATGATGTCTTCTTATATGACATTCATATTTAGGTCTTTACAACAACAGCAAAGTCTACATAATAGAAGACTAAATAATATAACATTATCTATGGCCTAATAAATCCAACTAAGCTACCTTAGCAAAATTATTTGTACCTTGTAGTCTTGACTGTATTAATTTTATCTCTTCAGTTTGGTTTTGGTTGATCAAACGAAGATTCTGATTCTCTAATTCTAGCTGAAAGAAAATAGCAATATTCCCTTATATAACAATAACATTTCTAAAATGGACTAATAATAACTTATAATATTTAGAAAATATTAATATATCAATACTCTCCATTACAGTAAGATAAAAATAAAATGACAAGAACTAGTTTATTAGCAAAGGTTGTCAACCTAATTATGTCACCAGTATTTACCAGAGCTAAGAGTTTTAAGTATTTTCACCCCCCTATTATTTTTGCACTATAAAATTATTTTAAACCAAACTAGAGAGCATTTCAATCTGTGCTTCTCAGATACTAAACACAAATAATTATATGATATACATGTATGCTCTATAATTATTTAAGAGTAATTAATTCAAACTAAAACCAACTAATTAGGAGGTTGTTACACTGATGAGCCTATGGCTATTTTTAATTTTAGAAATACAATTTTTTTTAAAGCACAACCATCAGAGTTTTTGTTTCACTCAGTATGATCACATACTCTGATGATTTTATTCAAAAGCAGAAAATGGTAAAGAAAAGGAAAACAAAAACATAGTAATAAATACCTCATTTAACTTAACTGTTACCCACTCTTTGATCTTAGCTGCCTTCTCTTCTATTATTTTAGCTTCTTGTGTTCGTATTTGTTTCTGAAATAACATCAGCAGTTTGTTTAGTTCAAACATAAACATGGTAAGTCTGGAAAAGTTACATTAAAAATATTCAAAGCAAAACCACTTAAATTCTATTTCCAAGTTAATACATCACCTCCAGGGTATGAAGGCAGAAGGATCCTAAGTTTGAGGCCAGACATGACCTCAAGCTGGTTTTGGGATCTTTTCTCAATAAAACTGATAGGGCAGAGGGAGGAATGGAAAGAGGTGGAGAGAAGAAGGTAAGAAGAGAGGTTGGGAGAGGAGGAGGAAGTACACACTATTAATTTTAACAACTGTCCTCTTAAATATCATGCACTGAATCAGCCCACTAAATAACTTTAAAAAGAATTTCTAGAACAGTAGATTCAGATCAGTTAGTTGGGGGAAAAAAAAACCCTAATTATAATACGCTCAGGAGCATGCTGTTTTCTTCCTCAAACACTAGTTTTAAAAGACTTAGGAAAAACAAACTTTAAAACTTAAGACCTTACGGTTGTGGTCATAAATCTACTGAGAATGTGGCTGTACTGTAAGAACAATGGTTAGGCTGGGGTGGGAGAAATTGAAAACCAGTAACCTAAAGGAACAACTGATCTTCAGGGAAATTTGTTGTAAATGCTGAAGATGAACAATAATTTAATGTGTTTCATCAAAAATTTTTACAGTGATCAAATTTGAATATTGTCAAATGATTACTAAATAAAATAGCAGGGTGCTGGTGGCTCATGCCTATAATCCTAACTACTCAGGAAACTGGGATCTGAGGATCACAGTTCGAAGCCAGCTCAGGCAAACAAACCAGAGAAACTCTTATCTCCAATTAATCTCCAAAAAGCCAGAAGTGGAGTTGTGGTTCAAGTGGTAGAGTGCCAATCTTGAGGAAAAACAGGGTCAGCATCCAGGCCCTGAGTTCAAGCCTAAGACCAGCAGAAAACCAAACAGAAAAAAAACACCCACAAACGATATACTCTAATTTGTCTCAATAAAGTGGATTAAACTGCACATTTCTTAGTAGAAAGATTCATTTCAAACATAAACATTTTTTCTTTTTTCTAAGCACACATTAGTGATATAAGAAAGGATTTCATTGTGTCCTTTCCATGCATGTATATAAACTAAAACACATTTGTAATATTTCCATAAACATTTCCAACACCTTAACAATCTAAAATAAAGATTGGCTGCAAACACTTGTTTTCCATTTTTTCTTTTTGTTTCAAGACAGGATCTCAGAATGTAGCCCTCCGTGCCTCTGATTGCTATGCTATGTAGCCAATTCTGGCTTTTTTTTTTTTTTTGCCAGTCTTGGGGCTTGAACTCAGGACCTGAGCACTGTCCCTGGCTTCTTTTTGTTCAAGGCTAGCACTCTGCCACTTGAGCCACGGCGCCACTTCTGGCTTTTTCTATATATGTGGTGGTGAGGAATCAAACCTAGGGCTTCATGTGTGCAAGGCAAGCACTCTACCACTAGGCCATATTCTCAGCCCCAGTGCTGGCTTCTAATTCATAATCCTCCTGTTTCAGGATCCCTAGTGCAGAGATCACAAGCATGAACCACCCGATCCAAAGTGCTTGTAAACCAACATAAACACCTGCTGATAACTAAGTATTTCCAATTTCAATACTACAATTAAACTGTAAAGTGAAGGATAAGGAACAGTCACATTTAAAAAGTACTAGATGCTAGCCTTATACAGAATGTAGCTTAAGTTGTACTTTTTACTGGTACATGTGACATGATGCTATAGGCTGACTAAATAAGCAAGATTTATCCTTTAGTTAGATTTCTTTCTCTTTTTAACCTTTGTAAATATGACAAATGAGTAGACACATTTAGAAGACTTTAATGACTATATTTCCTAACCTGCTCTTCAAGTTGCAGTTCCAAATTTTGAATGATGTCATCTTTTTCCTGTAGTAAAGACTCTAGATCTTGACACTTTTTATATAACTTCATCTCTGATTCACTGGTTTGAATATTAGCTGCATTTAGTTTCTCTTCCATATCTTGTACCTGAATTCAGAAGATAAAATATTAAAATCATTCCTAAACTTAAACTTGGACTTTAACATTATATAGATACTTAGAAGGTATCATCATAAAAGGACAATATTAATAAATGCAAGGTTTAATGTATTTAAAAATTGTAAAGTCTGAAGACTATTTTGCCAGAGGCATTACTTTGAAGTTAAGGAAATATGAGATTATCAGAAAACTACTATCATGTTAGATAACAGTCATGTTTACTAGGCAAAGAGAATCTGCAAAGTTTCTGTGTAAAAACAGAAAGTTTCTAGCATCATTTTGTATATGTTAAACAAAACCATAAAGAATAGAAGATGCATGATGAATAAAAACTCACACCAAATGACCTGTATAACACACTTTGGGCAGGGGGAACTGAACTTGGATGGGGAAAAAAAACCCACAATGGAAATTAAAATAAAATAAAGAAACTTAAAGCCTTAAGCATTAGAATTATAAAAAACTAAAAATAAGAAACTAGATACAGATAGGAGAATGTGTTCCATGAGAGCTCATTGATTAGCTCAAAATGTTGGATGAGTACTTGCCAAATGTCAGACCTATTCCAGGCCCTGGGAAAGCACCAGTGAACAAAATAACCACTATTCAGAAATTACATTCTGGTAGGAAAGAAAGATAAAAATATAATAAGCTGGGTGCCCATGGTTCATGCCCATAATCCTAGCTACTCAGGAGGCTGAGATCTGAGGATTGTGATTCAAAGCCAGCCTAAGCAGCAAAGTCTGTGAGACTCTAATTAACCACCAGAAAACCAAAAGTGGAGCTGTGGCTCAAAGTGGTAAAGCACTAGCCTTGAATATAAAAGCTCAGGGACAGTGCCCAGGCCCTGAGTTCAAGCCCCATGATTATCAGAAAAAAAAAATTAAACGTATAAAAAAGGCAGTCAATTTGATTAACAGGTATGTGCCTGGAAAGTGAATGATGCTTCAATCTGCTTGAATCTTCTACTAAACATATTCTAGCATATTAAATTTCAAAAAAGCATATCTGAAAATTGTGTTTGCTGCCCTACACTGATTACATAAGTCTCAACTTACAGTGAAGTTTAGATTTCACTGTCACCATTGTTCAGCTGTCCCTTTTCACCATCTTTCTATGACTCACAAACATGATCCTGGGCTTGGAGGTAATCTCAGCTCCTAAGAGCAAGTCTAAAAAAGGGAGGTGCTACTGACATCAAGAAAAGAAAAGAAAGTATTTGGGACTATATACAATATAGAGGTTTTTTCTATAGATTTCAAATAGATAAGAATGTAATTTTAGCAATGGCTTAGGTTATAAATAAAAACCAATGTGAAAGTATTTGAGAAACTAACGACAGTTAAGATGAAAAATATCTTAACTATTAAAAATATCTCTGAAAAAATCAAAAGGAGTCCTTTCTGCAGGTTGGAAGGCTTTGACTAGTGGAAATTTTCATAAGGAAGACAGAGAGGTTGTTTTGACTTAATTTTTTTAACCATGAATACCAAGTTTCATCTATGGGGTCACTGTATACATGTAAATTCAATTCAGATGTCAAAACTGTCTTACCTAGATAATTACTCACATATCTGGAAATAATTTGTTAAAAAGATCAAAATGTATTCCACAATTCAAATGACAATGTGAGTTACCTTAGATTTAGATTCTTAAATCTAATATAGTGAAATTTCTGCATGAACTCAAAGGACAACGATCCACATCAAAGACTGGGTTTGGATCATAGATTTGTCTTTTGGCCCAGGAGAGAGTGGGACAGTACATACCAAGGGCCAATCTTAGATGCTATTACCAGTTACACATAGGGTATCCTGTAACTGTAGAAGCAGGGAGAGAAGAGCAGAACTCAAGTTCAAAATCGCATTTCTCCTCTTGAGTACAAAAGTACCAGAAGATAAATCTCAAGAAAAAGAAAAGTTAATTGAATCAAAATAAATATTACCAGGCCTATGTCCCCTGAACATCATGAGCCAGAAAATGATAAGGATACCTGTACATCTATGTTTATTGCCACAATATTCACAATAGCCAAGATACATAAACAGCCCAGATGCCCCACAATAGATGAGTGGATCCAAAAACTGTTGTTACCTATATACAACAGAATTTTGCACAGTCATTAGAAACAATAAAATAATGTTATTTGCAGGAAAATGGGTGGAAATAGAGCAAACCATTTTAAGCAAGGTAAGCCAAGCTCAGAGAGACAAATGATACATGTTCTCTCATATGTGTGGTTAGATCTAAAATGCACTTGGATGACAAATTACACAGGATTCTAGATACTCACACACAGTGAGACCAAAAGAGGATACGCTTAGGAGAGACTCACAAAGGCACAATGCCTAAGTGCCTCTTCATATTTATACAAAATAATATACATAGTGAAATGAACTCCAAGATAGTGAAACAAAAGACTTCTTTTATCTTTTTTTTTTAGCTTTTAGTTTTTGATGATTCTGTCTTCTTTATGTTATGTGTGGTGTATTCACACATGTCTATCTTCAGGAGGGTAGGGAGAGGGCACAGAACCCCAGGGAAAAGGGTGACAAAGTGCTACAGTAGAACTCCCTGGTCATTGATGAACGTGAACTATACAACTCATGGTGGAAATGGGAAGGAGGGACTGAGGGAGAATGAGGGAATAGATGATACTATGTGAAAGGAAATGTACTCATTACCTGACTCATGTAATTGTAACCCCTCTGTACATACCTCTATATCAGCAATAAAGTAAATTTAAAAAATATTACCGGGGGGAGGGGGAAATGAGGGAGGAGGTAACAAACAGTACAAGAAATGTAGCTAATGCCTAATGTATGAAACTGTAACCTCTCTGTACATCACTTTGTCAATAAATAAGAAAAAAATATTACCAGTACTTTGCCTATGGTCTCTTTTTATTAAGTCAGAGCAGGCCACCCTATAGACATTGGCTTGCCATATAAAACTGCCCTGTCATTACATAGGAAAGATCTAGGGTCTTAGATGACTATGATTTGAAACTGTTCTTCTACTATGAAAAATATATTTAACTTGAATGTTATTCTCACTCTATAAATGAATGACAGAGCTCCTAGGATGCATGTATACTATCTGAAACTTTTTTGACTATTACTTTTAGACAACTTTCTAAGGCAAGAAAAATATTGCCAAATGTTCAAAATCTCTTTAGAAAGCACCACAACATAATTCTTTTTTTTTTTTTTTTGCCAGTCCTGGGCCTTCAACTTGGTCTGAATACTGCCCCTGACTTCTTTTTGCTCAAGGCTAGCACTCTGCCACTTGAGCCACAGGTGCCACTTCTGGCCATTTTCTATATATGTGGTGCTAGGGAATTGAACCCAGGGCTTTGTGTATACGAGGCAAGCACTCTTGCCACTAGGCCATATTCCCAGCCTCCCCACAACATAATTCTAAGTATCCTACATACCACCTGGTATATGATCATATATGACCAAATCTAAGAGGATTCTCCAGTCTTCCTTGGCCATTAGTTGAATAACATTTTTACTGAAAAGCTAAGAAACAAGTACAAAAGAAACAAGTAGTCTTTTAAAATACCCTACCACAAGCACATGGAAAATAACCTAGTTCATTTCCTACTCACTTAACCTGAACAACTGAAGAATTCAACTCCTCAAACTGACCATAAACAAATACATATAAATTTGAATTAGTTTAAATAAACTCTTGCAACTGTCTATACCTGGATACCCTCCCGTGTGGAATAGCTCATATTCTGGGGCTTCTTTTCTCCTTTATTTCTATAGAAAAGTCTCTGCTTCTACTCAACACTTGCTTCAGCTATTTATCCCCCCCCAAAGAAACCTTCTTAATCCTTAGATCTCTAAGCTCCTCTTTAGCAAAGGGTTAACTGGGAGATCTCAGGGAAGTCAGACCCTTCACATTCTAAAGAAAGGATTGGTCCTTGAAAGACAGTTTCTGAGCCTTTGGAATATCCAGGTGGGTAGAACTATCTTTTTTTGGTAATAAAAATGTGGCGATAAAACTATCTTTTAGATATCTGAGATCATCTCCAGTGGCATAAGAAAGTTAATGCTATGTGCTGATTGGTGAATGCCTATTTTTGTTCAGTAAGAACTGTGGGTCACTCTATACCTGTTTGACCACTAGAAGCAGACAGGTAAGTAGCAAGTCTATAGACTAAGGAATGAAGATCAGTCACATAACACTTAAGACCTACATGACACACCCCAGTAAAAAGCCTGGTCACCAAAGCTCAGTTTTCAGGTTAGCAATGTTTTGACAATGTCCTGTGCATGTTGTCATATATCATTGACAGGAGGACTAAGTGCACCCTCTTGGAACTCTAATGGGTGCTCCCAGCCACCACCTAATGAGCCTTTTCCTTTTGTTGATTTCAATCCAAATATTTTTACTCTAACAAACCATAAATATAAGTCTTTTCTGGGTCCTGCAAGTCTTTCCAGCAATTCTTTGAATCTGAGGAAAGTTTTGGGATGCCCGACAAAGCTTCTGGTGTTATTTTCCATTATTTTGCCCACAACAGGATAACAAAAAAACAGGCACTGCAAATATTACTCTCATAATTTCAACCATGTTGCTATTTCTGCTTCTCATTTCATTGCTCCATCCTCTACTCTAAGCCATCAAGATTTAGTGTGTACTGTGTGTGTGTGTGTGTGTGTGTTATGCTAGAGTATCAAAAACAGGGATTCATTCATGCAAGGCAAGTACTTTACCACTTAGCTACATGTCCAGACGATTATAATTACATTTTGAGTAAGGACTGGCAATTCCTATTTCCTTAAACACTGCAAAGACAGGACAAAGATTCCTGATTGTTCCCAAATAGAATGAAGGAAATGTGAAGAGTATTTAAAATCCAAGCTTATTTTCTAGTTATTTAAGATGTATTCCAAATTAATTAATCATTCTAATCACATTTTAAATGTAATTATTTTGGTATAATATGTCAAAATTTATGAAGTAAGATCTTCTTACAAAGGTGAAAGGAAAAGCAATAAATAAACTTTTTGCATGTGCTAGTTCTAAGGCTTGAACTCAGAGCCTATATGCTATGTCTAAGCTTTTTTCTCCCCTCAAGGCAAATGCTCTACCACGACCTCCTTCTCCCTCTCCTCCTTCATTGTTTTTTTATTGTTTGTTTGTTTTTTGCTGTTCACTGGAGATAAGAATCTTAAAAACTTTCTTGCTCAGGCTGGCTTTGAACAGTGATCCTCAGATCTCAGCCTCCTAAATAGCTAGGATTATAGACGTGAGCCACCTGTGCTTTCTGTGTAGTGAAAAGCATCAAACCATTCTAAAGTCTGGCATATGAAGATAAAAGAGCACTAATAATTCATTAAGAACTAATACTTTCAATTTGAGAAGAACTTTACTGAAAGGAAGATTAGCCTGCATAGCAGAATGGTCAGGGAGAATTTTAAATACAGCTCCTAAGTCTGAATCAAATGTAGGCAAAGAAATCAAGCCCCAAAAGGTAGAATAAAAACACAAACTCCAGGCTAAGGATGGTGGCACATGCCTGTAATCCCCAATTACTCAGTAGGTAGAGATAGGAGGACTGTGTTCAGAAGACTACCAAGTATCATTGGCATAACATGCTACCTGAAAAACAAAAGCAAAAGGACTATGATGTGGCTAAAGTAATAGAACACTTGCCTGGAGTTCAATCCCTAGTACCAAAAAACAAAACAACCTCACAAATTTTACAGGGGAAACTTTTCTTGATTAGCACAAATTAGTATAATACCTAGGGCTATTACATAAGGTAATGAATACTAATAAACAGTACTGGGTTAACTAATGTACTGATATCACAACTTGAAAACAGCAATAAAAATGTGTTTCAGAGTTAAGCATAAAGATCACTAAAGTTTCTCTGGAAAAATGTATGATCTTCCTTCTCTGTAGACAATTTAGTTCAGGAAATGGTGCCATTTATTAATAAACAAAGGGAAAATGTATAAAGGTAAAGTATAGGGTTGAGATGGCTGTTACTTTTGATGGTGAAACATTTCTTTTTGGATAATGTAAATACAGTTATTTAAGTCTTAGGATACAGTTAAATGAGAAAAGACAAGCTGAATAAAAGCAGCATAAACATCCAGATAGGCCACAGTCCCACAGAAATTGTTAAACATGCCAGTGGATTCCCTTACTCTAACTTAACACACAGGCCAAAAATGGTAACATGATCAGCTCATGTTTACATTTCCTGTCAACTTTTTCGATTCATTATGAATTATTTATGGAAAAAATTCTTTCTGAAGCATAACAAAATAGACACCGAATAAATGTAAACTGTTATGACAAAGGGAAATACCTACAGACTTTTCTAGCTTACAGAAACTCAAAGGTCTGCAATCTGATTCTCCTACCCTGACTCCACCTTTGTTTTGCTTTAAATAACCAAACATATTGTTACTTTTTTTTGCTTAAAGATGTAGTGCTAAAACTAAACAATTTTACACCTGAATATACCTATATAACTTATATTTTCAAAGGGAAACTGTAAGTTCTTCTTGTTAAACTTGTCAAGATGAGTGGGTGAGCAAGCATGGGTGGCTAAAAACTGCCATGGTTTGATTGCCTTGCAAGGGGAATGGTGATTCTTTTTCTTTAGAATTCCTACTGGATCTATTAAGACCCAATATCTAAGGGCAAGAAATTAACAAAAAAAAAATCACATATAAAAATTATTTAATTTAATTTTCAGAAACAAACTTACCACACATAGAAGTTAAGAGTTTTAAGCAAAACCACCCTTAATTTATTTTTCCCCCTCTGTAATATATGCATTTGAAGGTTTAAGAAAAGTAAGTAGAAGGGTACAATAGGGCTTATACAGACAGAAGGGCTTATACAGACAGTCATGAGTGTAGATGGAGACATACCACTAAGAAAAGCCAAAGAGAGAAAGGAAAACACACAGTGGAAGATATGAAAAGACACAGAAAGGTAAACCAAGTGACATATGAACTACAGAGTGTGGGATGGAGCAGGAATATGTACATAAGGTTCACTTCACCAGTACTGAAAAAGACAGAGGTGTTTTGATATAGAATGAGGTAGGATGACATAAGTGTCTTTTATAGAATTTGAGTAACCTTTTGTGGTTTTACTGTTGATTGTTGCCTTGTTATAAGTGTGGATATCAGCACCAGTAATATCAGCTAAAGAATATCTTCAAAGGAAGCACATAGACACTTAACATTACTAATAGTACTTCTACCCACCCACCATCACCATTTATGGAGGAATGACTGAATGTCAAGCACTTTACTTAAATTAGCTTCAATCTTCATAACAGCTGAAACTTCTATAGCACTTCTAAGTGCCAGGAAATAGTCCAAGTATTTAGCTCATAGCAACTTATTCAACTTCCACAAAATCCTATGTCATAGGCATTAGATGGTACCACATTTCCCCACTAGAAAACTGGGGCCAAGTCCAATAGATGGTAAGAGATGAAGGCAGATTAAACTTGGCAATTTGACTCCAGAATCTGTGTTTTTAATCACTATGGGATAAACCTCTACATGGTACAGGGGCTATCAGTTCTGCCAGTACTAGCTCTTTTTTTGTAAGTGATAAAACTGAGACATAAGAACATTTTCCAGTCAATTAAAGTAGCAGACTTTGGATTTAAACCTAGTTAAAAAGTTAACTCTGTTCTCAATCAGAGAAAACATAAATTCATCTTATTTCTCTTCATCTGAAAAGACTACCTTGTCAATCTTTGGTCTCAAATCCCTTTATTCCTGTTCTGTCTCCATTCTTATCCTTCAAAGAAGGCAGGAAGGGAGGAAGAGGGGGAGGAAGGGAGGCAGAGGGGGAGGGAGGAAGGGGGGAAGGAAAGGAAGGAAGGAAGGAGGGGAGAAGGGAGGGAGGGAGGGAGGGACAGATGGAAAGAAGAGAAAGAAAAAGTAAAGTGCTCACTTGTGACATGGGCTTTTAGTCTATGTGTTTAGAATACTGTCACATGCACGCTGAAATAACTACATTCTAGGAACACTGACTGGGTTAGAATGTACCACATCTACAGTTTTATGAGGAGCATCTACAATAGTCTTGGAACAGCTGTTTCTTTCGTTACAGTATACAATCTTCTCCCACTTTGGCAGATTCAATGAACTTTTTGCAGTAAGAAAAACCTGCTTGTTACAAAACCAATTGGTGTAAACCAACTATACAACTCATGGGGGGAGAGGGAAAGAAATGGGGTGGGGGGAATGAGAGAGGAGGTAACAAGTTGGATAAGAAATGTACATGCCTTACATATGAAAATGTAACCCCTTTGTACTTCACTTTGACAATAAAAAAGAAGAAAAAAACAAAAACCTGCTTGTAGGTCAAACATCCTAAGTAAAGATCCAGAATCACAATAAATTAAAAAAAGGTTAAATGGGACTACATCAAACTGAAGAGTTTCTGCATGGCAAAGGATATAGCTATCAAGATAAACAGAAGGCCCACAGAATAGGAGATCTTTACTAGCTATATATCAGATAAGTGCCTCATATCTAAAATATACTTAGAGCTCAAAAAAATTAAACCCCTCAAAGATAAATCCACAAACTAACAACACATTAATAAGTAGGCTAAGGACTTAAAAAGAGACTTCTCCAAAGAAGAAATAAGAATGGCCAACAGGGCTGGGGATATGGTCTAGTGGCAAGAGTGTACATGAAGCCCTGGGTTGGATTCCTCAGCACCACATATACAGAAAACGGCCAGAAGTGGCGCTGTGGCTCAAGTGGCAGAGTGCTAGCCTTGAACAAAGAGAAGCCAGGGACAGTGCTCAGGCTGAGTCCAAGCCCCAGGATTGGCAAAAAAAAAAAAAAAAGGATGGCCAATAGACACATGATGGAATGTTCAACATCTCTGGCCATAAAAGAAATGCAAATCAAAACAACATTGAGATTCCACCTCACGCCAGTTAGAATGGCCATTATCAAGAAAAGAAATAACAGGTGCTTACAGGGATATGGCCACTGTTGGTGGGAATTTAAACGTATTCAACCACTCTGGAAAGCAGTATGGAGGTTCCTCAAAAGACTAAACATAGAGCTTCCCTATGACCCAGCAATCCCACTCTTGGGCATTTACCCAAATGACCACAAACCAGCCTACACTAAAGCCATCAGCACAACCATGTTCATGGCAGCATTATTTACCATAGCTAAGATATTGAATCAACCCAGATGCTCCTCAGTGAATGAATGGATCAGAAAATGTGGTATATATACACAATGGAATACTATGCTTCCATCAGAAAGTATTACATTGCTTCATTCATAAAAAAAAGACTTGGAAAAATTATTTTAAGTGAAGTAAACTAGACCCAAAGAAACATAGGCTGCATCGTTTCCCTCATTTGTAATAACCAGAATATGTCTATAAATCTACACATTAATCCAATGGATAGTAAAAGACAAATAATCACACTTGGACATGATTAATAACAGCACTCTAAGCATTGTGCAGTGAGAACAAGGAGGATATATTTAAGAGAAGATCACACCATGGCTCAACAACTATGTGCATATTACCATATAAAATAATGTTTATTGAAATGAACTCCAAGAAATGGAAACACGAGGGTTTTTTAAATTGTACTGTTTGCAGTTATTTTTCTTTCTTGATTTATTCCCTTTTGTCACTGTTTTTTATTTCTGTACCCTTTGTCTCATGTATGTTTATCTGACTTGAGGAAGAGAAGGGGAATCACAGAAATGGTGGGACAAAGGATGAATCAATTCAACAGTGATACTCACTAGACACTATGATGGGAATGAACTTTACAACCTGGGGGGCCAGGGGGTCAGAAGGGGAAAAAGTGAGAGAAAAATGAGGGAAGGAGAACACTGTTCAAAAAGAAATGTACTCATTATCTGCCTTATGTAACTGTAATTCCTCTGTACATCATCTTTACAAGGAAAAATCTGCTTGGGTTCTTTTTATTGGCAGAGATTATTAGATGTCAAACATTTATGTTCTGCTCCAGATAAATTCAAATTGTGGAAATGGTCTGTTGTGTGTACACGTGTATATTATACCAAGGAAGAAAATTTAGATTAGCATTCTGTTGAACAACAGCATGGTTAGAATGGCTAAAATTTAAAAAAATAACCATACCAAGTGTTAGCAAGGTCTGAAGCAGCTGGAATTTTCACACACTGCTAGCAGGAGTGCAACACTACTGCTGGCAAAACCATTTGCCAATGTCTACTAAAGTAAACATTTGCCAACCTTTGGCTCACCAATTGCACCCTTAGGTATATACCCAAGAGAATCAAGAACCAAAATAAAAGTATAGAGATATTTGTAGCTGCTTTATTTGTAAGAGCCTAGAACCTAAGATAAATCAAATGTTCACCAACAGTTGAATGAATAAAATTGAGGTGAAGTCACACTGAATACTATTCATCAGTAAAAAGAAAGAAAAAAGGTAATATTGGGTAAATTTGAACGCACATAGATATAACAGTAAGCAAAAGTATCCAGGACACCAAAAAATATACTATCAGGAATAGCCAAGCTAATTTATAATGATAGACAAGAGAATATCCATGACTTAATTTTAGTGGAACAGGGGTGTGGATGGAGAAAGAGCACATGAGAATCCTCAGGGCAATGAAATGCTCTATATCTTGGTATTTATACAGTGGAGGTCGTGGTAGTTATACAAGTACATACTTGTATGTTTATCTAGTGTACTTTTGGGTTATATAGATTATATCTTGATTTTTAAAAAGTAATAATTATAAACTGCACTAATTCATACAATAGAATTTCATTCAGCACTAAAAAGAAATAAGCTATCAAGTTATAAAAAGCCATAAAGGAAAGAATGCATATTGTTAAGTAAAGAAAGGCCAATATGGACTGTCAATTTACTGTATTATTCTAAAGATTAGAGTCTGTTAAAAGCAAAACTGTGAGGATAGTAAAAAGATTGTAGTTTCTAGAGACTTTAGAGCAAGAAAGGTTGATTAGATTAGGCATAGAATTTTAGAGCAGCACAACTATTCTATATGATAATATAGTGGTGAATAAAATTCATTATACATTTGTTAAAACTCATAGAACAAACAACTAGGAGTAAATTCTAAACTCTAAGGTAAGTTATTTAAAAATTTAGGGGATAATAATGTGTCATTGTTGGTTCATTGATTGTAACAAATGTACTAGCTAATGTGGGATGTTAAGGGTGAGGAAGGCTAGATATAATTTGGGTATATGATAAGGGAGAAGGTACATGAGATTTCTGTACTTTCCATTCAATTTTGTTGTCAATCTAAACCTATTCTGAAAAATAAAGCCCAAAATAAAGACAATCAAAAAGTGATTGTCTCCCTTTGAAATAATGGGTCAAAACAAGATTATCAATTGCTGCTAATATAATACAGAAAAAGAGATCACTAGATCTAACATGCCTCATGATAGAAATATACAATTTGGTGAGGGTGTTTAATAAGAGAAAGAGGGTCAAATATTTAGATTGACTTTATTTTACAGGAAATATAGAAGTATTAAATGCCTCTTGTTAATTAACGTCAGAGGGCTGTAATCTGCAAAATCCAGAAACTTTAGAGGTAAAATTGACTCTTTTTTCCCAACATATAAGAAAAAGAAATAAAAAAGGAAGTAAAGGGAGGAGACCTTACAGACTAAATAGTTTAAGAATCAAATGAAGCCAGGTACCAGTGACTCAAACCTGTAATCACAGCTACTCAAGAGGCTAAGATCTTCTGCTTGGACTATCCTAGACATATACTAATCAATACCAATGAGGGAAAACACACAATAGCTCAATGACTATGTACATATGATCATATAAGATGATGCTATGTGAAATGAACTCCAAGATATGGAAACAAGTGGTTTTTCATTGTTGTTATTTTTAGTGCACTATGTGAAATTATTTTTTTCTTGCACTTTTCTTCCCTATGGTTTAGCCCCTGTTGTCACTGTATTTGATTTTGGTACCCTGGCTATTGTATATATGTGTATCTGAATTAGGGAAGGGAAGGGGGAAGATCAGAATGGTGAGACAAAGGATAAAAGGCGATCCAGTGCAATACTCCAAGACAATATGTTGGAAACTAACTATACAACTGTGGGGAGGGGGTTGGGGAGGAAGGTAGGTGAGGGGGGGAAATGAGGGAGGAGGTAACAAGCTTGTCAAGAAATGTACTCACGGGCTGGGGATATAGCCTAGTGGCAAGAGTGCCTGCCTCAGATACACGAGGCCCTAGGTTCGATTCCCCAGCACCACATATACAGAAAACGGCCAGAAGCGGCGCTGTGGCTCAAGTGGCAGAGTGCTAGCCTTGAGCGGGAAGAAGCCAGGGACAGTGCTCAGGCCCTGAGTCCAAGGCCCAGGACTGGCAAAAAAATAAAAATAAAAAGAAATGTACTCACTACCTTACGTATGTAACCCCTCTGTACGTCACCTTGACAATAAAATTAATTTTTTTTAAAAAAAGAGGTTGAGATCTGAGGATCTCTGAAGCCATCCAGGGCAGGAAAGTCCCTGAGACTCTATCTCCAATCAACTACCAAAAAGCTGGAAGTGGAGCTATGATTCAAATGGTAGAGCTAGCCTTGAGTGAGAAAGCTTAGGGACAGCACCCAGACTCAGAGTTCAGGCCCCAGGATCAGCACAAAGAAAAAGAAAAAAAATCAAAATGTGTCAATATAGTTTTGATTTCAAGAAAAAAAGGCATATAGACAAAAGAATTAAACAGGTTCACAAACACTTGTATATACATGTTCATGGCAGCATTACTCGTGCTAGCCTAATGGTGGGGGAAAATGTTCACCAGTAGATGAGTGGATAAACATAACATAGCATATGTTCACATGGGTGAATCTTGCAAACATCTTGCCAAATAAAAATATCCAGACAAAAAATATCACATATTAACTGAATCCATCTAGAAGAAATTACATAAACTGGGCACTGATTGCTCACACCTGTAATCGTAGCTATTCAAGAGGCTGAGATCTGTGGAGGGTGGTTCAAAGTCACCCCAGGCCGGAAAGTCCATGAGACTCTTATCTTGGATTAATCACAGAAAAAGCTGGAAGTGGTGCTGTGGCTCAAGTGGTAGAGTACTAGCCTTGAGCAAAAGGAGCTGCTTGTCAGATTTTTGGCCTTTCTGAAGAAGTAAACTTTGCCTTGCTGAGTTATTTTCTATCTGGTGTCTTTATTCCTATGTGACAACCCAACATCCCAAGACATTTCAAACCTTTACAACTATAAAGGTGCTATGAATATATTTATATTTAAACTTAGTTATAAGTGGTATTATTATAAAAGTCACATTACATTTTCTCAGAAGATGAAACTTTCTAATTTAGGAAGTCTCTATTCCTCTTGATAGTATGTAAAGTTAAGATTCTCTACAGGTTAAGCTCATGAACAGTCAAAATGGTAAAATGTACTGAGAGCTGACAAATTATCTTCTGATTTTATGCAAAACCATTATAGAGGCAGAAAAAAACAACCTTTAAGATTATACTTTATCAGGCTGGGGATATGGCCTACTGGCAAGAGTGCTTGCCTCATATACATGAGGCCTGGGTTCAATTCCCCAGCACCACATATACAGAAAACGGCCAGAAGTGGCGCTGTGGCTCAAGTGGCAGAGTGCTAGCCTTGAGCAAAAAGAAGCCAGGGACAGTGGCTCAGGCCCTGAGTCCACGCCCCAGGACTGGCCAAAAAATAAAAATAAATAAATAAATATTAAAAAATTGTACTTTACCTGTTGAAAAGCTTTTTCTGCTTGACGTTCAGCATCAATAACTTGTCTCTCAAGCTGTTGCATCTGTAAAGTAAGGTGAGATATGAAATATATAAAAATTGAAAAATTCATAAAAAGTCTGTTTTGATATGATGTAATCTATGCCACAGGAGTATCATCAGTAGACTCCAAATTGCTAGTCAATATATATTAAGAACAACACACTAATAGAAAAATTTAAAAAGAAAGACAGGAAGGAAAAAGAAAGCAAGCAAGGAAGTCTTGAAATGTTACACTTGGTATTTTGATAAAAAAAAAATTCACTAAGACTTCAGGGAATTGGTGTGTTCCAACACTATGGATACATTTAAGTCAGGACTGCACAGTTTCACATTCTTACATGATTATGGAAATAATATATAAGAACCTGTGAATAAATCACACACACAAATACCCAAATGAATAATATAAGTGTACCATGTGTTGACTTCCACAAGTCAAGAGGTAAAGATCAGTTTCACATTCTTTTTGTTGAATGCGGAAATCTGGCCTGCTAAGCGCACATTTCTGCTCACTTTCAGGAGTGCTTGTTGGCTGGGTGGTTGCAACGTCCAGAACTTCTGGGGTGCCTTCAACTCACCCCAGGGTCCCGCTCAAGTTGGACTAAGGCTGGCCCTGGCCTCGCCCTGTCCTGGCACCATCGAGAGGGTAGAGCCTCCAACAGCTAGAGTGGCCCAGTCCAGAAGTGGCCCCATGAAGAGGTGACCCATCCCAGAAGTGCTCCCACAGAGACACAGCTTCCTCCCGCCCCTATCCCCCCCCACCCCCCCGCAAGCCACAGTGGCCCGGAAGTGTCCTCCTCCGCCCGTGCCACCAGGGCACCCTGTTTGGCACGAGCTGTCTTCAACGTCCGGAACATGGCCTCGCCCGGGGCGTCCTTTGTGAAGGGCACGTTGGTGGGGATCATTTCCTGGGCTTTGCTCACTACTCTAAGCCACATTCACATTCGACATGATGGTCCGGCTCAAGGCCACAGGCACCGTCACCTGCCCCCACCCGGCGACAAGGATTTCTTAGACCTGTTGGACGCCACCCGCACGCAGCTCAACCGGAGCATCCGGGTCCTGTGTGTCATCCTCGGAGAGTCCGAAGACGAGAGCGACTGGACGGTCCTGAAAGACACCTGGACCAAGCACTGCGACCGGGCGGAGCTCTACGACACCAAGCACGACGAGCTGTTCGGGGCGGGGAGAGACGACCAGTGGGTCCAGATGAGGGAGACCTACAAGGCTGTCTTCGGGAAGCACGGCGACCACTACAACTGGTACTTCCTTACCCTCCCCACCACGTTCGCGGTCATCGAGAACCTCAAGTACTTCCTGCTGACCAGGGACGCCTGGCAGCCTTTCTACCTGGGCCACACCGCCCGGTCCGGAGACCTCGAGTACGTGACTGCCGAAGGAGGGATCGTCCTGAGCATAGGGTCCATGAAGAGATTTATCCGACGCCTCCTGATCGACAGGAGCTGTGCGGACCCGAGTGCCATGTGGAATTTGGCCTACGACAAGCAGCTTGCCATGTGCCTGAAATATGCAGGCATTGTTGCCGAAAACGCAGAGGATTTCGAAGGGAAAAACATCTTTAATACGAAGCCAATCGCGCGTCTTATTCAAGAGGCCATGCCTACTAAGCCTCAGCAAGTAGTCAAAGGCTGCTGTTCAGATATGGCTATTACTTTTAATGGACTGACTCGCGAAAAGATGGAAGTAATGATGTATGGAGTGTATCGGCTCAGGGCGTTTGGACATCATTTCAATGACACGCTAGTTTTCTTGCCGCCAAATGGTTCAGAAAATGACTGAGGACCCGTGAAAAGCAGAACTGTACTGTCCAAGGGCACTTGAAACACGACTAGAGCCAGTTAAGATGTGCCCTGATATAAATATATATATACTATATTCAAGAATACAAATATTGCTAGAAAACTACAAAAATATAATTTTCCATGTTGAAACTAATATTTGTTGTTAAACATACCACTAAAATTAATTTCATCTGTTTTATTTTCATTTTATTCGTGTGTCCACTAGAAAGATTTTAGTCACATACATTGCTGATATATTTCTACTGGATAATAGAACATCTGCTGTCACCACAGACAATAATATAACTGTCCACATAGAAGCTCCTCTACCACACCTCTTCTTTTTTACTTGCTACTATTGGGGTTTGATCATTGGGCCTTGTATTTACTAGACAGACATTCTACCACTTGAGCCATGCCCCTATCCATTTTTGCATAGTATTATTTTCAGATAGGGTCTTACTTTTGCTTTCACAAGTCTTGGACCTTAATCTTAATACCTACAGCTTTCCATTTCCCTGGGATGATAGACACCCCACATCACCCTGGGTTTACAGATTGAGATGATATCTCACTAGTTTTCCCCAGGCTGGCCCCAAACTGCTGTCCTCCCTATCTCCCAGGTAGCTGGGATTATAGGCAAGTACTACCACATCCACATCATAGCAGCATTTTTCTCAGCTTTTTCTACTCATGGGTAGAAATAGTCTTGAGGACTTTTTTGCTCAGTATGACTTCAAAATGCAATCTTCAGATCTCAGCTTCATGAGTAGCTACGATGACAGGTATAAAACACTGAGAAGTCACTCCTTACACCCTTGGACCTGTATCATTCTAGATTATCTCCCTTTTCACCCTGACATAGCTCTCTCCTTAAATAATCCTTTTAACATTTTTTCACAATGGATCTCCTGTTTCCAATATTGCCTGCCTTCTTTGGTTTTGGTTTACTTTGTCTTTTTTTTTTTTTTTATGGTCCTGGGACTTGAACTCAGGGGCTTGGGTGCTGTCCCTGAGCCTCTTTGTGAGCAAGGCTAGTGATGTACCAATTGAGCCATAGCATCACTTCCAGCTTTTTCTGAATAGTTTACTGGAGATAAGAGTCTCATGGACTTTCCTGCCCAGGCTGGTTTCGAACTGCAATCCTCAGATCTCAGTCTCCTGAGAAGCTAGGATTATAAGCACCAGTGCCAGGCTTACTTTGTCTTTTTGATGGAGATTCACCAAAAGTTACACAAGACTTTAGATATTTTTAAAACATATTCTACCTTCAAGTAAAATTCACAAATAGTCTCAGAACAGAATTCTGGGTTTGAGATCATTTTCCTTCAGAATTTTGAAAACACTGTCCTATTATATCTTCTAATGTCTATTTATTGCTTTTGGTAAGACTGAAATCATTTTAGTTGCTGTTCTTTTCTATGTGATATGTTCGCTCTCTCTGGAAGCTTACAGTTATTTGCTTGATCCTCCTGTTATTAGTGAAGCAGAATGATGGGAAGGGAAGCACAGCCTAGAATAAGGCTGGAAGGGGCCTGAGCTCCTGAAGGCCAAATGTCCTTCAGAATCTTGTAAAGACTGGAGGGAGAATAATACATTGGGTAAAAAGAAAAAAAAAAGTTATTAATGGAAAATATGAGACTATTTAGAGTCAACTAAGTCTATGAAAATTTCTCACCCTCATATGTTAAAATGTCTGGGAAATAAACATTTACTTCCTGCATAAATTGAAAATGCCTTCTCTTACAAAACTGAATAAATTGTTTAGAGTGCATTCATCCAACAACTGTGGCATTTATAAGCTCCTAACCTAACAATTGGTCTCCCCCACACTCTCGCAAAGCAAAGGTTGACAGTTGGCCAGCTCTGACCATTTGTACACAACTGTCAGCCAACATTGCAGATGTCCCATTCTTAAATATAAATAGACCACCAATGATCATGAGACAGTTGAGCAAAGCTTTCAACACACCCTAAAAAAACATGAAAATAGGAAAATAATCTCAGAGGAAAGATATATCGCTCAGGGAACAGAAAATTTTAGAAATTCAAATGAGTGTTCAGAACCAGGAACAATTAAATACATCATTTTGCAGCCTTACCATGAAACGCAAGTTGTTCGTACTATTATGAAGATGGGAAATTGTGTATGAATATGATTATAGACATTTATGCTCCCATAAGGTGGCTGGGGTTTCAGTCTTCATATTCTGATTCCCTAGTGCTCTTTTTGTCAAACCACAGCTACTCTAGTATTTATAAACTACACATAGAGTACAGAATCATATGAAAACCAGCTCAAACATAAAGAACCACAAATTCTTAGTTGGATTGGTCTTTAGTTCTCTTTCAGCCTAAGAATCTGCATTGGTGACTTACAATCATATTAATATTCATAATAGGAAAAGTTCCAAGTTAGATGTTTGGAAAACCTAAAAAAAAGGAGACAGAGAGCTTAGAGATTAACCGATAGAGATTAAATTTGGAATCTGAGATTCTAACCATGTTCTGCTTATGGGTAGAAAATAATTTGAGTACCTCTGGATGGCTGATTTATTTATAGTAACAACTGAGGATAGGATGATGAATACTATATTAATAAATGTTGAGCCCTGAGTTGCAACTCGCTTAAATAAAGCCTTGCCTTCCTTTTGCATTTCGGAAAAAAAAATAAATAAATAAATGTTGAACAAATGAAATGAAAAAAGGCTTAGAATTTTTCCACAAAAATGCTAATGATAAACTCTGATAAAAAGAAACCACTGCAATTCACAATTTGTATTACAGATTACAATTGTTGGATACTTCACACTGCAGTAATATAAATATGGTCTATCTGATAAAGCTTAAATACTTTAAGAGCCGCTCCAACATTCAGGTACTACAAAAGGTAATACTTTGAATCTGCATGATTATTTCTTTTCATATTTGAGCTAGAAAATAACTTTGCAAAATACTCAAAAAGCAATATGAGACACATTTACGTAAATTCTTACACTCAATATGTGCATTACACTTTAGGTAGAATTCACTACCAATGACTACTAGGTAAGTGAAAAAAAATTGAAATGATCAATTTCCCTAAAACAAAACAAAAAAGACAGCAATAGTATTTTAGGAATGGGCCATGTACAATAACTAAAGACATAAATTCTGAACCTCATATTTGACTTATTGCTAACAGAAGTGTCCTCTGTAGCCAGAATCAATAAAATGGCAGAGGAGAATTTACTACTAAGCTTGGATCACTATACCACCACATATACTCACTGATCCTCTCATTATAGGCACTGGGTACAAACTTGTTCAACAGATTGGTTAATTTCAGTAGAATACCTTAGGTTTTCATATTCACTGATGTGGATAACAATACCGATCAAATATTTCTTCTCCTGATTTTCTGTAAAGACTTTAAATGATTCATCCCCAATCTCCTTACCCCATATACTAGAGTTTGAACTCAGAGCCTTACATTTCCTAAACAGGTACTCTACCACTCAATCCATTCTACCAGTCCTTTTTTGGTTATGTTGGCTATTTTCAACCTAGGATTTTGTTTTAAGTCCAGGCTGGCCTAGATTTTTATTCTCCTATTTATGCTTCTCCTGTAGATTATAAAGATGAGCCACAGCATCCATAGTTGGGATAACAGGTGTGTACCACCATATCCAGTCATTTGTAAGAGCCTTGTGAATTTTAATGCCCAGATTGGCCTCAAGCTGAGATCCTCCAATTCATACCTCCTAAGTAGCTGGAGTTACATTACAGGCTCGAACCACTGCACTAAGATTTTATTATTGTTGTTGCAGTTATTATTATTGCAGTTCTGAGGTTTGAGCTCAGGATCCAAGCTTGCTAGGCAAGTGCTATACCCCTTAAATAAGGAGTCCAGCTCTCCTATAAATGCCATAGAAGACTCATCACCAAGAATTGTTTAATGTTTATGATAATAAATAGTATCTTCACCTATTAACCCTCAAAGTGACATTCAAATTAGCCCATAAAGTCTTACAGGCTCTGCAATATTAGGTGAGCCGGAAGAATAACTGATTTAAATGGTTAATTGGGGTATTACACTGGACTGCTGTGTGACTACATATACTGTATTACCCAGGGACTTCTTATTTCTGGGAGTTACTCCTAGACTGTCTCAGAGAAATTACATTCCTGAAAGGATAACTAAAAGGCAGGGGGAAAAATACAGCATTAGGTATATGCAGTGGCAGGTTATATGAACCACACTCATGTCTAAAGGGAAACCTCTTCGCATATTTCTCCCTTTCCTTTGCACTAAAAATCTAATTTGTAGGAAGTAACATTAAAAAAAACTTGCCTTTTTTCCCTCTGACTCAGAAAACTAAGTAGTAAT
This sequence comes from Perognathus longimembris pacificus, assembly GCF_023159225.1. Lineage (NCBI taxonomy): Eukaryota > Metazoa > Chordata > Mammalia > Rodentia > Heteromyidae > Perognathus > Perognathus longimembris. The sequence goes on from NC_063168.1 coordinate 48,720,740, forward strand.
ATTGTAAAGTAGGAAAACTACTTACATCTCAGCTTCCCTGAAGAGTTTATATTTGGCATACTAAGGATATTTCCAACACCATTCCTTAAATTCCTCTAAAGACCTCTCCCACTTACAGCCGCACTTGCCCAAGACTTCAATAAGGCCTTTTCTTCACAAGCTTCAATATTCTACCTTACTTAGAAATTGTGATTGGAAAAAAATAGCTACAAAAATAGTTTTTTAAATGAGTTTTCTACTCCATCTTCAATATGTATTTGAAATTCATCTTGAATTATAAAAATACTCAGATTATGTGATAGATTTTTCCTTACATTTCATGAATATACTTCTTACTGGCCAATAATTACATTTTCATTGACTGCTTCTACGCTTAATCAGTATGTCCCACCAGAAAGATACAAAAGGGCCTGGGGCATAGCTCAGTGGCAGTGTACTTGACCAGCACAAATCAGTTCCTGGGTTCAGTCCTTAGCACCACAAAAGAAAACAGAAGGAAACACACAAGAAAGCAATAACATGTCACTTCCATGTACTAGATACTGTTAGCTATATCACAACAAATCAGAAAAATCTAAAGTTTACTAGCAGTTCTGCTATTTGTTAGCTATCTAATACTGGACATAGTAATCAATTACTCTCAGCTTTAGTACTAAAATATATAGATTAGAAATAATACTAATTAGGTCATAGCCTTACTTCTGTGTTTAAACTAACTAATGGCTATGGCAAATGCTTAGTAACCACAGTTGACACCTGGAGTTAGCTGCCTTTAGCCAACACCAACAAAATACAAAATAACCCTTCCTCCCCCCCAAAAAAATAAAAATAAAATAAAACCCCTAAGAACAAGAACTGTCGCAAAAAAGAGAAGCTGGCCACAATTCCTGGCACAGAGCTAAAGAATCAAATTAGTATTTGCTCAAGAATCTTCAGCTTTGGAGTTGTATCCCTGTGGGAGGAAGAAACAAAACTATTAGAAGCCCTGGATCAGACTGGTCCTAACACAAAGCCAAAGGTTATGGATGGGACCAGACTAGTCTCAGGAATTCAGCATTTGACTCAAGTTAGCATTTAGAGTTAATGCAACAGTTTGCTTTGAAAATATATAATGTTATAGAAATTATTACTACTACATGCGTAATAAATACAACTAACAAACACAGATACTTAACCCTAGACAGTGAGGGATTTTTATGTTGCATGGGTGAAAAGCAGACAGAATAGATGGCTGGACAGATATACTAGAGAATGCAAGGAAGGTGGTATGAGAATCCAATTCAAGAGGCCATATAGAGTTACGGCTAATTATTTGGGCTTTACATACAGAATGCCTGGATTTATTTATTTATTATTATTAGTTTTTGTTGTTGTCATCAGTACCAGGGCTTGAATTTATGTCCTGAATACTGTCCCTGAGTGTTTTGCTCAAGGCTAGTGCTCTACCATTTAGAGTCACAGCTCCACTTCCAATTTTTAAGTGGTTAATTAGAGGTAAGTTTCATGGATTTTCCTGCCTAAGCTGGCTTTGAACGGCAATCCTCAGATCTCAGCCTCCTGAGTAGCTAGGATTACAGCATGAGCCACCAGTGCCCAGCTCAGAAAGCCTGGATTTAAACCTTGGCTTCATCCCTTACACTCTGGTGTGAACTCAGACAAGTTAAATAATTTTTCTGTGCTAATTTTCCTTCTATGTAGATATTGATCTGATTGCTGGAAAAATTTAAATGTATATGTATAAAAGCACTTAGAAGATTTCCTGGAACACAGTAAACTTAAGTTTCCTAATCTATAAAAATAAGGACAGTAAAATTTACAACTTCATGAATGGTTAGATGGTTGAAATAAGGTTTACCTATAAAGTGCTGAATATATAATCAATCAATAAATAGTAGGTATTTTTATTAAGAAAAAGAATTTTCAAATTTGAAAAAACAGTTCATAATAAAATAAAACAGAAAAGATTGTGAAAACTCTTATTTCCATTTTGGAGCTGAATATATGTGCTAGGAAACCATGAGTAACTTGGCATACTTAGCCGTTTTCCAACACGTAAAACACATCTGAATTATTCCATTGCTTAGATCTGTCCAAATAGTTAAGTCATAGATACAAAATACAGACCAAAAAAATGAAAGAGAAAATAAAGCCACAACTAGGACAATAATTTTGAAATATCCCTCTTAACACTCAGTGACAAATAATACGTTAAATCTAATGACATACTGACTCATAATTATGAGGCTACTTATAATTTTACTTATAGAGAAAATAAAATTTTGTAATTTATAAAATTGGATACTCATAAGGAAATTTGCCATGATGTGCCTTTCTAAAGAACAGAAAAAAATGTTGCCATAACATTTACATTTTAAAGGTCAAATAATTGCAGGCCAAGTAAACAGAACTTCCTGGGCTGGGAATATGGCCTAGTAGCAAGAGTGCTTGCCTCGTATACATGAAACCCAAGTTCAATTCCTCAGCACCACATATATAGAAAAGGCCAGAAGTGGTGCTGTGGCACAAGTTGGTAGAGTGCTAGCCTTGAACAAGAAGCCAAGGACAGTGCTCAGGCCCTGAGTTCAAGCCCAGAACTGGCAAAAAAAAAAAAAAAAAAAAAGAACTTCCAATTAGTTCACAAGGAAACCAAGAGAATAAATAAGTTAAGAAAAACAACAGAGGCTGTAGTCAACAATGACAAATGTGAAATGACAATTAAGTAAGCAAGTGAATAAATAAAACACAGAAGAAAGGAGCAAAAGACATTAAACTCTGAGTTAAGTTCACTTACTTGTAGACACTAAAACTAGAATTCTTTCTCAATCTATAATATTTATTCTAATGCCAATAAATAGGCCATACTTGTATCAGGAATTCTGCAAAGTCCATTACTGGGTCATCTTTAAATCAAAGTGAACAGAATAGCTTTAGTCTTAGGCTTAAAGCAAAAAAAAAAGTAAGTACACACACATATATATGTATATATGTATATATATAATATGTATATGGAGGCTTAAATAAAATGATATTCCACTGAATTTTATTAGAACATTTTTAAGAGATTCTTGACTAACAATGAAAGGATGATGTATTTTTGGAGATGTATTACATGTATCAGTCTCCATCCAAAAAGAATGGTATAGAGGTTGAGGATATGGCCTAGTGGCAAGAGTGCTTGCCTTGTACACATGAAGCCCTGGGTTCGATTCCCCAGCACCACATATATAGAAAACAGCCAGAAGGGGCGCTGTGGCTCAGTGGCAGAGTGCTGGCCTTGAGCAAAAAAGAAGCCAGGGTCAGTGCTCAGGCCCTGAGTCCAAACCCAGGACAGGAAAAAAAAAAAAAAAAAAAAGAATGGTATATAAAACACCTGCAAATTCTTCTAATGGGTTTTGAATATAAATAGCATTCATTCACCTATATAAATAGTACTGCCTAGAAACATGTGAGCCACACATTTAATTTTAAATTTCAAGAACATACATTTTAAAAGTGAAAAAAGTAATTTAATATTACCCATTTAACCGAATATCCAAAATATTATCAACAGAATATAAAAATTATTGCTCAAACATTTTACCTTTTCCATAGCGAACATTTAAAAACCAATATATGTTTTACATTTGCAGCACATCTCAATTTAAATGAGCCTCATTTGAAATGTTCAACAGCTACATGTGGCCAGAGGCTACCACATCAAGAAACATAGGTCTAGAATCCAAGCTTCCTGGAATCAGAAACATGGGCTATCTTGTTCACATATCTAACTGTGGGATTGCTGTGGTAACCCTCAACAAGTATGTATCAAATAAATGAATGAACAAACAAATTAGCTTAAAACCATTAGCTTAAAACATCTGCAAGAGCAAAATTTCTGTCCTATAATACTCTAACTACATTATTAGAACTATTAAGAGAGGCATATTACTTTGTTGAATTCAATTCTCATCTTGATGATGGTTTAATTATAAACAGTTAATCAATAGAAATTCCTAAGCAGAGGCATACTTTTAAATACAAAACAAGCACCTTTTACTATGAAAATGGGGTTAGTCTATAATTACTTCAAATGATATTCTTAAGTATTTAAAATATTAAACTGCTATTAAGTAATCCTGTAATAAAATTGAATATGTTATAGCTTTCCTCTCTGGAATGAACTCCAAATTCATCAATCACACCTAACTTTAATATATTTGTAGCATTTGCAAATAATGGTGGTTTTTTTTCCCCCTAATGCCCAATCCACCCTAATAGTAGCAAAAGAATATGCCAAGTACAGTTTCAAATGCTTGGTAAAATGTTACATTGCATTCATTATCTTAAAAACGCTTATTTTCCCCAAACAGGGAAATTAATCTTATATGAAATAATCTCACAAGTAGCTGATAGTTCATAGCAAAGTTTGGGGAGAGAAGCTTACTTTTTCTGCTAAGAGTTCTCGTATCTTGCTTGCTTGAACTCTAAATTTCATGAGCTGAGACTCCAGAGCCATACATCTTTCTTTCCAATTTATTGGTCCTTCTGGCTCAGAAAGCTCTGCCATATTTATTCTAAAAAAGAAAGAAAGCATTCAAACAACACAGTACCTTAGCATTGCAGATAATTCATTAAATAACCCAATGCACATGCTGAAGTCACTATCTCATGCTATCCAGATACTAGTTTTAAATTGTAAGATAAGTTCCAGGACTTACTGTAGCTTATGCAAAGAACTTAGTGAGAGATAAGAAGCCAGAGGTGGAATGGAAGCCCAGTTGCACCACTTAACTTTCCTAAGTCTGTTTCCCAATCTAGAAGAGAGAGATTCTGACAACCATGAGCCATTCTTCCTCATGGGGAGTTGTGGTCAACAACCGAAACATTGCTGTTTCTAAAATAACTTGGGACAGTGTGATAACACAGCACAGCATAGAGTCTTTATTACTTTTGAACTCTGCCCAGTAAAGGAGACTCTTAACTTTTCATCATTTTACCATACCCATAAACTTATAGAAGAATTACAATTTGATTCAATTGGTAGTATGATAAAATAATCTAAAGAAACATCACATCGTGACTATGATTATGGTTTCAGTTCTAAAATTATTACTTACCCACCACTCTAAATTTGTCCAGTCAAGGATAAGTCTCTCAAGACAGAAGTCCTTTGACATATTTAACTAGGTAAGTTACTACTCTCCAGACGAGTTTGCATAATTTTTATTTGGCATAAGAAGAGAAAACATATAATTATGACATTTGGAACCATTTACATTAAGGAAATGTGGACTCAATAGTTTCCATGATATGAACTTTCCCTCTGGAGATTAATCCAGGGAGAAGCACGAAGGGAAGAGGAGGCCAAGGAATTGGTTTTGAAATTCTCAAGTGTTACTTGATTTTGGAAGCCTGATTGTTTCTGGCTCTGAGATTCATGAAAGCAGTTTTAAATATTTGTTAATGTTTTATTAGGCAATTTTTATAACTAGCCTAGAAATATATTTTAGAATTGCTATGAAGTGAAAAAAATTTGCATTAGGAATGGATGTTCTATAGGAGACAAGCCCCAGTCATGAACACATGATGGAGAAACATTCAGAACCCAATGATACTGGAGCTAAAGTGCTCAGTTAAAGGGTCTTCTAGTCTTTTGTTCTGTAATAAATATAGTAAAATTTATTTTCATAGAATTTAGTGGAACAAATCTCCCTCCCTAAATCAATACCTATTTTTTAAAAAACTACATGATACTAAAAACTAGAAGATTCTTTTCTTAGCATATTGTTTTGTGCTTAAGTCAGTTTTCACATTAATACTGACTTAATCACTCAATAATAATTTAGAAAGAAATAAATCGCTATAAACACAACTATTTCCAAAAGCTATAACTTTTGTTAAAATTACTTTAGGCATCTCAAAGCTTCCATATGTCCTCCTATCCATAGTGTATGGAAAATTCATTGTAGAGCTAAAAATGATTCTCTTTTTGTTTCTTTTAGAAACTCAACTCCAGGGGTATTTATTAAAATAAACCATTAATATTTCTATATAAAATTTAATATTTAAATTTATCATTAAAAGTTACTATTGTTTTATATTAGCATTTATTATTAGTGACTTAGGAGTGGATAAATCTTCCTTCCTTCCTCCCTTCTCTCCCCCCGCCTTTTGTGGTCCTGAAGAGATAATGCAATTTTTCATCACAAACTTTTTCTCCATTCTGCTGTTACTTCATTAGCAAGAAAACTTGAAGGAGACAGGGAAAATATAGATACAAATATTAAAAATAAAAAGCAGTTAGATCCAAAATACAACTGGACACAATAACTTATACAGAAGTCTGAGCATTCACACACAGCCAGACTAAAGGAGTACACTCTTACAGGAGGAAACCAAAGACTTAATTCCTCTGAACATTTAAAATACTATTTATTGAAATGAATTCCAGGAATGGAAACATGGGTGTTTTTTGTTACTGGTGGTGTTTGGTTTTGCTTTGGGGTACTTTTTTTCTTTTTAGGGTAGGCAAAGGGAAGCACAGAAAGGGAGGGAAGAAGAGTAAACAAATGTGGTCCTAGTACTCAGTGTATACTATGTGGAAAATGACTTACACAACTGTGAGCAGGGACAGGAGTGGGAAACTAAGAGAAGGTGAAGGAAGAGGTGACATTGTCCAAAAAGGAAATATACTCATTACCTGACTTGCAAAATGGTAATCCCTCTGTATAACACCTTAATAATAACAACAAAATTATATATTTTTAAAAAGCAGCCATTCAAAACAGGTACTTAATTCTTGAACCATTCATTGACCAGGATTGTTGAGATATTCTTCTATATTAAGCACCAAGGAGTCTCTATCCTTTCCTTTTTCCTTTTCTTTCCTCTTTTCCCTACCCTTTTCTACCCTTCCCATCCCTTCTATTTTAGGTAGTACTGTAATTTGAACTCAGGGATTTATGTTTTTATAGCTGGCACTCTACCACTTATACGATACCTTTAGCTCAGGTTTTTGTTGGTTATTTTTGGTGTTGTTGTTTTGTTGTTGTTGTTGTTGTTTTGCCAGTCCTGGGCCTTGGACTCAGGGCCTGAGCACTGTCCCTGGCTTCTTTTCGCTCAAGGCTAGCACTCTACCACTTGAGCCACAGCGCCACTTCTGGCCATTTTCTATATATGTGGTGCTGAGGAATCAAACCCAGGGCTTCATGAGTATGAGGCAAGCACTCTTGCCACTAGGCCATATTCCCAGCCCCTCTTGGTTATTTTTGGAGATAAAAATCTTACAGGCTTTTCTGCCCAGTGTGGTTTTGATCCAAGATCTTCAGGATCTCTGCCTCCTGAGTAACTAGGATTATAGGCATCAGCCAACAGAAAGACTATTTCATGTTGGCTAATTTTTGCATTAAGTTTAGAATAATTTATTTATGGTCTGATATAAAGTGTCTACAGGTGTTCTTTTATTTTGTTTTGTTTGTGGTGCTGTGGATTGAACTCAGAGCCTTGTGCATGCTAGGCAAGTGCTCTACCACTGAGCTATATTCTGTTATTTAAAAATAACATAGAAGGGCTGGAGCATGGCTTAGTGGTATCTTGCTAGCCTAAAAAGTGTGGCAAGGCCTTGAATTCAAATCCTTATAGTACTGCCGAGATTAAGTAATTAACATAGACACAATTTTAGTAAATATAAATAAAGGTAATGTGCCATATGAATAAAAGTAAAGGAAAAATTACATGATCATTTCATTAACATAGAAAAATACATTATAAATCCCCCAAAAACGCATTATAAATCCCAAATCCCCCCCCCCATTTTTTTGGTGCCAGTGCTGGCAATTGAACTTAGGGCCTCAGCTTTGCCCCTAAGCTTTTGTGCTCTACCACTTCAGCCACGGGCACAGTTCTGGGTTTTTGGTACAAAATTCTTTTATAATAAACATATTCAGCATGCTAGCACTAGAAGGGAATTTCCTCACCCTGATAAAGAATATCTACCAAAAAAAAAACAACACAACGAATATAATACTTACTGGTAAGTAACTGAAAGTTTTTGTGCCAGGAAAAGACAAGAATATCTGTTCTCACTACTTCTATTCAACACTGTAGAAGAGATCCACACTCAGGTAAGAAATTAAAATAAGAAAGCATCTAGATTGGAAATAAGGTTAAACCATCTCTATTTGCAGATGACATAATCATATACATCGTTAAGAGGAATCCATCAAAAACTATTAGAATTATTGACTTAAGCAACATTAAAAAAAACAGATAATACACAAAATCAATTGTTCTCTACACTAGCAAGAAAAATCCAAAAATTAAGAAAACATTCCATTTACAGTGGCATCAAAATGAATAACACAGGAATAAATTTAAACAATTGCAAATTTATACCCTAGAAACTACAAAGCATCATTGAAAGATATTAAAGACCTAAATAAATGGAAGAAACTACCTGCTCATTGGGCTGAAAGTGTGGCTCAAGTGGTAAGAGTGCTAGCCCTGTAAGCATGGGGTCCCAAAGAAGGAAGGGAGGGAGGAAGGAAGGAGTGAATAAATGAACAAATTTCATACTCCTGGATTTCAAGAGGGAAGGAAAGAGAAAGAAGAAGAAACTAAATTTGTAAAGATGGGACTACTTTTAAATGAATAAACATAACCAACTTCTACTAATAGTCCAACTGAATGTTTTGCAAAAATTAACAAGTTGATCCTAAAATTATGGAATATATTCTAGAACTACCTAGAATATGTAAAATGATCTTGAAAAATTGAAGATTTAAGTGTTCACATTTTTACACAAAGGTATACTACTCAAGGCTGTACAATACTTACAATGGACAGGCTAATAGATTCATGGAATAAAGTCAAAACTAGTGATAAAACCTCACCTTCAGACTTATAAACAATTGTTTTAGCAAGGGTATAAAAATTACTACTCAGTGGGGAAAGAATAGTATCTTCAATAAATGATGCTGAAGCAGCTGGATATCATATGCAAAAGAATGAACTTAGGACCCCTACTTCATACCAAACACATGAATTAAAACAAAATAGGTCAAAGACCTAGATGTAAGGGTCAAACTTTAAAACTTTTAGAAGAAAACAGGTGTTAATCTTCATGACATAGAATTATGCAACATTTTCTTATGGTCTAAAACAAAGGTAATAAAAAATTCATTGTTAGACCTCATCAAAATTTAAGAATTGTGTGCTTCTAAGGACAGTATCAAAAAAGTATAAATTTGGGACTGGGGATATGGCCTAGTGGCAAGAGTGCTTGCCTCGTATACATGAGGCCCTGGGTTCAATTCCCCAGCACCACATATACAGAAAATGGCCAGAAGTGACGCTGTGGCTCAAGTGGCAAAGTGCTAGCCTTGAGCAAAAAGAAGCCAGGGACAGTGCTCAGGCCCTCAGTCCAAGCCCCAGGACTGGCAAAAAAAAAAAAAAAAAAAAAAGTATAAATTTGTTTGGCATTTGTGGGTCACACCTATAATCCTAGCTACTCAGGAGGCTGAGATCTGAGGATGGTGGTTTAAAGCCAGCCTGGGCAAGAAAGTCCATGAGACTCTTATCTCCAATTTAGTACTCAAAAAGGACCAGAAATTGTGCTGTGGCTCAAGTAGTAGAACACTAACCTTAATCAAAAAGCAGCTCAGCAATAATGCCCAGGCCTGAGTTCCAGACCCACAGAAGACAAAAAAAAAAAAAAAAAGGAAATTGTAAAAATAACCAATAAAATGGGAGGAAAATGTATGCAAATCATATATCTTATAAAGTACTGTGTCTAGAATATGTAAATCATTCATAGACCTCAACCAATAAAAAGATGACCTAATAAAAGTAGGTGAAGTACCCAAATAGACATTTTTTTTTCAAAGAAGAGATAAATGTACTAGGTTAAGTGGCTCAAGCTTATAATCCTAGCTTTTTGGGAGGCAGAGATGTGGGGATCATGGTTTAAGGCCAGCTGAGGGAAAAATATTCAACACTCCAACTCCACCAATAGCTGTGGAGGCCCCTGTCATTCCAGCAATGTGGAAAAGCACAAATAGAAGGATCTCAGCCCAAGCCAGCCTGGCATAAAGTCAGACCCTGTCACAAAATGAATGAAGATGAAGTAGCTCAAGTGGTAGAAAGGCTGCTTTTCAAATGTGAAGCCCTGAATTCAAATCCCAATGTTGCCAAAAAAGAGAGAGAGAAAAGGAATATACATATATACATATGTGTGTATGTATGTACATGTCAATGAGCATGTAAAACTATGTTCAGCATCATTACCTTATATAAAGGAAAGTGAAAAATCAAATACTCTACTTCTCACCAAATAGGACAGATGTAACAAAAATGAAAAGGAACACATACAAACAAGTGTTGATGAGAATGTAGGGAAGCTAGAGCCCTCATTACATTGCTGGTGGTATTGAAAAAAATGTTAGAGCTACTTTGTAAATAGTTCTTCAAAAATTTATACCTAAAGTTACTCTATGACCCAGCAATTCCAGTGCTCTTAAGAACAAACCCATGGAAATTAAAACACTGTCCACACCAAAACTAGTACACAATGTTCATAGCACCATTATTTACAATAGCTGAAATGTGGAAACAACCCATGTCCACCGTGTGATGAATGAATAAACAAAACGTGATCTATACAATGGGACATTATTCAGCCATATAAATGGAATAAAGGACAATTACATTCTACAACAATGAATGAACTTTGAAAACAGTATGCTAAGTAAAACATGCCAGACATAAAAAGGCTATATTCTGCCATTTCTATAACAGGTACAGAATAGACAAATCCAAAGAAACAGCAAGTAGGTTAGTGGTTGGCAAGAGTTGTGAGGGGAAGGCAATGAGGACTGACTACTAAATGGGTGTGGAGTCTCTTTTCCAGGGTGAGGAAAATTCAAGAATTAAGGAGTATACAACCTTGCAAATATACTAAAAAAATACTTAAAAAGTCCTGAACTATATACTTTAAAAGGGTAAGTTTTGTGGTTCCTGAAGTAAACCTCCATTTTTTTTAATTTTTTATTTATTTTTTTATTTTTTGGCCAGTCCTGGGGCTTGGACTCAGGGCCTGAGCACTGTCCCTGGCTTCTTTTTGCTCAAGGCTAACACTCTGCCACTTGAGCCACAGTGCCACTTCTGGCCATTTTCTGTGTATGTGGTGCTGGGGAATTGAACCCAGGGCCTCATGAATATGAGGCAGGCACTCTAGCCACTAGGCCATATCCCCAACCCGTAAACCTCCATTTTTAAAAAGCATAACACAGGAGGCTGGTGGCTCATGCCTAGCTATTTAGGAGACTGAGATCTGAGGATTGCGGTTCAAAGCCAGCCAGGGAAGGAAAGGCCATGAGACTCTTATCTCCAACTAACCACCCAAAACTGGAAAAGGCACTGTGGCTCAAGTGGAGAGCACTAACCTTGAGCTGAAGAGCTTAGGGACAGGGCCCAAGCCCAGAGTTCAAATCTCACCACCGACCAAAAAATAAATAAAATTATTTTTTTAAAAATGAATTTAATTTATCAATGAATAAAGAAAAAGTAGAAATTTGGATGGATGCATACTAGGTCCACATTTACAAATTTCATTATGTGTGTTTATCTCTTCCAAGAATTTCACCATTAATTCTAATAACTCAAAGATAACCGTTAACTTCAAATGTGAAAATATTGAACATATATCTTAGGTAATTTGCTCGGAAGAAACTACAATAAATAAATTCAAAGTTGAACACACCTGTTTATTTCTTAAGTTATGGCAATTGTATGTCTTATAATGAAGTAGTAAAGCCTTGAGAATTACTAAATTGGCATTCCCTATTAATTGGGTCCTAATTTTTTAAAACCCCAAACCGTAGATTGGTTTGCTGACGATCCACAATACAATCTAGACCCTTGATTTCCTTGTTTCTGTTAGTTAACACACATGAAGTAACTGTTGTGTGAATGCCCCGACCCTGAGTAGTTAAGAATTCTTTTTTTTTTTTTTTTGAGCAATATCCATCCCCCTTTTTTCAATATATCTTATATTACGAAACTACACCACTTTGGGAGCTACAGCAATTTCTAAATAAACGTTTCCACATTTTGATTTAGAAAGTGCTCTACCTTCTTTATAGGGGCCCCGGGGGGGGGGGGAATCTTAGTTTTCCAGATACCTCCAATGACTTTTGGAAATATTTACGGACACAAAATCAACTGTTTATAATTATAGAGTGAATGCTCTTTTCTTTGAGTCTCTGACTTCCTGTTTCGCTTCCAAATCCCAAAAAGGAAAGAAAAAGAATTCATGTCTTTAGGCTTAGGCTGATGAAGTCTGGGGGGGTCAACCTCTCATTTTCTTTTCCTCTCCTTAAGAAACAGCTAAACGGGGGGGAGGGGGTACGTAATGGTGTTTCTTTTTATTTATTTATTTATTTTCCTCTCAAAAGCAGCAAACATGTCTTTCTTAACCAGACTGAGGGATGCCTTGTTCAAAGTCGCTGACCACCGCCACCTCTGCACCCAGTCTTGGGCCACGCCTGCCCTTCATTGGCAAGGCCAGGACAGCCTACTTTCTTCAGCTGGACCCACACTCCTGGGCGGGGGGTGGGGGGTGGGGGGGCACACACGGCTTGCAAAGATTGGGATTTTGCCTGCAGGTAGCACCGCACCGAGCGCTCCCGGTGCCAAGGGTTCCACCTCCCTTCCCGCCCCACTCGGCCCACGGCAAACCGGGGCTTAGAATGAAGACTGCGGTACGCACGTCAGGGGCAGCGTGGCCTCCGGGGAAGTCGCTTTGGGGCGCTCGGCCGATGCCCGCAGCTCAGGTGTCAAGAGTTGGAGAAGTTCGTTGGTTCCCGTCCCCGGGCTCACAGCGGAGCTCCCCCGAAGCCAAGGCCGCGCCGCGGCATCGTGAACGGCGTGGGTCCCTCCACGCGGGGACGCGGGGCTGCCCCGCTGCGCCCCCAGCACCGCCCGCCAGGTGCCCGAGCCCCGGGCCCCGGGTTTTCAAACAAAACGTCACAGGAGCCCCGGGACGTAGGGCTGCGGACCGCCTCCCCCGCCTCCCCCAGCCCATCCTGCAGATGACGGGGGGACGCGGACCGCGGCTGCCACCCGAGGCGTGGGGCCGCGTCCGGCGCCCGCCCGCTCCGCCCTCCCGCCCGCTGCACGCCCGCTCTGTACGCCGCCCCCATCTCGGCTCGGAGCCCCCAAGACACAGCGCGCTCTTGGGGGGCGGGGACCCTGGGGGCGGGGAGGAAGAAGCCCGGAGGTGTCCCCTAGCTCCCAGCCCTTCCCATCTGCCTACCTCTGCTGCAGGATCTGGCGGCGGCACCCCAACTCCTATCCGTGACTGGTCCAAGCTCCCGGACTCTCCGGTCTTTTAGCCTGCTCTGATCCCTCTTGGAGCCCCGAGCGGGTAGGGCACCGCCTCTTCTATAGATTGGCAGCTAGGATAGCCAATCGGATGCCTCAGCAGACCACCTGGCGTCACTGGAGGGTGTAGCTGTAGTTTTGGCTCTTCCCACTCTCTACCCTGAGTGGAAATTGGGAATTCTGTGCCAAGAGTACCCTCAAATCTTCATCCTACCCTTGGATCTCAGATCGTGTTATAGCGGTAGGTCACCTTCCCTTTCACTCCCTTTGCCTCGAATGAACGGCTGTACCAACCTCTTCCCAGTCTTCCAGCCTGAATTTTCTCCTCTTGCCAATCAACTCTTCATCCTCCTGCGAGTTTAATAGTCCTTAAAAAGTTTTGATATACGTTTTGCCAAATACCTTTACTGATTTCCTGTTGCTTAAATTATCAAGAACAAGATCCCCCTTCCCTGCTATCAAGTGCTCCATCTTAAGTATTCAAGTTTAGTTTTCGTAGCTGCCTTTTCACACCTCTCAGACAAGAGCTATGTACCTCCCCTGCAAGGAAACACACTGGGCACCCTTATGTGCTATTTTCTTTCTTTCTTTTTTTTTTAAACTATGATAATGGTGGCTTTTATTTTAAGCCATTGAATTTGAAAGTAACAGTGCTAGAAATATATTTTTTAGCTTTGGTTTTATTTATGGGCCTAATATTAGTTCCATCTTTAGAAGGCACATAAAATCATTTAGGCCCAGTAAAATGGCATGAAGTTACTGATTTGCATTTACCTGCCATTTTTTTTTGTTGTCAAGATGATGTACAGAGAAGTTACAGTTACATACCTAAGGTAGTGAATACATACATATTTCTTGTCATACTTGTTATCCCCTTCCTCATTTTTCTCCCTCCTTCCCTCCCCCCAGGCTTATGTGCTATTTTTCAATTCCCTTACCTTTAAAAGTACAATCTATTCCTAAAACATGTCTCACAAACAACTCTGTGACTATGCCTGTTGCCCCACTTAGTAGACATTTCTTGTTTGTTCCCTGTGTATCTCGATTTGTGCCCATCTTGGCACTTACTCATTCTACCTTATGTAGCATCCATTATCTGTCTATTATAGAGAGCAAGGATTTGAGTTCTTTCTTTTCCTATCCTCCTAAGCACCAGTACAGAGATTATTGCATAAGTAGATGAATGATAACATAGGTCTAGTTGAATTTCACATCCCAAGCTGGAATCTACAGAGGTCAGGGAGAGGGTAATTTTTGTATATTATAGATAATCTTTCCTCAGGTCACAAAACTAAGTCACACAAATTATTCTCTTTGATTCATGGTTGGCCAATAGAAGGTAACAGAAGGTTTTTTCCACTTCAATTTTTTGGTTTTGGCTTATCTCATATAGAAAAAAAAATACAGAAATTTAGAAAGTCTCTCTGAGGGAAGGCAATAAATGAAAACAAGTAAAAGGCCAGCAAGCGAGTATCAGGCTTCCATATTTCTTCCAGATGAGCACTAATTTTGGACTGGATCCCAGACTACCCCCACACATCAAATTCCTTTTGCCTTCTGTGGAAGCTGATGATGCATATCATATGAAAAATTGTCTCCAAACAGCCCTGGCAAACAAGCAGGCTGATCTGGGCTTATTTTACAGAGCAGACAGGAGGAGTTAAATAAACAGAGTTTAAGTATCTTGCATAATTTAACGCAGGAAGTCAGTAGAGACCAAGGGGGAGAAAGAGAGAAAGAATGCCAAAATAGAATCACTTCCGTTTGTGAGTCAAAAATACTAAACAGACTAGGAGAACTGAGTGAATAAAATCAGTCATGAAAAGCAGCTTTCTAAACAGGGCGGCTGCCACTCTTGTAAGACTCAGCCAACGTTTACTTACTGTCACCTTTTCCTAGAAACATGACAAACTGAATTTGTTTGGCTGTGAAGAAGAAAAGTGGACCAGCATCCTGTTTCTGGCTAGGCAATAATAATAATATGGAATATAATAATTATATGGAATATTATTGGGCATTAAAAAGAAATTACATCCTGATATCTGATACACATTGGATAAGCTTTGAAAACATCATGCTAAATGAAAGGAGCCACTCAGAAAAACAGTATGTATTCTATGATTCCCTTTATATGAGACGATCAGAAAAGGCAAAATCATAGTCAAAGTAGATTACTGGTTGTCCTGGACAGCCTTGGCCAATCATGGCCAAGTGAAGTGAGGTTGCTTTTTGGTTAATGAAAGCAATAATAATAATTAATAAAAAAGCATGGTACTAGGTACACAACTCTATAAATATACTAAAACCTATAAACATGTACAATTTAGATGGGTACATTGTATGCTATAGGACCTGGTTAAAAAGTAGGTTCAAGATCAATCTGGGAAGGGACTAAGGTTTTGCATTTCTAACAAGCCCTAGGGATACATTTTTAAAATTTTAAGTAGTCAAATACAAAGAGATTTCAATTCAACATGTCAATGTATGAATACAGTGCGTCTTGATCAATGTCACCTCTTTCATCATTCTCCCCTTTTTAGATATATTTTGAGCCGCAAGGTTGCAATGACATTATTCCAAGAGTGGGAATCCATGGAAATCTTTGAAGTATTGAACATCACATGTGGCAAAGAGTATAGAGAGTGGAGTAGAAAAAAAAAAAAAAAAGCACCAACTCCCTAACTGGCCATGCTGGTGGCAGCTTCATTGCAGAGGTGGTATGCAAAAGCAACGAGTGACCAAAGCTAGGTTTAAGGGGAGCTTCATCTAGTGTGGTGAGAAGGAGGGACAATCAGGAGGTGAAGGAACTATGAGATGAAGAGAGGACCTTGGTGCTCATGGTGAAAATAAAATGGAGGCTGCGTGAGAAAGGGAAAGTTTTGGAGCTGACAATAGTAGCAGGTGGCAAGTACAGCAGGCCCTGGCACGCAAAACAGACACTGGCCCAAGTGCTTTAGCCCTTATAATCACGTGGAAACTTAGTAATAGTTGTACAATTATCATTCCCACCTAACAGATGGTATTATTGGGTTCCCAAAAGGTTAAAGAACTGGCCAAAGTTAAGAGTAAAACTGGAATTTCTGGCTTCACAGAAACGACTGGTATTTCTGATATCTTAACTGCTTTTAAGAAATGGAATCCATACAGTCTGACAATTGGTTAGAAGGAAGAAATGATCGGATTGGGAGTATTTCTCTGCATTACTGGAAAATGATGGTGCATTTAACCAAAGTAGGAAAGCAAAGAACTGGTTAAGGGGAAGAAGAATGAGCTCTGGCCTGAGGTGGTAAGCACACCTTGGAATATCAGTAAAATATCCAGGAAAGCACAGAAGAAAATTAGTCAGGCTCAATAGAGGAAACCAGCTTGGGTTTGGGTATCTATTTTATGGTAATCTGCACAGACTAGAGATTATGTAAATTGTTGAATGTTTCCTGGACACTCCGCATACTGAGAACAGGCCAGAGGAGTTAGAAAGAACAGAGATAAGGAATGGGTAAATACCAGGGAAGAAGAGGCTACCGCTTTAATCCAACCACACATGAAACAAAGAGGGAGAAGATACTGGCTCCACTAAAATGAGCATGTGGCTTCTAGAGCAGAGTGGGAACTCCACCAACTGAGGAAATACCTCAAACACAAGGGAAGAGATTGTTGTAGAAAAGAAAAGAAGACTGGTAGAAACAAACTTTCCCCAGCTGATTGGAGTACATGACTAGAGAGCTCAGCAAAGCCTGGTACAAAGGAGCCCTGGAAACAAGAGGACAATCTAGTCCTCCTAGTGAAGTGAGCCATGGAGATGGCTTCATTGGTGTATGTCCATGTTGGTTCTGCATAATGTCAAAATACCGGAGGTAGGTAAACAAAAGAGGTTAATTCAACTCACAGATTTGGAGACTAACAGTCCAAGATGAGAGGCCCCATTGATTTAGACTCTCCTGAGGACCTTCTGTCTATGTCACTGCATTGAAGATGACATTGTGGTGAGAGACAAGAAGAAATCACATGGTGAGACTGGAAGCAAGACTCTGCGGGAAGGCCAGTCTTACTTTCACCAGGACTGCAGTTTGAACTCAGGGCCTTGTGCTTGCATTGCTGGTATTCTAACACTTGAGTCCAGTCCACTTTTTTGCTGGTTATTTTAGAAACTGAGTCTCATGGACTTCTGGATTTCAGCCTTCTGAGTAGGATTACATGTGTGATCACCAGTGTCTGTCTGTCTGTCTGTCTGTCTCTCTCTCTCTCACACACACACGCATATAACTCACTCTCAAGGCAACACACCTACTCTTAGTAAACCCAACCTTTGTTTCCTGAGACAGCACAAAGGTGGAGTCCCCCCTAACCAAATAGTGACACATGGTTCACCTTTTAAAAGCTCTGTCATGTCAACATCATCACTGGGGGTTAAGCTTCTAGCATATGAGACTGTGAGACAAACCATACCTGAACCATAGCAATACATCCCACTTCCCTAGGAATAATGGCTTGCTCAACCATTTAGGTCTACAAGGAAAGCAAAACTATACCAGGTAAAGTGAGCCCCCACTGTGTGGGAGCAGTAGCCATATGTGCTACTGTGCCAGGGCCAGAACTGTTGGGGCTTATGAGTTTAATGAGCATTGGTAAGATCATGAAGAGAAAGCAAGTGTGTACAGAGAACAAAGTGAAGTGCAGAGCAGAACTTATTTTGAGCATCACTTGTTTCCAGACATCTGAAAAGAGGAAAAGAACTGTACAATCCAATGGGGGGATACTCAGAAATGGCTTGCTAAGTATTCATGAAGTTTAAGAAACACACACACACACACACACACACACACACACACACAGAACCAACAACAACAAAATGCACTGAAAATAAAAGTCATGAAGGAAAATGGTGACCATCAGTAGAAAAGTGATAAATATGAACAGATGAAGTTAGTACCTAGCGGTCAGAGGCAGTCATTCTGGTACATAATTTTAATAAAACTGATAACTCTGTTTCTATCTCTTAGTCTATGTCTCAGGCTCTTTGTCTGTCTAGCTAGCTATAATAATAAAAATAAAGAAGAAGGAGAAGGAGGAGGAGGAGGAGGAGGAGGAGGCGGCGGAGGTTTATGTTGAAAGTATAAGAACAAAGACCACAACAAAAATGAGCATGATATCTCCTGAAAAGATGTGGTAGAGGAACATTGTTGTGTTCTGTATAGTAACCATAAAATTATAAGGGATTTTCAAAATGCCTTGAAGAATGCTACAGTCCCCTGGATGGTAACAAGTAGTGGCACTCAGGAGGTGGGAGTTGAACAGGGCAAAGCTTGGTTAATCAGAAGGAACTGGTTGCCCCATTGTTGAGTGGGGGTGAGGCTGGAGCTCTGAACCAGGTCCATGGGAGGCACTAGTCTGTGAGCATGAGGGAGACTGAGTCATCTTGGCCAGTTGTAGGTTAAGAGATCTTAGCATCAGTTGAATCTCTAATACTAATAGCTAATATTGCGTATTAAGGAACAAGATCTTAATGTATGTCTCTCATTTCCACTCCTATCCCTGCCTACAGACTATACTACGAAGATTTCAGGACACCTTTGGTAGGGTAGTTAAAAGGATAGTTGTTTCCAGTGAACTGACTAAAGTACAATTCTAGTGCATTTGACAGATATTATAAGCCTGCAAGGTGCATCTATTTGAAAAGTAGTGGATACACTGTAGGAAATTCCTGAGAGGTAAGAGTGGGAGCTGTGGGAAGATGATGCGAGGGCAATGTAAAAGTGAGACAGGCTTTATACTCAATGTACATTATGTAAAAATTAAACCATTTGGGATAAGTATGGGATAAGGAAAGATGGAGCAGAAAGATAGAAAGGATGACATCAAGACCCTTGATACTTAAAATTTTACTTCTGGATTGAAACCCTTTGTACAACTACTTAATTCAAATTAATAAATATAAAGTTTTGAAAAAGTGAGACAGGGCTGCATGTAGGAACAGGAGAGTCAACATCCTGTTGTTCTCAAAAGGTGAGCTTCTCTCTAAACCTACTCAACATAACTTGAGATGGCTTGGCAACAACATTCTGAACTTATGATTGAAATGAGAAAGCAATTATTTGTATCTCTAGGGTTTTTTGTTGTTGTTTTTGTTTTCTGTTGGTTGTGGGGTCTGAATTTGAGGCCTGGGTGCCCTCCCTGAGCCTCTTTGTGCTCAAGGCTAGCAACTCTATGATGTGAGCCACAGCGCCATTTCTGGTTTTGAGTGGTTGAGATAAGAGTCTCATAGGGACTTTTCTGCCGGGCTGGCTTCAAACTATGACCCTCAGATCTCAACCTCCTGAATAGCTAAGATTACAGGCACAAGCCATGGGTGCCCACCCTGTATCTCTGTTTTTTAATGTCTTTTCCTTTCCTTAATAAAATTCACATGGTAGCTTTACACTTTGAACTTTATCACTACAATTCTGTTATATGCATAAATCGGTACTTCTTGAAAAACTCATGTCAAAACTTCTTAAGAAATGTTCCTTTGCCATTTTGTTTTGGAGTTTATTATAAAAGTGATATATTGGGGGCTGGGGATATGGCCTAGTGGCAAGAGAGCTTGTCTCGTATACATGAGGCCCTGGGTTCAATTCCCCAGCACCACATATACAGAAAACGGCCAGAAGTGGCGCTGTGGCTCAAGTGGCAGAGTGCTAGCCTTGAGCAAAAAGAAGCCAGGGACAGTGCTCAGGCCCTGAGTCCAAGGCCCAGGACTGGCAAAAAAAAAAAAAAAAAAAAAAAAAAAGTGATATAAACTCATCTTCACTGGATAGTATGAAAAGATATAGAGAACAAGAAAGAAAACCAATTATCTACAACCCCTCACTCATAAATACTCTGTAATTTTCAGTCTTTAAAAAATACATACATTGATTTGCCTTAATATATGAAATTATAATGGGTTTACCATTTTACATGCCATTGCAGTTATTTTCCTTGTTTTTATTTATTATTTGGAAACTTTTCTCTTTTCTTTTTTTTTTACAACTGAGTCTCAATAAGTAGCTCAAACTGCCCATGAACTCTCAATTCTCCTGCTTCCACTTCCCAAATATAGAGATTAGAGGTGTGGACCACTACACTCAGCAGAAAAATAATTTTTTTAGTGATTTGTTACTATAGAGTTCCCTAATGTATTTAACCATTATCTTTCTATTGTAAAGTTAGGTAATTATTATGTTAGGAAGCCTTTGTCTTTTATTATGTCACATTAAAAATACTTCATCCTTTTAAATAGAATGCTGTTCAGTTTTATTCTATCTGTACTTAAAATTCTAAGAAGAAAACTTCTCTTTCATCTGATCTTCACATTGTTGTACTCCAGTTGTCAGTTCTCAGCTTTTACCTTAACTGAGGGAACAGCAGCATCTGACAAGTCTGATCACACCCAACGGAGAAAGACAAAAGTAGCCCTCAAAATCTGAAAAGTAATCTGTTAGTCCTAGCTACTTGGAAGATAAAGAGTCATAGTTCAAGGCCAGCCCATGCAAAATGTCTGGGCTCCACCAATGGCTGGGCTCTACCAGTGGCTGGACAGCACGGCACCTGCCTGTCCCTGAAGCTACTTGGGAATATACAAATTGGATGACCCACATCCCAGACAGGACACAGGCATAAAATAAAACACAAATTTGAAAATAACCAATGCAAAAACAAGATAATGGAATGACTCAAGTGATAGAGTACCTGCCTAGAAAACGTGAGGCCCTGAGTTAAAATCTCAGCACCACAAAAACATCTGAGTAGTCTGACATTTCATCTCAAATTTGGGCTGCTAGAGAGAGATACTAGATGTCACAGCTATGGTATTCTATTGGACAAGAACCATTTCATACAATGTCCACAGCTGACAAGATCAGTTTATTACCCTGATGTACTGAGACCAACACCAGCACAACAAAACACAGAAATGCTATTGCATGATTTTAACCAAGCAAAAACAAAATGGAGAACATAATACAAACCACAAAAAGTACTGAAACTCTCTCTGTCTCTGCTGCCTCTTACCAGTTCCAACTATAACCTGGCTCTAGTCTTTCCTTTATTCAGATAAGAGTTTCAACAGTACTCAACCATAGAATAATCATATATATATATATGCACATGCATATACATATATATGCCACCATGCGTGTCATGCTCATGCTAGCATGTCCAGCAATCTCCTCCTCCTCTCATTTCTCCTCCTCTCTCCTCCTCCTCTTCTTTTTCCCCCTCCTCTTCTTCTCTCACTTCCCTCTTCCTCCTCCTCTTGCTTTTGAGTTAGTTGAGATTGAACTCTGGCAAAGCCTTGTGCTTAGTAAGATCCATGCCCTCAATTCTTTTTACTTTAGTCATTCTTGAAGTAGGGTCTTATTTTTATGTCTAGGCTGGCTTGGGCCATAATCCACATACTTAACACTTCCCAAAGAGCTGAGATGTCAGGTATGTCAAGAATTCTGATCCTTCTATCTCCACTTCCTGATTAGTTAGGATTACAGGCATGAGTCACCACACCTGACTATCCTTCTTACTTAATAACACGAATTGGGAACAAGTCCCCGATTCCTAGACTGCTCCTGTACCACACTAAATCTGGCTCTGAAGTTACTTTTTTAGTGTCAACATGATTTGTATTACATTCATTATTTTTCCAAATTAAAAGGGAAAGTTGTATGAAAAGGAAAACTTGTGCAAATTTTACCTGATTCTCTTATTGTTAACATCTTGCCTCACTTGCTTGATTAAAGTCTACATACAATGCCCACTTATTGAGGTGTCAGAGTTCCTCAAAGCATGTGCTCCAGCAGTCTTTGCATGTAGGGAACTGACAGAAGTAGAAGTTGAACCAGATTCACTTAAGCCTTCAGGGCCTTGGAGCAGGATCCACAATTCACTACTAGTGTCTATATCAGAGCACCTTTCTTTCTCACATGCATAATCTGAGTCAATTTCAGTATTTCATTGAAACCCTTCAAAAATGGGTTTGATTTGTTTCCACAAAAACAAGATCTCTTGGATTTCTCATCTCCTTGCTTCTCTCTCTTCTCTCTCTTCCCTCCTTTCCTTTCCTCTCTCCCCTCCTCTGTTCTCTCCCCTTCCCTCTCCTTTTCTTTTCCCATCTTTCTCTACCTCTTTTCATTCACTGTCTCTGTCTCTCTCTCTTCGTGATATTGCCCAGGCTGGTGTCTAATTTCTGGTTCAGCCTGTCCACCCATACAAGCCTCCCAAGCAGCTTCTACTTATACATGTGAGCCACCAGGCCTGGCTAGAACTGTTTTTGTCATTGTTAATCAGATTTGCATTGTTCTTGGACAAAATTGTTTTCTAGTCCTCTACCATTGTTTTTCCCCTCAACTAGCATTTAAGTGTTTGTAGGAAAACTGGGCAGGAAGCATGGCATAACTTAGGAAATTTGTCTTGAGTTAGCCTCAAGGGCTAAGGAGTGTGAAGGTCTCGCAGTCAGCTTGAAAAGTCTGAATAAATTTCTCCTTGGGTGATCTTTATAAGACTTGGGACTTCTCCCTCAGCTTTGGTCTTTGTTTCCCTTTTCTGTTTCCTCTACACTGAATTAGAAGATTTCATACAGCTCTGGATCAGCAACAATTGACCCTTGGCCAGCCTTCAGAGACACAGAGCACCTTCTTCACAGGGCATTCAGTTCTCACAGGATTTTAATAAGGAAAACTGTGACCCCATCACGTTATCACCTGTCTCTGTGTTTTTTTTTTTTTATTCACATGATAACATATACCCTGAATTTTCTAAATGGCATTCTTTTACCAAGAAGAAATTGGAGTACTATGGCCAATTGGGGGAACTTTTTGACACAAACAAGATTGTTCATTTCAGAAGTGTATCACAACAAAAAGAAGGAGACGTCCTCATACAGATTATTTGTCTTGCTTGTCTAAAAGAGCAAAAGTTTTGTTTAACCCAAGAAACAACTCCTCCTTCATTCTTGTACTTTGGGGAGTAAGAAGAAATGACATTTTAATTGTATGGCTTCATAAAATTGTTAAGGACTCACATTATGTTGAAATCAATTTACATACTGCTCTTTTGTGTGTGTAGATATAGAATTGATTTTTCTATTTCTCACACTCTTTCCTCTCCTTGCAGAGGGAACATAATTAGTTTTTTTATTTTAAAAATTTTTCGTATTTGTCTTAATCTGGCTCTCATAGTTTTTCTGCATTCTTTTCTTTCCCTTTTTCATCTCTTGGGAAAAGTTAAAGATTAATCAATTTTTCAAAAGTATTTAGTTGCATGCTCCCTGTAGAAACATAGTCTTTTTTTTTTTTTTTTTTTTTGCCAGTCCTGAGGCTTGGATTCAGGGCCTGAGCACTGCCTGGCTTCTTTTTGCTCAAGGTTAGCACTCTACTTCTCAAGCCACAGTGCCACTTCTGACATTTTCTATATATGTGGTGCTCAGGAATTGAACCCAGGGCTTCATGTATAGGAGGTAAGCACTTTACTACTAGGCCACATTCTCAGCCTGTAGAAACATAGTCTACATAAATAGTTAACACTGTCTAAAAAAAGAGATTAGACTATGTTTCTTCTGTTGGCACCAGAAAGAATGTTATATTATAGCCCCATATCAGCGAGGAGATAAGAAATAAAGGCTTGATTCTAATATAAGACAGGAGTTTTTGTGTGATTGATCATTTATAAAAATTCGTTTTATCATGGGAAAATAATTTTTACACAGCAGTTTAATTTGTTCAAGATTAGGATCAAATTTCTGTGGCTCAAACCTCTTAAATTTCCTACATTGGTCTTGTGAATTAAGTAAAATACCTTTCTCCATAACTTGATTTTTTAAATTCTCTATTTTTTTGAATTTATTTTTTTCATAAAGGTGATGCACAGAGGAGTTACAGTTACATAGATCAGGTAATGAGTGTATTTCTTTTTGAACAGTGTCACCTCTTTCCTCATTTTCTCCCAATTTTTCCCCTCCCAAACCGCCTTTCCCCATATTTTGTTTTAAGTCAATGATTATGTGCATAAAATTAGATTCAACAAAATGAAATAAGGGTTTAATTTTATGAACACTTGAAAAACATTATAAATCACAAGAATTTATGTATTGACTAAAAGTAATTTCCAGATACCTAACTTAAGAACCTTAGTCAAATGATTAAATTAAATAGTAAATAATATTTGATGCAAAGTTTAAAAAATAAATACATATCACTAAACATAATTTTAAGTTTCCCTAATTGTTTGAATTGACAATACATTAACAAAATGGGTGGCTACATTTGGAAGATTTTTATCTGTACACTTTTAGTTATTTTCATCTCCTCAAATCTGTCAGAATTACATACAAGGAGAATAAAAATCACTGAGGATTTTCAATACTCAAATTTTCTCCTGTCTCTAGAGTAAAGTTGGTTATATGTAATAGGATAACTGAGAGTTGTGGTGATCAGTGGCCAAACCTTTGCTTAGCACACACAAGGCTCTGGGTTCAGTCCTAGCACCAAAGAGAAAAATAAAGACAATTACTATGAATATTAACTATACTAGATACAATATTTAAAAACACACATACAAGTATATATAATATAATGAATATGATTTTCTGTTTAAGAAAAGTTACTAAAATGGACCAGGCATGATAACTAAAGCCTGTAGTTCTAGCTACTTGAAAGGCAGAGATCAGGGGACTGTGGTTTGAGAATAGCCCTGGCAAAAGAAGTTCATGAGACTTCATTTCAAACAATGGCTAGGTGTGTTGACCCAGGCCTGGTACTCTAGCTACAATTACCCGAACAGTGGTGTTTGCTTCCATTCCCAGTGACGCCAGAAAGTACAAGGTGGAGGATCACAACGCAGGCTAGCCAGAACATACAGCAAAACCCTGCCTCGAAAATAAAGAAAGCTAAAGAGATGAGGTGGAGGATTTAGCTAACTGGAGGGTGACTGAGCCCTGAGTTTGGTCCTCAGATCTGAAAAATAAAAAGAGAGAGAGAGACTAGAGGTTTGGCCCAAGTGATAGAATACCAGCCTAGGAAAGGTAAGGCCCTGAATTCAATCCCTGTCAAGCTTCAGTACCATCAAAGCAGAAGAAAAGAAATTTTACCAAGATGAAATTCAATGTGGTGTATTTACCATTTATATGACTGTTAATTATACTCTAAAAGAAGAAAGGCTTCACCAGGCATAGTGGTTCATATGTGTAAGCCCAGTTACTTGGGAGCCAGACATAAAGAGGAGCCCAGTTCAAGGCTATCCCAAGCAAAAAGTCAGCAAAACCCATTGCAACCAATAAAGCAAGGCATGGTGGCCTATTATCCCAGCTATCTGTGAAACACAGGTTAAGAGACTTACAGTCCAGTCTGGCCTTGGCAAAAATGTGAAACCCTATTTGAAAAATAACTAAAGTAAAAATCATAGGGGCATGGCTTAAGTGATAGGTGCCTGCCTAGCGAGCATGAAGCCATGAATTAAATTCCCAGACCTTCTCCCCACAGCTGAAAAAAAAAGCTAAGGGACAGTATCTAAGCCCTGAGTTCAAGCCCTAGTATAAGCCCACGCAAAAAAAAGAAAAAAAGCTAGTGGAAAAATAATATGCTATGGAGAGAAGAAGAACAAGTGATGCCAGCTAACCTGAGTCTTAAAATGTGTAAGTTGTTAGTCCCAAATTACTCATGTGGTGTAGGTGCAGTATAATATGTGGTCCATGGGGAGGTAAGGAAGGTCATTTATGAAGGTAATGCATGTGGGGGGAAAATACGAGCACCTACACAAAGCTTTAAACAAAGAAGTGCCTGGCATTTTAGGAAATTCGTTTGTTCTGGCACAACACAAAGAGTGGTTGAAAGCAGTGAGCCCTGGGGCAATTGCTCCAATGTGACTTAACACAGTGCAGATGATTTTTGGTTGTCATGACTGACAGATGCTGCTGGCATTTAATCGGTAATGATCAGAAATGCTGCTAAAAAACCCTCTTATGCATTCGACCACCTCCTACAACAGGAACTGTTCGGTCCAAAATGCCAATAGTGTGGATACTGACAAACTCTAAGAAAAGTAAGTTACCAGTGTCATGAAGTAGGCATTGAAAACAAATATGTCACTATCTAGAACACAATTTTTCAGCTACAGGGAGTGGAGTTTGAGGGGGAAAAGGATTCCAAGATTTTTTTCCTTGCTTTAGGGTACAAATGAGTATAGTGATCTAGGAAGAAAAACTGGTTGGGTGGAGTCAAAAAGAGAAAGGAACTTCAGTCAAGATATCAAAGAGAGACATTTGTCTGAAAGCAGGCCTCTAAAACTCTGAAGACAGAAATTTTAGAATTGCTAACAGGTCTCTGTGTTGTAGTCCTATATGTCACCAAGATATCTGGGCAACTCACCCGTTCTTTCATAGTGAATTGAGGCTACAGCTAATCTGTGGGGCAAAAAGGGCAAGTTTTTTGGCTTTTGAACTCTTAAACTATTTTCCTGAAACTTGTCTTTGAAGAAATAGTTTTGCAAATTTCAGAATTAAGCCTTATTTCTGTAATTACAGAGTTTGTTGTCCTACTGTAAATGACATGTTGGAGATGACAGATATGGATCCAAGAATGTTTCTTTGATAGGAAATAGATTCTACAGGGGGAAGAAGATATCAGGGGCTGGGCCAGAGGAGGCTGGGCAGACAGAGCAACACCACTTAAACACCACCCTTACTGCTCCTAATCTTTTTTTTTTTTTTTTTGACAGTCCTGGGGCTTGGGACTCAGGGCCTGAGCACTGTCCCTGGCTTCTTTTTGCTCAAGGCTAGCACTCTACCTCTTCATCCACAGGGGTTAATTTTATGAGTTCCTTGTATTTATTGGATATTAGGCCTTTGTCTGATATATTGGTGGTAAAGATCTTTTCCCAATTGGTTGGCTGTCTTTCTAGTTTAGTAACTATGTCCTTAGCTGTACAGAAACTTCTTATTTTAATGTAGTCCCACTTGTCGAGACTCTCTCCTATCTGTTGTGCCCCTGGGACTCTACTCAAGAAGTTCCTGCCTATACGTTTAAGTTCAAATGATTCTTCTACTCTCTCTTGTAGTAGTTTCAGAGTTTCAGGTCTGACATTGAGGTCTTTGATCTACTTTGAATTGACATTAGTACATGGCTACAAGCACAAATCCATTTTTAGTTTTCTGCACATGGCTGCCCAGTTTTCCCAACACCAATTGTTGAAAAGGCTATGTTTTGGTTTTTTTTCCCATCATATGTCTTTAGCTCCTTTGTCAAATATGAGATGACTGTAAGTATGTGGTTTTATTTCTGGGTCTTCTAATCTGTTCCATTGTTCAGGTCTATTTTTGTGCCAATACCAATCTGTTTTTGTTATTATAGCTCTGTAGTAGAATTTGAAATGTAGCATTGTGACACTGCCCACATTTGCTTTTTTTGCATAGAATTGCTTTGGCTATTCTAGTTCTTTTGTTGTTCCATATGAGCTTTTGGATTGTTTTCTTTATCTCAGTAAAGAACATCATAGGGATTTTGATAGGGTTTGCATTGCATTTGTATATCATTCTTGGCAGTATGGCCATTTTCACAATATTGATTCTACCTATCCTTGAACATGGAAGTTCTTTCAATTTCCTGTGTCTTTTTTGATTTATTTCCTCAGATTTTTATAGTTTTCACTATAAACCAGCCTTGCATCAATGGGATGAAACCTTCTTGGCCATAGTATATGATTTTTTTTTGTTTCTGGATTGTGTTAGTTAATATTTTATTGAAGAGTTTTACATCTGTGTCATCAGAAAAATTGGTCTGTAGTTCTCTCTCTCTCTCTCTCTCTCTTTCTCTCTCTCTCTCTCCCTCTCTTTCTCCCTCTCTCTCTCTCTCTCTTGTTAGAGCCTTACCTGGTTTGGGGATAAGTGTGATAATGGCTTCATAGAATGAATTTGGAATTGCTCCCTCTGTTTCTATTTCACAGAAAAGTTTGAGGAATATTGGTATTAGTTCATCTTTAAAAGTCTTGCAGAATTAGTGGCAAATCCATCCAGGCCTAGGCTTTTCCTTGTTTGAAGAATTCTGATTACTTCCTCTATCTCATTGCATGTTATTGGCTTGTTTAGCGGTTCATATCTTCTTGGGTCAGTTTAGGCAGTTTTATGTATTGAAAAATTAATTCATTTATTATAGGTTTTCCTTCTTTTGTGAGTGTAGGTTTTGGAAGTAGTCTTTTACAATCCTTTGAATTTTTTTTTTTAATGAAACCTACTTTTATTTATTTGTTTATTTTACCAGTTCTGGGCCTTGGACTCAGGGCCTGAGCACTGTCCCTGGCCTCTTCTTCTTCTTTCTTTCTTTCTTTTTTTTTTTTTTTTTTTTTGCTAAGGCTAGCACTCTACCACTTGAGCCACAGTACCTCTTCTGGCCTTTTCTATATATGTGGTGCTGGGGAATCGAATGCAGGGCTTCATGTAATACCAGGCAAGCGCTCTTGCCACTAGGCCATATTTCCAGCCCCTTTTGAATTTCTTGAATGTTTGTTGTAATGTGTCTTGTGGCATCTCTGATCTTACTGATTTGAATCTTCTCTCTTTTTTGTTAATCTCGCAATATCTATCAGTTTTGGTCATCTTTTTAAAGAAGCTTTTTGTTTCATTGATTTTATGTGTAATTTTTTTTAGTTTCCATTTCATTGACTCTTTGTTCTCTGTCTAGTAGTTTTAGGTTTGAATTGTTCTTGTTTTTCTAGCAGTTTTAATTGTATCATGAGGTTATTAACTTGAATAATTTTTCTTTTTGTGTGGTTAGAACTATAAACTCCCCCCACCCCCCGCCACACTTGTTTTGCTGTATCGCAGAGGTTCTGTTGTGATGTGTTTTTACTGTCATTGAATTGTAAGAACTTTCTATTTCTTTTTTTTTTTTTGCCAGTCCTGGGCCTTGGACTCAGGGCCTGAGCACTGTCCCTGGCTTCTTCCCACTCAAGGCTAGCACTCTGCCACTTGAGCCACAGCGCCGCTTCTGGCCGTTTTCTGTTTATGTGGTGCTGGGGAATCGAACCTGGGGCCTCGTGTATCCGAGGCAGGCACTCTTGCCACTAGGCCATATCCCCAGCCCTCTATTTCTTAATTTCTTCTGTGACCGGGGTATTATTCAGTACAGTGTTATTCAGCCTCCATGTGTTTAAGTGATTTTTACAGTATGCTTTATTATTGAGTGCTAGTTTGATTCTATTGTGGTCAAATAGGATGCAAGGAATTACGTCAATCCTCTTGTATTTGTTTAGATTCTTCCTGTGTACTACGATATGATCTATTTTGGAGAACGTTTCATGGGCTACTGAGAAGAATGTGAATTGGGTTATTGTTGGGTAGAATACTCTGTAGATGTCTGTTATGTCCATTTGGGTTATGGTGTCATTTAGTTCAAAGACTTCTTTGCTTATATTTTGCTTGGTGAGAGTGGGGTATCAAAATCTCCCATTATTATTGTGTTTGGGTCTATCCTGTTCTGTAAGTCCAAAAGTATTGGTTTAATGTATCTAAGTGCTCCATTATTTGGTGCATAGATATTGACCACTGTGATTTCCTCTTCATGGATCATTCCCTTTATTAATATGTAATGACCTTCCTTGTCTCTATGTACCGATTTTAATGAAAAGTCTATTTTATCAGATATCAACATGGCTACTCCTGCCTTCTTGCAGGGTGCATTTGCATGAAAGTTCTCTTTCTACCTCTTCATTCAGAGTTTGATTTTACTTTTGCCTGTGAGATGGGTTTCTTGAAGACAACAAATGGATAGATCTTGTTTCTTTGATCCAATCTGCTGTTCTTTTTCTTTTGATAGGGGAATTGAATCTGTTAATAGAGCTATTATAGAGAAATATGTCATAGTCCCTGCCATTTTCTTTATTTTCTGTATTTTGCTTCTTTCCTCTTCCTGTGCTTACTAAATTGATCTTCTAGTGATTTTTGTCTAATGTGTTTTCTTCAGATTGTATATTTCCCTTTAGATTCTTTGTAATTCTGATTTTGTGTTCATGAATTCCTTTATTTTTTTTTTGTTTGTCATGAAAGGTTTTAGTTTCACCTTCAAATGTAAATGATAGCTTCCCTAGGTACATCAGTTGTTGATCTTCAAAGCTTGGATTATACCATTCCAGGCTCTCCTTGGGTTGAGAGTTTGTGTGGAAAGCTCTGCAATGATTCTGATTTACTTTCAATTGTAATATAAGTCTGCCTTTGATTTTACAGTCTTTAAAATCAGTTCCTTGCTTTTCAAATCTAATGTTTTTACTATGATGTGTCTACAAGTGTTTCTTCTTGGATTCTGTCTACTGGGGGCTCTGTACACTTCTGTCAGGTGGGTGAGATTTTTCTCTCTTAAGATTGGGGAAGTTCTCTGTTATTATTGTACTGAATAGGTTTTCGCTGCTTTTAGTATTAAATTCTTCCCTCTCATCGATCCCAACTATGTTTCAATTTGATCTTTTGGCTGAGTCTGCCAATTGGATTTCTGAGTGTTTTCTCTATACCTTTGGCTTTTTGTTCTAACTCCTCTGTTTTATCCTGTTTTCCATTTCACTTATTCTGTTACCTAGGCATTCCAGAGGGATGGGGAAATTGAACCTTTTATGCTTCCTAGATCAGTTCTTATAGTATTAATCTCATCTTTTAAAGGGGTGTTGAGCCTGTCTATTTTTATCTCCATATGTTTTTTGGGAGTTCTGAATCTTTTTCTTTGTCATTTCTTCTTTGTACTCTTGAACTTATTTTTACATTACATCTCTCCTTTTATTTCATTGGCCAATTCAATTTCTTTAATGGTTCTTTGTCCTCCATCTCTTTTTCACTCTCACTGAGGTCCTTCCCTGTATTGTTGTTTGCTTTTTTGGTTTGTTGTCTTGATTGTTCGTGAATCTTGTAATCTTTCATTGTGATCTATGCATTTGGGTTCAGGGATTGTCAGGGCTGAGGCTCAAGCTTGGCCTGCTTACACCACAGCTGGCAGCTGGCAGCCTACACTCAGCCCTTGGGCCAGCAAGTGCTTTGCACCTGCACTTGGCCCCGGTTTAGGGAGGTGGGGAAAACTGGGAAGGCTATATTCAGGCTTCTGAGGTGGGCTCCCATAGGTGTGCAGGAATTTGTCTGTTCTTGGGCTCCTAGCTGGTTCTTTCCACAGGTGGCTGGTGCTTGGCCTCCGGCTTGTGTGTGTGCTTGGCTCGGGCCCTGGGCCAGTGAGCTGTCTGCCAGCTGTACTCAGTGTGGTCTGGGGTGGGTGTTGAGGGTCTAGATTCAGGCCTTAGGGATGGGTGTGAGGCTTCAGGAGTGGCGGGCTCCTGCAGGTGCTCAGGAGTTTGTCAATGCTGTTTTTAAACAGGTCAGGTTTTCCTGCCAACAGCCAGGAATGTAAAGGATGCAGGGTCCTAGCGCCCACTCAGTATGAGTCCTGGGGGAAGGCTCTTCGCAGTTTTCTGTCCTTGTGTGTACAAGTTATGAGGATTTTTTTCCATTCCTGTGATTCTCTATTTGTTAATATATTTGTTGTTGTTGATTTCTTGGGGAGAAATGCATATTAGGACTCCAAATCTCTGATTATAGAGAGCTAGGGGAAGTCCTTATTGCTCTACTGCCATATTCTTCTGTCTCCTGTTCCCTGACTTTTTAAAACCCTATTTATTTATTTTGTCTGCACTCCTAGCTTCCTTTGAAGGCAGAGCTGTTATCTCATTCAACACTTTATCTCTAGACCTTGGCACAGTGCTCAGAACACAGTAGGGGGCTGGGAATATGGCCTAGTGGTAAAAGTGCTCGCCTTGTATACATGAAGCACTGGGTTCGATTCTTCAGCACCACACATATATAGAAAAAGCCGAAAGTGGTGCTGTGGCTCAAGCGGTAGAGTGCTAGCCTTGAGCAAAAAGAAGCCAGAGACAGTGCTCAGGCCCTGAGTCCAAGCCCCAGGACTGGCAAAAAAAAAAAAAAAATCAGAACACAGTAGGTATCGGTAGTGGGTGCTGTGGTGTAGGGTTCCCTACCACCACCATTACCACTTTAAGATCAAGGCTCTTCCTCCCCCCACACAGCTCATGTTGGCTGCTGAAGCTCCTGAGGAGTCAAACGACTGGTGGATGAAGTACAGAGGATCAGTCCTATGTCTAGCCAACATCAGTGCACCCTACTGGATTGGCTGAGGCTTTTGTTGTAAGTTTATCCCAGCTCAGCTCTTTCTGACTAATTCTCTTTCCCTCAAGAATACTCCCCAGACACCCTCCCTCCCACATGTATCTGTCTAGAATCTGTTTCCTGGGAAACCAAATAAGACAGTGTTTAATAAATATTTATTGAATAAATGGATGAAGAGGCTCTTCTATTGTAAACTATGCTGTTCTTCACCCTGAACAGAGATATTGTGGAAAACCTCTGACCTTTATTTGTACATTTAATATTTATTCTGTCATCTCAGGCCCTAAAAGTCAAATCCTAGACTTAAATCATTCACCTGACCTCAGGGCCACGCATAACTTATATGATGACAGTATCAATACCCCGTTGTTGTAGTTATAATGCCACTTGACCACCAGATGGCAGAGGTGACACTTGGAAAGCCTCTCTTTCTGCCTCTAGGTCACCTATTCCAGGATTGAACATTAAACCTAAATTACCCACTTATGCCATTAATTCCAAAGCCATTGTAATTATAGCATTGTTTCACTTTGTAGAAGAGTATCATTGCAGTTAAAAAAAGAGTTCTCAATATAATGGAAAGAGTCCTGGCCCCAGACCAGAATCATTGCACAAGAGCCGCTTGCTCCTTTTAACAGTTTTTTAAATCACTAAAAACAATACAAATTCTAATCTGCATGCTTTACAGTCCTGTCATGAGTAGTACATGAAAGCTACTGGGAATTTGGGAAGGGGATTAACCAAATGGCTCCCTCATACAGGTAGGCTCTGGGCTTGAAAGGGGGCGTCAAGTCTGTGTGAATGGAGGGCTACTATCTGGGCATATAGAATCTTCTTTAGCCTCCCAAGGTTTTATAAGGAGGCCCTGGCTCCTGAAATACAAAACACTCTATTACAACCTTATAATCCTAGACCCTCTGAAGTTCATTTCCATTCTTAAAACATCATAAAAGTTTCCAGCATGCTGGAGCAAACACTGTGGTTTATTTCTCCTAGAAATCCTCAATTTAAGCCTTTGTTGCTTGTGCATGCTATAGCATCATGATCTCATAGCTGAGTTTGAATGAGTTTTTCATACTGCCACATGAAGGTCCTCACCTCACTTCCCTGAATTCCCCCACTCCAATACCCATGATTGGCTGAGTGCAGAGGGTGGCACCAGGAAAGCTTGCATAGTTCTCCATCAACTACCTGATCTGCATTCATTTACCCAGTTCTGAGGTATCTGAGTTGATAAAATGGGAGCTAATGGGCTGAATGCAGACAGTCAGATGAGAATCCTGGAGTCAGTGTGGCTTAGATATGAGTCTATTGCCATTCTCTCCTACTTTTTTGTACTTTAGGAGTATGTCTATTTCTTATTAGTGTAACAAATAGCACATAGTTAGCAGCTTAAAGTATCATACATTTATTTCTCTGGTGGTCAGAAGTTTTCAATGTGTCTTAAATGACAGCTGGGATATATTCCTTGTAGAGATCCTGGGGAGAATGTTTTCTTTGTCTTTCTCTAGCTTCTAGAGGGTGCCTGTATTCTTTAGTCTGTGGTGTCTTCCTTCGTGTTTAGAGCAAATCATTGCAACCTCTGCTTCCATCCTCACATCTCGTTTTCCTGACTCTGACCTCCTGCCTCCCTTTTGAAAAGGTCCTCATGCTTACACTGGAGTCCCTGGGTTTATCCAGGGCAGTTTCTTTAGTTCAAAATCCTTAACTTATTCACGCTCGCAAAAGCTTCTTGCCATTTTAGATAACACCTTTGGAGGTCACAGGCTATAGGTGGACATCTTTGGAAAGACTTCAGCCTAGGGGTTGTGATCTAGGATCAAAGGTGATGAGAATAATAAGAAACCATTTGCTAAACATGTGCAGTATTATGTCTCAGAAATTGTAGGCACTGTGCATGTAGTATATCATTTAAGTTTCACATCAAGGTAGCAAAGTGGACATTACTACAGATTTTAAAAACAGAGATAGAGGAGTTAAACAATTTACTAATCAGTGGTAATAGTTCACATTTAAAAATTCAATCCTTTCCTTTAGTCCCTAGGGAAAAAAAGGTCTTCGCATTTACAAAATGAGACAGTAACTTGATCATGGGTTTGTATGAGAATTCTACATCCGCAAGGGGTTGAGAAGAGGTGTGGCTCATGGTGGGGCTCTGCTCTGACAGCTGTTATTGTTAATCTGGCAGCCCCAAGTTTCCCAGGGCATTCCTGGCTCAAGTTGCTGCTCTCTCTGGCAGACAGAGCCCCACCCGGTTCTAAGCCAATCCCAACCAATCCAACTCACATCAGATGCCAGCTGTGTGCTCTGAAATTATGTGCTGCCACAAGGCCGGTCCTGTGAGACACTAGGGCAGAGCATCCACTTCCCCCAAAGAGTAACTATTTTTGCAAAATATCTTAACCTAAGGTGGAAATGTACAACAGTGCTAACTATGTTAGCTGATAACCTAAAAGCCTTCCAAGCAGCTATCCTGGGGGCTCTCAAGCTGGCCCTGCCAGAGGATGAAGACCACTGTACCTTTACTTACTCCCTAAACTCAATTAGTCATTGAGCTATTTATCTAGGTTTAATTCTACCTAGGAACCTTGCATGACTGTATCCTGTAAGTAAAGCAGTATCTACTAGTCCCTCCTGAGAACTGGGATTGCAGATGAACAAGGCAAGGCAAATTCCTGCATTTGCCTTCAGATGGTATTCTATACTTTAGAATTTTGTTTTTCTATCAGTGCCAACAGAACTACTGCCTTTTCTGTAGGTGACAGTAATATAATCTAAATGTTAAAAATGGCAACTTCTTTTTTGGAATTTGAAAGTATTTCAATTAGCAACTCTATACTCTATTATTTTTTTAAATAGAGAAAGGGTTTTGTACTGTAGAGCAGGCTGGTGATCCTTTAGCCTCAACCTCCTTGGTGCTGGGATTATAGGTGTGTGTCAGCAAGCCTGAATTAATGAATTCCCTCATAATCTTATAAATCTGTCTAACTGCCATACCCAACACATTCTTTTCTAAACCATGTTCATAACATTTATGTTTTATGAAGTTGTAAACATAATGTATAATTTTCTGTTCTAATATTTTTGGGTCATATTATCTTACACTCTTACATTACTTCTTAATTAATGAAGTTTTCTCTGAAATATATATGCATATATACATATGTATACACACACATACACACATATGTTCAGTAGTGGAGCTTGAACTCTGGGCCTGGGCGCTTGAGCCATAGTGCCACTTCCAGTTTTCTGGTGGTTTATTGGAGATGAGAGTCTCATGGACTTTCCTGCCCAGGCTGACTTCAAATTGTGATCCTCAGATCTCAGCCTCTTGAGTAGGTGGGATTACAGGCATGAGCCACCAGTGCCTGGCTGAAGTGTATATGCTTTTAAAGTAAAAAGTATAAGCAAGCTTGGTGCTGGTGGCTCATGTCTGTAATCCTTTCTACTCAAGAGGCTGAGATCTGAGGATCACAGTTTGAAGCCAGCCTGGGCAGGAAAGTCCATGAGACTCTCATCTCCAATAAACCACCAGAGAACTGGAAGAGTGGAAAAGCTCAGTGACAGCACTCAGGTCCTGATTTCAAGCCCATGACCAATAACAAACAAAAAGTATAAGCAACAATGTGAATGAATAAAGAAAAAATACTGAGTAATTATTATAAGTTTCGAATTTGTACTTCTATCTCATAATAGATAAATTATTAAAACTGCACTGAGAAGTTATTCAAATATACTTTCTGGCAGGAAGTTAAGATATAGTCTTTTTATAGTACTTTCATATAAAGTATGCTATTATTCAAATAATGCAGAAATATACAGCATGGACAGTGAGGGCCCCCTGTAACTTCACACTCAGAAAAATCATTGCCTGCCATTTGGTGACTCCTTATGCTGGCTGGCCTTCTTACAAAGGGTAGTAGTGATTCTGTAGTTTGCTGCCACACAGTGGTAAGGAAAGCACTACTGCACACTGACACTGGAAGGAACTTGATGGCCCTTTCATTCTTTTTTTTTTTTTTTTTGGCCAGTCCTGAGCCTTGGACTCAGGGCCTGAGCACTGTCCCTGGCTTCTTCCCGCTCAAGGCTAGCACTCTGCCACTTGAGCCACAGCGCCGCTTCTGGCCGTTTTCTGTATATGTGGTGCTGGGGAATCGAACCTAGGGCCTCGTGTATCCGAGGCAGGCACTCTTGCCACTAGGCTATATCCCCAGCCCTCTCATTCGAATTCAATAAACATTTGCCAGGCTGGGCACTGGTGGCTCAAGGCTGTAAACCTTTATTCAGGAGGCTGAGATCTGAGGATTGTGGCTTGAAGCCAGCCGGGGCAGGAAAGTTCATGAGACTCTTATCTCTAGTAAACTACTCAGAAAAAGCCAGATGTGGTGCTGTGTCTCAAGTGGTAGAGAGCTACCCTTGAGCACAAATTGGCTCAGGCAGTATACTAGTCACTAGGTATCTAAACATGGTCTGTGTTTTGTAAAAGTTCACAAAAAGCAGGAAGCCTAATGAACATACCTAAATACTATGTACTAAAAACCTGAGAATATTCCAAAACAAAAAGAAACCCTAAGTATAATGGAAGAAAGACTTCTTGTCAGGTTTGATTAAGGTGGTGACATTTTAAGTGGGTTCTCAAATATGAGGAAGTTTCCCAGGTGCAAATGAGAAAGACTTCCAGCCAAGAAAGCACAATATGAGAAAGGACTCAAGTTGGAGATAATGTAGAGGAAAGCAAAGACAGGAGGTTCAATACACAATGTTTATGTGTCTGCCTTTTCCCTCCCTCCCTCTTTTCCTTCCTTCTTCTATTTTTTGGCCTTTTTTTTTTTCCCTCAAGGGTAACATTTTACCATTTCAGCCACATCTGACTTTTTGCTTTTGTGTGTGTGTGTGTGTGTTTAATTGGAGATGACTCTCATGGACTTTCCTTCTTGGGCTGGGTTTGAACCATAATCTTCAGATCTCAGCCTCCTGAGTAGTTAGGATTACAGGTGTGAGCCACTGGCACCTGGCTTACTTCAACTTTTAAACTAAACTTTCTCTTGATCCCACTTCCCTGGGACCTAGGAATTAACCTCCCATTTATGTGCTTCTTGTGTACAAGTACACAGAGTGGCCTCTACAATCACGCCTCAATGTCCATGACCCTCTTCCTCATGAGGATACCAAAATCTGAGGATGTTCAAGACCCTTATAGAAGGCCAGTAATTTTAGCTACTCAGGAGACAGATCTGAGAATTGAGGTTTGAAGCCAGTTCAGGGTGATAAACCCAAGAGACTCTTATCTCCAATTAACCAGCAAAAAATTGGAAGTGGAGCTGTGGCTCAAGTGGTTTAGTGCCAGCCTTGAGAAAAACCCAAGCGAGGTCTCCAGGCCCAGAGTTCAAATTTCAGTACTGGAATAAAAAATTGAAACAACAAAAAGACCCTTATAGAAAATAGCATAAACCTGTGTCATTCTCCTCAGTTTGAACCATCTCTAGATTATCTGTAATACCTAACATAAAGTAAATGCTTATGTAAATAGCTGTTTATGGAAATTTATATATTTTTAGGCATTTAAGATTCACTTTTTCTTTTTTTTTTTTGGCCAGTCGTGGGCCTTGGACTCAGGGCCTGAGCACTGTCCCTGGCTTCTTCCCGCTCAAGGCTAGCACTCTGCCACTTGAGCCACAGCGCCGCTTCTGGACGTTTTCTGTATATGTGGTGCTGGGGAATCGAACCTAGGGCCTCGTGTATCCGAGGCAGGCACTCTTGCCACTAGGCTATATCCCCAGCCCTCACTTTTTCTTTTAAAGTAAAATAGCTATTTATTCAGCCTCTTGTCATGCCAAAATGCTCTGTGCACATACCACTATAATTAGCAAACCTTCTGAAACAGGCAAAATTGTACATCAAATTACATTTATTACGTGATTATATAAAAATGTAAAATGAAAACAACTTATCAATTCCTTTTAACATTCCTAATAATTCAGCAGGAGATATGAGGCACAAAATCTTAGTAAAATATGACACAGTAAGAGATGTAATGTAATTTTCACTTAAAGTTAACCTATCATAGTTTGTAACTAACATACAAAGACAACAAACTTTTAAAATGTATTTACTAAGATTCTGGCAACAGTTTTATATAACAAGATATAGCATAACAAGCCTGCACTCAACTTGTATATGGTCTCAGCTTCAATATGAAGCTGTTAAAAAAAAAATCAAATCCCTGCTTTTTAC
Source organism: Perognathus longimembris pacificus (assembly GCF_023159225.1). Taxonomy (NCBI): domain Eukaryota; kingdom Metazoa; phylum Chordata; class Mammalia; order Rodentia; family Heteromyidae; genus Perognathus; species Perognathus longimembris. The sequence goes on from NC_063168.1 coordinate 48,759,486, forward strand.
ATGCTAAATATCTTGGCAAATATGCCATTAAAATAGTTATGAATGTAAGACAGCAAGAGTAAGGACTTAACTGAAGCTAAACATTGCAACCTAAACAAAGTTAATACAAAAAATAAAGTTAACAATCACTGGTTACATAAAATTTTCTTGATAGGTTAAAACTTAACAGTATAAAACATGCATTTTAGATCTTCAACTACCAATTTCCAAAAGTACCAGTGTCTATTTGAAACGATTCCTCTCCAAAGTCAAAGTGTAGTCAAAATTCAAACAACATAACACATTCTAATGCTAAAAAACATTCAGTTATTATTGAGGTGGAGGTAATTTCCCGAGCTTTGGGGGTTTTCTCATGCTGCAAAGGGCTTCATATCTCTGGCTCACTCAATGCAGCACACAAAATCCAAGGATGTCACTAAACTCAGTAAAGGACAAGACTTAGCAAACCACCCTCTTGCCTTAAAAGTTCCTTCCTTAAGTATACAGGGGGAAAAAAAATTAAAATACACTTATCTACACAGTAAAGATTTCTGAACTATTAATGTAATCCCTACTTCAAAAATTTTAACAAGAATCATCTGGTCATTTCTGATTGCATCTTAAAGATACATCTAGATTCAGTTTGTTTATCCATAGATATATCTAGTCAAAAGTATTAGCTTTAATCCCCAAATGTCTTAACCACTAGCAAGACTGCAGTGTAGTATCTCCCAGAGTTATCAAGCACAGAGGAGAAAGTAGATGCTCAAAAAACAGGCAGCAATCATGGCCTTCCATACAGCAGCATCTGAATGGCTACTGTAGAGTCCAGGAATAATTTTAGAAACAAGAAATTTCATGCATTTTAGTAAATATAATTTTCACAGTTGAGATTTTCTTAGTGCACTTTCTTTAAGGGAATCTTGGTTTTTCTAAACGTTACAACGAATCAGGACTTTAACTAGCAGCCTTCTTTTTCTTCTTGCTGTTTTTCTTATGCTTCTTTTTCTTTTTTGCCTTTTCTGTTGTTCTTTCTCGTTCTTCGCTGTTTTTCTTCTTTTTTGCTCTTACCTCCTCAGCATAATCTGATTCTGACAAGGACCCAGATGATAAGGGTTTATCTTCAGGATACATCTTTCTTTTCTTGCCAAGTCCTTTAATGTCCTTACTGTCTGACTCAGTTTCTGACATAGAGCTTTCAGAAGATTTATGTGAACGGTTCTTCTTTTTTTTTCTCCTTTTTGCTTGTTTCTTATCCTCATCATCAGTCTGAAGAACTGCTGGTAGAATCAGAGTTTGATGAAGAAGATGAATACCTACCAGTTTTCTTTTCTTTTTTCTTTCTCTGTCTTTTTTTAGATGAGCTCTCATTTCCACTTAATAATTTCTCCCTGTGTTTTTCTAGCTCTTTCTTCCAGTTCTCATTCATTTTTTTTTTTTTCAAATTCAGCCAAAGCCTTGGAGCCTTTCTTTTTCTTTTCTAGTTGTTCTTTTACTTCCTCCCAGGTAGGTCTTGGTCGATTTAGATAATCCTGGATCGAGGGCCCCGAAGACTGAATTGGCCCCCTTGATCTGGCCATTGCTATTGCATTCATGTAGGCCATGCGGTTGTCCCGTTTCCCCATGATGCTGGATTAGCCACACAGCAAGCCAGGCCACAGACACAGCATAAGCAGGCCCGCCGCAAGTCCTACTCACTTTTTCTTGTTTATTATCATAAAGGTGATGTATAGAGGGGTTACAGTTACATAAGTCAGACAAAGAGTACATTTGTTTTTGGACAATGTCATCCTTTCCCTTGATCTCTCTGTTTTTCCCTCTCATCCCACCCATACATTATATAGTTCATTTTCAAGTGTCTAGTGAGTACCATTGCTGCATTTGTTCATACTTTGCCGCTCCACTTGTGTCCTTCCCTTGCCCTTCCTACAACAGATATACAAACAAGACAGAAAGAAAACAAATGCAGTTACAAAGAAAAAAAAGGGGAAATTCATTTTTAAAAGTCTGTATATGTTAATATAGACTCAATTTCCCTACCCCCAGCCCCCGTATCCTCCCAACCTGTATCCATGTATGCAGAATCTGCAGATACAGATGACAATATATCTCCTCTCAGCCTCTTCAAAACCCATCCAAACCTGTTCCAAGTAAACTTCTGTCCCTACCACTTGGAGCTGCGCGGGACAGAAATCTTGGACAACTGTTTCATTCTCTAGAAAATCCTGTTAGCACTACTCCCCTCTATATTCAGAATCTATTTATCATCTTTGATCTCAGATACTCCAGAATTTGGGATTACAGGCAAGAGCCACAGTACCCACCTTATAATGTTTATTATTTTTTTTTAAAGGGCGGAATCCTGTCACCATCTGAACTGCATATATTATATACATATTAAGGCTCCTCCTTCCAGCAGCCTGAAGGTAGTTTTCTCCGAATGTGGATAGGCTGATGGGGCAAGTGTAGAAGGTCAAGGTTGAGAATGGGGGTGGAGGGCACGCAGGCATCCCGAGGTGCCGGATCACCGGCTAGGCATCCGGTAGACCGTGAGGTGGGCGCAGTTCCCTCCGTGTCGCTCGCGAGTCCCGCGCCGCCGCCTTCCCCGTGACGTCACTGCGCCTCCAAACTCCTGGTTGGCGGAGCTGCGTCCGGCCTGTTCTCGCGATGACTCCTCCCGCAGGTTCCGGGCCCGCCCTTCTCAGCTCTCACCGAGTATTCGCTCCCGACCACGTTGCGCGCCGCGGAGACGCCGCCGTAGTCCAGAACGGCTTCCGGGACTCGTCCGGAGGCCGCTTCGCTGCTCCGTTCACCCCCGAACTCGAGGTTTGGCGCGCACGCGTTGTGTTTGCCGGACTGGCGGCCGCGCGGGGCTCCCCATCACCGGGCTGGGCCGGTTTGCCGGGGCCGCCGCCTCTCTGTGGTAGCTGTAGCTTTTGGCGGCGGCGGAGCAGCTTTCCGGTCGGTTTGGTCTCCACGGAGACAGCACTGGAACCACTTTTTTTCCCCCTCCCCACCTGTCATGTCCCGGGTTCCATGTGCTTTTGTGGGAGTGAACCAGAAAGGTGTAAATGGAGGTGGGGGCAGCAGTCACGAGGAGCCTGAGTAGAATCCGCCGGGCACCTTCCAGGGTCACTTCAGTGGGATATTAGTGTGGACTAGTGGTTCTTGGTTGCTTTCCCCCTAACCTGGGAGCCCCACTTCCAGACACAGGGTTAGGCATCTACTGAGCGCGCATAAACCCCAAGTCTGTTTATGTGTGAGGGTGCCAGGACCAAATCCTGCCGCGAACTTGGCAGAGAAGAGGTCTCCTAACCTTCCTCAGTTCATTCTCACTGTGAGCTGGCCACCTTCCCAGGAAGAGAGCCTCCGTTATTCCACGAAGTCTAAGCATATCACGTCCAAATCCGCTGTCTTTTACTGTCTTCCTAATTCAGTGATGAATCTACCTTTACTATATTGATTGTTTCTCAGATGGATCGTTGATTCTTTAATTCCTGGGACTACCTTGTCACTTAGTTGTAGAATGTACTTTAGATATGATAGTTCCTCTTTCTACCATGGAAGGTGTATCTTCCCTCTGACATCTCGGATAAATGCTGTTAGTTCATTTACTCACCAAATATTTATTAGGTCTCTGCAATAGGGCAGGTACTCTTGAAGGAGTTGAGAACTAAAACACTGAACAAAGTCGTTACAAGTTGTTAGCTGGGCCCAGTTGCTAAAGCCTGTAATCCTAGCTACTTGGGAAGCAGAGGTTGCTATTTGAGGCCAGCTTGAGTATAAAAGTTTATAAAACTCTATCTCAAATATTGGGAGAGCATCGTGGCATGCATGTGTCATCCCAAGCCCCAAGGGAAGCAGAATGGCTAGGTACAGTGGCACTTGCCTATCATCCCAGAGACAAAGGGAAACACAAACAGGAGGATTACAGTCCAGGTTGTCCAGGGAATAAAGAGCTTATCTCGAAAATAACCAGAGTGGTAGAGTGTTTCAACTGGAAGAGCACCTACCTAGCAAGTATGAGGCCCTGAGTTCAAATCACAGTATTGCCAACACCTCCCACCCCCACCCCAAAACAAACAGAAAAACCAGGTAATAATTTAAGTTATTGTGTTCATGGAGTTTACTACTAGGGGAGACAGACAATGTATAGGTGCATAAGTTAATATAATTTTAGATACTAGCAAATACTGTGAAGAAGGTAAAGAAATGAATGCTGTGTATATGTGTCAGAGTGGTGGCATTTTAGAGAAAATAAAGGAAGCTCCTCTTAGGAGGCATTATTCAAACAGAAATATGAATGATTAGGAGTGGACCTTGCAAAGATGAAGTGGAATGAACATTAAGAGACAGATCAGAGTAAGAGCATCAGGAAATGTGAAGGCTCTTAATGGTGAAGAACAGGTTGCTTTGAGATGAATAGCAGAGGAAGCCAGAGCCAAATTATTTAGGGCTTTGAAGGTGAAGGTCTTAAGTTTGGGTTTTATTCTAAGTACAACTGGAAGCCCTTGGAAAGTTTTAAGCAAGTGTGTAATTAGGTTTGATTAGTATTTTTTAAAAGATTGCTTTGATAACTAAAGAGATTGGACTCTTCAGTGGTGAAAACCTTTTCCATTAGTGCAGCTGTATCAGTATTCACTCAGATTCGGTTCTGAAGCTTGCAATAATTTACCAAATCTTCAGTGAGACATATGAAATCTAGTCCCTTCTTTTCCAAAGTAGTCCAACAGCCATTTTAAGGCATGTCTTTCCTGTAGACCAAACATCTTTGGTTAACACTGCAGTATTGTCTGTAGCTACTCTCCAGGCACTTTAGAAATCATTTATTTTCTGGAAAGCATTATTTCTTGTTCCTTTAAGTGTTCTATCATCCTGTACATCATGGAGATACCTAGTCTCCCTTGATCCAGCTGATTTCATATGCAGCTTTCAGCCATCATGTTGAGCTATTTCAAGCCATATTTAACCTCCCCTAGGTTCTTCATCTTGTATTTGTACATGTGTGTATTGTTTCTAATTTGAAGGAGCATTTTACATTTATTTCCTTTTTCTACTTAGGACATTTTATTTTGTTCATGATTTCAGTTTATTGCAGAGTTCCTCATCTAACATGTCCATGTTTTATGTAATATTCTCTAATGTTTATATCATAAACATTGTTAAAATTGCTAACTTTATCAAGAAAGCCTGTGGCCTTTCCCTAGTGACTTCTTTCTAACTGGCATGGGATTGATGGTCAATCTTTGAGTAGAGTTCTTTTGTCCATTATGAACCCAGTGGTTTGCTAACTAAAAGCAAACTCAAAAGGATCATATGTAAGAGTTTTTGTTTTCTAAACTCTGTGAAATCAAGATACAATAACACTTCTTGATCTTTCAGTCTAACAAGTCACAAAGATAAGTTAGACCCATTTTAGGAAAACTATTGGTCTTTTTAGCTTTTATTAAAATGAAGCTTTGTTTTATTTATTTGTATTTTAAAATACAAAGACTGGTTCATAGTAGGTAAAAGTTCCTTTAGATAGTAATAAACTCTTCTTGATATAAAAATGTTTTTTCTCTTTCAAAGCTGAAATCCTTGGATCAGTGATTCTTAGACTGGGCAGTTTAACACCCTAGTAGACATTTGCTGTGTTGGGAGAGAGTTTTTGTTTGCCATACCTTATTGAGGGGAGTGCCTCAATAGTAGATAGAGGCCAGAGAGGCCTCTCTCACAGTACAGCACAGCACCCTTCAAAAAAGAACTTTCCGGGCTGGGGATATGGCCTAGTGGCTAGAGTGCCTGCCTCGTATTCATGAGGCCCTGGGTTCAATTCCCCAGCACCACATATACAGAAAATGGCCAGAAGTGGCGCTGTGGCTCAAGTGGCAGAGTGCTAGCCTTGAGCAAAGAGAAGCCAGGGACAGTGCTCAGGCCCTGAGTCCAAGCCCCAGGACTGGCCACCAAAAAAAAAAAAAAAAAAAAAAGAACTTTCCAGTCAAAAATACCAGTAGTATTGAGGCTGAGAAACCCTCCAGTAGACAATGCCTAAAACTCTTCTTTTTTTTTCAGTGACTCCTATTCATTTTGTCTAAAATGGGTGTGAAGAAGAAGCGAAGCACGCAAGTTGCTGCATTTACTATTCCTCATCAGGACTTTGAAACCTTGAGATGTAGGTGATTTCTGAATTCATTTTTTTGGTGTGTTTCTTTTCTAGTCTGCAAGCTGAGTGTGTTAATCTCCCTGACCCCATAAAGTTCACTTTTTTTTTTTTGCCAGTCCTGGGTCTTGGACTCAGGGCCTAAGCACTGTCCCTTGCTTCTTTAAGCTCAAGGCTAGCATTCTACCTCTTGAGCCACAGTGCCACTTACGGCCTTTTCTGTTTTTTGTGGTGCTCAGGAATCAAACCCAGGGCTTTGTGCATGCTAGGCAAGCACTCTACCACTAAGCCACATTCCCAGCCTCACATTTTTTCTATTTAGTTTTTTTCTATGGTGTTTACATTCAGTTTTGGAGGAAATATGGATTTCTTAAAATTTTACTTTCAGGCTAAGTTTACTTGATTTTTGGGTATACAGCTTTAAAAGATTATAAAATACATAACACAGGTAAGCTTATATTCATATTGTTGCTAAATTACTGCTTTTTTTGTGTATCTATGTTTCATAGCTTTTGCTGATGTGGAAGGGAAAAATCTAGCTTCTTTGCTGTTACGATGTGTCCAGCTCACAGATGGGGTGTCACAAATCCATTATGTTAAACAGGTAAAGAACTGTTATTTATGGATATATCTTGTAGATTATTATGCTATTATTGATTTTTAAATAAACAATTAAAATTATTTAATATCAATTTAACACAAAGAATAATTTTGTTTTCATTGTACAATATTAAAGCATCAATAAAAGCCATCAATATACCTTTTTGTGGAGATAAATTAAAAAGTTTATTTATATCTTCAAAAGCTTTCAGCAGACTAATGCAAAAGTTAACTTAAAATATAAATATTATTTTTATTCATCTTTCAGTACTTGAATTTACCATTTGTACTTACGTTGTGTGTGTGTGTGTGTGCGTGTGTGTGTGCCCGCGCGCGCGCGCACGCACTAGTAGTTATTTAAGATGCTACAGATTTCTCTACTTTGGACCTAATTGGAGATGGGTCAGGAAGATAAAGCAGGGGTAAGGGACATGGATTAAAAAGGTTGAAAGTACTGAAACAAAAATTAGTATCTTTAACAATACGGTATAGGGAGCATTTTACAGTATAATTGGTACTTAAGAAGTATTTGTAACTTTTTTGCACTTGGGATTAGAAAAGATTGCTTTGATTTTTTTTTTAAATTTTAGATTGTGCCTCTACTGGAAAAGGTAGATAAAAATGGAGTGTGTGATCCCACCATTCAAGCTTGTTTGGATATTTTAGCAGGCATTTATTTTTCTTTGAGTTTGAAGAATCCCTTGAAGAAAGTATTAGCAAGGTAAGGGATTAAAAACATGGAGGGGGAGTATCATAAAAAGTTCCTAAAAGTTCTTTTCTCATTAAAAGAAGACACTGAAGTATACCACTAAAAATTCTATTCATACAGTCCTACTCTCTAGTCTATCTTCCTCTCTTTTAGCCCGTTTCTCAATTCTTAGGTCATAGATCATATATATATATATATATATATATATATATATATATATGTATGTATTAAAGAAAAATCAGTAGTCTTAGAAGCTAGAGGAATGACTTAGCTTCCTGGCAAATACAAAGCCTTAAGTTCAAACTCAATACCAGCTGTTTCCTCAAAAACTTACAACTTTGAACTGCTCTCCTTTTATATCAGACTTTTGAATAGCTAGGATTATAGGCATGGGCCAGTAATGCCTAGCTTGAGTGAAGTTTTCTGCTTGTGTTTTAAAGGTTTAGTTAAGTGTTCCTACATATCTCTTTATTTTTCCCCCACATATCCTGGTGGTACAAGGTTGTCAGAGTTTTTGTGTTTGTTTCTTTTTTAGCTCATTAAATGGCCTACCTGAATGTTTTCTAACTGGGGCTGAACACAGTTTTACTTATCATCTTCAAGAAGAATTGAGTACTGTTGATTTGTACTCTTATAGGAAAGTAGTTGACAATTTATCGTCCTGTATGGAGAATTTTAACTTGGGTAAGCCAGCATTTTTCTAGTACTTTTCCTGGCTAATACTTGTTTTTACATCATTGTTTTTAAATGTTAATTTTGGTAAAACTCTTTACCAGTGTTAATTTTTTTCTTACCCTATAGGTAGAGCAAGTGTTAATAATCTACTTAAAAATGGTAAGTCCTCAATTCTCTGAGGTGTGAGTGCTGGCCCTTTTAGTTTCTTGGTAATAGATAAAATACTACAGATAACTGAAATGCATCTATTCCTTCCTAAATTTATGCTTTTCTGATATCTTTCTAGGTAACTGACCTAAAAATAATTTCTTATACTGAAGTTAAAACTCATAGTTCTAAGTCCTATCTTGTCATTTTGTTCTTTTTGTTTCAGTGCTTCATTTTCTGCAGAAGAGTTTGATTGATGTCCTGGAAGAAAGTAGGCAAGTGCTACATGTTTGCGTGTTTGTGTGTGTTGTGCATGTGTGCACACTTGTAGTTGTGCATTGTCTCTGTATTAAGGACACTTTCAAAAAGGTCTTGGAATGTGCTGTTTCCAGTAATCTTAAAAGTGGTTATTTAAATTTATTTTTGAGTAGGTTTTAATATTTGCTATTTAAAGATTGGATAAATATGAGAATAAATGAGAAAGGGAAGAGTTTTCTTCTTTACCTTTTGAGCATTCCTTTTTCATAATATCCTGTTCTTATTTCATCAGTGATGTTTCCTCCATTATCTCTTAGAGGATATAATGAAAGCTGTCTTTTCTGATAGTTTTAAACTTTTAACTTTCATGGTCTCTATGTTTCTCCTAAGCTGCTCTTTTCTATTGGTTGAATTTGCTTATTTTATTTCCTGCTAGAAACTTTCCTCAGAAGCCCAGTATCTTTGACTGGGTACTAATATTTCAGAGTAGAGTACTAAGAATTGATTTGAATCACTGTGCATATGGGTGGGTTGGCTGCAGGTTGTATTCCAGGCTACCCGAGCTGGGCTCTTTCAGAGGTAGTTCTTTTTTGGTGGGGAGTGGTACTTGGGTTTGAACTGCTTGCCAACCTGGCATTCTGCTACTTGTGCCACTCTACCAGCCCTTCTTGTGGGGATTCTTTAAGTCAATATTTTTAGTTTAATTTTGTTTTTTTCTCTTGGGAAGTGGATTCACCATGGAAGAATCATTCAACCATATTTTGGTGGTTGATTGAGGACAGATGAGTTTGGCTTTTAACTTTTTATTTTTGTGATGATACTGGGTTTTGGACTCAGAGCCTCATGCTTTTTAGCCAGTCACTCAAGTCACGCCCCAGTTGTTGTGTGTTTTGTTTTTTTTTTGCATCTGTTGTGTATATATCGATGTCAATATCTATATATCTATATCTGCATCTATATGTCTATACATATCTATAGATATATCTAATTCCCTTGTTCCCAATATGGCATTACTGCTTTATCTGTATGTTTTAATGCTCTACCACATAGTTGCTGACTTGTTTGTTTGTATATAGACAAGATGTCACCATGTAGCCTGCCCCTTGTCTTTGTCTTCCAAGTGCTAGGATTATGGGCTTGTGCCATTACCTGACTGATGTTTTACATTTTCTAAATATAAACCAGTCATCTGACTTAGAAGCATATTTCAGATTTTTTTTTTTCTTTTGAGGTAGACTGATAGTCAATCTTCCTGTTTTCAGCCATGCATTTATCACCTCATTAAGGAGTATTTAGTGCTTCTGAGCCTTTGTGGGGATACAAATCAAAGAGTTTCTGGGCTTGTTCTTTGGTTTGGTATTTATCTTTCCTCATTCTTCTAAAGCAGTTACCAGTCATCTACTTGCTTTTCACCTTGTGAAATATTGTTATTATCTTTCTGATTGTGCCTATAAAGGTACCTGTTTGTCTTTTAAATCCTATGGCTGTTTGTTTTGGGAGGTTCTGTTTGCCATTTTAACGAGGTCTTATGCCTCACAAGGAACTTCTCTGTCTCCTGTCTCCTCTCTTCTTCTTTGGCTAATCTCATAAATTGTGGGTTCAGTTCTTTATCTTCTCTGTGTTCTATCTATGTAATATCATCCACTTTTTAGGTACCATCCATCACCTATATATTCAGGAGTCTCAAAATTATCATCCCAGGTTAGATTCATTCCCACTTGGTAGACTCACGTTGTCAGTTGGCTCTTGTACATTTTAATACGGATGTTTTACAGATGCCTCAAATTCAAGATGTCCAACAGAAAATTCCTTGTCCATTTTTTTTGGGGGGGGGTCAGTTGTGGGTCTTGAACTCAGGGCCTGTGCACTGTCCCTGAGCTCTTTTGCTCAAGGCTAGTGCTCTACCACTTTGAACCACAGTTTGACTTCTATTTTTTTTCTGAGTGCTTAAGTGGAGATAAGAGTCTCATGGGGACTTTACTGCCAGGTCTGGCTTCAAACTGCAATCCTCAGATTTCAGCTTCCTGAGGAGCTAGGGTTACAGATGTGAACCACTAGCACCTTGCTCCATGTGTTTTTATCCTTCTCCATAGCTCCTGCTAACTTCTTTCTACTTTCTATCTCTTTGAATTTGTCTCTTCTAGGTACTTCATATAATTGGAACAATATAATATATTTTTGCCCATTTGTATCATGTTTATTTCATTTATGTTTTCAAGATCCTTTTATGTGGTATCATGTACTAGAATTTGATTCTTTTTTATGGTTGAGTATTCCATTGTATCGATATGTTAAATTTTATTTATCTATTCATCTGTTCATTGTCACTTAGGCTTTTTTTTAACCTTTTAGTGATTGTACATATGCAGCTATAAGCATTGTTATTCAAGTACATATCTGTTTTCAGTATTTTTGTAGAGTTACATAAGAGTAGAATACCTGGATTATAGTGTAATTGTCTGTTTAATGTTTCTGAGGAACAAGCTGAGCTGATTTTCCTGTCTTAGGTTTTAATTGGATCACTCTCTTCTCTACTGTTGAAGGCAAGGGTAGAAGCTGGGTGACCAGTTGAAAGTGGCTATAGTAATAATACAAGGAAGAGAAGAGTGTGGCTTGGGCCAAGATGCTAGCGGGGGACATGGTCCAATTCTAGGTGTGTTTTGAAGGTAGAATCCCCAGGGGTTTCTTGTATATGGGATGAAGAGGACAGGAGCCAACAATGATTGCAAAGTTGTTGTAGATAGGGATACTAGCAGGTGTGGCAACTTTGGAGTTGAGGATAAATTTATATATTTCAAGATTTGTATAAGATATCTAAGTAAAGAGATTCAGTAAGGGAGTCAGAAGAATATGTTCACTTTAGAGAGAGGTGGAAATAGTGACACTTGTATTTCAGTTTCCTTTTATAATAATATTTTTTCTTCTTTGTAGAAAGTTTGCTGGAAATCATATTGTTCAAACACAGTTGATGAATGACTTGTTGGTAGGCATTAGAGTTTCAATGATACTAGTACAGAAAGTACAAAGTTTCCAGGGAAACCTTTGGAAGACTTCCGGTTCTCCCATATGGCAAAGTATGTGTGGTTTGCTGAGTATTTTCACCAAGTTTTTATGTGATGGTAAGTGTGACAGCATACAAGTGATAGTTATAACTGAGTGTTGATCAGCTTTCTCTAATGGCTTAATGCATATTTAACTGAAGTACATTTGAAATGTATTTAACAGAGTTGTGGAACTCTCCCCTAATCTCTCTCAGTAGTGAATGGCTCAGAATTGTATGTTTTTTTGCTTTTGTTTTTGTTTTGTTGGTCATGGGGCTTGATCTCAGGGCCTGGGCACTGTCCCTGAGCTTTTTCACACAACACTAGCATTCTATTACTTTGAGCCACAGTGATACTTCTGGTTTTCTGGCCATTAATTGGAGATAAGAGTCTCACAGACTTTCTTGACTGGGCTGACTTTGAACTGCGACCCTCAAATGTCAGCCTCCTGAGTAGCTAGGGTTACAAGTGTGAGCTACCAGTGCCCATTCCTGGACTGTATTTATTTATTTATTTATTGCCAGTCCTGTGGCTTGGACTTAGGGCCTCAGCATTGTCCCTGGCTTCTTTTTGCTCAAGGCTAGCACTCTGCCACTTGAGCCACAGTGCTACTTCTGGCTTTTTCTATATATGTGGTGCTGAGGAATCAAACCTAGGGCTCCATGTATACAAAGCAAGCACTCTTGCCACTAGGCCATATTTCCAGACCCCTAGATTATATTTTTAATGCTTTTTTTTCCCTTTCAAATGTACCATTTCAGTAAGGGACAATGTTGAGGGACTTTTCTAAGTGTGTGTGTATTTTGTATAAAGAAGGAAACCTAACTATCTCTGTTGAAAGCTACAGATGTTAAATAGTAGGAGAGATTTTTTTTGGAAGGAATTTTCAAGTTTAGAAAAGAATCTAGAGGGATTAGTGTAACCCATGCATACATTTCTCCTTAGTAGCAAGTATTATCTTCAAATAATGGTAATAATTGTGATTCTGAACATGGTCAATATTTCTTCTCTCTCATAAGTTGCTTTTGTCCATATAAATAAAACTGCGAGGAAACCAAACAGATGAGAAGAAATATCTCTTTATAAAAGTATTTTCAATTAGTAAATTAAAATGAAAAAAAATGATAGAATATCATCATTTTGAAGCTCTCAGTGATATGATGTAGGAGAGAAAATTAGAAACGTATCGTTTAGTGTCTTGCTGCCGATATTCTTCATCTTCTCAAAGGGATTGAATTTAAAAGCAATCAGTCATGTCTCTAGATAAGCTCCTAATTACAGAGGATAGAAGAATTTGTTGAGTTACATCAGGAGCATATCAACCACACATCCAGATCGAGGGAAGCTCTGTAGGTTAGAGTCCTTCAATAGATTGTCACTATCACACACACACACACACGTGCACATGTGTGAAACAAAGAGGCTGGAACATTACTCAAGTGTAGATTGCTTACCTAGTGATAGGCCCTGAGTTCAAGCTCTAGTACTGGAAGGTAAAGCAATTAAAGACACTAAGACATTAAGCTAAATGGTCAAGACAATGATAATGTCTGAGGGAGTCACATTTGATTGATAAAACTATGGAAAACTAAAGCAGTCATTATTGTGAAAGTCAAGATTATGCTTCCTCAGAGTAAGATAGAAGTTAGGATTATGATAAGATACATGGCTAAGTTCTCCTGCTGGGTAGCTGAGTTCTTTTTCTTTGATGGTGAGTGCTAAGTTGAACCCCTTTCTAAGTTTATTAAGCTATATATTTGTTTGTATCTGAGTTTTGTGGGCTTTTTTTTTTTTTGCTAGTCCTGGGGCTTGAACTCAGGGCCTGGGCACTGTCCTTGAGTGTCTTTTGCTCAAGGCTAACACTCTACCACTTGAGCCACAGTGCCACTTTGGGTTTTATTTATGTGGTACTGAGGAACCGAACCCAGGGCTTCATGCATGCTAGGTAAGCACTCTACTACCCAGCTACATTCCCAGCCCATTGTGGGTTTTTTTTTTTTTAATGATTAACAAGTGATTCCTAACGCACACACAAAAATTATCTTTTCTCTTTTTACTTCCCATTCTGTGTGGTAATATATGTATGAACTTAATTAACAACAACACACAAAAAAATTAATGAGCCAGGCACCAATGACTCATGCCTGTAATTCTAGCTACTCAAGAGGCTGAGGTATGGAGGATTTTGTTTAAAGTCAGCCTAGGCAGAAAAGCTGGGGATTGCTTCCGAAAATAACCAGCAAAAGGAAGTGCTGAAGGCTTGGCTCAAGTGCGAGATTACCAGCTGAGCAAGTAAGTAGAGAAAGAAAGCTGAGCAAGAGTGAGGCTCAGAGTTTAAACTTTAGTACCTGCAAACAAACAAACAAAAACATTAATGGGATTTTTTTTAGACCTTTTGTTTGTAAGAAACAGTGACTGGCTCTAATTTTTAGGTTGACTGGGAAAAAGAAATTTCTTACTATTTATGTGTTTTAACTTAACTAGTAAAGATTTAACCATATTATTGCCCAGTTAGTATTTCCATGTTTCTTTTTGCCTTGGATCTCAGATAGGTATTCAAAAGAAGGTAACTTTAATTAAACTTTTATTAAGGTAGAACTTGCTAGGCATGTTGTTGCACACCTGTAATTGCAGCTACTCTGGAAGCAGAGATTGGAGAATTATGGTTTGAGGCTGACCTGAGCAAAAAGACTCTCATCTCAACAAACCAGCTGGGTGATGGTTCACTGCTATAATCTCAGCTATCCTGGAAGACCATAGGTAGTAGGATCCAGGTCTGAGGCTGGCCCTGGACAAAGGAAGGGTTAGTACTTCATCTGAAAAATAACAAAAGGGCTGGAGGTATGGCTCTGCTGAGTTCAAACCCCAGTATTGAATTTACAGATAACTTTTCAGAGAATATTTTCCTTTTCACAGAGAAATTGGTTAATCTTTAAAAAAAGAAAGCCATGCTGATGTAAAGAAAGGACATGACTTTAAGATGAGGCAGCTTTTCTGAAAAGTTGATGGTACCTAACCATGTGTCAGTTAAGCATTTAGCTGCAACTAAACAGAAAACTGAACTTGAACATCTAAACAGGAAGTTGAGAGCAGGTGATTAGAACTGCTGTAGGGAGTCCAAGGCTTTCTGCATCCTTAGTCTGGTGACTATCACCCATGTGTGTGTCGCCTCATGTTTGCCATTGGTCTGCTACAGCTTCAGACATCACGTCTATGTTCAAATCAGAAAGGAGAACCAGTTACATCTTTACCTTTAATCAGGAAAATCAAGAGTACCCAAGGGACTTCGGCTTGTATCCCTCTGGCCTGAATCCTTTTGTGTGGATTTATCTTTAGTTATGACAATGATTGAGGTAGTTAGTATCTTGCCTTTCACTAGATATGTGACTGCCTGTGTTACAGTTTTGTTATGGGAATGAAGAAAAGGATATTTAGTAAATACTTGATGATGGCTGCCATACTTCTTAGTGTAGGTTGAACAAATCACCATTTTATCAGAGGCTACTAGAGATAAACAGAAAAGAAAATAGTCAAAAATTAGATGCTTTGAACAGTGCTACTGAGAACAAACTTTGTAATTCACACTGTTGTAGATTCTTTACATAGGCCTTGAAACTTCTTTAACAAAAGTATGAGCCCAGCACCAGTAATCCTAGCTACTAAGAAGTCTTAAGATCGGAGAATTGGGGTTCAAAGCCAGCCAGGCAGAAAAGTTCATGAGACTCTTATCTCCAATTAACCACTAAAAAGCTGGAAGTGGAGCTGTGGTTCAAGTGGTGGAGCACAAGCTTTGAGCAAAGAGGTTAGGGTTCAAGTCCCAGGAGCAGTGCGTATGTGTGTACACACACACACACACACATACACACACACACACACTGAATAAAAGAGAAGTTTGTGTTTGTGGTTGGGATACAGAACCATTGTCAAGGAAGGGAGTGGGGAGGCAGTAGATGGAGCCCAGATAGTGTATATTGGAAGAGAAAGGAAGGTATCTTATATATTAAGTATTGGTGGGCTGGGCTTAAAAGCCCTTATGTCCATTGTTCCTTTAAGCCTTCACATGTTATTCTCAGATAGGAGTTAGTTTTACAGAAAGGAAAGCTGAGTTCATGGGAGATTAAATAACTTATCTAGGACTTAATCAACTAGGAACTGGTCAAGCTAGAAACTGTTCCTGGGACTGTTTGACCCCAAAACATCTGTTCTTTCCTCTGCACTGGAGTATCTACCCTGTAACAGTTGTTCTCTTTTTGCCAGATAACCTGTTACAGACTATTCAGAGCACATCTGGACTAGCTGTTATTCTTTTTATTAAGACTATGTTTCATCCAACTGAAAAGGTTTCTGAATTGGTAAGTATCTCCTTTTGAGAACTGTACTTTATTGATTACCAAACATATGCTTAACATATATTTGAAGTGTTTATATAGGCCATCCATCAGGTGCTAGGGGCTCACACCTACAATCTTAAGTACTCAGAAGACAGATTGAAGGATTGAGATTCAAAGCCAGTTCTGGAAGACAAATCCAAGAGATGCTAATAATCTCCATCTAACCAGCAAAAAGGCAGAAGTGGAAGAGTGTCAGCTATGAGCAAAATAGCTAGTGGGTAGGGCATGGCTTTGAGTTCAGTAGTACTGTCCCCCCACCACCAAAAAAAAGAATTGCTGGAAAGTGAGGCAGTTGTGGCTCACCCCTGTAATTTTAGCTATTTAGGAGACTCAAAACTAAGAATTGAGGTTTGAAGCCAACCTAAGCAGAAAAATCCCTGAGACTCTTATTTTCAATTAACCAACAAAAAACTGGGAGTGGTAGAGCACCAGCCTTGAGCAGAAAAAGCCAAGTGAGTATGAGCGTGAGGCCCTGGGTTTAAGCCCTGGTACCAGCACCAAAGGGGGAAAGAAAAGATAACTCAAATTATATTCTTTAGACAATAAGCATGTTTGCTTCAGTCAATATTTTAGCGAACTTGGTCCACATGGAAAATACAAATTGGTAATATAAACGAGTCTTTGTACTTACTGTAGCAGTTTTTTTTTTTTTCCATTTTAGAGGTATCTTTACATAGTGTGCAGGTTTTTCAATTTAATAGGTCCATTTGTGTGTTCAGTTCATCTTGATCAGAGTGGGTTTTTTTTTCTGATAGCTGTATTATCTAGAAATTTCTTGCTGTATTATCTAGAAATATATTTTGATCTTTTACATAGCTTTGTGCAAAACATAAGTGCTCCAGCCAATGCGATCACACAACGTAATTATTATTGGATAAAATTGGAGTTTAATTTCTTCAGTCTCTTCTAAAGGTGTTAAGCTGGCCCACCTGCTGGGGGCGACATGTGCTCTGCTAGGACTTTCAACTACAAAAGGATTCATATACTTAAGATTTGTTTTTTTCTCTTAGTATAATACTTTTGATGCTGATGGCTATTTTATCATTAGTTTTCCTGGAATGCGTTGAGAGAAATAAAATTTTGGATTTGCATTTTGAGGTATCTTGTGAAAAGTTTTAATACATTATATGAGCTCTGTTCTATTTTCCAGATTAGCTGTTTGCTTCTCCATTCAGTAGACAACACCAGTGTCCCCGAGTGGTTCACAAGCAGCTGCGGGAGCCTTTGTAGTGCCCACATCCCTAGGCCAGCTCTCTTATTCCTGTGTCAGGGGATCCTGGCCATGTTGGACTGGCAGGATGGGAGTGTAGGCTTCAGTGGGGAGACCCTGCTCTTGGATACTATACATGTTCTATTCACCTTGAGCTCACAGTGAGTTTCTTTTTTGCTCTCTGACATTTTTATTTTCCTGTAACACATTTAAAAGATGCAAATGAGCTAGCATACTTAGTAATTCAATGGAAAGTGTGGATTGATCTAAAAGTGATACACATATGCTGAGTGCTGGTGGCTTACACATGTAATCCTAACTACAAAGGAGTCTGAGATCTAAGGATCATGGTACAAAGCCAGTCTTGGCAGGAAAGTCCACAAGACTCTTGATTCCCAGAACCACCAAAGAGCTGGAATGGGAGTAGAACTGTGGCTCAAGTGGTAGAGCACTGGCCTTGAGCAAAAAAGACACAGGGACAGTGTTAGGCCCTGAGTTCAAGCCCCTGAAACAGCCAGAAAATAAAAACTGATATATATGTATGGAATGAAACAGAAATGAGAGAAAGACATTATGGATATAGGCTAACCTGTAATGAACACTTCTAAAAGTAAAATTTTAACACTTAGTCTTTATGAGATCTCTCAAAACTTTTCTTTTCTTTTTTTTTTTCTTTTTTTTTTTTTTGCCAGTCCTGGGGCTTGGACTTAGGGCCTGAGCACTGTCCCTGGCTTCTTTTTGATCAAGGATAGCACTCTGCCACTTGAGCCACAGCGCCACTTCTGGCCATTGTCTCAAAAGTTTTCATCTGGCTTCAAATGAGGTTTCTTCTGATCTCTGCCTTTGAGGTAGCCAGGATTACAAGTGTGAGCCATTGTACATAATAGTTCAGCTTGTTTTTTTGAGAATGTCTCTACCTTTTTTTTTTTTGCCTGAGCTGACATTGAACAACAACAATCATCCTATCTCTGCCTCCTGGGTAGTGGCAGACACACAAGCCATTAAGTCTCACCCATAATTCTTTTGTTGCAAACTTAGTATTTTTCTGGGGCTGGACATGGTTCGTTCACACATGTAATCCCAGATATCCAGGAGGTGTAGACCAGGAGGATTAGGGTTTAAGGTTAGCCAAGGTACAAAGTTACTGAGACTTACTTTCAACATAAAAGGTGGGTATGGTAGCTCAAACTTGGAATACGTTATGTTGGAGGCATAAGTAGTAGGATTGTGGTCTGAAGCTGGTCCCAGGCAAAACTCAAGACTATTTGAAAAATAACTAAAGCAGAAAAGGACTGGGGATGTGGCTCTGGTGGTAGAGTAACTGCCTAGCAGGCATGAAGACCTGAATTTAAACCCCAATATCACCCCAAAATGTATACTTTCTGTTCATTTTAAAAAGAATATTAAGGTCTGATTGCAAAATGAAATTTCCTTTACCTGTCATAGTATATTAACATGGATCATGATTCATTTTTCTTCAGGATTAAAGAGGCAACACTTGAAATGTTCCTGTCTAGAATCTTAGCATCTTGGACTAATTCAGCTATTCATGTCCTTGAATCAAGTTCCCCAAGCCTGAAGGACAGATTGAAAGGGAATTCAAGCATAGTTGAAAGACTTTTGGAATATGTCTATACTCACTGGGAACATCCATTGGATGCTCTGAGACACCAAACTAAAATCATATTCAGAAATCTTCTGCAAATGCACCAGCTCACTATGGAAGGAGCAGATTTGGTCACTGATCCTTTCTTTTTGGAATTGACTAGGAATCTTCTGAGATTGGAATGGCAAATTAAAGGAAAATATGCATGCCTTGGTTGCTTGGTAGAGTGCATAGGAATTGAGCATATTTTGGCAACAGATGAAACTATTCCATCTCAAATCTTAGAAGTGATGGGTGACCAGTCACTGGTACCTTATGCAAGTGACCTTTTGGAAACCATGTTTAAAAATCACAAGAGTCATTTGAAATCCCAGACTGCTGACAGTACTTGGATGGACCAGTGGCATGACACTTGGGTTTCACCTCTTCTTCATATACTGTGTGAAGGAAATCTGGATCAAAAATCTTATGTGATTGATTATTACTTGCCAAAATTATTGAATTACAGCCCTGAAAGCTTAAGGTACATGGTAAAGATTCTTCAGACATCTATTGATGCTAAAACAGGTAAGATAAATTAAATTTTTTTTTTTTGGCCAGTCCTGGGGCTTGGACTCAGGGCCTGAGCACTGTCCCTGGCTTCTTCCCGCTCAAGGCTAGCACTCTGCCACTTGAGCCACAGCGCCACTTCTGGCCGTTTTCTGTATATGTGGTGCTGGGGAATTGAACCCAGGGCCTCATGTATACGTGGCAAGCACTCTTGCCTCTAGGCCATATCCCCAGCCCAGAGAAATTAATTGTTATTTTCAGTAATTTCTATTTATGATGAAGTAGTTACCTAGGCAGATGTTAGTCATATTGAAATTTAATTATCTCTACTTCTATAAATAGTAAAGGAAGCTATTAGTGATAACTATTTCAGTTTGAAACCAATATTCCTGTACAGAGCTGAATGGAGTCTTTGGCTGAAGTTATTTCTCCAAGTCAAGAAAGGTTTTCTTTATTGCACAGTTTATTACAATAAGGTTTCCTTTATTACAAAGTTTTAATTTGTTCATTATCAATCTAGAATAGAAATATGTGTGTTTTACATAATTGCTTATTCAAGTAATTGAAACAATAATAAAAACAGTCAGGCAAGTTTAAAAACAGGTAACTTGGGGCTGGGAATGTGGCTTAGTGGTAGAGTGCTTGCCTAGCATGCATGAAGCCCTGGGTTCAATTCCTCAGCACCACATAAACAGAAAAAGCCAGAAGTGGCACTGTGGCTCAAGTGGTAGAGTGCTAGCCTTGAGCAAAAGCAGCTCAGGGGCAGTGCCCAGGCGCTGAGTTCAAGCCCAAAGATTGGCAAAAAAAACCACTCCAAACAGGTAACTTTGTGTCTTTTGGGTAAAGACAAAATAAGAAGTACAACCTAAAATGATAGCTATCTGAGTCCTTTAGAATAGGAAAGACATGCCTGTCAGACATACATTAGTCTGGAATATGATTAAGAACCTTGTCTGGCAAGAGGGAAATTATTATTGTTGTTATCATCATCATCATTATTAGTTGTAGTAGTTGTAGTATTTTGGTGCTGGTCCTTGGGCGTGAACTGCATGTCTGGGTGCTGTCTCTGAGCTTTTTTGCTTAAGGCTAATGTACTAACACTTGAGCCATAGCTCACATCCTGCTTGTTGGTGGTTAATTGGAGTTAAGAGTCTCATGGCCTTTCCTTCCCTGCTCAGCTATCTTCAGGTCGGGATCCTCAGATCTCAGCCTCCTGAGTAGCTAGTATTTACAGGTGTGAGCCACTGGTGCCTGGCTTTCTCATTTTAAAAATAACTCTTAAGGAATTACTGGATTAAAATATAATTCAGCAATTTATAAATGAGGAATCTGGCTATGTAAGTCTTAATGTATTCAGTTTAACACAGCAAGAATATGGAATCTACATACCCTGCAATATTAAGAAATACTTTCAACTTAAGTATTAAAAGTCTTCAAAAAGTATCCATGAAGCAACATGAAAATTTCATTTTTGTACCTAAAAATAATGCATTAGTTAAGTTACTACAAACAATTGTTATTACCTTTGTGAAAGATCATCTAAAATTCGGGTTTCATGAATCTGTTCTGAAGTAAGGTTGTCTTAGTTATATGTCAACATGCCCTGGGAGTCAGAGCTCCCTGTTCCCTTACTGAATGCTGAAGTCCTCCTTCATGAAACCAACAGTTCTTTGTGATCTTCCTTTCATCTTTATTAATGAGAACAGTAACTCCAAAATATGTAGAGAGTTTCACTGTTTATTTTTAAAGGAACAACAGTCTTTGCTTAGTGTTTCTTGTTCCCTACATGAAGTATTTTACTTTTTGTATAATTGTAATATTTCTCCATTTATTTATTTATTTATTTATTTATTCTGATTCACTTTCCTGGTACATTTTCTGAGTGTCAAAAGAAATACTAGCACATAATTTAACATTTTATGTTAATAAGGTGATTACGTTTCTCTGAATTTACACAGGAACAATTCAATTTCCATAGTGATTACTTTAGAATAGGAACTTTGTGTTAAAATTTAATTTAAAATGTGATTTTTATTTCACAGAATGTAGTGTTAATCGGAAACATGAAAATTGTAGTCTTGCCGAGCACAGTACCAATCTTTGGTATTATGCTTTTGGGATAAGAACTACCTTTTCCATTCTTAGGGTCACATGGTAGCAGAGGAGCTCTGGGAGCTTTGATGGCATGTTTACGAACAGCTAGAGCTCATGGACATCTTCAGTCTGCACCTGATATCTGGGAGAACCTTGTATCCAGTGCAAGAATAAAACAAGGCCTAATTCATCAGCATTGCCAAGTAAGAAAACAAAACCACCGGGGTTTGTATATACAGTAGATCCCCAAGTCTTCAATTCTTTTAGCTGTGCAATGTGAAGACCCCTAAGTTATGTGTAGCACTCTTCTGGGGAGTCCATGAAGAGGATGGATGGAAAGTGAAAAAACATCATCTTTCTATTCAGTCTATGTAAAGTTTAGTTGAGACAAGAAAACTTGTATAAGGCACTTGAGAACTCTGAGGAGTCAACATAGACGTCAATAAAGGATGATTATAGACATTATCTGGCAGAAGGAAGGGTTTGTCCATCTTTTGGAAATTACCAATGCTAGGCTGCTGACTTAATTGGTTTTCAGTCAACAGTAGAATGAAATCATTCAACCAGAACTACTGTGCCTTCATTAGGGAAGCTTTGCAGAGTGAGATTGAAAAAAGAAGTCATGAGACTAGTTAGAAATGCTGGGCAGTTGTCTGAGAGTGATTTGAAGAGGTTCTGAGGTAGAGTACCCACTAGGAAAAGAGATAAAGAATTGAAGTTGAGTGTTATTCTGAATTGATTATGTTACTATGAAATGACATTAATGGGCCAATCTCAGTAACATAATTTATGTGGATCACGTGATTTTAGGTTGCTGGTTTTTATAACACTCCCAATTTCTACATGTAATAGGATAAATTCATAAGAAATAATGCATAATATTTGACTAGGAAACCTTATGGAGGTATATATGTGTGAACAATTTACTTTTTTCCTTTGGTATTCTGTATAAACAGACATTTCAAGTAGCTTAGGTTTTGCTTATTCCATTAGAAAATTAATACTTTATTGTTTGATGTATTTTAGGTCCGAATAGATACATTAGGTTTGCTTTGTGAAAGTAATCGAAGCACAGAGATTGTTTCCACAGAAGAAATGCAGTGGATTCAGTTCTTTCTCACATACAATCTCAACAGCCAGTCTCCAGGAGTGCGGCAACAGATTTGTTCTCTTCTCAAGAAGGTAGAATTTTGTTCTGAAAACATTGCAAAGTATTGAACTTTCCTCTGCAAATTATTTTGCTCTGGAAACCATTTTGAAAAAGAGCCTAGATTTGGGGAAGGTGTTAAGAAATCATGATATTGTGCTGCTACCTTTCTTCATGACCCTTTTGTGTTCTGCTCTGTGGTTTCTAAAGTTTTCCTGTGGAATTCAAATCCAGACTTGAAATCCCTCTATCTTGAACTTTTTTGGAAAAAATTTAAAAATGTCTTAGGGCCAGGTGCTGGTGGATAGCTATTCAGGAAGCTGAGATAGGAAGTTCACGGTTTGAAGCCAGCCTGGGCAGGAATGTCTGAGAGACTCTATCTGAACTGAACTACAAAAAAAAGCCAAAGATAGAGCTGTGGCTCAAGTGGTTAAATACTAGCCTTGAGCACAAAACCTCAGGGATAGCACCCAGGCCCAGAAAAAAAAAAATCTGGAGTCATGGGTTTATAAGATAGCTATACAAAATTTTGGTAACAGAGGAAGGATGCCCTTGGATTCTTCAAGTTTATATAGTTATTTTTGACTAATTCAATTTGAATTAATCATGCATCTGGGGTGCAGAGTTGTAGACTATAGAAATGAGTGTATCATCTTTAACTCCAGGCCAACTTAAAGGAAATGAAGAGCTGTGGCTTAATGACTGTATTATGTTGCCGTAATAGTTTGTTTTTGGGTTTGAAAAGTAAATGCGAATTTTGCTGTCAAAGAGAAACACTGCACATGTTGAGAGTTTCAAAATCATTGCTGTCCTTGCCTTAAAATCCCTTTCATGCTAACTCTTCTGATTAATATGTGGTTCATATATTCTCTGTTTTTCTTTGTTTCACAGTTGTTTTGTAGGATACAGGAAAGTTCTCAGGTACTTTACAAATTGGAGCAAAGTAAATCCAAACTTGAACCAGAGAATGCATTAGCCAAGGAACAACCCTCTGTTTCTTTGCAGCAATATAAGGTAGGCAATGCATTTCTAGACATACAGAGTTGTAGCAGTACTGGGGTTTGCACTCAGGGCCTTCAGCTTGCTGGGAAGTTACTCTCCTACTTGGGACACTTTCCCAGCCACCTAGACATTCAGTTTTGAGAAATCTGAAACAACTGTGAGTAAGCATTGGAAGGACACTAATGAAAATCTTATGTCTTTCTTCAAACTGGGTGTTAACATAATCTTTCTGGTGCTTTGGTGTCCCACTTGAGATAACCTGAGTTGTGAAACTGGTGTCACATTTGACTGTACTTGACTGTTACGACATTAATGGGGCCAATCTCAGTAACATAGTTTCTGTGGATTAGGTGCTTTTAGAGCTTTAACAGGTAGGCAGTTGCCAGCTTTGCACATCTCTTGACTAGGTAGAAGGCTCTATTCTGGCTGGTCCTACTTCCTCTTTATACTTACTTGACCTGTAGTACTCTCTTACCCATAGTTAAACTGTGGAAGGAATTTTTGTGTGTCTGATTAGAACGAGCTTTAAAAGTAGAGCTGAGATCTAGGATACTGTGTAAATGGGGTAGATATAGCTTTAGGTACAGCTGCTGCAGTCTGGATTATGGTTCAGCCTGACAACCTTCAGTTTCTTTTCAGGAGAATAGATTGAGCTTTTCACTGGTTTTGTAACCAAATCTAGCTGACCTTCCCCCCTCACCCCCCAAAGCCTAGATAAGATGCAGAGTCATCTGTTTCAGTTTATTTAGGGAAACAAGTATAACAAATTGATGATACATTTGAACTATGCATTTAAACTACCTACTTTTCACTTTAAAAGGTAAAAAAAAAAGAATTAACAAAAGACTGTCTATATAAGGCTGAAATAGCTTTATCCTTTAAAAATTCTGACAGCAAAGATTAGAAGGCCTGAACTTCAAGAACACAGTCTCAATTTTACTATGTATTAATTGGCTGACTTGAGTCTCTTCCACTGTAAGTGGCATTAGTAACTCCTCTCAGAAGGTTAGTTTTGAAGATTTAATGAGAAAGATCTTTGTAAAGTATAAATCACTCTAAAAAGCCTCACTGGAAATCATTAAAAATGACTTAGAGTATGTATAGAACCCCTGCTGTGTGTGAGTCTCTCTTAGACCATTGGTAGGTTTAGAAAAATATCTGCTGTTTCTTTTTTTTTTTGCAAGGAGTAAAGTGACTTTTGTGAGATCTGAGAAAAGTACTTAGAAATACAAAGTACCTGTTTTGTGGATTGAGAACCTGAATTTTCTTGAATGTGTGGATTCCTGGTTTGTAATTGGGGATATACAGGTCGTTTTTTTGTTTTGTTTATTTTTTCCTTGAGACAGGATCTCATTATATAGCCCAGTTGGCTTTAAACTCACCATCTTCCTGCCTCAGGCTCCTGAGTACTGGAATTACATTTGAGAGACATTATACCTAACTGAATTTGCGTTTTTGAACATTAATCCTTAGAGACTCACTTTGAGTTTTGTGGTTATAAGCCTTTCTTCTAAGTGAAAGTAACCTGTAGCTCTTGGAGGCTGTGAGGTCATCCCTGAGTTGGTATCATCTCATGGTAGCAGGTAGATGGGAGAAGGTCCAGTGTCAATCAACACACCAAGTGCTAGGGAGAACAGAAGGCTAATTGAAAAAGATGTCTCCTTGGCTAGTAGAGATGATTTCATATTTAGATAACCTATATTAATAATGAGATGGCTTTTAAACTTATAAAGTACTGTACACCCAGATTCTCATATAATCTTTTAAAAAAAGGCTGAGTGGTAAGCATTCTTTTGTGTTTGCTGGGGCTTGAATTCAGGGCTTGAGCACTGTCCCTGAGCTTTTTACCTCAGGGTTAGCACTCTACCACTTAAGCCACACCTCCACGTCTGTTTTTTTTGGGGGGGGGGACAGTGTTGAAAGTTAATTGGGGATAAGAGTCTCTTAGACTTTCCTGGACTGTCTTTGAACCTTGGTCCTCAGATCTCAGCCACCTGAGAAGTGAGGATTACCCGTGTGAGCCACTGGCACTTGGCAGGATAAGCATTTTTACTCTTACTTAGCAAGTGAAAAAAACAAAAATTAGTGAAGTTCAGTGACTTCCCATGGTCCTTCATTTAGGATCCAAATCCAGATATGCTCTTAATGCCCAATTTTTTTGTACAAGGCTGGTTTAAGTACAGGCCTGGAGGTAAGGAAGTCCATGGAGAACTTGAAGAGTAGTGAATTCACTGGTGTGAATGACATACATGGTACTTGGGAGAATGGAAGAGTTGAGTAGTGGGAACTGAGTGTTGAAGGTCAGATTGAGAATGGGTAGCAGTTAACTGTAGTAAGACAAGCTATTTGTAAGTCACTGGGGACAAAGTGTCACTGGGGCATATATGGAGTTACTTCCAAGCGTGTAGGAAACTATGGTCCAGACTTGGGATCCTAATGCATAGATGTGGTCTTTTTCTCCATTACAGTTACAGTCTAATAGAAGGAAAAAAGATCTGTGTCAAAAAAATAAATTACAATTAGGATAATCCCTAAAGAGTAACCTTGTTGTAATTTAATGGTAATGCTGAGTTCCAGCTTTAAGTAGGGTGTATTTAGATTAATTAGGATGTTTTCTGAAACTCAACAGAATTAGTAAAGTCTTAGGAATTGTGAAAGCCTAAAGGATAAACCTCAAGTTTGCATGTCCAGGAGAAAAGTGAAAGCATGGATCTTGCATTCCTGACTAATCATTTAGGACTTAGGCTGCACATATACTGCTCACAGCTGAGCTAGCTATAACAGGATGTTTGAGAGTCACAGCTGGCTTTTTTTTTGTTGTTGCAATTTTCCTCTTTATCTTACACTGAAACTATTACTATTTAAGTAAAGGAAGGAGTCCTTATTTTTGACAAAAGTATTTTGATAAAATGTTAACAAAATTTAATAAAGTAGTTTTAATTAAATAAATTTTCATTTTAATTTGAATGAAAGTTTTAATTTTCAATCATTTGTATAAACAGATAGGCAGAGAAGGGAGTCTCAGTGGGGCAGGGAGAAGATAGTAGAGTAATCGGATCTTTGTGAATTATGCTTAAACTAAGTCTGTACTGTCTGTGTCTTCAGTTTAAAACATTCATACCTCTGATGCCTGAATGCTCTGGCAAGAAAAATTAGTATTCATTCAGTTCTGGCACACATTAGGGTCTAAACAGATCTTGTTCTTTTAATCAAAAATAGGCTTTTCTTTTCTGAGTTACAGTAGGAATTGTACTAATTGTTGACTATACAAAGATAGGGTTTGTTAGGTTATATCTAGTTTATGGTGATGGCTATTAATCTATTTGTGTTGCTATAATAAAATACATGAGGCTAGATACTTAAAAAGAAAAGATATTTCTCAAGAAAAGAGGCTTGAAAAGTTCCAACACCATGGTACTGACATCATGTAAGGGCAGATAAGTGTCCACAGTGCAGAAAGGACATGTGGGAGAATATGGAAGCAAGAGAGCAAGCCAGTAATGTTCAGCTTTGGCATTAAATAACAACCTCTCCTTATAGGAACTGGTAAAATCCCATGGTATCTCACTGAATTCTGAAAGGAGGCATTAATCCATTCGTGGGAGTATAGCCTCCATGACCCAGTTGCCTTTCCACCACTTCAACATAGCCATATTGGAGACCAGTCTTGAAGCACGTGAACCTTTGGAGATCAAACTGTATATAAACCATAGCTGATGTCATGATGAATAATCAGGAGAACTAAACAGCTAGTGTTAACAAAAATCTTTACTCTTGGTATTAAAAATTAGTGAAACACTGACTCTGAAATGAACCTCATGCCTGTTAACTTAATGATATTTATTGTCTTTTTTTTTCAGGATTTTATGTCATCCATTTGCAGCAGTCTTTTTGAAGCTCTGTTTCCCGGATCTTCCTACCCAACTAGATTTTCAGCTTTAACCATTTTAGGCTCAATAGCTGATGTTTTTCCTGCCTCAGAAGGTAAATTTCAGTAATCTTTGGGGAAGGTTTTTTCCCCTTTAAAAACACATGCAGTTAAAAACTTGCTTTACTTGAAGTTTCAGTTTCATTGTTTTTTCTTTAGATTCCTTATTATGTATTCTTACTTTTACACAACTAAATTTGCCAGTAACACACCAGGAAGAAGAGAAGCTGCTTCTCTTATCACTGATCAGCATCTGCCAACCACACGGAAAGTTTCATGGATTTTAGTTATTATGGGAAGAGGTCCTGCTCTTAACTCCTTTTCTTAAGAGAGTTTCTTGCTTCTTTTCTTTCAGTTTAAAAGTAAAATCCTAGTTGTAACCTTTATATTGACTATTCTCAGTAAATTCTCCTGGTTATAGGGTAGCTTCCCTTCTATGCACTATGCTTTAGCCTGGTTTTGGAATGACATTAATAAGTTCTCATTTCCAGGCATTCTGATTTAATGTCATTCTTTTTTTTTTTTTTTTTGGCCAGTCCTGGGCCTTGGACTCAGGGCCTGAGCACTGTCCCTGGCTTCTTCCCACTCAAGGCTAGCACTCTGCCACTTGAGCCACAGCGCCGCTTCTGGCCGTTTTCTGTATATGTGGTGCTGGGGAATCGAACCTAGGGCCTCGTGTATCTGAGGCAGGCACTCTTGCCACTAGGCTATATCCCCAGCCCCTAATGTCATTCTTTGTCCTAGGGGATATGCAAAAGGATAAGCATTTAAACTTTCCTCTTTAAGTTTCTTTTTTATTTTTGACAAGAAATGATTCTTTTTATTTCTGTACCATAGTAGGTATACTTTAATGTGGATTTCTTGATTATACTTAGTGTTCCTTGAGTATAGTCAAGCAGGAAACTATTCTCAGCTGCTTGTTAGCAGAGAATAACCTTGAAATCAGGGAGTTTCACACTTTTTCCTTTCTTTGGTACTAGGGGGATTTAACACCTTAGGACCTTGGGCTTGCTACACAAATACTCTACCACTTAAGCCATACTCTCTAGTCCTTTGTGGGTTTTTTTCAGTTGTGTTTTAGAACCTATTCTAGTTTTGCCTGTGTTAATTTATTACCACTCTAACTACGTGTGTGTGTGTGTGTGTGTGTGTGTGTGTGTGTGTGTGTGTGTGTGTGTTGGTACTGGAGCTTCAACTCAGGGCACTGTCCTTTAGCTTTTATGTGCAAGACTAGTACTCTGCCATGTAAACCATACCTTCCAATTTTTGGTTAATTGGAGATAAGAGTCTCACAGACCTTTCCTGCTCAGGCTGGCTTTGAACTGTGATCCTTAGATCTCAGCCTCTTGAGTAGCCAGGATGTGAGCTGACCCCATTTGACGAAAACCTTTTGCATACTTAATGCATCTATATGTGTAGAAAAAACAGAAAGCTAAATTAGACTAGTGTTTTTTAGTCAGAAGAATAATATATTTAAATTTACTTTGTGAAAAATATAATTTATTTTCTTAATGAATGAATCATGTATAATTGCGCTGTGACTGATGTCACAGTAATTATAGTAATTTAACAAATAGGAGGTAATGTAAATGTAGCAGGCTATACTATACCTATTGCTTTTAAAGCAGGCTGAAGAACCATGATTGTATATAGCATCATGATAAACTAGATATACCCTAACTGTATACCCTATCTTTTGTATAGTCAACAATCAGTACAATTACTTCCCAAAAAAGATTGGGCCTGGGATGTGGCCAAATGGTAGAGCATTTGCCTACTACACAAAGGGATTATATAATACACTAGGTTTGATCCTCAGCATTGCAAAAACAAAGAACTTTGAGGTGAATGAAAATAGCAAATCACAATGCAAAAACTTTAAGGAACGCAGCAAAAGCAGTGCTTAGGAAAATTTATAGTTGTAGATTCCTACATTAAAAGTAAAACTGAGCCAGGGACTGGTGGCTCATGCCTATTATCCTAGCTACTCAGGAGTCTGAGATCTGAGGATCATGATTTGAAGCCAGCCTGTGCAGGGAAGTCTGTGGGACTCTTATCTCCAGGTAACCACCAAAAAGCAGGAAGCAGAGCTGTAGCTTCAGTGGTAGAGTGCTAGCCTTGAGCAAAAAAAGCTCAAAGGACAGTGCTCATGCCCTGAATTCAAGCCTTAGGACTGGCACAAAAATAAGCAAAAAAGCTGAACTTGTCATGTTTATTTGGAAGGCTGAGGCAGTACTGACTTCAAGGCCAGCTTGAACTACTTGCAAACTCTGTCCTGAAAAAAACAAAAACAAAAAAAACCCCACAAGAAACAACTAAAATAATGTTAATGGGGTTGGGAATTTTCAGCAAACGAGCATTTGCCTAGCAAATACAAGGTCCAGAGTTTGATCCTCAACAGTGAAAAAAAAAGTTTAGGCCTCAAGAAATGAGAAAAGCAAAAATAACCAAAAACTGGCAAAAAGAAGGAAATAGAAAAGATTAGAATAGAGATAAATTAATTAATGTAGATGAAAAAATACGGGAAAACTTTTTTTTTTTTTTTTTTTTTTTTTGGTAAAGATCAATGGAATTGACAAAAGTTTTAGCTAGACTAAAAACAAAGAAGGGCTGGGAATGTGGCCTACTGGTAGAGTGCTTGCCTCACATACATGAAACTCTAGGTTTGATTCCTTAGCACCACATATATAGAAAAAGTCAGAAGTGGCGCTGTGGCTTAAGTGGTAGAGTGCTAGCCTTGAGCAAAAAGTGAACCAGGGATATTGCTCAGGCCCTGCATCCAAACCCCAGGACTGGCAAAAAAAACCCCAAAAAACAAAGACAAAAGATACAAATAAGTAAAATCAGCAATAAAGTAAGGGCATTTCTACACTTAACATATAAAAAGAATTTTAAGATAAATACAATGAACAAATATAGGTCAATAAATTAGTGTATAAGGAATTGACAGTTTTCTAGAAACATGAAAATTTTATACACAAGAAGAAATGAAGCAGAACAAACCTAAAACAAGTAGAGATGTTAGATCAATAACCAAAAAAACCCAATCTTCCAGCAGAGGAATATACCTTCACTGGTTAATTTTTCTAATGGTTGAAGGACAGTTGGACAATCCTTCTAAAGTCTCATGAAGTTATCGAGAGAATACCTCCTAAACTCATTCTATGATGCTGTCATTACCTGATGACAAAGCCAAACAAAGACTCTAAGAAAAGAAAACTACAGTCCAAAATCCCTTATGAATACAGATGTAAAAATTCTCAATAAGCACCAGGTGCTGGTGGCTCATGCCTGTAATCCTAGCTGCTCGGGAGGCTGAGATCTGAGGATTTCTGTTCAAAGCCAGTCTTGGCAGAAAAGTCCCCAAGAGACTCTTATTAACTACTCTCATTAACTACTCAAAAACTTGAAGTGGAGCTGTGGCTCATAGTGGTAGAGCTCTAGTCTTAAGCAAAATAACTCAGAGTCAGCACCCAGGTCCTGAGTTCAAGCCCCACAGCTGGCCAAAAACAAACAAAATGTCAACAGAATACTTTAAAAACAAATCTAGTATCATTAAAAATACTGTGCACTGTGGCCTAAATGAAACTATCCCAGGAATACATAAAAATAATAGGGTATGCCACATACTCATTTTATGTCAGATCTTTCTAAGATATGCTGAGATTTTAGATCAGAAAGTTTTTAAGATTTCTTAAAAAGATATATGTGTCTACATTTATTTTCTTTTATTTATTTTTTAAAACTTAGGAATGTTAAATAATTCCTTTTGAAAAAGAATGGAATGGTCTTAAATTTAAAGGAACATCTATTTCTTATTTGGGAAATGAATTTTTACATTGTCATTTGAAGAAACACTTCGTGGGTGATGTATGAAATGTGGGGGCTGGGATGTGATCGCGTGGTAGAGTGCTTGTCTAGCAGTGCAAGGCCCTGATTCAAACACCACACCAGGAAAAATAGTATGAAGTCAAGTCTAGTTGTGGTTTAAGTATGAAGAATGAATTTTATTACAGATATGATCAGATAACTTAAGAAGGCTATTCCTTTAATTCACTTTTTTTTTCATCTTTTGTGTGTATTGGTCTTGGGGTTTGAACTCAAGAGTCTGGACACTGTTACTGAGCTTCTTTTGCTCAAGGCTAATGCTCTACCACTTGAGCCAGAGCTCCATGTCCAGCTTTTTCTTTCTTTTTTGCCAGTCCTGGGACTTGAACTCAGGGCCTGAGCACTGCTCCTGGCTTCTTTTTGCTCAAGGTTAGAACTCTACTACTTGAGCCACAGCGTCACTTCTGGCTTTTTCTATGTATGTGGTACTAAGGAATCGAACCCAGGGCCTCATGTATACAAGGCAAGCACTCTTCCACTAGGTCATGCCCAGTTTTTTTTTTTTTTTTTTAAAGTAGTTTATTGGAAATTAGAGTCTCACAGACTTTCCTGCTTGGGCTGGCTTTAAATTGCTAGGATTCTAGTCATGATCCACTTGTGCCAGCTTTTAATTCACTTTCAAATCTTTTTTTTTAAGGTCACACGCAAACTGTATACCAGCTGAGTCATGATATTGATGTTGGCCGTTTCCAAACACTAATGGAATGTTTTACCAGTACTTTTGAAGAAGTGAAAACTTTAGCTTTTGGCCTTCTGATGAAGTTATCAGTAAGAGCTGTACAGTTTCAGGTATTTGGGCTTTTAAAAAATGTAAATATGAATCTGATACATACAGAAAGGCTTTCTTTTAGCATAAATCAGTCAGGATTGTATGGGTTCTTGGTGTCTGCTACTGTATGTCTTTTGACTGCTTCAGCCACAAATTTGCACTATTGTAGTGTAGTTGGAAAGGAGAAAGTATAAAAGCCTGCATCATTCAGTCTTGCTTTTTGTTTCTTATTACTTTTATGAAAAGAGGCACGTAGGTAGCAGCAAGTTTTATGGTTTGACCAAATTGTTGGTAGGTTTCAGTTAACTATGGTCCCTCCTGTGAAGTGGCTTATAATGTTTGGTCAAAAACATATCACTTACAGTAATTTGAGTTTCTTAAGATAAGCTTCCTGCTTAGTAGACTAGAAGCTGAGTGTAAATAAGAACATGTTTCTGTTCTTCCAATAAACAATTCCTAAACTGAGGCTGAAGCCCTCCAGTATCTGAGGTTAACTACAGTGCTCTCTCAGCCCAGCTCTGGTATTCTTATTTCCAGCTCTTCCTACTTTGAAGTAGGACCAAAGATGGGCTCAGGAGTGCAGGCACAGCATCGCATAAGTCTGCAAGGGGCACCTAGCTAGGCTTTTATCTCTGCCCCTGCATCTTGTTCTGTGGCTGTGAGGTTACCAACACAGTGGACTCTAGAGCTTTGCTACAGATTTCTGTTAGGACTCTGCAGAAGCCAAGGTACTGGTGGGGCTCTGGCTGAGTGGTGGTCTGGGCTCCAGCTCTTAGGCTATATTTAACACATGATGTGTGGTTTGGGGTGATAGCTTGTAGGTCCAATCATAGGAGCACATGTCAGAGAGTACAGTACAAGATCTCAGGGTATCTTTTCTGATTTTTCTGGGTTGAGAATTGCTCTCTAGTGTCCACCTTTGGGGTTCCACGTGCCTGGTGAGCAAGAAGGTGCTTTGGTACTCTCTCTGCTAACTTTTGTGCCCTACAGAGTTTTAAAGTATGAGATTTTCTTTACCCCTTTAGTTCAGCCCCCTTACCATGGAGCACACATAGTCTTTTATCACCTTTGTAACTGGTCAGTATCCCTGGTCAAAATTTTGAGTGGTATATTATAGCACATACATGAAAGGCATTGTTCTTGGAGAAAATACCAAGGGTCCTTAAGGTACCTGGACCTCTTTAACTTAAGAAACATGTGCTTGCTACAGAGACATTGTAGAATTGAGGAAATTTAGTCATGCACACTAGGATTTCAGTAGACTCTTTGTACTGGCTTGCATATTAGTGAAATTATCAGTGGAATGGAACACACATTTAAGATTTAAAAATACTAATTAATTTCTTTTTCCAAAATCTTTGGGAGTAACCTGAAATAATTATGTACATGTATACACACATATATACATCATATGCATATGTATATATGTATGTGTATGTTTATGAATAAATAGGTTTGGGTTTTTTTGGCAGTTTTGGAATTTGCATAAAGGGTTTCAACCTTGCTATCTAAGTTTTTATAGCATTTGAGACTTACCCTCAATCATTTTGCTTTAGTTATTTTTCAGGTAAGAGTTTTATGCTTTTTGCCTGGGGCCTATGCCAGTTCTCAGTCTTCTTATATTCAACAAGAATGCATCACTATGTCTGGCTTGTTTTATTGAGATAGGTCCTCACTAACTTTTTTGCTAAGATTGACCTTGAACCATGATCCTCTTGATGTCTGCCTCTTATAGGCAGTTAGGGTTATTTGCTTATGCTACTGTGCCTGGCCTTGTAATTGTTTTTTGTTTGTTTGTTTGTTTGTTTTGTTTTGTTTTTGCCAGTCCTGGAGCTTGAACTCAGAGCCTGGGCACTGTTCCTGAGCTTCTTTTGCTCAAGGCTAACACTCTACCACTTGAGCCACAGCGCCACTTCTGGCTTTTTCTGTGTATGTAGTACTGAGGAATCGAACCCATGCATGCTAGGCAAGCAAGCACTCTACCGCTAAGCCACATTCCCAGCCCTGTAATTATATTTTTTAACAGTGGTTAAATATTAAAGCTTTTCTTTTAAATGACAATATTGAAGATTGAACTCAATTGCTTTATGCCCAGGCTGGCCTAGGCTGTATGAGCCTTCTACTTGTTTTCTCTGTGTTGTTAGAGAAGTCAGATGCATGCCAATGTATGCTGAGATACAGGAGTGTACTATTGTGCCCAGCCAACCATTGGTAGAAATGGAGTCTTGTGAACATTTCCCCCACCGGGCTGTCCTTAAACTATGATCTCCCAATTGCTAAATCTCAGGCCACTGTGCTTGACTTAAAGCATTTTTTAATGTTAGCCAAACCTCTTTAAGTGGTATGTATATATAACACATACTTGTGGAGGTATATATTCCTAATATATAAATTATTGTTGTTTTGTTTTGTTTTTTTTGCCAGTCCTGGGGCTTGAACTCAGGGCCTGAGCACTGTCCCTGGCTTCTTTTTGCTCAAGGTTGGCACTCTACCATTTGAGCCACGGTGCCACTTCCAGCTTTTTCTGTTTATGTGGTGCTGAGGAAACGAACCCATGGCTTCATGTATGCGAAGCGAGCAGTTTCCCACTAGGCCATATTCTCAGCCCAAGTTTATTATTTAGTTTATTGTTCTTTTTCCTGTGGAGCTACATGCCCTAGGTTTTTTAAAAATATAATTTTATTGTTATTATTAAGATGCTGTACAGAGGGTTACGGTTTCATAAGTAAGGTAATGAGGACATTTCACCCCTTCACTTTTCTCCAGTTTCCCCTTCCTGTCCCTGCCCACAAGTTTCATTGTTCATTTTCTACATAGTGTCTACTGAGTACCATGCCTACATTTGTTCATCTTTCCTCCTTCCACAAGACAGATAGATAGATAAATAAATATATAAAAATGCAGAAACATCATTTTTACCACCAGCACTGCCACTATCATCACCACCAAATGTTTCCATTTTCTGGGATTCATTTCAGTAAACAATTGTTTTTCAAGTCAAGAAAGTCTTATGCTTATAGAATGTAAATATCTGTTTAAAATAATTTTGTTATTGTTAAGGTGTTGTACAGAGGGTCTATCATTTCATGAGTCAGGTAATGAGAACATTTATTTTTTTGGACAAAGTCACCCCGTCCTTTACTTTCTCCCAGCTTCCCCCTCCTATCCCTGCCCACAAGTTACATATGTCATTTTCAACTTATAGTGCATACTGAATAGCATGATTGTATTTGTCCACCCTTCTTCCTTCCCTTTCCCCTCTTTATTCCCTCAGAAGAAAAACAAGCAAAAACAAATAAACACTACCATCACCACCACCAACAATAATAATAACAAACAACAATAGCAACCCCCCTTCCCATTTTCCGGAATTTGTTTCAATAAATGGAATAAATGGTATTTTAAATGTTCAGAGAAGTTACACTTTTGTGTTCCTCCCCTATGGATAACCTCCTTTAGTCTGACTGTGTAAATGCCTTGAGTCCTGTATAGATTATCATGTCCAGTTATATTTTAGATCTAGCTTCTACATTTGAGAGAAAACATGTCCTGTTTGTCTCTCTGACCTTACTTAGCATGTTATGTTATAGATCCACCCATTACCCTGCAAAGGACATAATCTTATTCTTTCCAATGGATGAGTAAAATTCCATTGTTAAGTTTTTTGAGGAGCTTCCAGACTGCTGTCCAGAGTGGTTGTACTAGTTTACATTCCCACCAACAGTGCAATCGGCATCCTTTCCCCACATCCCCACAGTATTTGTTGTTATTAGAATTCATGATGTTGGAATTCTTGGTCTAACTGGGGTAAGATGGAATCTCAAAGTTGTTTGGGTTTGCATTTCCTATTTATGGCCAGGGATGTTGCATTTCATGTGCCTATTTGCCATTCTTCTTCTGAGAAGTCTCTCGTTAGCTCCTTTGTTTATTTAGTGATTAGTTTATAGTTTTTGGGGAGGGATATTAGTTTTTTGAGCTTTTCGTATATTTCAAAAGATTCCTACCTATGCTTATTAGTTCTAATTTTTCTCTTACTCCATCTTGCAGTAGTTTCAAGGTTTCTGGTCTTACATCGAGGTCTTGGGTACACTTTGATTTGATATTGTTGCATGGTGACAGACAGGGATCCAATTTTAGTTTTCTACATATGCACTTCCAGTTTTCCCAACACTAATTATTGAAGAGGCTAATAAATAGTATTTTAAATATTCAGAAGTGTTGTACCTTTGGATTCCTCCCCAAGAGTATCTTCCTTTAGTATCACTTTGTGTATGATTCCCTAGAGTCCTGTATAATTCATCATGCCCTGATGTATTTTAGATCTAGCTTCTGCATATGAGAGAAAACATGCGCAGTTTGTATCTCTGAGCTTGGCTTACTTCACTTACCATGATTTGTCTTAAGGTCCATCCATTTCCTTGCAAATGACATAATTCCTAGATTTTCAAGTTGAATTTTGATTGATCTAAGATGGTAGAACAAAGGTATTTTATGCTTCAAAGGCTTATTATATTTTTTACTAGTTGGTTGGTAGTGTATAGTTCAAAGGCTTATTGTTAGTTTCAAAATTGTTTAGATGCATAATTGGCCCATGATACTTTAGATTTGAGCT
Source organism: Perognathus longimembris pacificus (assembly GCF_023159225.1). Lineage (NCBI taxonomy): Eukaryota > Metazoa > Chordata > Mammalia > Rodentia > Heteromyidae > Perognathus > Perognathus longimembris. Next base: position 48,796,233 of record NC_063168.1, read on the forward strand.
TTGGTCATTGGTTTTATTTATTTATTTATGTTTGCAGGTCCTGAGGCTTGAACTCAGGGCCTTGGCGCTGTCCTTGAGCCTCTTTGTGCTCAGGGGTAGTGCTCTACCACTTGGGCCACTTCCAGCTTTTTTTGAGTAGTTTATTGGTGATAAGAATCTCATGGCACAGGGTAAAAAAAAAAAATAGAAATAACTACAAAAGCAATACTTGCAAAAAAAAAAAAAAAAGAATCTCATGGACTTTTCTGTCTGGGCTGGCTTTGAGCCACAATCCTCAGATCTCAGCCTCTTCAGTAGCTAGGATTATATGTATGAGCTACCAGTGTCCAGCTTATTTTTAATTTTTAAGATCAGAGAAAATTTATCATGCCAAGTGGCAAAAAATTGAAATTGAAATAAAGTGATATTCAAATTAGTATGATTGATGTCTACTATTTTATTTTTATTATTTTTTGTTTATTAATTGAACACAAAATTTTTTTACAAGGTGTTGTGCAAAAAGGGTACAGTTACATAGTAGGGCAGTGTGTACATTTCTTGTGATATCTTACGTCCTGTTTTTCTATCGATGTCTACTATTTTAAATTGTAAGACATTATGTCTTTTTTATGGTAATGAGATTTGAACTCAAGGTCTTGTGCTTACTTGGCTTGCTTGTTAGGCTACTAGTTTACTACTTGAGCATTTACTCCAGCCCTGCTTTTTGCTAGTTATTTTGAAGATGTGGGTCTTATGGACTTTTATGCTGGGGTTGGCCTTGAACTGTAATCCTTTAGATCTCAGCCTTCAGAGTAGTCAGCAATATAGGAGGGAGCACTTGGCATATTTTCTCCGTAGTAGACAGTTATGGAACAATCTCAGTTGAATCAGAATATTACCTAGCCAACAAACCCCGATTTCCAGAGTGGTGTGCATGTAGTTTATCAGTGGTTGAGTTGGGATTGGGGTCTCTGTTATATGTTGTTCCCTTGTGCTTTACCATGACTATACAGTACCTATTCTTTTTCTGCCTTCTGTAGTACAGACAATGTGAGGGGATATTTCTATGAGACATAAGTGGAAAATTGTAGGCAGAATCTCCCTTCCTCCTTCCCTCCCTCCCTCCCTTTTTACTTGTGGGCTTGAACTCTCAGCCTCCCACTTTTGCTTTTCTTTCTTTGCTCACAGCTGGTACTGTATCACTTGAGACATGCCTCTAGTCTAGCATTTTGTTGGTTATTTGGAGATGGAGTCTTGTCTACCTGTGTGGCTTTGAAGAGTTTTAAATCTCAGCCTCCTGAATAGCTAGATCATAGATATGAGCCACCATTGCCTGGATTGGATGCAGAGTTTCTGAGACCTATCTTACCACTTTGTTTTCCATGAATAGTCTCCTCACTGGGTGTATTCTTCACAGTTGTTTGGGAAGGGGTAAGGAAGAAGAGGCTAGAAGCATTAAGAAATAAAACAAAACACAATAACAACAACAACAACCTAGCTTGATTAATGTTAAATACCCCTAATTGAAATTAATTTCAAGGCCTTCCTTTCTGAACTTGTTACTCATCATTTACTATAAAAACCAGATTCAGGGAGAAAAGAAACTAATGTTCACATTGAGTTATAGCTAAGGACTATGAGTTTTAAGTCTTTAGTATTCCTTTAAAGTGTAAAAAGCTTTTCATGGTGCTAATACAATGTGTTATATTCTAGGATTCTGAGAAACTGCAAAGCCTGTTCCAGGCAGCACTGGAGCTCAGCACCAGCACAAAACCATATGATTGTGTAACGGCTTCCTATCTGCTGAACTTCTTAATCTGGCAGGATGCTCTGCCAGCATCCCTGTTTGCCTCCTCAACCCAACAGGCCACATGCAAAGCAGGAGATAAGTCTGATGCTCTAGTGGAAAGGAACACATTGATGGGTTTGTATTAAGGAAATGGCCTTTTATTAGTATTTATCAAAACCACAGGATTGTGTTCTCTCACTATTCATTTCATTAGAGTATTCAGTGGTTCAACCTTGTGGTTATTTATTTAGGAGGCTACAAGCATATAAGAGCACCCATGTTCATTTTATGCAGATGAACAGTTTTCTCAGCAATAACATTTGTTTCTAAAGAGATGATTCATATTAAGTAAGTAGATATATAATGTGCTGTACTTACATGTACTCTCCCTCCAAAGCCATGCCACCTTTGTCTTAGTTGTTTTTAAGATAGAGTACTGGGTGTATGCCAGAGAACACTGTGCTGTGCTCCACCTTTGCTTTCCATGTAGCTAAGATGACAGCTGTTGACTGAGATGGGGAATTTATATCTAGGCTGACCTCAAATTATAATTCTCCCAATCTCTGCCTCCTGAATAACTAGGATTACTGGCATGAGCCACTGGTGCCTGGCCTAATAAAACACTTTTAGAAAGTAGACAGCTTCTTTCTCTACCAAAACTATATGTTGTATTTCTGTAGAAACATTACTTTGTCCGTAGTAAATTAATTTTTTTTTTTTTTTTTTTTTTTTTTGGCCAGTCCTGGGCCTTGGACTCAGGGCCTGAGCACTGTCCCTGGCTTCTTCCCGCTCAAGGCTAGCACTCTGCCACTTGAGCCACAGCACCGCTTCTGGCCATTTTCTGTATATGTGGTGCTGGGGAATCGAACCTAGGGCCTCGGGTATACCGAGGCAGGCACTCTTGCCACTAGGCTATATCCCCAGCCCCAGTAAATTAATTTTTATACAGAGTTTTTTTGTTTGTTGGGATTTATAGTCTAATTGGCTATCAGATTCCTCCCTTTTACTCTTCATATAGATTGTTCCATTGCTCCCTAGCATTGGTCTGAGCTGGTTTAACTCTAATAATGTTCTATACTTTTATTGGGGATTTATGTATATAATTTTATGCTGGGATCTTCATTTTGGTGTGTAGATTTTTTTCCCCCCATGTCTGTATTAGGGCTTGATCTCAGGGCCTTATGCTCTCGCTCAGCTTTTTCATTCACAACTGGAGCTTTACCACATGAGCCATTCCTCTATTTCCTTCATTTTGGAATTGTAATGGGAATAAAGACCAATCTAGGTTAAAAATAAACAAAAGTAAGTCAGATATAGAAAAGAACTTGAAAGTGATCCTTCCCAAGATGTTTAGAAAAGACCATTACAAAGAGACCTAGTAGTAGGAGAAAAGCAGGAGGATACAGGTAACTCTGGTTAGAATATAGCCATGGGTCAGGCTTGAGGCAAGGATGCAGATGTGACAGTATAGTAGAAGTCGATTCTGCCTCTCGGTTGCTCCTGAGCTAGTTTAAAGGAAGACCCTGAAAGATGATTTAGGAATAGTTAGAGTAAGTTAGAGTAAGCCAAGGACTGCAGCAGAGAGGGCTGGGAATATAGCCTAGTGGCAAGTGTGCTTGTCTCTTATATATGAAGCCCTGGGTTTGATTCCCAAGCACCACATATATAGAAACTGGCCAGAAGTGGCGCTGTGGCACAAGTGGCAGAGTGCTAGCCTTGAGCAAAACGAAGCCAGGGACAGTGCTCAGGCCCTGAGTCCAAGGCCCAGGACTGGCAAAAAAAAAAAAAAAAAAAAAAAAAAAAAAAGACTGCAGCAGAATTTGTGCTTCACAGAACTACTTTCAACTCAAGAAGTTTAGAATTTTATGAAATACTTCAGTGACATAAAAATACATCAAGCTGGATGCTAGTGCCTCATGCTTATAATCCTAGCTACTCAGAGGCTGAAATACAAGGATCAAAGTTTGAAGCCAGCCTGAGCAGGCAACTAGCACAGTGGAGCTGTGATGGCTTGATTGGTAAAGCATTAACCTTGAGTGAAAAAGCCTTGAGTGAAAAGTGATGATGTGGTTCAAGTGGTAGAGTGCCTGCCCAGCAAGTCAAGGCTTTGAATTCAATTCCAACAGGGGACAAAGAAAATCCCCCAAACGAACAAAAAATCTTGAATAGAAAAATTTCAAAAAATGACCTACAAATGAAGTGCTCACCATCATTCATTTAGGGAAATGGTAAAGGAAGGAAATACTTCATGCTCAGGAACATGCTGCAATAACAATAATAACTGAAGCCACACAGGCCTGAGGTTTGATAACCAACTAGAGGATGTCTAGGAGGAATGAATGGTACAGTGAATGCTGTCATAGATTCAGGCAGTTAAGTGAAAACCTTTTACTCTTTAGTGTTTATAGCTAGATGTGGATAAAATGTTAGGTAACCTGAAAAAAAAAATCTTCGAATTCAAAATCTCTAGTATAAAGTTCAGTTGAGTTATGTCTTTCTGTGGGAACTTCTTTGTTTTCAGTTTGTAAATGTCTTTTAAAATTGTCATTATTTCAGTTTTCTCTTTGCCTTTTCTAGTTATCAAATGCTTGATGGAAAATCTGGAGGAAGAAGTATGTCAGGCTGAGAAATGTCTGCTTCAGGCAGCAGCACTGTCACCAATGTATGGCCGTGTCCACTGTGTTACAGGAGCTTTGCAGAGGTTACCTCTGAAGTAAGCACATCCTCAGCTGTCTCTTGTCTCGTGAATAAACTCATGTATGGGCTTTAACCACAATGGAAAGGTGTCCTTGGAACAGAATGTTGGCTGTTGCCTCAAAGAGAACTGAAGATTCAGTTTTAATTTTACCTGTTTAGAAGTGTTTTTATGTCTTGGTTAGTTTATGCATTTCACTATTGAAGCAGATTTCTTTCAACTTCTATTCCTTGTTAAATTTCCGTTGCAAGATGTGAGCTTTGCTTTTGGTCTGAGTGTCCCTGATATCCTGATTGCAGCTGCCTGCAGTTGGTGAGTGAATGGAGACCAGTGGTGGAGAAGCTCCTGCTGCTGTCCTACAGGCTTTCTGCTGCAGTGTCGCCAGTCATTCAGAGCTCCTCCCCTGAGGGCCTCATCCCCATGGACACTGATTCAGGTCAGCAGTGTTAGCCTCTGATTACTCATTCTCTTTCTCTTAACCATTTCTTTGTGTGTCTTGGAAAAGTTATTATGAGAAAAACGGAGGAAATTACTTTTTTATGGGTTTTTTTGCCCATTTATTAATTTTTAAAATTTTTCCTCCCCGTTTACATCCACGTAACCAGGTGGTTCTTCCCCAGAATAAAAATGGGTTTTATAGTATTCTAATTTTGGAACATAGCCTGCAGACTGAGACTGGGAAAGCAATTATGTAAATCAGTGAATTGGCAACTGATGGCGTGGTCAGAAAGCTAACTTGCTAGGTGTTTGCAATGAGTAAAGACCATTTGATGAGAGGAAAGGGCAGTAGATAGTGAACATGCTCAATACTGAACTTTTGAGCTATCATCTTTCTTTCCCCAACCATCCCCTCCCTCTCTGCAAATATTCTTTCCACAGATAAGGTAGGGAGCCTACGACTGTGTGACATGTTCTCCTTTGTCCCTCCTATCCAGCCCATCTCCACATTTTTTTTTTACTGTTACCTATAAACATCTCTTAAATCTCTTTCCTTTTTACTGGTGTCTTCTCATCTTCTCCAGGCACTTTTTCCCCCCACTTTTGTCTAGGTTATTTCTCACATGGTCCTCCAGCTGATTTCCCTGCATTTGTTCTTATCCCTTTCTCTTTCCTTCTTGCTAAGTCCAAAGTAATTTTTTTCTAATCACCCAATTCATCATTTTACAGATAATCTTTACTTCACCCTTGCATCCTGTCCCAGGTTAACCTTCTTGCTCACAAGACTTTAGTGACCTCAGACCCAGTCCTGTAGTGGTTTGGCTTCTGCTTCCTCTCCAGCCTGTCCTTACTGCTTTCCTCCTTCCAAGGAGTTTTCCTTCATTATAACTTAACAAGGTTACTATGCTGAATAACTTTTCCTTCTTTGTGCTTGGCTCAGTGCCTGGTAGAAGTAGATATAAATCAGCATTTGAGGATGAATAGTTTCTGAAAGGACAGGAACCAGTGCCTGGGATTTCCCAGGTGTTGCACGCATGCGCGCACACACGCGCACACACACACACACATCTTTCAAGATTTTAGCTACTTAAAGGGATGCATAAACATGGAGTATACTTTTTCCTTTCCATTGGTGCCACTACTAGGGCTTGAATTCATGCCCTGGATGCTGTTCCTTAGCTCTTTTGTGCTGCCACTTGAGCCATACTTCTGCTTCCAGCTTTTTGGTGGTTAGTTGGAGAAGAGTCTCACGGACTTTCCTGCCTGGGCTGGCTTTGAACTGTCATCCTCAGATCTCAACCTCCTGAGTAGCGAGGATTATAGATGTGAGCCACTGGCTCCCAACTAGAGTATATTTTTGAACAGACAGAAAAAAATTGCAAGTAAATTTACATTTGATGTTGAAATAAAGTTTTTGGGTACATGTTGGAGCATACATGAGGGCCATATGATAAGAATATTCTAAATTATGAGCACACATTTCTGTCCGTCACTAAGATACCTTGGGACAACAAGATAGCCCAGATCAGAGTGTTTCCCTTAGAAAATGTTAGATTTTATTAAAATGTGTAAGGAAGCTGTGAGTGTGGCTTAAGCAGTAGACAGCTGCTTGCCTAGTAAGCATAAGACCCTGAGTTCAAACGCCAGTATCTGTTCAGAACAAAACAAAGCCGGGTGCCAGTGGCTCACACTGTGATCTTACCTATTGAGGAGGCTGGGATAAGAGGATCATGTGATATTAAAGCTAGCGGAGGCAGGAAAGTTTGTGAGATTATTTCCAATTATAAGCTGGAAGTGGAGCTATGGCTCCAGTGCTAGAGCTCTAGCCTTGAGCACAAAAGCTAAGGGAAAGGGCTCAGCTCCTGAGTTCAGGTCCCAGGATTGGCACAAAAAAAGCCAATCTTAGGCTCCAGTGGCTCATGCCAGTAATCATAACTACTCAAGAGGCTGGGACCTAGAGGATCAGGTTTCAAAGCTAGCCTGGTCCTGTAATCCTAACTACCTTGGCTATTGAGATGGGGAGGAGAGTGTTTCAAAGCCATCCTGGGCAGAAAAGTTACTGACCCTTTTTCAACCCATGGCTGGGTATAGTGGTACACACTTGTCATCCCCAGCTATGTGGGAGGCTGAGATTTGGAGGACCATGATTCCAGGCCACCTTGGCAGAAATGTCCACAGGTATTTGTCTCTATTGAGGGAAGCTGATTACATGGTTGTGGGTGCCTGTGCTCTTAGCAATGACAGGAGACTTAGGTACACACTTGGTTGAAAGTTGAGTTCCTATGCTAAAAATAATATGGAAAAAGTCTAGAGGTGTGGTTCCATGGTATCCTGGCAGCCTACCAAGTATGTGGCCCTGAGTTCAAACCTAGTACCATCTTTTACCCACATCCCCCCAAATACAGTTAAATAGTCATGAACACCCTGTATGAATAATTTTCACATTTTTTACCTTACTAACAGCTGATCATGAGCTGTTGAAAAATCATAGGATTTTTGAGGGTAGGCATTCCTAAGGAAAATCTACGTGTAATGTGGTATTGGAATTTCATGTATTCTCATATTTCTCCCTCAGAGTCAGGAAGCCGCTTACAGGTGATTCTTAGTGAGATTCAGCCTCGAGACACCAACGATTTCTTCAATCAAACCAAAATATTGAATGAATGTGATAGCTTTGATTTGGAGGACTTGAAATCTACCATATCAAATATTGAAAGCTCTGCAGAAATCAAAGGTAGTATATATAGAATTAGTATTGATAATTGTAACCAGTATTTTTTTTAATGATGTTGGGGATCAAACCTAGAGCCTTCATCATACTAAGCAAGTGTCATACCATTGAGCTACCCCTAATTCCAAATGTTTAGGTACTAGCAGTAAAACACACAGAATATCCTTTTTTAAAATGTAGTAAATAAGAGGATGCAGTTCTATGCAGAATAGTTCTATTTTTATATCTTTTTTTTTGATGATTGGCTTTTAGGAATGAAGTCGTAAAATGAGAAAATGGTGTTGCCCACTGCTGCAATGAAAAGCTTTTGAGTACTAAATCCCACTTTGCCCAGATGATATAAAAGCAGTCTTGGATGATAAATCTGAGTCTGGATAGCACTCACCCTCTTCCTGCAGTGTGGTTCTTTGCTTTGGGAGTTCTTAAAATCAAGCAGTCTTTTTTGGTCAGTTGTGGGGCTTGAACTCAAGGCCTGGGTGCAGTCCCTAAACTCTTTTGCTCAAGGCTAGCACTCTACCACTTTGAGACAAATCTCCACTCCCAGTTTTCTGGTGGTTAATTGGAGAGAAGGGTCTCGTGGACTTTCCTGCCTGGACTGGCATCAAACTGATCCTCAGCCCCTGAGTAGCTAGGATTACAGGTGTGAGCCACCAGCAGCCGGCTGGGTCAAGCAGTCTTTTATTTATTTATTTTTCTTTAATTTTTATTATCAAACTGATGTACAAAGAGGTTACAGTTTCATACGTTAGGCATTGGATACATTTCTTGTACTGTTTGTTACCTTGTCCTTCATACCCCCCCACCCTCCTCCCCCTTTCCCTCCCCTCGCACCCCCCGGAGGTGTTCAGTTCACTTACACCAAACTGTTTTGCAAGTAATGTCAAGCAGTCTTTTAAAGAAAACGTTATTACTTGGCAAAATATGATTTGCTTTCAGAATTTGAGTCTTCACAGCTTGTTTTTATTATTAATTGTTATTGAATTTTCTGTAATGCTATAAAAAGTCATCAAAATAGTAATTTCTCAATAATCTATTGTTCTCCACTCTCCACTAGATGGAGATATTGTCTTGCAAAAACTTATCTTTGCAGTTCTATTTTATAAATTACAAAAATTAAAACATGTTTGTTACATTTTAAGACTACAAAAACATGCTTATTGTAATAGTTTCAAACAATATAGAGATAAGTATAAACTAAAAAAAAAGAATTGTCTACCATTTCTTCCTTGGTCTCACACCTTCCCTTTTTAATGTACACTCTTATACCTACAGTATATACTTTTGTATATGTGTAATTTATCCTTTCCATTTAGTGATCTTTAAGAGAAGTGGGATTGCAATATAACTATTATTTTATTCATGTGCCTTTTTATTTATGTATTTACTTTTGGTGGTACTGGGGGATTGAACTCGGGGTCAGATGCTTACTGGACAGATACTCTATCACTTGATCCATATCTTCTGCTCCCTATTTGTCATGATGATTCTTTTTTTTTTATTGTTATAGAGGTGATGTACAGAGGGGTTAGAGTTACATAAAACAGATAAAGAATACTTTTTAGAACAATGTTATCCCTTTCCTTGCTGTCTTCCAGGTTTTTCCACCTATCCCCACCCACAGGTTGTATAGTTAATTTTCAAAGTAGTGTCTAGTGAGCACCACTGTTGCCTTGATGATTTGTGAGATAGGATCTACCTTTATGCTGGTCTGGGTTGCCATTCTTATACTCTTCCTTTGCTGTGTTGCTGCAGATTACAGGCTCAGCCTAGACATTGATTGTGATGGTGTGTGTCCCTGGAACTCTTAATGCCTGGGTTGGTCGTGAATTAATTTCCTGATCTCTGCTTCCTGAATGGCTAAGAATATAGGCTTGAGCAACTAGGCTTCACAAACCTTGCCTTTTAAAATTTAGTCTGACAAGAGATATAATCTGCATATAATTGGAATAGATGAAGGAGCCGAGTACCAGAGCATAGGGCTACAACATATTTTCAATAGAGTTATTGCAGAAAACCTCCCCAATCTCACAAGGGACCTCACCCAAGTAACGGAAGCCTATTGGACGCCTGGCAGACCAGACCCTAAAATTTAGTCTGAGATTTAAAAATGTCACTACTCACATATGCTTAAAACTAGAATAAGAAAGTAAATAAGGATAATTAAAACTTATTGATCATGTGATTTAAATATATTTTGAAAGATAATTTTCATTTTCCTTAAATTTTATAAGTTCTTTTCTAGCTGAGCATGGTGGGGTATGTCTATAATCACAGCAGTCAGGCTAGGATGGACAGAAGGGCTGAGAATTTGAGACCAGTTTGGGCTACACAGCAAGACCCCATATTAAAAATAAGGTTTTTTTTGTTTGTTTTTTTGGCAGTCCTGGGCCTTGAACTCAGGGCCTGAGCACTGTCCCTGGCTTCCTTTTGCTCAAGACTAGCACTCTGCCACTTGAGCCACAGCGCTACTTCTGGCCATTTTCTATATGTGGTGCTGAGGAATCGAACCTAGGGCTTCATGTATACGAAGCAAGCACTCTTGCCACTAGGCCATATTCCCAGCCCCTTAAAAATAAGTTTTATACTAGGATAAAAACTTCATGAAAATAAAGTACATTTATTATAGTTGACCACTAATACTTTATGGATGAGAGAGAAGCAGGCAGGGATTGTTTGTTTCATTAATTGCCAGGTTTGAAGTAGCATTATGTTTTTTTTTTAAAATTTACTTTGAAAATAACAAATTTTACCTGGGCACCAGAGGCTCACACTTATAATTCTAGCTACTCAGGAGGCTGAGATCTGGGACTGACATTCAAAGCCAGGCTGAGCAGAAAAGACTATGAGACTCTTATCTCCAATTAAGCACAGAAAAAAAAAAAAAAAAAAGCCAGAAGTGGTGCTGTGGCTCAAGTGATAGAGTCCTAGCCTTGAGCAAAAGGAACTCAGGGACAGTGCCCAGGCCCAGAGTTCAAGCCCCAGGTGTGGCAAAAAACAAAACAAAACAAAAACAATTTTTTGTAAAACAGTATGCTTCTTCGTAGCACATGCTGTACAAATGTTTTCTCTGAAGTAAATAGAACATATGACAAATTTGTTGGTTCAAACAGACTATTCTCAAGGAAATTATGAATAAGCTTGTTAAAAGAACCTGGGATGTGAGTAATTGTCTAGTTTTGCAATAGTCTTTTTTTTTTTAAGGTAAAGAAGAAAAAACATGTGATGTAACTGCTCAGATGGTGCTGGTATGTTGTTGGAGAAGTATGAAGGAAGTGGCTTTACTTTTAGGTACACTGTGCCAACTCATACCCATGCAGCCTGTACCAGAACGTTCTGATGGGTTGTTAACAGTGGAGCAGGTAAGGAGATTTTATTCTACCAGCTATCATTTTTGGTCAAGGCATAAATCACAAGCTTTTTTTTTTTTTTTACCCCAACTTGAAAGGTTTTGAGTTTTTCCTAGAATAAAATTTTGTATATCTCACTTGAAAAAAGTTCATGATAACTTTAGCATATCTATGTCTATAATATGTTTTAAAACAATGGCATTTTTACAAATATTTTATATAAATAGCTAGATTTTACCTCACTTTTAACTCCAACATTATTTTAAATTTTTATTTGTCATAGATAAACTTAAATTCTAGCCAAAATTATTTACCAAAACTCCATAAATCTCTCAAATGTCACAAAGGAATAAAAAGTAACATGAGTTGATTATGGAGCTCATGTTACTTGGATAATAAAGTTGTAGTCACTTTGGTGTTTTTGGCTTACTTTTATTTTAAGACCACAAAGTTAGTTTACCATCTGGGACTGTTCAAGGGACCTGAGTGCAGTGTTTACAAGAAATTAGCTTACCACAAGCATTTCATTTGGAAATATTTTAGATTTATTAGATTTCTGTTTTTAATTGATTCCCTCTTCCTTTCCATATGGTTTTAACAAATCCATTTCCCACAGTTTTCCAGCAAAGATGTTTAACATGTACTTTCATTTTTAATCTTTTTCAAACAAAGATAATTTTTTCCATAGGGCATTACAACATTCAAGAACAAAACAAACATTGTAGTATGCTAATGTTGATTATTTCTATAGTAAGCACGTGACCCATTTCATGGAAAAAAATGCTAATATTTTTATTCTCATAGCCTGTGATTCATGTGCTTACATCTGGTTAGCAGCTGGGTTTTGTGATGTTGCAAGGCTTCAGAGAGGAGAAAGGCAGCGGCTAATGGCACATTGTGGGCATCATTGTGTCCCTCATTCTTTTCCAAATCAAATAGGCATCAGTTAATATCCTGCAGTTACTTAGTGTCATTGCTGATGACTGCTATAACTCCAATGCCAACAACTTCCCTTAGGGATTACTTCACTGATGTTCATTATTTTGTGAAGTAAACATGCATTAAAATCCCTTGACTTGTCAGTTTCTCTTTCCAAGGACAAGTTAAAGCCTTTAGTTTTTTCTGGTTTGTTTGATAGTGTTAAAAACAAATTACTCTGAGTGAGAAAGATTTAAAAGCATCCTTTGGAAATTATTTTGCTTTGACATGTTTATCAAAGTTTATGGCTTAATGAATTGAATTTATATGGAATAACTATGGTAAAATTGAGAACATAGGTAAAAGGGATATTTGTTTAATTTTCATTCTGATGAGCTCCAGTGGATAGTTCATGTGGTAGCCCCCCCCCCCCCCCATATATGTAGGTGTGTACCAGAAGTATGTCTGATGATTTGGCCCTCTGTGGGAAAACTTCATTCCCTTTTTTTTTTTTTCTTCCCTGTGCCCATCCTGGGGCCTTAGCACTGTCCCTGAGGGTTTTTTTTTGTTTGTTTTTTTTGTTCAAGCCTAGTGTTCTACCTTGAGCCATAATTCCACTTTGGCTCAGAAAGTTCCAGCTTTTGGTAGATAATTGGAAATAAAAATCTTACAGACTTTCTCCTGTGCTAGCTTGGAATCCAAGTTCCCAGATCTCAGCATCCTGAGTACCTAGGCTTTCAGGTGTGGGCCACCAGAGCCTGGCTGAAAATTGATTCTTGATTTGATGACTAAAGAAGTGACTCAGTTTAGGAACATTTAGTGTATGAAAATCCCCAGCCAACCAGAAATCAAATATAATTTATATCACTATAAGAATTCTACTTTCAAATATAAGATTTTGCTTTCTAGGAGGAGGAGGGTCAGGAGGGAAAAAACTGGGGGGAAGTGAGGGTAGGGATAATACTATTCAAAAAGAAATGTACTCATCACCTGACTTATGTAACTACAACCTCTCTGTACATCACCTTTATAATAAAAGTTAAATAAATAAATGAATTCATCATTATTTGTTTTTGAGATCAGGATCCATTGTATAGCCTTGCTTGGATTATGGTGTATCCCTATACTCAACTTCAAATTTTGCTTCTTTAAATTAAAAATACCCTATATAGTGAGGTTTGTATTAAATGACAGAAGAATGTAAATTATAGTGGAATTGCTAGGCCACACCTAAGGTACATTCTTTCTTCCAAAGGTATGTTTGTCTCATGCATGTTGCCTTGACATAACTAGACTTGTGCTTGGTGGCAAAACTACCATTTTAATAGTCAGTTCCTTGGATGAATGTGACTACACTACAGCAGCAAAGTGACTTGTATGTAGAATTCCATCCTTGCTATGGCAGGAAATAAAAACTTGGGTTTTGTATTTCCTGCAATAAGGGATCTGCTTGTTTTCTCAGTATATGTCTTCTATATTCCTTAAAATACTGGTGCTTGGTCTAATTCTTCTCTCCATTCACTTTCCATTCTTGACAAAGTAATATAGTTCTTTTATAATTTGAAATTTGATGCTTGGGTATAGAGGACAAGGAGGATTTCTCTGTTAGTCCACTTCTTTTAAGACTACCCTGGTTTTTGTGGCCTTTGTTAAAAGAGTTGGCCACTTCAGTATCACATTCATGAATACAGTTTATACCAGCCTGACAGGAACTAAGATTAAGAGTTTGGAGATTTTTGTCATATGGCAAGAAGAACTAGTTCTTACTTATAATATTGACCTTTCAGTGGTGTTCACATTGTAAGGATCATAGAGATGATGTTTTCCCGTTCCCTCACACAAGCGGAAACCATGACTCTTGAGTATTACCCGGTTCACCCAAAATTATAAAGCTGGCTTGTGCCAGCTCTGGCTTGTGGCAGAACCTAATTTTCTCCTTCCCAGTCTGTGTTTATGGCACAGTGCTGCTTTTGTTCTGATCTGCTTATTTAATTTTTCTTTAAGTTAAATTTTCCCTTTTCTAATACTAAGCTCAGTTTTGTAAGCCACAAGACAGATAACTCACTACTGAACATTTTGCAAATGATCCTTTCTTTAGATCACTTCTTGTGATTCAGTGGGCTCTCACTGGCTTCCCCAAGGGAAAAATGTGTTCATTTAGTGGCATGTCTGACTTTTCCTCCTGCACTGTAATTCACGTAATGAAAGGTTCTTTCATAATGTCCCCGTACAAGAGGCAGAGATGTAAGTTGAGACCCTTCAAAAATGAACAGTATATACAACCTTATCACACAGCTTCCTGACTAGTTGGTGTGTGTCTAGGTTTCTAGCTTGATATTTTGCTGATAGACTTTTGCTTGATACATTTTGTTTGTCTTTTTCCCATGGGATATATTATACCCAGTGTCTATTAATTAAAAAAAAAACTTCTTCTTCACAGAGTTTCAACTTACATTTATATATTTCCCCTAATATTTTCTGAGAAGAATCTTCTGGGTAAATAATTTCACACCTACTTCTCTCCTCTCCCCTATTATTGACAGAATAAAAATAATTGCCAACTGCTAGAAAAGGAAAAAGCCTCCTTTTTAGTTTTCTGTGTAATTTGTAAGATATACAAGTCTAACTGGGTTGATACACTCATATCTTTCATTCATTAGATTTTCTGTAATGCTTTACTAATGGAATAGACATTTTCAGCACTCATAAGTCTTAAGAAAATTGTCTCGTGTCTTTTACTTGGTCAGAGTGTGCTTTGTCCATTCATATCAACAGACCCAGCAAAGTGTCTGGCAGATACCAAGTTCTTAATAAATGCTCATACTAGTCTCCTAGGTTCTTTTCATGTTGTTTGCCCTCTTTTGTTTTGGTTAACCCAAGTACATATATCCTGTTCAAGGTTTGTCTGTAAACTTTGTCTTATTCTAATACAGAAAGACCTTTCATTTCTTGGACCTGTTATACTTCCAGGAGTGTGTGTGTGTGTGTGTGTGTGTGTGTGTGTGTGTGCACATGCGTGCCATGTGCTAGTTCTGGGGTTTAAACTCAGGGTCTGGGTGCTGTTGCTGAGCTTTTTTGGCTTAAGGCTAATGCTTTACCATTTGAGCCACAACTTTACTTCCAGCTTTTTTTTTTTGTGGTAAATTGGAAATAAGAGTCTCTCAGGCTTTCCTACTTATGTTGGCTTTGAACCATGATCCTCAGATCTCAGCCTTCTGAGTAGCTAGGTTTACAAGCATGAGCCACCAGTGCCTGGCAGACAAATTGTTTTCATCTGTACCCAGAAGTAAACTGCTTAGCATTGGCATGATGCCAAAGAAATACTTGTTTGATTCATGGTAATCTCATATATTCTATAAAAGCAAAAATTTATAATAAATCTGGTTATTAATTATCATTGTAGGTTTGTTGGGAGATAAAATAAAATGAAGAAAAACATCTAGATATCACTCTCATCCATAGGCTAATCATTCTAATTTTTGAGTAGGGGATTATCTAGGGATAAGGTCCACTCTTTAGAAGACTACCCACTCACTCACTCATCAGGCTTCTGAGATTTTTTATTGTATGTGTTTTGGGGGGAGTTAGAATAAAGGAAGCAATGAAATGTGATCTTGGCTTAAGGAAGACAATGAAATGTTTTAGGTCCACAAAAAAGCACTTTGCCAGTAACATGTTTTAGTATCTGTAACATTTTGGGGAAAAAGGAATTAATTTAGAAATTAATTTAGGAATTAATTTAGAAAGAGCGATACTATTTCTTTGACTTGCTTTTATTTTCTCTGGCTTGAAGTACCTTAGAAATATTATTTCTCTAATAGCAGAAATGATGGTCATGACAGATTAGCTAAACTGATGTTTCTTCTGATAGGATTATTGGGCTTCTTACATATTTGGAGGATGGAATTTAGATTTTAAAGTTTTGGTAATTTTCAGAATATGCTCGGAAATGAAATAAAATAGTGACTCTTTTTTTTTTTGTTGTTTGTTTGAGAAGAATCTTGTTTGGCAGCTCAGGTTGGATTTGAACTCAGGATCTTCCAGTCTTAGCTTCCTAAGTACTGGGATTACTGGCATGTGTCACCATGCCAGTATATATGGAGAGAGAGAGAGACAATTATATATATATATATGTATACATATATATATAGAGAGAGATAGGAGATAGCTAGCTAGCTAGCTAGACAGATGATAGAGAGATAGAATGTGTGGTATGTCTGTGTATGTATCTGTGTATCTGTGTGTGTGTGTGTGCATACTGGGGATTGAACCAAACTTTGCACATGCATGGCAAGTGCTCTACCACTGACCAACCTTTTATAGTTTTTATTTATCCAGTCTTTTATGGAAAAAATTATTTGGTGACATTTTGGCAGATTCTGTGGTTTAACTCAAAGTAATACCTGTTGAATTTTTTTAGGCGGTAAATGTATTAAATTTTACCTTGACAATATGTCTCTAAAAAGTATTTATGGGGAGTTACTGTTTAATAGGCATGAGATTTCACTTTGGAAAGCTAGAAAAGTTCTACAGTTGAGTTACATTGACAGTTGCATAAAATAAATATTTTGAATGCTATCAAACTGTACTCTTCAAAATGATTCATATGGTACATTTCAACATGGATATTTTCCTATAATATAAGTGGAAAAAATGAAAGAGAAAACTGGGTTATCTGTGTGTTGTTGCTTTCTGTGATTTTATGTTGGTGTTGAATGACAAGAGCTAACAGAGCCCATGTTAAGGTTTGTTGAGGCAGATTTGGAGGACTAACTCTAGAGTCAGAATGCCTCTTTCATGCCCTGAACATACTATTCATATGCTGGGTGACCTCAGGTAAATTGTTTATCCTTTCTGGGCTCCAGTCCCCCCATAGTGAAGTAGAGATAATTCATTATGAGGATTAAGTGATACAGGTTCTAAATAGCATTGTGGATATAAATGTATCTATCAATGTAAGCATAAATTGAACTTTTGTCATCGTTGTTCTTGTTAAAGGTGAAAGAAATGGGAGATTATTTTAAACAACACCTTTTACAGTCCAGACACAGAGGAGCATTTGAGCTGGCGTATACTGGTTTTGTGAAACTCACTGAAGTACTAAACAGGTAAAACAAACATCCTTTTGTGTGGTATATTTTTTTTTTAAGAGAATGTACAAATCATGTACTTGGAGTAGAATTTAGTTGTGCCTTTTGATGTGAAAAGAATAAAGAATTGGCTGGCTACAAAGCTCTTGGAAGAAATGGTTTTCTTAGGTTTCGTTATATGATATACTGTAGATGATTGAATGAAATGTCCAAAACTAGTTGCTCTCTCATTGAAAGGTGATTTGAAGTGAACTAAAAAAAATTTACTAAAAATAGCTGTGAAATTACTATTTCTTTGCTTTGAATGAAATGAATGTTTTGTGTGTTTGAAATGAACTTGGCATTTGAATAAAATAAGCCTGGAGTTTGGGGATTTGTATTTATTACAGAGAGAAAACATGAATTTTGTCTTCTTTTCCCCTATAATTTCATTTTATAGAAAATTCTTAAAATAACAGCAAGTAGTCAAAAAGTATAATTTTTTGCCCTTACCTTAAAAAACCATATATTTAGCTTAAATATATGTTTTTTTTAAACATTATAGGTGCTGGTAATTTCATTCATTCATATAATAGATCTCCTCCAAAGAACTTGTGAGGAAACCTTAAATTACTTAATGACTAAGTGTTCATGGCAAGTGTTCTCTAAATAAGAGGTAGAAGTTTCCAGGAAAACATTTCCATTGCCTGGAAACTTTTTGAAATGAAGCAGCATATTGCCAGCCTTGTAGCTTCAGCAAACATTTTATTTTGATCTATTAAGACATCTACAGCTTGAATATTTTTGAAACATTTTTTCTCTTTTAGTTAAAAAAGTTTTAAAATATCTTGAAAGTTGTGAGCATTAAATATTATTTTAAAAATGTGACAGATATTAAAATATTGATCTTCAAAATATTTTGTTATGTTTTCAACTCAGTTTCCAATGTAGACCTGACTTAAGGATATTTTTTGTCATAATGCAGTAGACTCCATTCCCTTCAAATCAATGAAACAATGTATTTTGAATTTAGCAGTTTATGGTGCTGTGCTTTAGAAAATAGAATATGTCTTCATGAGACATAATTTTAGAGCTTATATTTTAGTTTGTGTAATAGCAGGTATAAAGTATATAAAAGGTATGTCATGGCCTCTGACTGGCAAGAATAGATACTGGTTATATGTACCTAGCATCCCTATATGTCTGACTATATTTTGTTGGGGTCCTACTTGGAAAGTAAAATGGACATATTTTCGTAAGATAAAGTTGCCCAAATTTGAATGACATTTAAAAAATCCTGTAGCAATGAACAGAAGAGAGAGAAAACAGCAAGGATAGGCTAGTAAGTATTTATGGAGGAGGCAGAATTTATACTCAAGCACGAGTAATGTTTAAGTATCAAGGAAGATTTGTGAGTATGAGGACTAGTACTAGATAGGTTGAGGCCTAATTTTGAAATATACTGAAAGATCTGTGTAATAGGGATGGAGAGAAAGCATCAAATGTTTATTACCAGGCTGGAGACATGGCCTAGTGGCAAGAGTGTTGCCTCGTATACATGAGGCCCTGGGTTCAATTCCCCAGCACCACATATACAGAAAACGACCAGAAGTGGTGCTGTGGCTCAAGTGGCAGAGTGCTAGCCTTGAGCAAAAAAAAAAAAAAAAAAAAAAAAAAGAAAGAAGAGGCCAGGACAGTGCTCAGGCCCTGAGTCCAACCCCCAGGACTGGCAAAAAAAAAAAAAAAAGTTTATTACCAGAACTAGATCTTAGATGGTATGATAGAATAGAAGAATAACAGTGTGGTCTGTAACTCAAGCTCTTAGTTTTATGTGTATCACCCATTCCATTTATTTTCAGTGATATTATGCTAGAATTAACCTCCTTAGATCTGATCTCTAAAGGAGGAAAAATAATATTTGCCTTATTGGTAGTCAGATCTCTCTGGCTTTTATTGTACAGATCAAGTAAAATTGGTATTTATGAAGACTATTTTATGGAATAGAATTTCCTCCTAATGTAAAATATGAGATTATGGAGTTTGTGAGTAGTTTCTAGTTGGAAGTATTAAGTTAGGTAACTTGCAATGACAGCTTATCAACCACATATCACAAATATCACATCTTTCCAGTTAACATTTAGCTTCATTGAGTAACAACTACACACATGATAGATTGAACTATTAGGAGGAAGGCCATGGATATTTTATTAGATTTCATGATTTTTTTTTTGTGCTAAGAATTAGTTCAGGGCAGTTCTTCTCTTTGAGATGTTTACTGAATTCAGTTGGTAACATCCAGCTAGCTGATAAGCCAGTCAAGAACTATCCAAATCAGCTGCACTTACATTTCTAGTACCTTGGTGGATGATGGCTAGAAGATTGGACCTGGTTGGCACTATTTGTGGCCTCTTTTTCAGCATAGCAATCTTGAGCTTCTTCTATGTAACTGAGCTTCTTCTATGGCTGCAGGCCTCCCCATAAAGGATAATCCAACAGAAGCAGGTAGAGCCTATCTGTTTGCTACTGACCTACCCTGGGAAATCTCACAGCATTGTTTCATTTATATTTTTTGGATTATAAATGAGTCTGTAGGCTCAACTGGGTGTAGTTCATCTTTTGGTGGTTAAGTAGCCAGATTGTATTGTAGAAATGTATGTGGATGGGAGATAACTTGGCCAACTTTGAATCTGCCTCATGAACAGATTGCAAGTGAATGATTAAGGTTACCAGGGAGTCTGTGATTATTTCTCTGGGTTAGGATCCAATGAGAACAAAAATGGGATTGATATTACCAATGCCAGGGAAATTTGGCTTTTTTTCTAAGGAAAGAGGTAATTGGTTTGATAAAGACGAATGAGTTTATGTTACAGGTATTCAGTGTGAGATAATGTTGGCATATCCTAGTGAAAATATTTGCCAGCGGTTGGAGTACCAGATTAGGTGATCAGCATAACCAGATAGAGATTTTTGAGTTGTCTTTATAATCATTATTAGTAGGGTTGAAGTCTTTAGGGGAGTGCAGAAAAGAAAAATATAACAGAGGACCAAGGCAGAGGCTTTGAGTCACTGTGTAATGATGCAGTTGAAGGTGCTTCAGATAAGAAGGATAGGAAGACCAGGAAAGGCCTAGTGCCTGGTCTCACAGCTACTTCGAATCTACTTTAAAGATCTCATGGTTGTCACTATTGGCTTTTGACCAATCTCCTCTGAGTTCTCGGATGTTGCTTCCAGACCAAGTGGTTCTTCATCCCTTTGGAAACATTTCAAATCTACTGAACAAAATGTTTTGCACAGAACATCTTCAACAGTGTGTGTGGCTTTCTTTTGTTTGGTCTTTATTTTTTAAAATAAAATTGTTTCTCTTGGACTCCTTTTGAAAGCTTTTCATAAGCTCTTAAATTATGAAAAAGTTGTTTAGGGATACAACATTTAAAAAGTTTGCAAAAAAGTCTGGATGTTCATGCACACACAAAAAACACACAGCAATAGAGGCCAAATTTTGCCCCCCCATCTTAAACTACAGCTGTGTTAAGGAAGGAAGCACTTACAGAGATTAATGGATAAATGACTGAAAAGTTAAACATGAGCAGCATCATTTAATTTGGTTTTTAGTAGGATTATTCAAAATGTTTTCAAATATAAATTAACTTCATTATTAATCATCAAATAATAGACAAAAATGGAAAAGTCACTGTTCTATTTTCCTGGGAAATTTTTTGAGAGCAATACTTGTATACACCAAACACAAGCAATATGTTGAGTTAATTTTCTGTAATTTGATTTTCATGGTCATTTCTATTTGGGATTTGATGAAATATTAATGCTCTCCTTAAAAATATAGCATTATAGGATAGAGAAATATAACAGTAATCTGTGACTCAAATTCTTAATTCTAGGGGCTGGGAATAAGGCCTAGTGGTAGAGTGCTTGCCTCGCGTACATGAAGCCCTGGGTTTGATTCCTCAGCACCACATATATAGAAAAAGCCTGATGTGGCGCTGTGGCTCAAGTGCTAGCCTTGAGCAAAAAAGAAGCCAGTGACAGTGCTCAGGCCCTGAGTTCAAGCCCTAGGACTGGCAAAAAAAAATCTTAATTCTATGTTTATCTATTCTGTTTATTGGTAGTGAGATTGTGCTAATGTTAGCCTCTGAGCTCTTTATCTCTAAAGAAGGAAAATAACACTTACCCTACTGTCAGATCTCCCTGGCTGAATTACTCCAGCCTGACATGGTGGTACACACTTGTAATCAGCAGAGCCTCTAGCATCTTTCTCAAAAAAACCCCAAACAACCTGGCTGTAGATGTGATAGAGTGCCAGTTGTGAGCAAGCAGCTGAGTGTGATGCCCTGAGTTTAAACTCCAGTACTAAAAAGCCAAAGCAAAACATAAACAAAATCAAAACCATGATTATCTATCTGTGCATAATTGCCCACCTAAGCATTCAATTGTTGTGGCTAAGTACATTAAAGTTTCTGATTAATTTTGTAACTACTTGTTTATTGTCTGTGACTTTAGCATTTAAACTTGGCTTTTCACTTTAAATGAACAGAATCCTAAATTAGAATGTTAAGTTTGCGGACTTTATTTGTCTAACCATAAATTAGAAGACAAACTAGTTGGCTATAGTTTTAAATCTTGAAGGAGCATTCGTGAGTACTTTCTAATATTTTCCTCTTCACAGTTTTTAATTGCTCTGCTCATTAAAGTGTGGCTTATTCTGAATCTTAAGATTTCAGACCCCAGTCCCAAACTCCAGGAGTCCCAAGTTAGATCCAGCCATTTGTCCCCATATGCCAAATGAAGAGACATGGTGAAGGACAGAGAAAAGAGATTTATTTCATGGCTGTCATAGAAAGACAGCACTTCAGTACATCTTTAGCCATTTTCTAGGGTATAGACATTGGCTTCAGGTTAAATAGGAGGAATTGGGGCAGGAGGTAAGGAAGGTATGCATAGTTAAAACAGTCCCATGTCATTGATATGGCCTGGTAGACCATTATTTCAGTCTTTGCCTTTGGAAGAATTCTGAAATTGTTTTTACCTTCTTACTGGAATAGGGCAGGATAAAGGTGATCTCATGAGTTTTTGGCAATTTAAGATGATGAGAAGAAGGCATTACTTGTTTGAGTGGCAGTTTGTCTACCATAGAAGATGCTTATCATTGAATTTGCTCTTTCTTGGACCCCAAGCTGATTGCAGAGTTGACTGTAGCAGAGACCAGCTCAGATCAAAGGCCTGGATACACAAAGTTGGAAGTAATTAACAGGACCCCACAAAAATATTTTTTAAGTTGCCTCTTAGAATTTTATAAGTATTTATTGTAATAATTGGGATAATTTTTATATTACTGGTTATAAAGAAAGCTGTTGACATTTAGCAATTTTTGTCATAAAATAATAGTGTGAACTCATGGATATCAACAAATATGCTAGACAGAATGATTTAAAATGCATTTAAACTTTTATCAGTAATATTAGCCACTATGATTCAAATCCAGCCAGAAAAAAAATCACTTAACAACTGAAATATAATAGTAAAAAATAATTTCTTCTACCTTTTCTGAGAATGAAAAAAATATCTAATTAAAATGTAATTGAGTAAGATGTGAATGTAATATTTGAGATTGGGGGGAAAGTCAGTCAACTCCTAAAGAAAGGATTGTCTAAACATTGTCTAAACTTTTATTAATGTTTCATTTGACAAATGTATCTAAAGAAGATACTTAATTCTTGCTGAATATCCTCTAAATTTTATTTCAAATATTAAGAATTAAATGAAGAATAAGTTATAAGGCCTCTGGCTCATACATTCTTATAGAGGAAGATTCTTACAATTTTTTCTTTTTTATAGTAGATTAAGAGGCTTGGGGAAAGTAGACTATCTTACAGTTTATTAGTTTGTTTCTGCTGGTTCTGGGGCGTGAACTCTGGGTCTGGGTGCTATTCCTGAGCTCCTTTTACTCAAGGCTTAACAATCTGCCAGTTGAGCTGTAGCTCCACTTTGGCTTTTTCTATGATTAATTGGAGATAAGAGTCTCATAGACTTTGCTGCCCAGGCTGGCTTCGAACCACAATCCTCAGATTCCAGCCTCTTGAGTAGCTAGGATTATAGGCGTGAGCAACTGGTGACCAGCTTAAGGTTCTTTTTTTTTTTTTTTAATTTATTGTGTCTTTGGTTAATGATTTACTAAGGACCCTTGAAATCCTATTTTTGAGGCTACTCTTACAGTTAAGTCTGGAAAATTGAACATCGGTTTCAACATCTTTATAATCATACATTGTCATTTTAGATTCAAAAACAAGATGACCTTGTTTTCAGTGAATAACCCTATCCTAGCATTTTTTTTTTTTTTTTTTTTTTTTTTTGGCCAGTCCTGGGCCTTGGACTCAGAGCCTGAGCACTGTCCCTGGCTTCTTCCCGCTCAAGGCTAGAACTCCGCCACTTGAGCCACAGCGCCGCTTCTGGCCGTTTTCTGTATATGTGGTGCTGGGGAATCGAACCTAGGGCCTCGTGTATCCGAGGCAGGCACTCTTGCCACTAGGCTATATCCCCAGCCCCCTATCCTAGCATTTTTAGTAAAGTTTTTGAGATACTAATATTATTTTTTTCTCCTTGATCTCAGGGAAATTATATTAAATATTAAGAAAAAAAACTACCCTACCAATCATTATTAATCCACCATATCTTGTTCTTCTCTTTATGGACCTCGTGGTTGGTAATTTCATTTAGATTTGATCATTGTTATTGCCTGTGCCTGCAGCTAAGGCTTCCAAATAGCTTCTGATATTTCAGCCTGCAGTCAGCCTCAACAAGATGTGATAGCTGGTGAGGGAGGTTAAGATGGCTTTAGTTGATAATGTCGATTTCTCACTGGCTCTCATTTGGGAAAAATCATTTTTTCAGGTTTAATGTTTCAGTATGTTTTAAGATTATGTTTCTGTTTTCAGATGTGCCATGTACATACCCAGCCTTCCTGTATATATCTGTTTGTATTTAGTTTAATTGAAATAATAAACACAAGTCTTGGAATAATAAACATAGTACTTGACCAAAGAAGGAGTGGAGAATTTAGTTTATAAAATAATTGGGGATGTGAAAAAAAATCTCAAGTTAGGGAAGATACCATACTGAGAGAGTTTAAGGAAATGAAGATAACATTTCTTAATTAACAATGCACACATAATATAGCCAATCAGAACTCAACACACAATTGCTGTGTTACCCTTTGGGTAGATGGATAAAGCCATTGGAAATCGACTTTGTAGTCAGGGAATCAGATTTATTGGCATGAAATAGTCTAATGACCAATTAGTGGGGTATACCACATATGTAATTTGATTTTGTTCTATGGGTTTTATGCTTATCTTCAAATACTTATCCTCTGTGAGTGAGATAGCACTGTGGATAGAAGTTAGACTAATCTGTTTATGGAAAAATAATTTGCTCCAGTGGTGCTCAAGACAGCACAAAGCCTGAACACCCAGTTCTAGCCTGATTGTTCATTTCTGTCACTTTTAGTAGGGGTTCAGGCTGTGCCACTTAAGTATAGCAAAGCAGTAAGAAAAAACTGCCAATATCTTTCCTGTGGACTTTTAATTTTTTTTCTTTTTTTAGTGTAAGGCCCTTTCTTGATTGTGGTGAAAAGGAAAATCAGAGTTATTTTTTTTTTAACTCTCCTGTATAGAGAAAAGAATATAGGGTTATGAATTCAAGCAAGTTGTACCTGCCAAGCTTGTTAACAATTAATCAGGCCATTTAACCTCCCTAGAATGCTGTATTCTCTTTTCACAAAAGAAGAGATTGGCTTTAAGCTTCTTTCCACTTTGAGCACTCTACTTACTGTATAGTGCTGCTTTCTAATTTCTGAGTGGGGATTTTGTGTATTAAAGATTGTGGAAGCCCAATACCAGTGACTCATGCCTGTAATCCTAGCTGCTCAGGATGTTGAGATCTGAGGATTGAGGTTCAAACCTAGCCTGGGTAAGAAAGATTGTGAGATTCTTATCTCCAATTAACCTCCAGAAAACCAGAAGTGCTGCTGTGGCTCAAAATGATAGAGTGCTAGCCCTGAGCACAAAAGCTCAGAGAAAGTGCCCAGGCTCTGAGTTCAAGCCCTATGACAAATTAAAAAAAAAAAAAAGAAGACCATGAGAAAAATATATTTTAGTAAGTTTCCTTTGAAACTGGTAGACTGATCTGACAGGAATATCTTGTAGATAAATAATAACCTTGAATTCTTAGTAAGAAATATAATTTTGATATACTCAGATGCTAAAGACACCTGATATTTTGTAATAGCTTGGCAGAATAGTTGAGTAAAACAGAAGAGCCTTCAGCTAGAGGACATCTGCTCTTTTAGTGAAGAGCATTCACTAATACCAGCAAGATACTGGAATTTCCCGCATCTGTGGTTGATGACTGCATAGAGTTGGCATGAAGAACCAGGAACTGCTTCTTCATTCTGGAACCTTTCCCTTTTCCTTACTGACCTTTGGGCTATGTGATGAGGAACCAAAACAAACAACTAGGGTTTGCTGCATTGTTCTTGTGAGCCTTGCATGGTTCCATTTTTACCTCTCAATTCTTTCATTATCATAAACACCAGCAACACTGGAGTTTTGAAATCACTTCCTTATAAAGTAATCTTTCCTTACTGGGCAGGAGACAGAAGGTTCATTGAAGGTTCTGTGTTGAATAGGCACAGTGACCTCACCATTGAGTAGTCTTTCATTTTTACACCTGCCTTTTTGCTTTGGTGCCCACTTGAAGGTATAGCTAATTAGTGTAGCAACTGGAGCTAACATTGATCGGTTCTTCTTTAATCAATGATTCAATAAATGGTATTTTAAGAAATGATGTGTGTGTGTGTGTGTGTGTGCGCGCGCGCGTGTGTGTGCGTGCTGTTCGGGGGCTTGAACTCAGGGTCTGCTCTGTCCCTGAGCTTCTTTTGCCCTAGCCTAGTGTACTACCACTTGAGGCATAGTTCCACTTACAGCTTTTTCTGAGTAGTTTATTGGAGATAAAAGTCTCACTGACTTTTCTGCCTGGGCTGGCTTTGAACTGTGATCCTTAGATCTCAGCCTCCTCAATAACAAGGATTACAGTCATGAGCCACTAGTGTTTGGCTAACGAATGATTTTTTGAGTCCAGATGTTGTTTTGTATAATCTGTCTTTGACCACAAGGCTTATTTCATGATAGACCACAAATGCCATGAACCCACAGACAATAACTACAGCCTTAAGCATAAGCCTTTTGTGAGACTACCAGTAAGTGTTGGGAGAGCATTTTCATAAAAACAAACCAACTCAAGGTACTTATGTATTTTAGAATCATTGCCTTCTCTAGTTGTATCTATACCTCAGGAAGTAGTATCTTTTTGACTTTTTTGTTTTTGAAAGGGGGGCAGTTATTGGGATTTAACTGAGAGCCTCATACTTGCTTGACTGATGTGATATGCACAGTCACATATCTCCAGTCCTACTTTTTGTTTTGTTTTTGGTAGTATGGTGACTTGAACTCAGGGCATATTGTCCACTCAAGGCTTCCACTCTATCAGTTGAGCCATAGTTCCAGTTTAGCTTTTTAGTTGGTTAATTAGAGATAGAGTCATGGACATTTCTGTCTTGAACAGAGATCTTTAGAACTCATACTCCGGAATAGCTAGTATTACAGGTGTGAGCTACTGTTACGAAGCCCAACCTTACTTTAAATTTTGAGAATTAGATAAGTAGAGAATGTACTTGGTAGCTATTAGAGACTAAGACAGAGGTCCTTTTGTTGAGCTGTCAACCATAGGTGGTGGTGGGAAGAATAATTTTTTTTTTTTTTTTTTTTGCCAGTCCTGGGGCTTGGACTCTGGGCCTGAGCACTGTCCCTGGCTTCTTTTTGCTCAAGGCTAGCACTCTGCCACTTGAGCCACAGTGCCACTTCTGGCCATTTTCTGTATATGTGGTGCTGGGGAATCGAACCCAGGGCCTCATGTATATGAGGCAGGCACTCTTGCCACTAGGCCATATCCCCAGCCCCGGAAGAATAATTTTTAATGCTGTGAATGAAGGAAGAAAGAAAGGATAGAAGGAATTGAAGGAAGAAAACAGGAGGAAAAGGGGTGGGGAGGAAAGAAGAAAGAAAGGAAGGAGTGCTTGATGGGAGGTAGGACATGTACTGACAATACTGTTTGACGTGATGTTGGGATGGTGTCTATTTGGATAATAAACAGTTGGAAATACAGCCATAAGATTAGGAGAGGGATCAGAGATGGAGATGAGGAACTGGGGACCCTCAATCCTTTTAATACTGAAAGCATAGCATTCTGGGAAACCCCACAGCCTCTGTGATACAGGGACTTTGGCTGGAGGAATGCATTTGAAAGCCAAACAGGAAATACTTGAAGCTATGCGTCTGGAGAGGATATCTTTTTTTTTTTTTTTTTTTGGCTTGGACTCAGGGTCTGAGCACTGTCCCTGGCTTCGTTTTGCTCAAGGCTACTAGCACTCTGCCACTTGAGCCACAGCGCCACTTCTGGCCATTTTCTGTACATGTGGTGCTGGGGAATTGAACCCAGGGCTTCATGTATATGAGGCAAACACTCTTGCCACTAGACCGTATCCCCAGCCCCTGGAAAGGATCTCTAAAAGAGCCTTAAGAGAGATAGAAACATGCTATAATCTTAGATGAAATGTTTTAGTTTTACCTATTGGAAAAACTGAGAAACATCGGTCATTTGAAACTTAGTTTCTAACCCATGTTCAGCCAAGTAATACTGTCCATGAACTTATACTGTTATGGGCTTTTAATCCTATACTTGGTTTTGTTCTCAAGTCCAGGAAAAAAAAAGTTGTCTTTTGGGACATTATTTAGGCAACTAGAGTTGATTTTGATGGTCTATTTGGAGACTCTAGTAGAAAAAACCTTCACGCAAATAGTTGGGATGTAGAGATTTGCTGAGTCTGATTCAGAAAACCAAGGAGCTGAGTCACATGTTGGCCGTAGTGGTGGCACTTATTGTCACTAAAGAAGCACTTGTACTTTCTTTTCTTTGTCAATCTGGTTTGTTAGAATGTCACAGCCAACTGAGTTGGTTAGTTACAGATCATTTATTCAACTATTTTTAAGCTCTGTGTTGGGTGCCAGACCCTGTTCTAGGTGCTGTGAATAGAAAAATGGACAGGATAGAATATCTGTTATTTTGTGTAATTTTTATTTTAAGGGGCATATAGAAAGTCATTAGCTATCAAATAGCAGTATGTACTTTTGTGTGATAAAATTTGATGATAAGAAAAAGTCTTTCCTCTTATACCAAAGTGTTATGTAATAAGAGGTCTGAATGGTGAGAAGCCTCAGCTTTTGGGGGACGAGTTTTTCAAATAATATGGCTAGCCAGTGCAAAAGTCCTGAGTACTCAAGAATAGAATGGGGTATGATAAAGTTGAATGAGGTTGAATAAAGTATGTCCAAATACATACAGTTTTGTGTTTACAAGGAATTTTGGTCCTTCTTGCCCTAAACCCTAGAGAGATGGGTAATGTACAGATGTTAGTAGTCATCCTAATCCAGAGTCTCCCTTGTTTCTCTGTGCCCATGGCAAAGTGCAAATTGGAAACTAAACAATCAAGTGGTTCTTCAGAAAAGCTGCTTTGGTCCTGGCGAATTCCAGGGCAGAACAAGGAGGTCTGGACCTTCTGGAATAGGAGAGATAGTAGGCGTGCTTGTAACATTGCCCAGAGCTGCTTCCTGAGGTTTCTGGATCTTGAGCAGTAAGCAGAGAAGGCTCTTTGGGGGCGTTTGCCAGCCTTGACTTTGTAGAACATTCTCTGGCTTCATTTTGAAATTCCCCAAATTAACAAGGAGCATTTGGTCCTTAGTGTGCAATACTTGAGGGAATAAATAGGCCTGGCTAAATGTTTATAGTTAAAATAGCCAAGAATCTAAATCTGGGACCTTGGCTTAAGAAATGTTTCCCAGTCATTTTATCTACTACTGGCTCAACCCCATGTGGGCCTTCTTCCATTCTATCTGCACAACCTTCAAAGTTTACCTCAAATTCTTCCTCTTCTACTACACTGTACCAACTCCATACATCTTATATCTGGCAGTTACTTACATAATGGGAAACTTAGAGATAAGTAAAAGTCCTTGTGAGATGCACTATTAAAAAAAATTTGATCAATTTGAATGAGAAGGGTTATGTCTAGAGACCAAAAGTTGAGACTGGAGTGTTTTTGATATGTGTGTATATGTGCATGTATGTTGTGTGTTACTTATAGAAACTAGCAAAGAGAATAGAAGGTCTATATAGAAATTTGGAAACGTTATGTTTATATGGGTGACCTATCAAGAATTTGATCAAGATGGAAGAGAAGTTAGATCAAGCTTGGTTAATAATCATGGGCATTGTTACCTCATACACAGAAGAGTAATACATGGTGAGATACACTCTCATCCCAGACCTACCAGCCGTCTAAGCTCTTTGTGTGCCAGTTGAAGCAGACCCAAAAGTAGCCATGTTGGGGTGTATCACTGAACTGGTATACTAGTATTTCAGTGTACTTGATAAAAACAAAGGAAGTTAGAAAGTGCCTCATCTCCTGCAGTTCCTTTTTCTCTTAGTTTTTTCTTTTTTCTCATAGTGAATTCTTACAGGAGACTTGACCTTAGACTGCAGTATTACTTATAAGCCAGCTGGTCCTAAAGTGGGGAAAAATAAAAGTAAATGAAATTCATGTGTAACATTAGCTTCAGTAGTGTTTTATTTCTTCACTTCTGTAACTCTCAATTTTTCTTGGATGGTTAGAGCACCAAAAAATAACTCTTCTTCTAATTCTGTTTTTCTTTTCTTGCCATCTCATTAAATGAACCCATATATGCTTTAAAAAATAATAGTGGTTCAAAAGGAAGAAGATAGTAATCTAATCTGTAACGGTCTCTAGCACTTGAATAATTGCTTTGAGGAATTCGGATTTCAGCTTTTGATTGGGAAACTATTAGGAGTACATACGTACACATACATACCACACACACATTTCATACATTTAAAAGTAGAGAAAAATAACAGAATGAATAGCCTCTATTCACCACCCAGATTTAGTAGTTATCAAAGTATTGCCACACTTGCTTCATCAGTCCTTCTGCATTTTTGTTTGCTGAAATATTATAAAATATATCTAGATTTGTGATTATTGCTTCTATGTAGTATTCATCTCTAAAAACATGGACTTTTTCTCCCATGTCTTCAATGCCATTGTCATATCATATAAATAAGTCATCTCATGTCTAGAGCATGTATAAATTTCCTCTACTATTTGGCAATATGTTTTTTTCATTTGACTTATTCGAATCAGGGTTTAAACAAGGTTCACACATTGGGTGGTTTTGTAATGTCTTTGATTCACTAATGGTTCAGACTTTTGAAAATTGTTTTGGTGGCTGAAGGAGTGGGTAGCAAAAAGAAAGGATGAAGTGATGGGCTTTAGATTATACTAGAAGGGTCTGTGGTTTTATAACATATGTACACGCATACACACAAACACACACACACATCTACATATACCTAAATTTGAATTGCTGTTTGAAATTAAATGGAAGTTAACTGTTTTGTAGCAAAGTAGAATTAAAAAAAAAAACACCTCAAAATGTGTTTCTAAGAATTCGCAGCACAAATTGGGAATTTATCTTTCTGCAAGCTTTCTTCTTTTTTTTTTAAATTTTTGTTTATTTGTTTTGGTTTTGTTGCCAGTCCTGGGGCATAGACTCAGGACATGAGCACTGTCCCTGGCTTCTTTTTGCCCAAGGCTAACACTCTGCCACTTATGCCACAGTGCTACTTCTGGCTTTTTCTATATATGTAGTGCTGAGGAATCGAACCCAGGGCTTCATGTATACGAGGCGAGCACTTTACCACTAGGCCATATTCCCAGCCCCAGCTTTCTTCTTCATTGAGAAAAAAAGAGTATTTTTTTTCCTTTGACCCATATCTGTTTATTTTTATACATTAATTTCATTTAAGTCTAGGTATTATCCTCTTAAGATAAATTTATCTACCTCACATTGAATATGCTATTTCTTCAGAAGTTGTGTAATCTGATAGGATATAAGTTAAAAAAATATTTAAAAAATTGAATGTTCTTAATTATTTTAGGATAACAGTATAGTCGAGCAAAAGCCTGTTTGCGTGGTGTTCATATAACTCCAAAGTATTTTTACCTCTTCCAAGATAACTTGTATTCTTAATATCTGTTGACTCTGGCTCAAAATTTTGGCCACATTTTGAGAGAGATGAAAGTAATTACTAAAGTATAATTTAATGCTGTATAATCTCTAAGTATAGAACATAAACTACAATAAACTATAAATTTATACTTTTTGTTGAAATATATGTGTTGATGCCAGGACTTGAACTTAAGATATTAGGCTCTTCCTTAACTTCCTTGCTCTCAGCTGGCACTTTACCATTTGAGCCACACCTCCAACTTAGTTTTTTACTAGTTAATCAGAGAGGGAATCTCACAGACTTTTTTTTTTGGCCTGGGTTGGCTTCAAACCTCAATCCTTCAGGTCTCATCTTCCTGAGTATTTAGGATTACAGATGTGATTCACTGCATCAACCAACTATATTTTGTCAATGTCAGTTGTACTTTTACCTTTTGATGCCTGATAATTTTAGATGTTTGTTATGTCTACCTTTTAGGTGCCCTAATGTGAGTCTGCAAAGGCTACCAGAACAGTGGTTGTGGAGTGTTTTAGAGGAAATTAAAAGCAGTGATCCTTCATCCAAACTCTGTGCTACAAGGCGCAGTGCTGGTATTCCATTCTACATACAGGTACTTCTTTATAAGGCCATAGTTGTTTTGTTTATTTGTCTTTCAACAATATATTCTAACCTTAATACATGAATGAGTATAATGTGAAATGGACATTAATGTCTTCTGAGTTTGTTTGAATGTGTGGACAAGATGTTCTGTGACAAATCTGTTCTTGGAAAAAGCTCTGTAAGAGGTCAATCTTGTAATATAAGCAGATGGTGGTATAGATTTCTGCCTGTGCATTAAGGTAGCAGACATCATTGTGGTTCATTCATTTCAGTGTAAAAAGTATACAAGTTTCCTTTTTCCCCCTACTAAATTACAATAGCCTTTTTCTCATTTGAAAACCCTTAAGACTCTGTAGGCAACTAGTGTTAAGGTTTTTTTTGAATCCTTCTATAAAAGATCATACCATAAAATAAATCTTTTTTTTTTTTTTATTGGTCATGGGGCTTGAAGTTGGGGTCCAGGTGCTGTTCCTGAGTTCTTTTGCTCAAGGCTAGCACTCTATCACTTGAGCCACAGTGCCACTACCAATTTTCAGGTGGTTAATCAGAGATAAGAGTCATATGGACTTTCCTGCCTGGGCTGTCTTTGAACCTCAAGCTTCAAATCTCAGCCTCCCGAGTGCTAAAATTACAGGCATAAGCCACCAGTGCCTAGCTTATAAAATGAATCTTGATAGTAGTCAACATTTACTAGTGGTTACTTCACATGTATTTTCTCATTTATCATCCATTACATATTCTAGATGAAGAAACTGTACTTTGTACAAGTTGACCTGACAAGGCCAGAAAGTAGTTAGAACTGAGCCAACCAGAGTCTTGAGCCTATAACTCCTAACACTCAACCCCCTCTTCATGTGAGGATTTTTGTGTCTAACTGCAATTTCTGAATAGAAGACACGTTAGACCTATTGTTTGCCCTTGTTTTTTATATTCGTACCTGAAAGATAATTCCATGTCAGCACACCTAGATAGTGCTGTTGATTGGTAAAGTATCTTTACGCCAAGTAGAAGACTATTATTTTCATGATCTTCAAGAATAAAAACCAGTGTTCATACATTACTAAGTTAGACCCCATCCTATTTCGTAAGTATAATAAAAGCAAAGAAGATAAATGAAATGACTATTCCTATTTTCTTAATTTCTCCCTCCTCTCCCCCCTTTATATTTTACTGGTCTTGAGGCTTGAGTTCAGGGTCTAGCTGCTGTCCCTTAGCTTTTTGCTCAAGTCTAGTAGGTGCTTTACCACTTGAGCCACGGTTCTACTTTCAGCATTTTTTTTTTATTTTTGGTAGTTTATTTGGAGATGAGAGTCTCATGGACTTTCCTGCCTAGACTGGCTTCAAACCACTATTCTCAAATCTCAGCCTCTTGAGTAGCTGGAATTACAGTTATGAGCCACCAGCGCACCCAGCTGAATTTTTTTTTCCTTTTTTGGTACTGAGGATTGGATCCAGGATGATGCACTTGCTAGGCAAGCACTTTGCCATTGAGCTACATCCCAGTCCCCAGCCAACTTTTATAATTCCCCAAGTTTCTTCATGATTTTGATGACATTGGGACAGCAGTTATAGAGGTTGTTGACAGGTCACTGGGCTAATTCTACTGGATGACTTTGATGACCTTCAGAAATTAACTCCTTCCTGATCTGACCCAATCTGTCATGGAGTGGTTCAATCTCTTGTAATTCCTTTGTCCTGGTGTGTTTATGTTAATTTTTCTATATGAGGGCAAATGTTATCACAAGGTCCTGTTGTATGTTTTTGTTGTGTCCTTATTATACCTGTCAGCTAGATTGGTCAGAGTAAGAGTGATCAGCAGGTGTACTTTCTTAGCTTAGCCTTGTTGGGCAAAAGTGCCATAACTTTGCTTGGTTCTTTGGGGGGTTGGGGGAAGAAGTGTGCTTCTCAGCAGATATTTCAGTAATTGAGTATAGCTTTCTTATTTATTTCAGTTGAGTAAATTCTAGATTATTAGAAATATCTTTTCAAACAGAATCCCATTTCTTTTAGCATGACTTAACAATATAGTTGTATTGTTCGTTTTGGTGGCAACCTGTGCTTAATGTTAGCTGTGGGGAAAACACTACCTACTTAGTTTGTGAACTTTTTGCATAAACAGAAATTTTTAAGGAGTCATAAAAATTATATAAATAAAACATAAGATATATGGTATATATACCATACTTATATGTGGTATGTGGTATGTATAACTTGTAAAAATAAATAATATGTATATGATACAGAAGACACTGAGTAACCAAAACTTTCTTTTGTGGAAACCAGTAGCTATATACTACAAAAAGTGGATGTAGAGGGAGGGAGTCTCAGAATGTGACTAAAGTGATTTTTGTTCTTTAACAGCTTTGTTGATATAATTCACTTAGGATACGCTTCACGTATTTAAAGTATATGTACGTCAATGATTAGTTTATTTACAGAGCTGTGCAGCCATTAACACAATTTAATTTTAGAACATCATGCAGCCTTCTTCAACTCCATTAGCACTCACTCCTGTTCCACTCTGCTTCTGCTGTTCCCAGCCCTAGGCAACCACTAATCTACCTTCTGTCTGTAGGTGATTTGTCTGTTTCGGACATTTCATGTAAATGGAACCTTATAGCATACTATATCTTTGGTGTCTGGCTTCTTTCACTTAGTATTAATGTCTCACGTATCAGTATTTCATTCTTTGTTGCCTCAAGTGGGGTAATAGCCATTTTTATGGGGTTTTTTTGTGTTTTTTTTTTTTTGCCAGTCCTGGGCCTTGGACTCAGGGCCTGAGCACTGTCCCTGGCTTCTCTTTGCTCAAGGCTAGCACTCTGCCACTTGAGCACCACTACTGGCCGTTTTCTATATATGTGGTGCTGGGGAATCGAACTCAGAGCTTCGTGTATACGAAGCAAGCACTCTTGCCACTAGGCCATATTCCCAGCCCCATTTTTATATTTTTAAAAAAAATATTGGGCTGGGGATATGGCCTAGTGGCAAGAGTGCCTGCCTCATATACATGAGGCCCTGGGTTCGATTCCCCAGCACCACATATACAGAAAATGGCCAGAAGTGGCGCTGTGGCTCAAGTGGCAGAGTGCTAGCTTTGAGCAAAAAGAAGCCAGGGACAGTGCTCAGGCCCTGAGTCCAAGCCCCAGGACTGGACAAAAAAAAAAAAAAAAAAAAAAAAATATATATATATATATATATATATATATTGCCAAAGTATTAGCCACAGTAAATAAACAGGTCCTTGATAATTCAAATGTAGAATCCCATTGGAATTTTCAGTGTTTCTTTTTTCTCATGGAGTTTTAAATATTCTAATATGATTGGTCTTTCAGGAGTACACTCTCTGAGAAAAATTAAATAGCTGGTCAATATCTAGGGAACTTCAAAAACCTTACAGAAAATTCCATTCATGAGTTTTTATTATTGTGTAAGAGAATTTTTTTTTTATTGGTATGTGTTACTGAAATTGTGAAGTGTTTGTTATATTTGGAACTTGCCATACGATCTC
The DNA here is from genome assembly GCF_023159225.1 of Perognathus longimembris pacificus. Lineage (NCBI taxonomy): Eukaryota > Metazoa > Chordata > Mammalia > Rodentia > Heteromyidae > Perognathus > Perognathus longimembris. The sequence goes on from NC_063168.1 coordinate 48,831,518, forward strand.
ATTAATTTTGCCTTGGTTTTTGTTTTTGTTTTACAAATAGGCATTATTAGCATCTGAACCAAAGAAAGGCAAAATGGACTTGTTGAAAATAACAATGAAAGAGTTACTCTCTTTGGCTGGGCCTACAGATGACTCACGGAGCACCGTCTCCCAGGTAATAATGGAAATACAGGCATCCTGCTAGGAAAACAATGGTTTTTAAATCTGGGATGTATATTTGTTAAAAAGAAACATCTGCTGATCTTATAGAACTCTTGAAGTTAGGCTGATATTTGAAATTTTATTTGAATACTTTTTTTAAAAAAAGTACTTGGTCTTTCCTGTCCACAAAATGATCTATTACTTTGGTTGACATATGTTGATAAAAAATGAACTAGTTTTAAAACTTGGATGAGGGGCTGGGGATATAGCCTAGTGGTAAGAGTGCCTGCCTCGGATACACAAGGCCCTAGGTTTGATTCCCCAGCACCACATATACAGAAAACGGCCAGAAGCGGCGCTGTGGCTCAAGTGGCAGAGTGCTAGCCTTGAGCGGGAAGAAGCCAGGGACAGTGCTCAGGCCCTGAGTCCAAGGCCCAGGACTGGCCAAAAAAAAAAAAAAACTTGGATGAAAATTTACACCTGATAGAGCATATTTTAATAGTATTTATATTACATATAAAAATTTAAAAATGAATATGCAGTCTAACTTTAGAACTTCGTATGTACTTCTTTGAGTTGATAGACTTGTAATTCAGCAATTGAATCTTTTCCTAAAATGTAATATCTTACTGTTGGTGCATTCACAATTATGTTTAATCTCCTTTATTTACTATCTATTTATGAAATTGGGTTAAACACTCCTCACAGGTTGACTCTCCTACTACTAAGTTGTATAAATAACACTTCTTGCACCTTGTAGTCTAGACATTCTCAGTTTCCCAGTGGTGGGAGGCCCAGGCTCAGTCAGACTGACAGCTGCAGGTTACAACTAAGTATAATACCTTTTTGTGGTTTTATGTTTTTTTGTGGTTCCAGAGCCTGCGGTAGGTGTTAAAATTGAGCTCTGGGACAGAATATAAACAGACTAGAACTAAAAATGATGTTTATTTACATGTGTACATTGTGGCCAATGATAATGAGATTTCTTTATTTTTTTAAGCATTATAATTTTATTATCTTTAAGTAGTTGTATGAAAGGTATCAATTCAACATGTCAGTTTATGAGTACAGTGCTTCTTGATCAATATCACCTCTCCCATCGTTAATTTAAATTTGAACATTTAGTCTCTGACTAGTTTTTCCACTATCCTAGAATACTTTGTATCAGGTTTTTTTTTTCTTTTTTTTTTGTCATTTGTGGGGTTTGAACATGGGGCCTTTGTGCTGTTCCTGATGTTTATGCTCAAGGCTAGTGCATACCACTTTGAGCATTTCCATTTTCTGGTGGTTAGTTGGAGATAAGAGTCTTATAGACTTTCCTGCCCAGGCTGGCTTTGAACCGCAGTCCCCAGATGTCAGCCTATTTATTTTATATTATATATCATATATAATATAATTGTATATTATCATTATATATAACAAATAGTCTGCCATTTGTTATCATATTGTGTATCTTTTATATATGGCACTGTGCAAAAAGTGTACAGTGAGTAACAAGCATCTTTGGAATTCAATTTTAAGGAACATTACAGATAGAATTACAACCATAATCGGTTCTTCTCCATCTTATTCCCCTTCCTTCCTTCTTAGGGTCACAAACCCAAATTAGTATTTATTATTTTCCTACATTTTTGCCATCTTTTACATGATCCACATTATTTTTTAAGATTATAAGCTCCAATTCATTTTCATTTCTGAACAGTTTTAAAAATGTATGAATTTAGCTAAGTTCTGATGGCTTAATTCTGTAATCTTAAATATTCAGGAGGGTGAGATAAGAGAATTTTTATTTAAAGCTTGCCCAAACAGAAGCATCTGTGAGACACGGTCTCAAAAATGACCAGCAAAAAGCTGGGCTGGAAGTATGGCTCAGTATAGCATAAGCAAAGTAAGTATAAGACTCTGGGTTCAAACTCTAGTACCACCAAAATAAAACAGGTGTTAACTTAAAATTGTCATTTAAGTCCAACCTATATCTAGCCTAATTCCACTCTAATCAGAGAATAATCTGTGAGATAGTAGTTATTTGGTATTTATTGAGACTTTATTTATGGCTAGGTTTTAGGTCATTAAAATATATATACACATATCATATTTGTGTGTATCTATATCTATATTTATATCTATATCTATACCTAGATCTATATCTATATATTGGTGTCTTATACCTGAAATACTAGCTACTTGGAAGGCTGAAATCTGAGCATTGCAGTACAAAGCCAGCTCAGGCAGCAAAGTCCATGAGACTTTGGTCTCCAATTAACCACCCAAAAGCCAGAAGTGGAACTGTCGTTGAAGTGGTAATGCTCTAACCTTGAGGGGTAAAAAAAAAAAAAAAATCAGTGGCAATGCCCAGACCCTGAGTTCAAATCCTAGGACCAGCACACACACAAAAAAAGAATTCCTTAAGTTCTTGAAAGAATGTACTATTTTATTTGCTAAGTTCAGGATTCTCTCTATATATCTACCTGATCTAGCTTCTTTTAATTTTACTGTTCAAATAATACATACAATTTTAGTTTATATTATACAGTGTTTTTAACATATTTCATTTTTGAATTATCTATGTCTTTTTACAATTTTATTTACAGGCTTAGAGTTACCATAGTTTTAAGCTCATTACTAATTTTGAACATCTTGTTTTAGGTTCATGCTTTAAATATCCTTAGAGCCTTGTTCAGAGACACACGTCTGGGAGAAAGCATTATTCCTTATGTTGCTGATGGAGCCAAGGCTGCCATTCTGGGTTTTACATCACCAGTGTGGGCAGTGAGTGACTTTGCCATTTATTTTCACTGACTTAATTGTGCTTCTGAGTAGGTTTTAATAAACTGATCTGCCAATAGATGGCCAAATATATTATGTATATGTTATATATATAAATAAATATAAACATATACTATATATATACATATATAGTGTATTTTGTTAGGGACTTTTTGTAAGGGATAAATCCTTAGATTAAGCTACATATTGACTTTTTATATTTTATGTTTCATTTTTATCTCATTTGTTGGCATATTTTATTTTAGTCGTTATTTTAGGTTTATAATATTTATATTTTGGAATTTGAATCTGTGATCTCATACTTCAACTTTCTTGCTCATTGCTGGCACTCTACCACTTGAGTCATGTTCCAGTCTGTGTGTGTGTGCGTGTGCGCATGCATGCATGCACATGTGCACATGCACCAGTACTGGTGATTGAATTCAGGGTCTAGATGCTGTCCCTTAGCTTTTAAGCTCAAGGCTAGTCCTCTACCACTTGAGCCGCAGCTCCATATCCTGTGTTTTGTTGGTTAATTGGAGTTAAGAGTCTCATGGGTTTTCCTGCCCAAGCTGGCCTTGAACATGGTCCTCAGATATCAGCCTCCTAAGTAGTTGGGGTTACAGGTGTGAACTACTAATACGTGGCTCTAGTCTTTCAATTTGTGAGTTAATTGGAGATGGAGTTTCACTGACTTTACTGCCCAGGTTGGGTTTGAACTAAGATCTCTAGGTCTTAGCCTCTTGAATAGCTAGAATTACAGACATGAGCCACCAGTATCTGGCTATAGTATATATCTTACCTTATCACAGTCTACTCTCAAGTGATAGTATATAAACTCACAGTGTAAGAACTTAATAATAGTGTACTTTTACTTCTTCCAATGTTGTGCTGTTATTGCTATATATTTTGCATTTATATATGTTATAAACCCACACTAGGTTGTTAATACCTTTGTTTAAACAATTGGTTTTCTTTTCTTTTTAGTTTACTATTTTAATCATTTCTACATATACAAAGTTCAGTGATGTTAACATAAATCATCATTGTGCCTTTTCAGAACTTTGTTACCATCCTACACAGAAGATATCTGTACCTGCAAAACACTTTGCTCTTCATCTTCTCTCCTCAATCCCCTGTAATCTCAATTCTACTTTCTGCCTCTATGAATTTTCTTGGTCCAATATAATACCTCTTCTCAGTGGAAACATGAAATATTTTCCCTGTCTTGTTTTACTTAGTATAATGTATTTAAGGTTCATCTACATTGTTAGATGTATCAGAAATTTTGCTCTCTTTTAAGGCTGGATAATATTTCATTGTAAGTATTACCATCTTTTCTTTACTCATCTTTTGGTATTTTGATTGTTTCACTTCTTGGTAGTTGTAAGTAATGCAATGATGATGACTTCACAAAAGTTATCTTAGTCCCTGCTTTCAGTTCACAGGGGCATATCATATGGTAGGTAGCTCAGTGTAGCTTTCTGGGGACTTATCCACCCATTTTCTACAGCAGCAATGCAGTTTTATACCCATTAGCAATATACAAGAGTTCCAGTTTCTTTACATCTTCAGTGATATGATATTATCTCACATTTTTTAAATGATCACACTTCCTAATGGATGTGAAGAGATTTCTTAGTCTACTTTCATTGATTGGTCTGGGGCTTGAACTCAAGGCCAGGGAGCTGTCTCTAAACTTTTGTGCTCAAGGCTCACACTGCTTGAGCCAAAGCTCCACTTCCAGCTTTTTGGTCATTAACTGGAGTCTAGCTTCTAACCATGATCGTCAGATCTCAGCCTTTTGAAAAGTTAGGATTATAAGCATGAGCCACCAGCACCTGGCTTTATTCTACTTTTGATTTGTGTTATACAAATGATTTAGTGATGTGTCTCTCTCTTTTTTTTTTTTTGGCCAGTCCTGGGCCTTGGACTCAGGGCCTGAGCACCATCCCTGGCTTCTTCCCGCTCAAGGCTAGCACTCTGCCACCTGAGCCACAGCGCCCCTTCTGGCCGTTTTCCATATTTTTGGTGCTGGAGAATCGAACCGTGAGCTTCATGTGTAGGTGTCTCTCTTTTTTGTATCTCTAAAGTATTACAAATATCTTCTGCCAAAAGCTGAAAACTCCAGCACAAAACATCAAAATGGAACAATTTAAGTACTAAGTCATTTTCCTTTGTGATGTGATCACTCTCCAGAAACCTTTTGATTCAATACCTTGTGCACTTTGTTAGGTTTAAAAATTAGACTTTTTTCGGTAGTTTCTTACATGATTCCAGGGGGTGGGGGTTATGGATTTTTGTTTTGCTTTGTTTTCTGTGTCATTGTGTCCTTTAGAATAAAGGAGAATATCCTGTGGTTTATAGGTGCTTGGATGCCACTTAAAACAAACAACAACAAAAGCCTGAGCTGGGCACCAGTGGCTCATGCCTATAATCCTAGCTACTCAGGAGGCTGAGATCTGAGGATTATTGTTCAAAGCTGGCCCAGGCAGGAGAGTCCATGAGACTCTTATCTTTAATCACCAGAAAACTGGAAGTGTCACTGCCTCAAAATAGTAGGATGCTAACCTTGAGCAAAATTACTCAAGGACAGCACCTAGGCCCTGAGTCCAAGCCCCATGACACTCTCTCTCTCTCTCTCTCTCTCTCTCTCTCTCTCTCTCTCTCTCTCTCTCTCTCTCTCTCTCTAAGAAACTTGGCAAAGGGAAAAGAAAAACAAGATCTGAACTCTGCAGAATGGAGTATTTGCTAGAAAGGCAAACTTTCCAATAAGTGATATGCACAAGGCATTTCACACTTAAATAATAAGCCTCTAAATGAGAATCAGTCTATTGCAGTGTTAGCCAAAGGCAGAGACTCCTGAAATGAAAAAGAATTCACAAGGTTGCCACATCCTGCACAGAAAACTGGACATCTTCCTGTCAGAGAAGCAGACTTCTAGAATTACATCTAGGAGTATTACATGATGACTCTTTGGGACAGAGTGTTTTCCTTTCGCATTTACAGGAAGCAGAGCAATACCTGTATATAGTCAGTTCATTCAGAGGTAAGGAATGTGATTCAATCTTGAGGAAAATGAAAGATCATCAGACTAACTGCCAACAATATCTCTATTGTTTTCTTCAACTAATTCCAGATAATACAATAGGTTTCTGTAAAAAGGCTTCAGGAGATTAAAACCTGGTGATTTTTCAAACTTTTTGGTCAAACTCAAAGTTAAGAAATGAGTGAGCTAATTTTTTTTTTTTTTAGAAAGGAGCAATTTGGGAGACCCTAAACACAATATGTGCCTGCACAAAATTTGAAAATAAAAGCATAGTAAGAACTGTAAGAGCCATCTGTTATAGCACCATCTGGCTATCTTCATCCCAATGCATTTTCTTTCTTTTTTTCCCCATGTTATTTGTATACGTAAATACTGTGCACACATCCACAAAAGCGCGCGCGCACACACACACACACACAAAATTTCTTATAATCTTTTTTTGGTGCTTATACTAGCACTTGAACTCCTAGACTTTCAGTCGGGGCTCTTTTGACCACTTCTGCCTTTACTTCTGGCTTTTTGCTAGCTTATTAGAGATTAGAATTTCAAAGATTTGTCTGCCCCAGCCTGCTTTGAACAGTGTTTCTCAGATCTCAGCCTCCTGAGTAGCTAGGATTATAGACATGAGTTACCACCTTCTAGCTTAGAATCTTTTTTTTTTTTTGCTAGTTCTGGGGCACTATCCTTGAGCTCATTTTGCTCATGGCTAGCATTCTATCACTTGAGCCACAGTGCCACTTCCAGCTTTTCCTGTGTATGCAATACAGAGGAATTGAACCCAGGGCCTCATGCATGCTAGGCAATTACTCTTACACCACTAGGCCAAACTCCTGGCCCTCTTTTTTTTTTTTTAAATACTGATTGTGAAGAAATTTTTTGCTTCTGTTACTGAGTTTGTTTTAGTAGACAAAATAAGCATCACAGGTATTATTTATATTTTTATTTTAATATATTGTTATATTGCCTCTCCCTCTCTTTTTCCTCTCCCCCCTTCCTCTTTAATTTATATACATTTGCATTGGTGGGGATTAAAGATAAGCATCACAGATATTATGATTCATATTTTTACTTTAATATACTGTTATGCTGCCTCTCCTTCTCTTTTTCCTCCCCCCCCTTTCTTTCTTCCTCTTTCATTTATGTACATTTGCATTGATGGGGATCAAAGCAAGGCCTCATGCATACTAAGCAAATATCTACCTCCAGCTACATCTCAGATCTTCTTTTTGTGTTGATATGATTTCTAGGAAGGGTCATCCTAGGCTTAGTAGTCTGGGAGCTATTGGAGTAAATTGTGTAAGAAATGATGAAAACCTCAGCTAGCAGAGTCAATACTGATGAAGTCACAAGATGAATTGATTTGCTCTTTTTTTGGGGGGGGGCGTGTTAGGCAGGGTGCAGAATAGGGCTCCATTATTGTTTCCTATAGTTCTGTTCAGTTTTAGGATTTTATTGCTATTTTTGAGTGATTTGTTGCTGGTGTACTTCTAAAGTCCACTTCTTAGGCTGCTGCAGATAAATGGAGGTCTGAACTTTTAGAGGAAAGGTTAGTGACCAATAGGACAAATGTGGTGTGACACTATTATTTGGCTCCCACCATGGTTTTCCACCCTTTAATATGTTGCCAACATATTAAATCTCAAAATAGTGAGATTTCACATAAAAGTCAGTGTTTTGGGATGCTTTTTTTTTAAAAAAAAAGAAAAGAAAAGCAGAAGATCTGTCAACACTTGTTTTATCCTATGGCAAAAGTCAGCTGAATCTGAATAGTGACTGCATTGGACACTAGCTCTGTTGCTCATTGCAACAGAAGCATTTGAGTTCCAGATCCTTGTGGTAGTTGTTTTAGGAAGCTATTTTCTAAATCTTGCATTATTATTTTGGATGACCTTTCAGCTTATATTGCTAGTTAATATATCATATGATGATACGTACCTAATAAGAATTTAAGTTCTGTTCTGTTTCTGGATTTTTCCCATAGTGCCTTACACACTGAAGGGGAGTCAATAGTTAGTATACATCTACATGTCTCTAGTCTTATTTTTAAATATAATTGTGGCAGTTCAATACTAGGATATTCAGGACATTTTTATGAAATTCCATCTTAAAACATTGGTTTGGAAATAATATCCTCAGTAGCTTGGAGAAATAATTCAAGTTCGCGCACGCATGTGTGTGTGTGTGTGTGTGTGTGTGTGTGGTTTTTGTTGTTGTTGTTGAGAGAGAGATTTTGCTTTGTAGCCCTGGCTGGTCTCAAACTCAAGATTGGCCTACCTCAGTCTTCTAAGTGCTGGGATTATAGTATAATATACAAGATTATCATATTATAGTATAATACATAGCACCATGCTCAACTCTCACTTATTATTACTAATTAGCCATCTAAAATAATTATAGGGTTAAGATTATTTGGTTACTGCCATTGTGAGGTTAATAACATCTTAAATGTTATGTATTTTTTGGTTATATTCATTACATGAATCATTTTATTTATTTATTTGGTATGGTTTTGCAATTTGAATTTGGGGCCTGGTGCTTGCTAGGCTGTCACTCTCCCATTTGAGACATATCCCCAGCCCATTATATGGATTGTTTGAAATCTTAAAAGCATTTTCCTCTAGGCACTTCATCACAGGAAATAAGTTGGAAGAACTAGGTCCTTCCTAGACTACTCATTGTCAGGAAGGATTATGTGATGATACAAGTACAGACATCATGAAAACAATGGATAATATTAGAAATCTAGGAAGAAGCTGTGTTGTGTAGATAGTCAGATTATACAGCTCAATTTAAGAGAAGCTATTGAATGTATTACTATAAAGAGTTTTTTGGGAAATGGTCTTATTTTATGGACAAAAACATTTTCTTCAGTCCAATTGATTAATGTTTTTGAATATAAAGTTTAAAATTATAAATACTTATTTCATGCCATGAGTGTTTAACTCTCATTGTACATTTATTTTTACATTAGGTGAGAAATTCATCCACACTTCTCTTTAGTTCCTTGATCACAAGAATTTTTGGTGTTAAAAGAGGAAGGGATGAACTTTCCAAAACAAATAGGTAAGTTCCATCTGATGTTAACTTTACTTTTACAAAATACTGTACCAGCCAAAAAAAAATTGTCAAAATTCTGCTTAATTTGCTAGGTGCCCATAGCTCATACTTGTAATCCCAGCTACTCAAGAGGCTAAGATCTGAGAATCAAGATTCTGCCTAGGCAAAAAAGTCTTTTTATCTCCAGTTAACTACCAGAAAAGCTAGAAGTGTAGCTGTGACTCAAGTTGTACAGTGATAGCTTTGAGCAAAAACAAAACTCTTAGGAACAGGGCCCAAACCAACACCAAGACCCAGGCCAAGCACCCAGACCAACACCAAATTAAAATAAAAATGAAAAAATCCATAAAAGTACTACAGTAAATCAACCTATACTGCCAAATTTTAGGCCCTTATATCAACTGTCTAATAAGTCAACTTCTCATAATATAGCAAGGTAGCAAGAGCTAAAATGCAGACTTATTTCTCTCAGTATATTAACTAAAGTTATTTTCTTTCTCACTGTATCTTTTTCGAGTATTTCAGAAAAGTCCTAACCTACTTTTTCTGGCATGTGTGCCTTTAGTTGTACAGGTGGAGTTTTTGTGATTTTCTTATCAGAATGACTTACAGCTTATCTTTTTGTTGAGCTCTCTAGGGGAAACATCTTGGTTATCTAGGAGGAAATAATACTTTCTACTTTTGGTATTTAGCTTACTCCCAACATTTTTATATAATATCTGCAAGAAAGCTTATGAAACCATTTGATTATGAATATTTTTAAATATATAATATAAGAAATTATTCTTAGGTAAGTTTTGAATAGTTCATCCTAAGTACTTGTAATTCATTGGGCTTGCGATTGTTAACACTAGATGTCACTGTTGCTGCATGTTTAATTTAACTGAGCCCCAGCTTGGTCTAAAGATCTTTTCTCTTGAGACCTAGATAAAAAAATTCAGACCCAGTTCCTCTCCTCTCCTGAAAGAGTTGGCATGTTTCACATTTAGGTTTAGCCTGTTGTTATTAGAATACATTTTTATGTGACAGACATACCTGTTAGGAATTAAAAGGTAACATCAAGTAATTATATTATAAGCTGGCAATAATTTTAATAATGCCCACTATGTTAGTTCTGAATTGTCATTTAAATAGCTACTTATCACCCCATAACATTCACCAAATATTTTAAAGGAAGGTAACTGGCTTTAAGTATAAATCCTCTGTGTACATACAGGAAATACCAGGGAATTTTTCTTCTTTTAGACTGAAGATAATTTTAAAACAAAACATTACTTCTTAAGAAGGATGATTATAATTTTACTTTCTAGTCTGTTCTTAAGAAAATTCAGTAACTTAAAATTACTGTCTGTTTTCCTTTTATGTACTTTCTTAATAATTTTGTAATGTGCTATGGTTTAAAATATTTGTCATGTTATAAGGCTGTGATAGTGATATAAATAAAATATTAGATTGTCAAACATGTAAAACTAGTATTTGAAGCTGACTTGAAAATGAAGGTGTGTTTTTCTCTTTCATTTATATTTTTTTGGTGTGCGTGTTCTGTTGTTTGAAATAGATTCTTGCTGTATAGCCCAAGTAGGCCTCAAATTTGTGATCCGCCTGCCTCAACTTCTTTAGTGCTCGTATTGCAGGTGTATGCTACCACACCTTTCTTCCCTTTTAGTTTTTTTTTTTGGCCAGTCCTGGGCCTTGGACTCAGGGCCTGAGCACTGTCCCTGGCTTCTTCCCGCTCAAGGCTAGCACTCTGCCACTTGAGCCACAGCGCCGCTTCTGGCCGTTTTCTGTATATGTGGTGCTGGGGAATTGAACCTAGGGCCTCGTGTATCCGAGGCAGGCACTCTTGCCACTAGGCTATATCCCCAGCCCCCTTTTAGTTTTTTGAAGTGACTACATATATAAGAAAATCATCAGATTTATTTCATTTAGATTGCACCTGAAAGAGAGTAGTGGTATAGGGCAATGTTTCTTTTTTTTTTTTTTTTGGCCAGTCCTGGGCCTTGGACTCAGGGCCTGAGCACTGTCCCTGGCTTCTTCCCGCTCAAGGCTAGCACTCTGCCACTTGAGCCACAGCGCCGCTTCTGGCCGTTTTCTGTATATGTGGTGCTGGGGAATCGAACCTAGGGCCTCGTGTATCCGAGGCAGGCACTCTTGCCACTAGGCTATATCCCCAGCCCTTTTTTTTGTTTTTTGGGTTTTTTTGGCCAGTCCTGTGCCTTGGACTCAGGGCCTGAGCACCATCCCTGGCTTCTTCCCGCTCAAGGCTAGCACTCTGCCACCTGAGCCACAGCGCCCCTTCTGGCCGTTTTCCATATATGTGGTGCTGGGGAATGGAACCGAGAGCTTCATGTATAGGAGGCAAGCACTCTTGCCACTAGGCCATATTCCCAGCCCGCAATGTTTCTTTTTGCCAAAAAAGATAAAACTCTTAAATCCAAACTCTGGATATTCTCTGTCTCTGTCTCTCTGCCTCTGTCTCTGTCTGTCTGTCTGTCTGTCTCTCTCTCTCTTTAACACACACACACACACACACACCTCATTAGAAATTCATTTACTGCTGGGTTCCTGTAATCCTACCTACCCAGGAGGCTAAAATGTGAGGATTGATGTTCCCAGCTAGCTAGAGAAGGAAAGTACATGAGACTATTATTTCCAATTAACTCTCAAAAAAAAGCCAGAAGTGGAGCTGTGGTTCAAGTGATAACGCACTAGCCTTAAGCAAGAAAGCTAAGATACAGTATTCAGGCCCAGAACTCAAGCCCCAGGACTAGCACTCACACATATTACTTTATTTTGAGTAAGATTACAAGATGACAGGTTTCCTAGAAAGAGGGAAGTCAAATATTTGTATAATTTCATAAGTAAAATTAAAAAGGAAAATGAAGGAAACAATGTCAATAATTTATTTAAATTTGATAAACCTAAGAGTCCTTATTTCAGCAATCTGAAGATTAATACGTGCCAGCCCCTATATAGATTACTGTTTCTTTTAGAAAAATGTATTTGTTGGCAGTACTCACTAGATTTTCTGTGTAAAACTTACTTTCTTAAATTTGCAATTGTTTGTGATAATTCTCCTGCTTTAGTGGTTTACTTATTTATGTCACTTTGTTGAAATACTAACTCCCTAGGAATAGAAACATTTCCATCTGTGGTATATATAATGAACACTTTAAGAATGCTAGAAATGATGGCTGGTAGATTGGTTACTTAGTGATGGAATAACTAACTTCAGATGATGACACCTCACAGGACAGTTAAGTTTGCTTTTAGAACTGCAGGTTGTCCTGCTTACAGTCTTGCAAAATGTATGCTTTTGATCAGAAAGGAACAGGACATAAAAAGAACATCTGTCTTTTCCATCTACTAGGGAAAAAATATCTGTCTTGGAGTAAACAAACTGTTTCTAGGCATTTTGCTGCCACTGGAGATGACCTTAATAGATTCATTTATCTACTCTGCACTTCAGTTTCTCCATCTACATGTCAGGAACAATAAGATCTAGACCTGGCCCTGTGGGATTATTGTGAACATAAAACAAACTATCAGATGTTTATTTTCTACTTGAAGTCCTAAGCTATAAGAGATATGGTGTGGTATTTCTCTCTGCTAATATTTCTAATATTGTACTCATTCAGTTTTCTTAGTTAGACTATATTTTCTGTGGACAGCATTGGAGTTAGTATCTCACTATTTTTTTTATGTACCTGTTGCCTTGTATATTATTTCTGGCATATAGGAGGCACATGGACATATTTGCTTAATGAATATTCAGATTTTGTTACTAGAGAGGGAGTAAGAAATCTGATGACTGTTTCTGCCTTTGTTCCCTTATAGTCATGATAACCAACTGAGACAAGTTACTGAACTCCTCTGTGCTTTGAATGTCTCCTCTGTAAAGTAGTAGGTTTGGCCCAGCTTTGAATCTTTGCAACACCAAGATCAAAATATGTCACTAGAACTACAGATTTAGTAAAGTGCAGTATTTCCCTGTTCTGAAAATGGCACCTTTCTAATAGGAATAAAGAAATTCCTTTTATATAAAGGAAAGAACAGAGTGTCTACCTCCTTTCTAAGTATGGAGAATACTCATACACAAAAATAAATTCAAACTGTTTTAAAGACTTTAAGACTTCTAACTATAAAACTACTATAAGAAAACCTAAGTAAAACACTTAAAGATATGGGGATAGTCAATGGTGTTCTAAATAGGACTCCTATTGCTCAGGAGATGAATAAGAACGAATAGATAGGATTGCATCAAATTCTGCTTCTGCATGTCGAAGGAAACATTTACTAGAATGAAGAGACAACCCATAGAATGGTAGAAAAACCTTTGCAAAGTATTCTTTGGACGAAGAACTAATATCTAGATTATGTAAAGAGCTCAGAAAAACAAATACCTAAAGAACAAACAGTCCATTTAATGATCAAATAAATTGAATAACTAGTTCTCAAAAGCAGTACAAATGGCAAATAAATGCATGAAGACTTTGAACATATTTAGCCACAAAGGAAATGCAAATCAGGATGACACTGATATTTCATCTCATTCTAGTCAGAATGATCAAGAAAACAGCACAAATTCTGGTGAGGATGTGGGTAAAGAAAGATCCCTTAAGCACAATTGGTGGGAGTGTAAATTAGTGCAGCTACTATGGAAATCAATATGGAACTACCATATAATCCTACTGTAACACTACTGGACATGTATCTGAACAAATGTAAGTCAACAAAAATAGAGGTATCTGAACATTCAGGTTTATTGAAGCACTATTCATAATAGCCAAGGTATAAAATCAAAATCACCCTAGATGCCCAAAAACCAATGAAGGGATGGAGACCCAAATGGACATGCACGTGCACGTGTGCGTGTGTATGTGTGTGTAATATCAGTTTAAAGGAAAATGAAATTATGATGTTTGCAAGAAAATGAATATAGTTGAAAATTATCATGTGGAGCAAGATAAGCTCAGAAAGACAAATACATGGGGAGATTTTGCTCATAAGTGGAATCTAGACCTATAAAAACCAGACATGATTACAAAAGACGGAATTTGTTTTGCTTTTAATCTTTAAGTAGTTGTATGAAAAAAGGGGGAATTTTGGGGTTAGGAATCTGCAAGAGGAGGGAGGGAGAAAGTAGAGGATGATAGGGTTGAATATGCTCTAACTACATGAAGTAGCACAAAGAAACCCCACTAAAAGTCTTTGAAAAGCAACAGAGGAGAAAAGAGGTTGAGAAAGAGTAATAGAGGAGATGAATTTGATCAAAGTACACCATATGTATGTATGTACAATTAATATTTGCTAATAAAAACATTTTTAAAAGTATGTAGAGTATACTTGTAATGATTGAACTTTTGAGTCATTGATCTTATTCTAGGTATGGTCTTTGGATTGTGAACAACTAAAAAAGGTCTTACTTGTATACCCTCCTTTCATTTATATGTAGCCCAGGCTGGTTGGAACTCTTGATCTTCCTGCCTCAGCCTCCCGAATGCTAAGATCACAAATATCTTCCACCATACCTGGCTCTTAGGTATTTTAAAATAAATAACATTATTCCATTTTAATTTTTAAAGACTCCTTTCTTTTCTGTATGTTGCCATCTAACTGACTTGACCTGACAATGAATAATTGAGCCTCTGTAAAATCAGAGCCAGCATAAATCTATGATCTGGGGAATGGAGTGTACATGCACAGTAGCCTTCACCAGCATGTCAGTAGGCTTACCCTGCTAGCACTACTATTTATCTCTAGGTATTTTTTTTGTTTTTGTTTCTGTATGTACTAACATTCAACAAGGCTAGTCACAGATACATGGCAAGTGTCAATATGTAGCAGCCTGAAAAGCTTTACTTTTGTCTTCTTGGATTGTCTGCTTTACCAGGAAGTAGTCATACCATGCACTCTGTGTACAGAGCTATAGTGTGCATTATGATAGTCTTTGCATTTTTCCATGTTGTTGCCAAGTTCCTGGCAGGAACTCATCATGAACTCAGTGTCAAGATGTGAGACTAATTGAGGGATAGAACTTCTGTGTTACACAAGGAGCATTGCAGTTCAGCTAGGGAGACAAAAATTGTTTCTGAATTAGAAAAAGATAGAAAATACCATATACAAGCACCAGACAGTGTGATATGGGCAATGAAGGCCATAGAAATTGATAAATGGAAGAATTGAACTGAGTGTTAGAGAAGTAAAGCTTCTTTAAAAGCTTAGAAGATGAGTGGATTTGGGATATATGCAAACAGATTTAAAAGGAGAAACAGTAATAATCTTGTTCATTATGTTATGTGCAGATTTATTCTCATTAAAAAAGAGCTAATGTTAGTTAATTAGGTTAAGGTTGGCTTAGTACCATTTAAGAATAAAACGTGTTTGGAAAAGCATTCTTAGGTCCAAATAAAAATTTCACTGACTATGTTTAGAGATGTTAAGATTATTTTACTTTCCTAAATATAAATGACAGTTATTTTTAATATTTTAGTATTTTGTTATTAGTTATTCTTAACATATTTGTGTTGTACATTTGGGAGGATCCTCCTAGGGAAGCTAACCCTATCCAGCATCCTGCCTATAGGCAGATTTTGAATCAATCAATTTCAGACAGACTGGCTTGTCTCCTGTTCTTCATTTTTGTCTAGGGAGAGAGTTCACAATTTCTGTGGTTACTACTACATTGCTTAAGAAAGAATTGGGTTTCCAAAACTAAAAGTGAGAGTTGTAGGGCAATTGGGTTTCTAAATTTTAAAGAACATAATTACTAGGATTCAGAATTGCTTTCTTGCTTTGAACTACATAGTAGCTGTAACAAGCACCTATTTGCCAAAACTGAAAATGACCATTCTCTTTGTAGCCAGGGTAATATTAACATTCTCAGACCTATGAATTCTCATCTTTTCTATTGAACATGCATTTGTTCTATTTTCAGTCTGGGCTAGATGCTCTGCTAAGTATTGGGATACAGAGAAAAATCATGAATACCCTGTGCCCTTGAGGAATTTACAATCCTGAATGTGGTAGTTGGCTGTTTTGTTGGAGTCTGTGTTTAACTGGAAATTGAAAGGAAGGAATAAGTCTGGAGGTGATGTTTGACTGGTGCTGGTTGCCTGTTCTATTCTTGGCACCTGCCAGACCCATTTTCTGTGTCTGAGATAGCCTTAATGAACTCCTTGTGAGGGACACAGTATCCACATCTCACAGGGGTTGGTGACCAAGGTAAGCAGAAAGTGGCTTGATGAGAACACAAATTACCTTCCATGTGCAGAGAACCCACCAACATAGAAAGCTCTTCAGAGCTGTAAGTCACTTTTCTATAGATTTTACTTTGGCTGTGGGTAATGAGCTATTTCACCCAGTGTTTAATTATATTATTAATAGTTTGATTATATCATTAATACCGATTATGCACTGTTTGGCCATGGAGGTTTTTTGTTGTTACTTTGTTCGTTTGTTTGTTTTAAACTTGGTGAGCACATTCTCCCCCCCCCCCCCCCCCCACACACACACATAGTTTTTATCCAGATAAGAGATAAAGAAGGAAAAATACCTTAAGGCTTCCTGTGTTACACTGTAGAACCAGTAAGCAATAATGTAGAAACCTGTTTGTTGACAAGTAGGGAATTAATTAAACTTACCATCTTTATAGCTACTTCTATAAAACTTTTGTGTTTAGTGCTACAAGGAGATTTGGGGGTTTATAAAAATTCTTACCTAAGATACTGTTTCTTTTAGACTTGCTGCCCTAATGTTTTTCAGTCTATGTATTTTTTCAGTCAGATCTTTAAAATGAGACTAACATTCAGTATTCTTTGCTTTTATACTTGAAAGAATATAAGAAATTGTCTAATCCTGCTCTTATTTTGCAGATGTAAAAATTGAGGTACAGAAAAGTCAAGTGATTTTCTCAAGTCCATAATACTAGTACTTATTATTTTTCTTAGCTCAGTGAATTAGCTGATTATTTAGAAATGAAGTTTCTATTAGCAATTACACTAGTTCAGATTCAAATCATGGTTAAAGATTATTATTAAATGTACAATATGGAGAGACATTTTACTTGTCATAAAATTTTAAATATTATGAATGATTTAAAGTCAAGAGTGCTGGTGTTTTGGTATGGTCTGAAGATGTCATTCATGTTTTCCACAGATCTTTGTAAAACATTCAATCTGGAGACAGAAGGAAAATACAAGTCTTAGGTAACCCTTATTGAGAGGTTCTTAAAATCAAATTAAGTGTATACAGAAAAAATTGGTCTGCTGGATCGTTTCAATTTTCAGGTTTTTGTTCATTCTTAGGTTCATGGATTATGGGTAGGAGAACCACGAATAAAATTTTTAACTAAAAAGAAGTTCTTAAAAAGAAGCTTGTTCATGAATTTGAAGTAGGAATTAGTCATTGTGTTCTTAAATATTGACTCTAGCATGGATCAAATAATCTCTGTTCTTAAGTATTGCTTCAGGCCATTGCCTTCTTTAATAACCAAGGCATTGTTGCTTTCGTTTGAGCATGTCCTGTGGAATTTTGGCAATGTATGCATCCTCTTTTTGCATCTTAGGAAAGTATGAGTAAATATTTTTTTCTTAGCTTTGGTATTTTTGTAGCTTATATTTTATATGAGCCGAACTAATATAATGTAATACCAGGATTACATAATTTGTCAGGTTCGCTTCCAAGACTATGAGATAAAGTCTTGATTTATCAGTGGGTTTACAAGAAGTATTTTTTACTCATTCACTACATGTAGAGAAATACCTTAGAACTATTTTCTTTTTTCTTTTATTGGTTGGTCGTAGATCTTGAACTCTGGGCCTGGTAGCTGTCCCTGAGCTCTTTACTTCCTAAGTGCTGTACCACTGGAGCCATAGCACCATTTCCAGTTTTCTGGTGGTTAATTGGAGATGAGAATCATATGGACTTTCCTGCCTGGGCTGGCTTTGAACCGAGATCCTCAGATCTCAGTCTCCTGAGTAGCTAGTATTATAGGTGTGAACCATTGGCACCCAGCTATCATAGAGCTATTTTCCAAATGAGCAGATGGAGTCAAAGAGGTTAAAACCGGAGGAGACAGTTTCTTTGGAACTTTGACATTTTTTTTTATTCAGAACCTCATCTTTATAACTATTAGTTTTAGTAATGTGTATCTTTCCTTTCCTTTCCTTTTTCCTTTCCTTTCCTTTCCTTTCCTTTCCTTTCCTTTCCTTTCCTTTCCTTTCCTTTCCTTTCCTTTCCTTTCCTTTCCTTTCCTTTCCTTTCCTTTCCTTTCCTTTCCTTTCCTTTTTCCTTTTTCCTTTCCTTTCCTTTCCTTTTTCCTTTCCTTTCCTTTCCTTTCCTTTTTCCTTTCCTTTCCTTTCCTTTTTCCTTTCCTTTCCTTTCCTTTCCTTTCCTTTCCTTTCCTTTCCTTTCCTTTCCTTTCCTTTCCTTTCCTTTCCTTTCCTTTCCTTTCCTTTCCTTTCCTTTCCTTTCCTTTCCTTTCCTTTCCTTTCCTTTCCTTTTTCCTTTCCTTTCCTTTTCCCTTCCCTTCCCTTTTCCCTCCCCTCCCCTCCCCTCCCCTCCCCTCCCCTCCCCTCCCCTCCAACATGGAATTGAAGTGAACATTTATATACCTGAGAAAGTTAGATGACTGAGCATAATGGAAGTGTTCATCATTTATTTCTAAGGCAAAGATTCATTGATTGCTTGCTTCATGTAGACACTACATTAGGTCTTGGGGCTATATCATTGAGTAAAACAGACCTATTAAGGAGACTAGTTTTGAATTTTACATGGCATTCTACATTAGAATCTGTTCCTGTTTATGAGAAGAAGGGTCCTTTGTTTTCCCAAAGGACTTATTTTTGGTCTGGGGAAAATAGTGCTTATAGCTCGGATAACAAACTGATCAACAAGTTGAATACCTAATTTGCAGGACTGGCCAGTCAGTCATATGTCTGTCTATCTATAATTTATCTGTCTATTTCTTTGTGTTTGGATATATGTGAGGGTGAATGGTGGATATCTCCTTCTTGCTTTAATTAAGCTAATTTTCCTTGAAGCTTCAACATTTTAGGGAAACCCAATAATTCATCATTTGCTTTTTTTTGTTTGTTTTTAACTGCTGAAGTTTGAACCCTAGACCTTGTGCTTACTAGGTTGGTACTCTGCCATCTTGAGTCATGCCCCCATATCCTTTTTGCTTCAGTTATTTTTCAGGAAGGATCTTTTGATTTCACCTATGGTTGGCCTCAAATTACCATCTTTCTATCTGTGGTCTCTGGAATAACTGGGATTACAGGATTGAACCATAGATCTTGGCTTAATGATTCTTATATATTCTGTGATATATATGCTATGGTCTATATGTTTTTGAGAATGCTTGGAACTTGCCTTTTTCCATTTCAATAAATATTATTTCATATGAGGTGTATAGGCATTACTGCTTTCTGTTCCTCTCCTAAGAGTATCCTCCTTTGGTCTCATTGTGTGTGCATGCCTAGAGTCCTTATAATTTATCATGTCCCAGTATATTCTACATGTAGCTTGCATATATGAAGGAAAGTATTCTCTGTTTGTCTCTTTGTGTTGCCCAATTATTTTTTTTTACCTGTATGTATATGTGTATGTATATAGCATGCATACACACACACACACACACACACATACATACACACACAGATAGTCTTTTCTTTTTTGGTACTGGGGATCGAACCCAGGACATTACCCTTGCTAGGCAAGCGCTTTGCCACTGAGCTACATCCCAGCCCTGAGTGGCTCAATTCTTTACAAGAGTTTTCGTTTTCAAAAAACTCCCTGATTGGGCTGGGGATATGGCCTAGTGGCAAGAGTGCTTGCCTCATATACATGAAGCCCTAGGTTCAATTCCCCAGCACCACATATACAAAAAAACGGCCGGAAGTGGCGCTGTGGCTCAAGTGGCAGAGTGCTAGCCTTGAGCAAAGGAAAAGAAAAAAAACCAGGGACAGTGCTCAGGCCCTGAGTCCAAGACCCAGGACTGGCCAAAAACAAAACAAAAAAACCTCCCTGATTTCTTCCTCCCTCCCTCCTTCCTTCCATATTTGCTGTACTTGGGTTTGAACTCAAGGCTTTGTACTTTGTAAATTGGCAAAATACCACTGAACCATGCCTCCAACCTTGTATTTTATTGGTTAATTTCAAATAGTATCTTGGCTTCCTGCTTGGGTATGTGCTTGAGCCTTGATTCTCCTTGTTTAAATTTCCCAGCATTGCACATACCAGAGCCCAGCTTCCATCTATGGAGATATAGTATGGTGGGCTTTTCTACCTGGGCTGGCTTCTAACCTGGATCCTCCCTTACAGGCTACCAGTGTCTCTCACTTGTTATTTTAAGTTTTTATATGTATTTTCACTCTATCCTGCAGTACTAGGTTTTGAACATAGACCCACAGGTTAGTGCTAGTGTATGCTAGCTAGTCAAGTACTTTACACAAAGCTACATTCCCAGCCCTGATGGGCCACTCCTACTCACCATTAAGACCTATCTACTTCCCCTTTAGTCCCAGAGAAGCTGCCACCTGGATAAGGTGCAGACGCCATGTTGCTCCCTGTCCCGTGGGAGATATGGCCCCACTAATAAACCTCCTTATGAACCTTCTTCTCCTGTCTGTGACTATCTCCATATGGTTTCCTGGGATGGTGGGGACATATCCTTTCAGAGATAATCTATGATATAATTGTCAATATCTTTATTCTGTTTTGGGGAACTATATATAGATAAGTTAGCAGTGTTCTTTGTTCTTCTCAAAGCTGTAGTTTTTAATCTGTTTACTTTGGAAAACCTTAGGTCTTTGACAAAGACCTGAGTGAAGTTGCTAATCAAAAAAAAATATTCACAAGTGTTGAGTAAGTTTGTGTATTTTGTCTTTTCCTTCATCCATTCTTTCATACCACACTTAACCTTTTGTCCCTTGAGTACTCTCTGTTATCAGTACTTGTAGATAAGCTGTCATCCCCTGCATTAAAAACAATTGTTTTCCAAATGGCATTGTCTCCTCTTTATCACTAATGTGCTGCTGGATTTATAGTCTGGTTGATGTCATTTCCTATGGACTCCAGGAGTCTAATTTTGCCACCCTCTACTCTTTTGACTTTTTATGGTGAAAGTAATAAGTGTTTATTAAGAAAAATACAGAGAATATTGAAAATATAAGAGTGTTTTTCTCTTCGCTCAAAAGCAATCTTAAGTTAGATATGGTAGGTCATGATCAGAATCCCAGCACTTGGAGGTTGAGGCAGGAGCATCAGGATTTTGAAGCCAGCCTAGCACATTATGAAGCCTCTCAAGAAACAAAACTGACCTCTCTGTACATCAGTTTGATAATAAAAATTTGAAGAAAAAAAAAAAAAAGAAAGAAAACTGCTGGGTGCCAGTGACTCACACCTGTAAGTCCTACCTACTCAGGAGACTGAGATTTGAGGATTGCCATTTGAAGCCAGCTTGAGCAGGAAAGCCTCTGAGACTCTTATTGCCAATTAATCACCAAAAAGTTGGTAGTGGAGCTGTGGCTCAAGTTGTAAAGCACTAGCCTTGAGCAAAACATCTCAGGCACAGCGCCCAGGCCCTGAACTCAAACCCCAGGACTGGCACCAAATAAATAAAATAAAATGAACATTCCATGAAATTGATAGTCAAGCTTCTCTTCAATAAGATGGTATCGATTTCATATTTACCAGCATGTAAAATCTTCCTAGTCATTGCTATAATTTTTTTCCCACCCCTAGGAGTTGAATTCTGGGCCTGGACACTGTCCCTGAGCTTTTATGTTCAAGGTTAGCACTCTACCACTTGGAGCCACAGCTTCACTTCTGGCTTTGTGTGGTTAATTGCATGGAGATAAGAGTCTCACAGATTTTTCTGCTTGAGCTTTGAACCATGATCTTCAGATCTTGGCCTCTTGAGTAGCTCGGATTACAGGAGTGAGCCACTGGTGCCCAGCTTTGTAATTATTATTATTTTTTTAATGCAAGCATCAGGGAAGAATATGAGGGGAAACCATGTTGTTTGAATTTACATTGCTTTTATTACTAGAGAGTTTGAACATTTGCCCACATTGTGATTTGGTTAATTGTATTTTCTTCAGCTTTGCTTCCAAGGCCCTTTGTAATTTGGACCTGCCCTTTTCACCTTATCTTCTATTATTTAAGCCCACAAATATTTATTAAACTCCTGCAGATTACCTGCTCCCACCCCAACAAATACACACACTCTATTCAAGCTAATCTCCCTATTGTTCCTTTGAATATATTGTGCTTTCCTTTGGGTTGCTTTCATTTATGCTTTTCCACTCCTAAAATGCCTTCCCTTCTTTTTTTCTCAAGTTATGCTTTTTTTCTGTGCTGTGTTCAACCCAGATCTTTTCTCCTCTACAATCTTTCCTGACCTTCCTGGTGGTTTGAGAGCTGAGAGCAGGGTCTGGGCTCATGCTTCTTTGACGCTTCTGTCACTTTGTTCATTTGTACCTCTGCTTTAGGTAGCAGGCCCCGAAGATGCGATAGGCATACTTAGATATAACTTTGGATGCAAGTTTCAACTTCTTTGTTTCTATCGTCCTTACAGAATAGGGATATACTAGTCTCTTCCTCTGCGCTTATGATAAATAAATGTGACAGTGCTTACAAAGACCCTGGTGGTACTTGGTATACAGGAAGCTCTCATTTTAGTACTTGTTATTTTAAATTAATAGAATGAATAAACTAATCACTTCAGCACTTGGCTGTTTTCTCTTTCTGTATGACTCTTCTTGATGTACCTCAGACTTAGCATACTGTCTCTTTTAAATTAGTTGTGTTCTCTTATGTAAATAGCCAGTTCCCACTGAACTAAAGAACTTTCTAGTAAGTCTTCTGTGCAGCTACAGGCTCCTACAGTGCTGTTAAGTGCAGGTGGGCAGTTTTGGTAGCAGTGAAAATGAGGCCACCGCATTGATGAGGACCTCATGTTCAGCCTTTCATAAACCTGTACTGGACTTGACTTAGAAGAACTTTCTCCTAGGGCCTTAAAAATATAATGTTCCATTTTGTTGCTTATTCAGCCAAATGGAGTTAGTTACTCAGTAGAAAGTGGTAAAAAGATCCAATTGCACCGCCCAATTTCACTTTTCCATATAGTGTTTCAAAGTGTTCTATTCATTAATATTTGTGAGAAACCTATGGTTAATGCCACAAAAAGCCGTAAACTGAAACCAGATTCTTTCCCCTTTTAACTTTCGCATGACTTGGATTAACAACAGTGTTCCTCCCTCATTTTCACCTGGGATTTCCACACATTCTCTAAAAGTTGAAACAATGACTCATGTTTAGTCACCCCGTGATGGGCTATTTTCATTTATTTAAAATATAAACAGCAAAAATATCCTGGATAAAGATCTCCATGTATTTTAACTAGTGACAGATGCTATGATCAGTATTTCTACTTAAGTCAGCCATTTTTTACGTACACCTCAATCCTGGCAATTAAGCTTTATGCCTTTCCAAGCATAACAGTTAACCAATAAACCAAAATATCAGCCTGGTCTGGCTTAGCTCAGCGGTCTTTTGATTTCTTCCAGTCTGTTTGATGTGGAGGCTTATTGAGATTTATCTACTGAACTGTTCATAGTTGGTAGGGCTGGGAGCACTGGCTATATTATATAAGATTCCATTAGTGACAGTGTAGACAGTCTCTACAGTGTAGATAGTTCAAGCAGTTGTTCTGGTCATGATTTTATTGAAAATTTTGAAACCATTGTCAAGCGTTCAGTAATACTCAATGATTTTTCTTAATTTTCTATTTATCCTCAGAGCCTCAAATCATCTGATGATTTGATTCAATAGACATTTTCTTAACTTTCAGAAGAAATCTCTATGCAAATCTGAGAATTTTTCCAATTATTTGAACCAATTTACTCACAAGGATTCTAAAAATAGGAATATGTAGTAATTGATCATTAATACTTGTCATGTGGGAAAATAAACATCATTCTGTTATATTGTTCCTGGTAGAAATGACAGTGCACTCAGCTTTATAACAGCCTGCGAAGAGCATTTCTACGTTTATCTCATGTATTCCTGATAGGAATGCTCAGTAAAATAAATACTAATGTTTCCATCCTAGATGACTTACCTGGAATTTAGTTAATTTTGTTTGCTATATGCTTCATATCTATTGATAACCCAAAAGAGTTTTTGTGAATTAATAATTAGGACTGTATATACAGGAGACTAGAAAAACCCTGGTATAGTGTAAATGGATAGCACATTCATCTATTCAACACTCATTTACTCAGTGGGGTCTATTGACTTGTTGGCATGTGCCAGGTAAGTGCTGGACATGGTAAGATAAGTGTCAAAAGTTTTGTCCTCAGGGATCTAAGTCATATACAATAGACATGTTCTAGACTAAATGCCCATAACAAGAATGTTCTATTACAAAAGACACATAAAAGGATACTTGGAAGCACAGATTGGGGTTTGCCAAGGAAGACTTCCTGTGAGAGTCAATGTCTGAACTTGAATGTGTGGAGTTAGCCAAGTGAACGAAAACTGTAGGGGGATGGAAACTTAAAGGACAGGTGATAGAGAAGAGTTGGTATTTCTTCAGCAGAGGTTTTCTTGAACACTTTAGTGTGCCATTATGCATTGTGATCTCTAGGCACAATATTGAGTACTCACATAAAATATTGAATCATGAAATTCTTTCTATAGAATATCTTATGAAGACGTGTTTTAAAGAACATACTTTGGGAGCTGGGTGCTGGTAGCTCATGCCTGTAATCCTAGCTACTCAGGAGACTGAAATCTGACAATCGAGGTTCCAAGCCAGCCCGAGCAGGATAACCCATTGAGACTCATATCTCTAATCACAGAAAAGGTTGGAAATAGTACTGTGGCTCAAGTGGTAGAGTGCTAGCCTGAGCAAAAGTTGCTTAGGACCAAAATTAAAGCCCTAGGAAAAGCAAAAAAAGAAAAAAAGAAAGAAAGATCGAAAGAAAAGAAAAACATACTTTGGGAAACTTAATGGTATGTTAAGACGGGAGGAGTATAAGACCAAGGCAGAAACAAAGAAGATAAGGATGGAGAGGGGGAGACTAATTTGCAAGATGACAATGCTTTGAAGGATTTAATGGAAATGAGGAGATCAAGGAAGAAGAGGACAGTTAGTTGGAAGATGGTAGTTTGGGCGTGAACATTAATTACTAGGGCTGATGGTGCTATTTACAGAGGCAAGTGTTGAGGAGAAGGAACAGATTAGTAGGGAAAGATACCAAGTTCAGTTTTGACCTATGTTTAGAGATGCTTGAGACAGATGTCAATGAGACTTATCTTGTTTGTCAGTTGGATACTTTGGGTCTTGTGCCTGAGTGAAGTCTAGTTGAGGCAAAAGAGTCCTCCACGAATAAATGAAACTTTATGCCCTCAGGAAGAGATCATCCTGTAGACCAAGATATGTACAGAAAGAGGATCTCTCAGCAGAGACTGTTTCAATAATCTAATATTCTTTAGGGCATGCTTATCCATTTCAAGACCCTTGAGTATTTTGTCTTTGTTTTTTTTTCTTTCTGGAAAGTGCCTGAATCCACCCATGTAGGAAGTCTACTCTGTGGGCTACTCCTCCCCCAAATCCATGTGTCTTTGTGAGGAAGCAGTTTTTCACCCACACCCTCAGCTCTCTGAAGAGACTGTGCAGTTGATCTTCTGCCCAGCCCTTCAGACCTCAGTGGGGAAGGTGGAACCATCTTACATTATTCAATTTTGAGTATTAGGTCCTTAAATGTAACTGGAGAAATAATGAAAGAAAAGTATTCCACTGGATTAAATGAGTTCAATGCATTTTAATTTTCCTGATAAACTATTATTAAGAAATTGTTTTAGAGATTTACTCTTTGAGTAGGATTAGCTAACCCACATTTTTCATTTGAATAAGTAGTACTTTAATTAGACAGCAAGGTTGGAGGAATTGTTTCCCTTGCTTTATATAGTATAGCAAAGGTATGCGAAACTATACAATGAAGGTTTTCCTCGTGATAGTGAGAAGCAGGGGAAACAAGAGGAAATTATAATGGGTTAAAGGAAAGGATTCTCTTCATCTAGTGTGTCTGCTTTTATCTTCAGTTCTGGAAGTCTGTACTGTCAAGGGCCCCTCGCCCCATTCTTGTTTTGCCAAGAGTTGCATATTTCTGGCAACATGTTCATTACTGACTAGGAGTGCACAAAAAAAAAAATTCTTTGCCAGAGAATTAAGCAAGCAGAAGTCTGTCAAAACAAATATTCTGGTTTGAAAATATAGTCCTGTGGGGATAGGGGGAAGGGAAGTCTCAGAGGAGGCCAGGGCTAAGGATTTATTTCATAAGAATTCTGTGTTCTAAAAGCCTGGTTGTAAATGCTGGAGGAAGCAGGATTGTGGTACATTGAATGCACTGATGAAAAGGGATGGATGTTGTGGGGATATTGGGTTTGCCCTGGCGTTTGGTATTGCAGCCCATATGATGACGGCTTTTGCTAAGTGTAAAACATTCTGATAACAAATAGCCTTTTAAATTTAATTTGAGAGGCATTTAACAAAACTTAATGTTTACATGAAAAACTCTAAGGCCTGAGGGTATTAAACATACATAAACAAACATGCACATAAACAACAGTCTACTTCATACACATATATTTGTCTAGGAAATGCCAACTTTATATAACAACCCAAAAAGTATTTGTGAGTGATTCTAAAAAGTGAAACTTATTTTTACCCTTTTTCTTCTACTTTTTCCTTGATATTAAAAAAATCATTTTGTTTTTATATTATTCACCCTCTATCGCTCTCTTAGATTTTCCTCTTTCCTCATGTGCCTCCAAATAGGGAAAGATACACAAACATGCAGGTATATGTACATACATTCATATAGTCTTACATATATAAATAGGTATAGATAGATATCAGATAGTCCCAGAGTTAGATACATGTATATCACTTAGGACTAGATTCTGAATATCAGAGAAAACAGGTAACCTTTGTCCTTCAGAATCTGGCTTACTTGGCTTGGCATGATGATCTACAGTTCCATCCATTTTCCTGCTAATGACATAATTTTCTCCTTTTTTATTCATTCATCAGTTGTAGGAAATCTAGGCTGCTTCCATAGCCTGGCTGTTGTGAACAGAAAACATGGGTATGCAAATGTCAATGTGTAAAGATGGCTCAAGGAAACTCACTAGAAGCTGTTGAATAATAAAGGAGTAAGGGTGGGGGCTTGGGAAAAGAGCAACGGAAAAGGTTAAATCTGTTTATAAATCTCTTGGTTGTCTATTAAAGAAAATGACAGGAGTTTATACTAGGTGCTCTTTGGGTATGGATATCAGTGGGATGGGACAAGTTAGTGGAGAGGGTGGAGGAGGGCAAATATGGTCAAAGTGCCTTATATATATTACAAAACAAATAGAACAATGAAACATGTTGAACTGTCTTCAGGATGGGAGGAAGAATGCAGGGGTGAATTCGATCAGGTACAGTGTATGCATACATGTATAAAAATGTCACAATGAAACCATCTTATATAGTCAATATTTACATGAAAAGACCCTTCCAGATATCATTTTACAAATAAATGAATAAGAGTTTAGAATGGATAGATGCAAGCTTTTTTTTAGATTGCCTCACTATGTACTCAAAGCTATTACTATAAAGTTGCTTTTTGTGTTAGAGAAGCATTTTTGTTGGTTAGTTGACATTTTTTGTTAGTACTTTAGGGCATGGCTGTGGTTATCCACCTTTAAGATAAAAGTTGTTAGCATCTCTGTAATCCCTGAGCTATATAGGGAAACCCAATCTCAAAAAACAAAGATAAAAACTATTGTACACCGAAATGGATTTTGATTCTGTAGAATTTCCTGACTGTATATCTACATAAAACAAACATAATTTTAAGAGGAAAAATAGAACACATCTTATAATGCTGCAATAATGAATGCAAGAATAAATTTGTGATAAAGGAGAACTCTCAAAATAATACTAATAAAAAACACAGGCCAGTTTATTTTTATCTCCTTGTGGAAATTTTAGGCCTGCCGCCGTGAGCAGTTCAAGGAACACATGCCTGCATCCAGGAAGCCTGTCTGCTCTTTGATTTCCCTGTTTTGATACACTTTAGTTTATGGAAGAAAGATTAATTAGTGTAAAATTTCTTTAGTTTTAGTAATTCAAAAGAATAAAAATTTGTTGAGGATTGAAAAGATCGTGGTGGACTGTTGGAATTTGCCTTTAGTAAATGTAACATTTGTTTTCTAAAGAATTATAACAACATACTTAAATTCCAGAACAGTAAGCAAAATAGCTTAAGTTCACTGACTTGAAAAAACATTCTTTTATACTGCACGGTTCTAAAATAAATACTTAAAAGAAACAGAGAGCAAGCCATTCTATCTTGGATTTCATTTTCCTTCAGATAGAACAGCTAGAACAAACATTCTTGCTAGTTAACATTGCCTGTGTTTTTATGAAGTTAATAACTGACCTGTCAATCACGCCCTATATAAATACGGTAGTTGAATGCTTTCTGCTTTAGAAGCACTTTTATTTACAAGAGCTGCCAGCCAAGATTTCCAAAGGACTCCACGGGCTGTTTGCTTTGATCTGTTTTGAGGGCTGGTCTCTTTATACCTGTTGGTTTGCTCTTTATGATACCTTTGTGTAATCAGGTATGGGGAGAGCAGATGTGCAGAATAAACATGTCTAAAGGAAACTAAGGCTCAAGAGAAATCATGTAATTAAGAACCAATAGCTCTAGAAAAGAGAGCATATTTTCTTAAATCAACTTGGTTGTTGTTATGACAAGAGAACAGATGTCATGGTATTCACCCCAGAGCAGCCAGGGCTTTTCTCCTAAACCTCAGCTCATAATAGATGGTGGTAGAGTGTGTGCCCACGTCCCAAACTCCTTAAATGTGTAACTTGTTGAGAAGTTGCAGCTCTTCTCCCTGACTTTTGCCTTTGACCTTTTTTCATTTGCTCCTTCCCTAGGAAATGTTTACCACATGTCTCTATCCAAATGACACTGTCTCTGTGGGAATAATATCTTTGCATTTTGAACTGGAAATCCTTTTTAATGTTTTAAGCAGGTTTCAAAACAGAATCGCTTCTGGATGGTTGTTTCATAACTTTGATTTGGTGTTTCTCCTCATTACTAAGGAGAACTGAATGCCAAATTCATCTTTATATCCATCAGAATGCCAAAATATAGTGTTCAGTGGATGGAGAATGACAGAAATGAAGATAAATCACAGTTCTCCCTCCCAAAATGTCCTACTCTGAATTTTGTTTGTTTTTTTAATCTATTCAGTTAGCTGTTGCCTAGCAATTCTTCTATATTATATTTACATTGTACTTTTCTCTGGGAATCTGAATGTTTGAACATATTACAGAGGCTGTTAAATTCTATTTTATTTTAAAATTTAAAACTTCTGATGCCTTTTTTGTTTTATTTTTCGCCAGTCTTGGGGCTTGGACTCAGGGCCTGAGCATTGTCCCTGGCTTCCTTTTTGCTTAAAGCTAGCACTCTACCACTTGAGCCACAGCACCACTTCTGGCCTTTTCTCTTTATGTGGTGCCGATGAATCCAATCCAGGGTTTCATGCATGCAAGGTGAGCACTCTTCCGCTAAGCCATATATATTCCCAGCCCCTTCTGATACCTTTTTTCAACTAGAAATTTAATCACCACTTATGCAAGAGATTTTCAGGCATTCAGTAGTTCACTCTTCTACTTTAGGAAGTTTTGCTTATAACTTTTCATGTTAATTTCACTTTTTTTTTTTCCATTTGGTCAGCACCTTTCTCTTTGTATTACTGGCATGAATCTAGGTGTTGTGAGGAAGGGTACCTAAAAATATTCCAAATTTTAGAAAGCAAGTCTCTTGTTAATAAGAATTTTCTCCTGGCTTTGTTTGAAAATTTGTTCAGATAACTCAAAGTCTGGTGTCTTTGTTATTATTACTGTTAATTTGTTTCTTTGTTTATAGTTTTTAAATGCTTGCATCTTTCTAATAATTATCAGTATAAAATATAACCCCAAACACTCTTGGTTCAGCAGCTTTCTTCACATACTCACTTGTCAAAGTAGAATTATTTGGCAAACATTTACATAGATTAAAGCATGGTTTTAGAAGTCCTTCCCTCTGCAAAGCCTTTCTGGCAGTCAATAATGGGAGAGCTTAGAGGTGGCCTGGAGTCAGTGCAAACCACCTCATTTGTAGTCTTGTGACCCATGTTGAAGCAGAAGCCTCTGAGGAGTACTGATTAGCCAGATACACCTTTGAGTGTCTCTGGGTCTTTGACTGCAGAAGGCTGTGTTGGAAGTGTTGATGCAGGGTAGCCAGAGATCAGGCCAGAGAAGCATGTAGGAATAAAGTAGCGTTGACCATGATGCATACATTGGGGAAGAAACTGCCTGTGCAGATGATGTGCCCAGGACCAATTGTGGAGATTTGTGAGTCTGCTTAGTTAGCAGATTGAGTCTCCTCCAGTGTTTTCAGGTTGCATTCATCCAAGGTTCAAACTTTAAATCTTCTAAACAAAGACCCATCAACCCACCATATCCAGATAGATCATTAATAGCTCTTCCTTCAAGGTACCTAAGAAAGTCATAGTAATTAAAGCAAAATAAAGACTGTAGTTAGGTTTGGGGAGTGAATGAAGTTAGGCAGTAGGTATAGCAGGATTGGATTTGCTTATCAGACTTTTTGAATGTTGCTTAAAACAGGCCTTTCGTAGTTACAGCAGTTACTCAAGTATAGGTGATTTATATATGACATAAAACAATTATATGATATATAACAGTTATATTTTATTTAAATGCCCATAAGATGTCTTTGTTTTTAAACTTAAATCATATTTAAAAAATTCTCTCTCTTACTAGTTTTGTGTGAGCAGTGTAGAGTTACATGATACTTTAGGACAGACTCAAACACACGTATACTCGAGGGTCCAAAATTTCAGGAAGCTTTCCAGAATTTGAGAAATAGAGTTTAAATTCACTAGCTTAACATCCAAGGCCTCTGTTACCCAACTTGTTCTCTACAAGAACCTTTTGTTCGTCTTTTCCATTGTCTTCAGGTAGGCATTACATATCTTCACTTTAAAAGTATCTCGTAACATCTCCTTCTTTTCCATAAACTTTCTGCTGCCACCCTACAACAGTAAGAGAGGTAATTCAGATCTGTCTTCAAGATCAAGCTTCACCCAGAACAGGGACCCCTTCTTCTGAGCTTTTCTAAATCTGTCAGCACACTGTCATGATCCTAAGGGATCATCGATTCCTAGGGTGGTTCTCACTGGCTCTGCCCCACTGCTTTAGCCTATATCATTATTCTAGCTCTTAGAATGCCAGCCTTTTAGTCATGGATTGTTATTCTGTTTTGTTTTTCTTATTTTTCAAGCTTGATCTAGAATTTCCTGCATTTGTTAATGTCCTCTAGAGCGTGCAACGTAATGCTTAATTCTGGTTTGTCAGATAATTGGTGTATGTCTCAGGCCTAGGGTTTGATGTATTTACAGTCTGTTAAAGACAGCTATTTTCAGAACCACTGGGTTACCTTTGAACCACATATATTTTTTGGCTTGTCAGCTCAGCAGTGGAGATATTAGGCCCAGTTCTGCCAAGAAAATATATTTTCCAAATCTTTGCATGAGCAGAATGGTGTTATAGTCACACCTTGGAGCACTTTCACCTAAGTGCTGCCAATTCTTTTTCATATTGACTGGCCAACCCATGGTGAGTATTTCTCAGATCTTATTTCAGCTTTCTGGGTTATTTTTATTTTTAATTAAAGGAAAGCTTATTTCTAAGACCATTCTTGGACCAAAGGCAAGTGAATACTCATTAAATGTTTACTTTCTTGACATTAATTTGTTTCAGCAGATGATAATTTAGGTGGGATTATTCTTTGACAGTGATCTGACAAGTTCCTTTTTCATGGGAACTATTGACTCTTCCAGTACTATAACATGAAGCCAGTATCCTGGTGCCCAAACCACATAGGGAGCTTTCTTTTAATTTGTGTTTGGAGTTTGAGGAAGATGTATATATTGCCAAGTTGAGACTTTCGAGACTTCAGTGCTTAACATACCTGATCTGAAAATTACTGGTAAAATTGCTGTTTTTGCCAACTGCAAAACCAAGTCTAAATATTGAATGGGCTGGTATGACTGACACAGCATGCTTTAGGCTTCTTAAAGCTTAGATCAGACTCTAAGAAGGATTTTCATAAGCCAGTATGGACTTATGCACACAGTGAATGAGCCTTCACATTCACATAGCATTTTCTGTCTCTCTCTCTCTGTCTTTTTTTTTTAACCAGTCCTGGGGCTTGAACTCAAGGCCTGAGCACTGTACCTGGCTTCTTTTTGCTCAAGGCTAGTGCTTGACCTCTTGAGCCACAGCGCCACTTCCAGCCTTTTCTGTTTATATGGTGCTGAGGAATTGAACTCAGGGCTTCATGCATCCTAGGCAAGCACTCTACCGCCAAGCCACATTCCCAGCCCACATAGCATCTTCTGACACTGCTGTATCTACTCATTTTTTCACTAAGTATTTTTGTTGTTGTTGTTCTAGTATTGGGGTTTGAACTCTGGGTCTTATACTCTAGCTCAGCTCAGCCTTTTCCATTTATGGCTAGACCTCCACTTTTGGCTTTTTACTGGTTAAGTGGAAATGAGAGTCTTTTGGATTTGTCTGCCCATGCTGGCTCTGAACCTCAGTTCTCAGATTTTAGCTACCTGACTAGCTTGGATTATAGATGTGAGATACTGGTGCCCAGATTCACTAAGTATTTTTTTAGTACTACTACTACCTAGGAGCCAGTCATTGTGCTAGGGTCATGGGAAACACTAATGAGCAATTAGCAGACATCCTTCTTCTTTATTATTATATTTTAACTTTTAATTTGTAGTATATTTTCTCTTACTGAAATGTCAGCTAATGGGTGTAGGTCTTTTTTTCATTCACTATTTTATCTCATGCACTAAGAACTTGATAAATGGTAGAAGCTCAGTAAGTATTTATTGGTTGTAAGAAAATCTTCAGGAGAGTGAGGAAAACCCAGGGCAATACATGTAATCTGGCTTGGAGGACCAGGAAAATACCCTAGAGGAAGAAAGATGCTGACTAGGAGGAAGGATCAGTATTTGACTGGATGGAGAGTGACTCCTTCTGTGTAAAAACCCGGAGGTAGATGGGCAGGTGCTGGTGGCTCATGCCTATAATCCTTGCTACTCAGGAAACTGAGATCTGAGATCACAGTTCAGCTGGGGCAGGAAAGTCCATAAGACTCTCATCTCCAATTAACCAATAGAAAACAGTAAGTAGTGCCTTGGCTCAAGTGGTACAGTGCTAGGCTTGAGCTGAAGAGGGCAGAGATAATGCCCAGGCCCAGAGTTCAAGCCTCATGACCTACAACAAACAACAAACAAAAAAACTCTGGAGGTAAAAATGTGCCAAACTCAAGGACTGGACGAGTCAAGGATGAAATAGGGACCTGCTCAGTATGGACCTGTGTACCCAGTGGACTATTCTCCACATTCATGTATCACAGGTTGACTTTGCTGTAGTTACTTATTCACTAAGTATTTTCTGAGTACTGGCTAGTAGCTCAGCACTGTATTCATGGGAAATAATAAGGTACATTACTTCTGTCAAAGCATAAGTATAATAGGATTAGATTTGATTTAGGGTAATCATCTTGCCTGTTGAGTAGATTGCAAATAAAAGTGAGATTGGAAATAAAACTGAAGAGTGTGAGATCAGTTTATTTGAATGTAGCCTAGTGATACTCAGATGTGCACATACCATAGTAAATTGTCAGTCTTTTCATTTTGTTAAATAAAGACACTAAAAAAACACACTACCTGTCTGAGTCATTTCATAAACTAAAAAATATCATACATACCCACAACATCCCTCAGAATTTCAAGTAAATGTTAGATATTTAAATATCTTTATGCAATCTTTACCACCTTCTCCTTTACTGCTTTACTCATTTCTTCACGTGGTGTGGTACGTATAAACATGTTTTTGGTTAGAATTTGACCCTGAAGGATTGGAGGAAGTGAGTAAAGTTGAAAGATAAGAGGTAAAAATCAGAAGAATTGGTGATTTCAAAGGCCCTACAGAGTCTTATCTCACTTGCTCCTGAGGGGTAGTTAGGGTAGCATAATTGTCTCTGTTAAATGGATGAGGAAACTGAGACTTCCCTGTCTCCAATCTGATAAACAGAAGACAAGACCACCATTCAAGAGTTGTTCACTTTAGATTGGGTGTTAGTGTGTGTATGTGTGTGTGTGTGTTGGGGGGAACTATTGTTGTTTGGTTTATTTTGCTAATGTTTTGGGGAAGAAAAGAATAGGAATCCTGGGTTCCCTCCAGAGTCATCCCTTTTAGGTCAAAACATAGATATAGTTTGTCCTTAGACTAAAACAGTATTTTAATGATGACTCTGATTCATCCTTATCTTGCAACATCATCCATTACCAATCCATGATCTTGAGTTACCTTATTTAAATAAGCCTGGGGATGCTAAGAAACTTCTTTAATATTTCAATTTTTATCCTGTGCTATCTTGTCTTTTCTATAAATAAGCCTTGGCCATCCTACTTTGGGTTTTGTCCAGAGGAAGGTAGAGGGTGAGAGGCTGTGTGTGTGTGTGTGTGTGTGTGTGTGTGTGTGTGTGTGTGTGTGTTAAGGATATGTTATCTCTGACCACTGCTTTTTATTTTATTTTATTCCTTAGTTTACAGGATCGGTTAAAGCAATTTTGTCCTGTATAAATTCCAGAAATAGTGGATAGGCTTCTTAATTGTTTACCCTTATAGAAGGGCAAAGAAAGGAAGTAGAAAGAACAAAATTGAACTTCAAGAGGGAAAAAAAGAAGCAATAATAATTTGAGTTGGATAAAAGGGAAAAAAGTGTTAGGAAATATTTATGGGCAGTTCCTTGTAAATGGCTTTATAAACAACATTTTTGGTGTGTAGTCATAAAATCCTCTGACCTATGAAACATCAATATAATGGAATTAATTTAAAATAAGATGGCTGCCAAAATTTGCATATGAAAACTATCAGTAATGGTCCTTTCAATTTTATTTTTGCTTAGTCGTATATCAGTCATTTTTGTAGGCTTTTTTTCTAGTCTATTTGAAGATTGTTTTGGAAAATTATTAAGAGTGACTTTAAATTATATCAGCACAGATGCAACCACTAGCAAGTCCATTGTAATTACAAATATGAGAATTTTTTCTCAAGGATGAAATATTCTTATTGAAATAATCTGCATCTATTTATCTGTGTGTTCAATAATGGAAATATCTATTTTTTCTACTAGAATGGGCACACCAAAAAGTAAATATTGTTATGTTGTAATATGTGAGTAGAAGAATATGAAAACAGCATTGTGTACATACTGCTATTTTTATCTCCCATCATACACACATACATTCTTGCAAATTATATATGTTATTCATTAAGAATATTGTGTAAAGTTTTAGTCTAATTTTCAGTGCCTTCATATATTTTTTAAGAGCTTTTTGTGCTGCAAGAGCAAAAGTGAGTTGTGTTCACTGATTTTATTGGATCCTAATATCTTGGCATATGTTGATTTAATGATAATTTATATTAGTCTCCTTTTTCTTTCATCTTTTCTTTAAAGTTTGGAGGGAAAGAAAGAGGGCTAGAGGGCAGGAGCCAAGACTAAGAACAATTATGTGTGTTATCTGTTGAGAAAGAATAGTGTTAGATTTGTGGGTGTATTATCTCACTTCTCACAGTAATTCCACAAAGTAGGCACACAGGAAACAAAATGGAATGGAACTCAGCAAGGATGAGTGACTCACCTGCAGTCACCCTGCCAGTAGATAGTATTCCTGTTAGGCTGATTCTTGGCTCATTTTCCACATCTTGTTCTCTCATTCCTACTTTACCACAAAATAAATAATCTATGGAACTTGGTCAGAGTTTATTCCATGGAAAAATAGCAGCCTTTTCTAAAGTAAAATACTATACACATTTATTTATAAAAATTGCCATTAGAAATAGACTTAGTAGGCAGATACACATGCTGAGTTTATGTGGCATATTATTATCTTTGAGCATGTTATGATTTTTTACTTTAAATATGATTATATAATTAAGATGGGTTTTTGGCTTAACATTTGTGAGTTGTGCACATTTTAAGACTACTTGGAGGTATTTATATACTTCAAATATTTATTGGGAAGTGTCTTTTGCAAGGTTAGGTAAAATGTCTTACGGAACTCCCAGTTTCAATGAGTCTCTGTTGGGAAAGGTTAAATAGTACTGTAGAGTAGTCTTTTGGCATTCAAGCAGTTCCTCTGCTCAAATAGCAGTGAATATAATTGATGGTCTCAGCAATAAGGTCATAGAGTCAAAAAGCATTACCACAATGTAGTCAACATTTTGACCATAGGAGACAGTATGTAAAAGATGGTTAGCTGGAAGGATTTCCTGCCTGCCTTAGAACTATTGTGTCCTCATTTCTTTGGAGTCTTGATTTGGAAAGAAGAGCAAAATCTTTAATTTTGTGTTTAGAATTGTGTGGACAAGTATAAAACAGAATTCTGCCTTTGACATATTGCTTATTCAAGTGCTCTCTTACTTTGGGTCCTCCTCCTGTTGCCCTGCTTTTTAAAACCTTTGTTTGACACATTACAGCCCTACAGCCATTAATATGTTTCAGAATTATTCTTTGCATTGTAGTTGGGAAGGAAGTACTATAATCATATCAACAAATAGCTGTCACCTATAATCAGTAGCAGAAGAAAAGTAGAGAAAAAAAAAAGGATTTCAACAAAAGCGGATAAAATATAGGGACAAGAAGAAATCCTTAAAAAATATTCTCAGATAGGTTAGATGAAGTTGATTATAAGAAATAAGAATAGGGTGATGATTTTGTTGTTTTTAACCTTAAAGGCAAGGTGTCACTATGGATCACAGACTGGCCTTGAACTCATAGTTGTCCTGCCTCAGCCTCCCAAATGCTGGGTTTAAAGGCAGGATGATATTTTTTACCATCCTAGGGTGGGTTCTGGAGCTTGAACTCAGGGTCTGGTCCCTGTCCCTGAGGTTTTTTTTACTTAAGGCTAGCACTTGAGCCACAGCTCCACTTTCAGGTTTTTTGTTTTTGGTGTTTTCCTTGGCGATAAGTGTTTCCCAGACTTTACTTTCCAGGCTGACTTTGAACCAAGATCTTCATATCTCAGCCTACTGAGTAGCTAGGATTGCTGGTGTGAGCCACCAGCGTCCAGTTTAGGATGGTATTTTTTTTTAAGAGCAATTTAAGAATAAGAAAGAACTCTAGGAGATTTTTAAAAATAAGGTACCTCAAATAAAATGTTCAACATATTGATGGAAAACAAGATTACAGAACTCTTTGAAGTAAAGAGGGGATGGGAAGGAAGGGGGGATAAGAACATGGGAGAGGAAATACGGGATGACTATTTCAGGAGATTCAACATCCAAGTTATAGGCAGTTAAAAAGGAAAGTGTTAGGTTTTTTTTAAAGTAGGTAGCCGGTAAAGGAGAACGCCACGCGGTATTCAGGCAGGAGAGAAAGTTTATTACCGAACTGCTGGCCTGTGGCCGAGGTGATCCACGGCCGGAGAGAAGGTAGAGAAGAGAGAAAGAGAGATCCCCCACCCAGCCCTGCCTTATATCTAGGGCAGGGGCAAGGGGTGTGGCCTGGGGGATTAGGATGTGACCTCAGACAAAGGGAAGGTAACTGCCTCCAGGTCTGCAGGTTACCCAGGTAATTGGGTGGAGACTTAATGAGGTGGGGGCATCTACATGGAGCCCTCAGGAAGAGGACCTGACTGAAAGTAGAATGAAGATAGTTGGCCAGGGGCTGGGAATATGGCCTAGTGGCAAGAGTGCTTCCCTCGTATACATGAAGCCCTGGGTTCGATTCCTCAGCACCACATATGCAGAAAAGGGCCAGAAGTGGCGCTGTGGCTCAAGTGGCAGAGTGCTAGGCTTGAGCAAAAAGAAGCCAGGGACAGTGCTCAGGCCCTGAGTTAACGGCCTAGGACTGGCCAAAAAAAAAAAAAAAAAAAGTTGTCAAATAAATAGTACATTTCTCAAAACTAAAGAACACATATCCTAGCACAATGAGTAAAAAAAATTTACATTATGACAGATCATTTATAAAATGACATTTATAAAATTTTAGAATTGGGCAGGGAAATCTGCATCATGTATAGAGAGAATTAAAGGTCAAGTGGCAGTATACTTAGAAATTAGTGTAGCTTTGCTTTCAGAATGTGGGGATATGTGATTTCCTTCTGTTTTCCTATATACAGATACATCTAATAGCCCAGCTTAAAGATAAAAAAGAGGGGCTGGGGATATGGCCTAGTGGCATGAGTGCTTGCCTCATATACATGAGGCCCTGGGTTCGATTCCCCAGCACCACATATACAGAAAATGGCCAGAAGTGGCGCTGTGGCTCAAGTGGCAGAGTGCTAGCCTTGAGCAAGAAGAAGCCAGGGACAGTGCTCAGGCCCTGAGTCCAAGCCCCAGGACTGGCCAAAAAAAAAAAAAAAGATAAAAAAGAATATTTTTATTTAAAAAGTTTTCTTTCACATTAAGAACAAAGAACTGGGGGAAAGTGAAGGAAGGGATGACATGGTCCAAAAAGTAATGTAGTGATTACCTGACTTATGAAATGGTAACCTCTCTGTACAATAGCTTAATAATGGTAATAAAATTATATTTAAAAATAAAATAAAGTTAAAGGAAATGGGTAGCCTTTTCTTTCTGCTTTCAAGAAATAGATGAGAACAAGCCTAAGTAATTGATGAGAATTAAGTTGCCAAGCAATGTTATCCAACTGGCTTGTATTTGCCAGTCTGAAATAACTGTATTATAGTACAATTTGATATTTTTAAGTGTGTGTAAGGTCTGTCCCTGGAAGGCTCCATGTAGATGCCCCCATCTCATTAAGTCTCCACCCAGTTACCTGGGTAACCTGCAGACCTGGAGGCAGTTACCTCCCCTTTCCCTGAGGTCACATCCTAATCCACCTGGCCACACCCCTTGCCCCTGCCCTAGATATAAGGCAGGGCTGGGTAGGGGTCGCTCTCTCTCCTTTCTCTCCGGCCATGGATCATTTTGGCCACAGGCCAGCAGTTCGGTAATAAACTTTCTCTCCTGCCTGAATATCGTGTGGCGTTCTCTTTTACCGGCTACCTACTTTAAAAACCTAACAGTGTGTAGAACTGATCTAGAAGGGACAGTGGTATGTTTTACTAATTCACTTGTATATTGCTTATTCTTTTAAATGAGCATATAATAATTCATAGAATATAAAGTGAAGGAGCAGAAAGGGACCTGATTTCTTCTTGAAAAATGTGAGAAGTATGTACTGTCTTTCTCTTCTGCTGGGTGTTGTAAGAGATATAGTTGAAGTAGTGAACACAGCTTTGAAGGATTTGGAGTCTAGGTTCAGCAGAAATATGCATAGAAGGGGATGACTCCCAACCGTGTTCAAAGTCTGCCTCAGTGTACTGGCTGCATTTGGGGCCACGCAGATGGCTTTCTGGGGCCTAAGAGATGGCAGCCTAACTACAGAGTTATTTAAAACAAGAAAGAAAAGAAACAGTGTTCACAAGAACCAAACACAAGACCCTGATCTTGAAAGAAATGTGCAAGTTAATAAATTTTATTTTCAAACAGAAACCAAAATGCTTCCTGCTGCCAACCCCAGAAGCCAGGGGTTAAAGTTTTTAATAACAACAACAATAATGATTTATATTTATTGTAGATTAGTTTTCTGGCTCTCCAAAAATCAAATGGTTAAGATGTCCACAATGTTCCTTTCTCAACTCTGCTGAGCACTGGCTTCCCTCCCTGTCTGCAGATACAGTGCAAATTATCCTGTATTTTGAGTACTTCCAGGCAGTTGTTCAGAGGAAAAACTAAATACTACAGTCTGAAATGGACAGCTACTCAATGGGGACTTTTTTCTGTTCTGTAGCAAAAGAAATCACACTTTATAATATGGGTATGATTTCTTTATTTGTTGAGAAGACATATGTATACCAGATTTCACATACCTAGTTATGGACAACATTGTGTATTATTGGGGTGTAGTAGCATTTGCCTTGTGACTTTTTGGGTTTGTTTGTTTGGATGATTTATTTTGTTTTTTTCTCATAAATAAGTCTTGGCCTAAATATCCCCAGACTTACAAACAAAACAAAACATGTTGGGGGGGGGTGGAGGGGGAGAAGCATTGAGCCCAAGTAAGAATGAATATACACCACACACCCTGTTGTCTGTTGATTTCTGTGGAGGTTTTATTCATGCACAGGGCAGTGAGTGGTATTTTAGTGTGTTAGTAAGATTCACTTAATTTGAATACAGGAGAGACAGAAGACTTATTGGACCAAATGGAATTATCTGTGGTTCAGTGATCTCTGAAAATGCTTTGTAAGAGCAGATGAGCAGATTTTTACAGATTAGTTTGACTGGCAGTTTGCCTGAGCATCTACCTCCCTCTAAATTCAGTGGGTGGTCCTGGCTTAGTGTGTGAAGTGGAAGCTCAGGTGGGAGAACTTCATCTGACTGACCAGGCTGATTGACAGCAGTGGAGAGATTACTCTGACTCAACCCTGGGAGTATGAGCTTTTTTGAAAACTAGCCGGTTTGAGTCACAATGTGTCCCCTGCTTGTTAAGCATATTCCTGGCATAGGGATGTGATAATTGGGTTACCTATGTAACACAAACTCTGAAACATCTAGTGTAAGAAAACAAGGGAGTTGGATTCTAGACCTATATTTGCCCCCAATCTGCACTTTGATCTTAAGAGGCTCACTTAATTCCTAGTAACTAGCAATTAGGATAGAGCTTGCTTTCTTTTTTGGTGATACTGTGGTTTGAACTCAGGACCTTGCACTTACTAGGCAGGTGCTCTACCACTTAAGCCATATATTCCATCTGTTTTGCTTTTTGTATAGGGCCTCACTTTTTCCCCATGCCAGCCTGGACACTGATTGTCCTATTTATACTTCCTGCTAAATGGGTGGCGCATTTACCAGGCCCAGGTTGTTATTGGTTGAGATAGGGTCTCACAGACTTTCTGTCTGGGTTGACCTTGAACTGTATTCTTTCCCAGTCTCAGACTTCCAGTTATCTGGGATTACAGGTGTGAGCCACTGCACGCAGCTGAAGTTACTTTTAGTTTTAATATGTTCTGTGAGGTCTGGCAATGTGCTGGTTCCTTCCTTTCCCATGACTAGTTTAAACAAGTCCTTGGTGATAATGACTATATGGTTTTCAGTCGAATCTTGGAATAACTGACAAATGTTAGAAGATTAGAAACAAAAAATCTTGCAAATATCTTAGAATATTGGACCTTGTTCATCATTGAGGAATGAAGAAATTGCAAGATGATTTTACTGATAGTACATTAGCTGGAACAGATGGAACAGTTGGAATCGTAAGTTTAGTGCCTTTCTTTGACTGAAATCTAAATGCTAATGTGATGCTCTTTAGAAATAGTAATGAACCAGGCACCAGGAAACTGAGATCTGAGAATCTTGGTTTTAAGCTAGCCCAGCAGGAAAGTCTGTGAGACACTCTTATTTCCAATAAACTACTCCAAAAAAG
Source organism: Perognathus longimembris pacificus (assembly GCF_023159225.1). NCBI lineage: Eukaryota > Metazoa > Chordata > Mammalia > Rodentia > Heteromyidae > Perognathus > Perognathus longimembris. The sequence continues at coordinate 48,873,190 of NC_063168.1, forward strand.
CTTGAAGTAGCACTATGACTTGTGATAGAGCACTAGCCTTTAGCAAAAGAAGCTCAGGGATAGCACTCAGGCCCATAGTTCAAGCCTCAGGACCAGCAAAAATAAATAAATAAATAAATAAATAAATACCAAATGAGTTTCTTTAAATTGTTATATATCTCTTTTTGAGAAGAGAGTTTCACCCTTAATTGAAGCAGGATTTGTAGATTGGGTTCCTAAGAAAACACTAAGGAGGAAATACTAAGTGTCCCCCATGTCCTGGACACAATTCTAGGTGTTGAGGTTAGAACACAAAGCCATTTGGGGTATGAAGGAGCCAACATTCTAGTGAGAGGAGATAAGCTTTAAACACAATTAAAAATATATCTAACTTAAAATTATGTCAATAAAATCTGAAGTATAGGGTATAGGTTGAAAAGATGGAAATATTGGGAAATGAGCTGTTCTGTTTCATTTCATTTCATTTCATTTCATTTATTTATATTTATTTAGGCAGGCCAGTCCTGGGCCTTGGACTCAGGGCCTGAGCACGGTCCCTGGCTTCTTCCTGCTCAAGGCTAGCACTCTGCCACCTGAGCCACAGCGCCCCTTCTGGCCGTTTTCCATATATGTGGTGCTGGGGAATCGAACCGAGAGCTTCATGTGTAGGAGGCAAGCACTCTTGCCACTAGGCCGTATTCCCAGCCCTGTTTCATTTTATATTCCAAACTCTTCCTACTCTAAAGTGTGCCAATGGAGCTCATGGTATTTGTTCGAAGCTTGCTCTTGCTCAGAATAAGAGGAAGACCAAATGGATGGTGACCCACCTCCACTGTGCTTCAATCAAAATGGCTTCAGTTTATTTGTTTTAATTTAATAAAGGCCTTTTTATTGTGGCAAAATGCACAGGACATAAAGTTTACAGTATCAACTAGTTTTAGACATATGGTTCAATGATACTAAGTATTTGTATATTGTTCACCACTCATCCCCAAAATGAAACTCTATACCCATTAAACAATAATTGTTCATTCTCTCTCCCCACTCCTAGTCACTGATAATCACCATTCTATTTTTTTGTTCATATGAACTTGACTACCATAGGAACATCATAAAAGTAGAATCATATAGTGTTTGTCTTTACTCCTGGTCTCTTCTACTTGCTATTTACTTGGAATATCTTATTCCATCCTTTTACTTTAAACCCATTTGTCTCTCTGGACCTAAAGCAAATTTCTTAAAGACTGAATGTTTTAGTTCATTCTAGTAATACTTCCCTCCCCTTCCTAATTTGCATCTTTTACTGTATATATGTGGCAGACTTCTAAGTTTCCCTGTACATGTGGTTCTTTTTTTTTTTTTTTTAATGGTTTCTTTATCAAAAGAGGAAAAGTGAAAAGTAAAAGGGTGGAGTCTGATGTGGTGCTTTCAGTACTGTAGCTGTGCTCCAATTACATATTACTGCAGCATAATAAGTTACCCCCAAATTTAGTGGTTTAAAATAATAATTCATTGCCAGGTACTAGTGGCTCATGCTTGTAAACCTGCTGATACCTGAGGATCACAGTTTGAAGCCAGCATGTGTGCGCACACACATATACACAAGAGCAAAATACATACTACTACCACTACTACTACTACTAATTTATCATTTTCCACAACTCTTTGGGCGGATATTTCAGCTGGATATTTATTCTGTACCATGTGCTGTCATCTAAAATTACTTAGATAGCTGCATGTATCTGAGATCCAATATGAGGCTGGAAAGACCAAGATGGTTTTACTTTCATTTGTCTGGAATTAGAATTGAAGGCATAAATGACTAGGATTCCATGGGATGTCTCTCTAGCATAGGGTAGACAGGGCTTCAGAAGGGTCAATGAAGAAGCTGCCATGACTCTTAAAGCCTTAATCAAAACTAGTATGTAACTTTCACTGCTTTCTGTTAATCAGAGCAGGCCACAGACATCAATGAGTCAAAAAGAAGAGGAGTAACCCCACTTTTTGAAAGAAAGGAGGAATGTTATACATATAGGGGCAGGTAGGGATTTGCTGGTAATCTCTAGAAATAATCTATCACAGACTGCTTAAAAAATGATTGTTGAATTAAGCTAGTGAAGATTACTTGATTCTGAGACTTTTGAGATGACAAGCTTCAACAAAAATTATTTTCTAAGAAATAATTCCTGATAGGGAAAAATGCATTTCAGCTACCCAAAGGAAACTTGCACACATGAAGAGTTTAAGAGATGCATGTTCACTCAATAATTCACCCAATAATTGCTGTGAAATGAGGGGAATTGTGTTTTTAGGCTAGCTTCTGGGTCACTGTCTTCTGAGGAGAATAGCAAGGCACTTCTTGAATGAAAACCTCCCTTTCACTTCGGTTGTAGAATTGAAATAGCCACTCTAACTGTTTGGGAATTTTCCATTTAAAGAGTAGCTCCTGGAAGAGAAGGGTTAGAAAAGCATCCACAAATACAAGAATCTCACAGGATAAGATGACAAGTGAGTAGGGAAAGCAGATCAGAGTCAGCTCTCAGAGGCTCTAAAGCAGATGCCTTTCCTATAGGATTTGCCTGAAGATTAGAAAAAGTACTTTCTGGTAGATCCATTGCTGGGATAATAAAGCCTTTGAGTTTTGTTTTGTTGCTGGTGAGGATTAAACCCTGGGCTTTAAACATGCTAAATAGATACTCTACCTCTGAGCTCTATCCATAGCCCAAGAATTTGTTGAGACTCTTACTTTGAAGCTATTGATAGTTCTTTCCAATCACTCATTGACTTTTTTTTTTTTTAAGACAAGTTTCATTGGTGTACCATTTAGCTTCAGAACTCAGGATCCTTCTGTTTGAGCCTCCGAAGTGCAAGGATTGTAGGTGTGCCATACCATGCCCAGCTTTAAACGCATTTTTAAATGCTAAAAAAAAGGGTTGTTAACAATGGGACTTGAACTCAAGTCTTCACACTCGTTTGGCTTTCTTATAACTTGCACTCTACCACTTGAGCCATGCCTTCAGTGCAACTTCTTTTTTTTGTTGTTGGTTGTGGGGCTTGAACTCAGTGCCCGGACGATGTCCCTGAGCTTTTTTTACTTGATCAAGGCTAGCGCTCTACCACTTTGAGCCACAGCTCTATTCTGGTTTTTTGGTGATTTGTTGGAGATAAGAGTCTCATAGACTTTACTACCGGGCTGGCAGTGAACCTCAATCCTCAGGTCTTACCCTCCTGAGTAACTAGGATTTCAGGCCTGAGCCACTGGTACCTAGCCCATTTTTAAAAATTGACACATAGTTGTACCTATTCAATCACTCACTACTACTCTACAGATATGAACTGGTGTCAGAGGTAGAAGATTCCAAGAACAGAATGTTCTCCTGGTATGATTACAAATCCAGGCTTCTCTTTTAGGAGTTGTTTCTATTTCGTTAGTTTGCATTTGATCATGTCCTCTGTAGTGCATATGTGCTTTGTAGGTCTTGTTTGAAGGATTTTGTTTTGCTTAAGGTGAGCTTCCTATTTTATCAGCAATTGCTGTGGCAAGGTGACAGACCTTTAGCTGATTTCTAACCTCTAAGATGTTTTTATTGACGAGAATCTGGGGAACTGTTCCATTTTAAAGTTTACTGCATTCTCATTTGAAATGCCAACTGAAAGAAAGCCCATAGGTTTTTTGCATTCAGTGTTTGTTTCCATCTAATGACCATATTTATAGTACTTGTTCCATGACCTGTGAATAAGTCCTGTTTTTCTCAAAGTTGGGCACAACCTATGCTTTTGCTGCTCTTTACTGTGCCAATTCCTTATGTCTTCATGTTTTTACTTGCTTTTGCTTGCTTTCCTTTGCACATTACTCTGTTGATCCGTGTTCCTGAGATAATTGAGAATAATATGAGCTCTCTATAAAAGCTAGGGGTGGGCAGCCTTTCTATTCTTGTTCACATTTTACCAAATGCTTTTTTAAAATTGCAGAATTGGTTCTATCAGGTTGCATTTGTTAAGCTCTGATGCATATGCTTCTAGCATTTTAACTTTTTCTATGTGTGGCAGATTTCAGAGACAGGGTTTCTAAGAAAGCTTGAAACTTGATTCTAGTAAAGAGATTTTAAACTGCCTATCATCTTTGGGTTTTCATTTAGGCATTCAAATGCTTTTTTTTTTTTTTGTAAATACTTAAGTATTTACAAAATTTAAGACCCCCAGCATTATCAAGGTTGATGTAGAATGTACAGATAAAGGGACAACTGAATATAGCTGGAGTGAGGACTGTGTTCCACGTGTGACTTGGCTACTGTGAAAGGAAGTCCTCGTTTGGTGTCTGGGTTAGTGCCCTGGAAGAACTTATAAGTAAACATAAGGTCAAACAGGAGAAACCCAAAGCTGCTAATGTCATGAAGTAGATTAAGATGGATGCAGTTATTTCTTCTGGTGTATTCCCTGTTGGCACTGTTTTTTGTTTTGTTTTTGTTTTTTTGTTTTGTCTAGTCCTGGGGCTTGGACTCAGGGCCTGAGCACTGTCCCTGGCTTCTTTTTGCTCAAGGCTAGCACTATGCCACTTGAGCCACAGCGCCCCTTCTGGCCGTTTTCTGTATATGTGGTGCTGGGGAATTGAACCCAAGGCTTCATGTATACAAGGCAAGCACTCTTGCCACTAGGCCATATTCCCAGCCCTTGGCACTGTTTTGATTCTGTGCCCTTTGTCTTGTATATAAGTTTATTTGATTTGGGGAAGGGAAGGGGAATCACAGAACAAAGGGTGAACCAATTCCACAGTGATACTCAGTAGATACAATGTTGGAGCTCCACAACTTGGGGAGAGGATTGGGAGGGGGGAAAGTGGGAGAAAACGAGAGAGGGAGTAACAATGTTCAAAAATAAATGTAGTTATTACCTTATTTATGTAACTGTAACCTCTCTGTCCATCACCTTTACGATAAAATTTAAATTAAAAAAAAAGATGGACATGGAATCATTTTTGTTGTTGTTTGAAACAGTGTTGTCTTGAAGGCTAGTCTTGAACTCACTTCACTCACTCACTCACTGCCTCACTCATTTTCTCATTGCTCCGGCCTCCCAAGACATGTGTGACTATGCTGGACTGTTGACATATTCCTAAGTATACAAAAGCAGATGATAGAACAATTTTTTTTTAAGAAATCAAGAACAGAGGCCTGGGTACACAGTAGAGTGCCTGCCTAGCAAGTGCAAGGCCCTGTGTTCAAACTCTAGTACTTAGCAAAAAGAGAAGGAGGAGGAGGAGAAGGAGGAGGATGAAGAGTAGGAGGAGATGGAGGAGAGGTATATATGAATAGATATGAAAACATAAGTCTAGTGGCTAAATTTGGGGAATGATTTTGGGGTGAGTTTTACATTTGTCTTTGTAGTATTCTTTACTATCTAATTTTCCCCCATAAACAAATGGCTAGAATAAATTCTATAAATCTTAAATAAAAACAAAATGGTGTGAGGCAGATGTTTTCATCAATTCAGGAAACCTCTTTTGCCAACCTGCTTTATTCCAGGCCTTGGCTAGACTCTGGAATTGGTACCGAACAGGTGAAACAAAGAGCTCTGTGGAACTCTTGCCCACTGTTGTTCTCCATGCCTTACATGTGGCACCACATACTGTAGCTCCTGCCTCAACCCCAAGAGCCTATAAGGAGGGGAAAATGAATACCTCTTACTCCCTTCTCACTTCTTTGAGTGATGAATTAACCTAACATAGGAGATTAACAGAAGAAAAACCATTTTAATTATTTGCATATACAAGAGGGCCCCACCAGATAAGGCTGATTGAAGGCTGTGTAGTTTCCCAAGATGATTGAAACCTGGAATTTCCCAAGCTTGGGGGTCTGAAGGAGAGAACAAATTGTAATAAAAATGGTCGCTGAGCAGCCCTCCATTATTTCTTTTATAGGTGGAAATTGTTTAATAAAAGTTTTTCAGAGCCACTCTTACAACTGCAGTTTTTCATGATAACCAGGTCAAAGTATGACAGTGAAGTAGATTTGTGGGAAGCATAGTTATTTAGGGGCTGTATGCCTGAACCCCAGCAGGCCTCTTTTGGGTTGTGCCTGCATATTCTTGTATAGACGGATAGCTGTAAACACACCCTGTAGAACCTTCCAATTTGAGTTGAAAGCTGTTCTATTTCCACCCTCTCTCTTGTCTTGTTTGTTTTCACCTGTGTCTGCTTGCTTTGCCCATTCACAACTTTTAGTTGTCTTTTTTCTTCCTGACAGTTTTTCCTTTTGGTTATCCCTTCTATTGTTTTCATAAAGTTGCCGGGCTAGTTTTGACCACATAGATAAACAGACTTGAAATGCCTGTCACCAAAGAATTTATCCCCAGGGCCGCTTATATCCCTGGAGGTAACTAAGGCTTGTTAGCTTGTTTGGGTGAACTAGAATTGAACTGTTTGTAAACCGGTGAGATAAGCTTTATCTACTGGTGTTTAGGAAAATGTCAAGCTCTGGCATATTATCTCTGTGGTTTTGAATGCCATTTTCTATAGCTAAAGGTAGACTTTGTGAAATTAGTCTTTCATTACAATCTTAGTCCTAATTCCTTTTCCATTTGTCTGTCTTAAGGACTGTGTCATTTATTTGTTTAACTCACTCAGCACCCATTTGGAGTTTGCTTTGTTTGTTTGAAACATTGTTCTTTTTTGCTTGTTTGTTTGGTTTTACAGAGAAGGTTGTGTTGGGAATAGAACCCCCCTGGGATACAGAGCTTCATCCTCAGTCCCTTCAATTGTTAATTGGATACCATATATGAACTAAGCCTCATACTTGGTACCTGAGACACTGTGGAAAGGAGATACCTCAGTCTCTCTGTTTTGTTGTTGTAGGGATAGTACAGGCTGTAGTATAGAAACAAGGACAGGCAGCTAACCCAACTGCTATAGTTTAAGTATGGTCTATATGTGCCCCTAGAACGTTCATATGTGAGGTTGAGAAATGGTAGGAAGTAATTTGTGTGTGTGTGTGTGTGTGTGTGTGTGTGTGTGTGTGTGTGTGTGTTGTCCTTGGAAGGGATTAATCTTTTTTCATGGGATCATGAGGCAGTTCTTGCAGGAATAAGTTGTAATAAGGATGAGTCTGACCCCCTATGTCCTCTGGTGGTATAATCTCTTCCTACCGCACACACTGTGATACCATCTACCTTCAGATTCACACAAGAGTCAAGCTAAAGCCAGCATTATACCTGCACACTTCCAAAAGTGTAAACTAAACAAACTTCTTCTTTTTGTTTAGTTACCCAGCCTCAAGTGTTTTGTTACAGAAATGAAAAACTGACATTCTTTCAGATGTCGCTGTAGTCATAAGATGTCAGAGAAGATGTACTGGAAGAAGTCTGCCTCAGCCAAACATGAAAAAAATTTTTAGGGGTTGCCTGGCAAGAGGGGCTTTGGCATACAAGTACTTAAATTCAACTGAAATATCATATGGCATATTTTTTCTAATTGTATAATCTAAAAGTAGGAGTAACTCATTACATGATATGCAAGAATTTAGTCACTTTTATCTCTAGGAAGTATCTATGAATAACCAAGCATAGCTTTGTTTTGGATAGATCATTACATTTGTTATAGGGCTGCATGAGCTACTGGTGGCATTTTGAAGTATTGCAGGTATTTTTTTATGGAAGGTTCAGATAATGGGGCCTGAGCCAATACATTTGGTTTGTTTTGACGTCTCAGTACGGAGAAGAAGAAAAGCCAGTATATTGCGCTTAAAGAGTTGAATGGAAGAGAACAGATCCAACAGTTAATTAAATTTAATGTGATCGCAGCAGTTTAGTAAAGTCACAGCAGAACATTTTCCTACATAGAGGATGGTTCTAAAGTCACTTTCAAACAGGAAAGGCCATTAACATTGTAACTCCGATTGTTCTTCCCAAGAGCTGAGATGATCCTTGTATCAAGATCATTCTCCTGTTACCACCACAAAATCAGCTTCCCCAATTTGGTAGCTGTAACTTCATGTTTTCTCCTCACTCTTAGTCCCTACTTGAAACAGGTAAGTCTTTAGTCTGGAAGGATCAGTTATAAGACAGAGGTGTTTCCTGAATGTTTCCCACTTTGTCCCACCAGGACCACTTCAGGAAGAGTCATACTTGTGCTCAAAAAAGTCATTGGTATCTTGGGATTTAGGGCCAGTCTTGCAAGATAATTCAGATTAATGAACTTAATTAAATTTGGGTCATCTAGGCACTTTTTGACTAGGATATTTGGAAACTGTATCAGCCAGACTGAGGTTGTCATTAAGAGGTAAAAAAATCAACATATCAATAATGATTAGGACAGAATCTTAAGTTTTCAAAATTGCCCAAGAACTTTGCTTATTTTGTAATGTACGTGTGTGTGCAACACATGTGCTGGTCCTGGGAGGTAAACTCAGGTCCTAGGTGTTATCCCTGAACAACTTTTTGCTCAAGGCCAGCACTCTACCACTTGAACTACAGGTTCACTTCCAGCAGTTTTGGGTGGTTCATTAGAGATAAGAGTCTCATGGACTTTACTGCCTGGACTGACTTTCAACAATGATCCTCAGATCTTAGCTTCCTGAGTAGCTAGGATTACAGGTGTGAGTCACCAGCACCCAGCTCTTCTTCATGACATTTTAAGTCTTGGAATCAATGGAACTTAATTTTATATGTACTGAGTAGGTAAGATGCGATTTTAATTTTGTCTTTGTAAATAATGAATTACTATATTATCTTTTTATATGATCTGCAATATCAAATCTTTTTGTGGTTGGTTGGTTGGTGTTTTTTTGTAGTTTATCATTTATATGCATTTCCATTTACACCAAATGGCATAAATAAGTATATTATTTGCAATACATGAGATTTATTAGCAATGAATGAGATTTCTTGCCCGTAGCAGAGGAATGTTTTTTTTTTTTTGGCCAGTCCTGGGCCTTGGACTCAGGGCCTGAGCACGGTCCCTGGCTTCTTCCCGCTCAAGGCTAGCACTCTGCCACTTGAGCCACAGCGCCGCTTCTGGCCGTTTTCTGTATATGTGGTGCTGGGGAATCGAACCTAGGGCCTCGTGTATCCGAGGCAGGCACTCTTGCCACTAGGCTATATCCCCAGCCCCTTGTTTTTTCTTTATTGTCAAAGTGTGGTACAGAGGGGTTACAGATTCATATAAAAGGCAGTAAGTACATTTCTTATTCTACTTGTTGCCTCCTCCCTCATTTTCCCCCTCTCCCTCCCCCTTCCCCTCTGGTTGTTCACTTATTTATTTATTTATTTATTTTTGCTAGTCCTGGGGCTTAAATTCAGGGCCTGAGCACTGTCCCTGGCTTCTTTTGCTCAAGGCTAGCACTCTGCCACTTGAGCCACAGTGCCACTTCTGGCCTTTTTCTATATATGTGGTACTAAGGAATCAAACCCAGGGCTTCATGTATACAAAGCAAACACTCTTACCACTAGGCCATATTCCCAGCCCAATATCAAATCTTTTCACCTTAAAAAAAAATCTTTGTTACTTTGAAGTAAGAATTTCTTAGGCCATAGAAAGCACGAATCACAAACTCAAAAAGAAATGATAAATTGTTGGACTATATTAAAAGATTATAAACCTCTGCCCATTAAAAAAATTAAGAAAATCAGTTGACAACCTACTAAGAGAAAGTTTGTGCTGTAGGATATAGGTGGATATAGACAACAAAAGACAGAAGCAATCTTTTAAAAAATAGGACAAAAATCAAGAGTAGATGACTTTATAAAAAGGCCACATTGGGGCTGGGAGTATGGCCTAGTGGTAGAGTACTTGCTTCATGTACATGAAGCCCTGGGTTCGATTCCTCAGCACCACATATATAGAAAAAGCCAGAAATGGCACCATGGCTCAAATGGCAGAGTGCTAGCCTTGAGCAAAAAGAAGTCAGGGACAGTGCTCAGACCCTGAGTTCAAGTCCCAAGACTGGCAAAAAAAAAAAAAAAAAAAAAAAGTCACATCAATGACTAGCACACATGAAAAGTGTGTTGTTATCAAGGAATGAAAATCAAAATCACAGGGTAAAAATCTACAAAACAACAGCAAATGTTGAAGAGGATAGGGACACTGGAAGTTTCACTTATCAACTATTTTGAAACTGTTCATTTCCTAGAATGGTAAACTTAGAGCAGTTTTATTATTGGATATTAGTCCAAGAGAAATGAAAAGCATGTCTATATGCTGAGCTCAGTGACTCACCTCTAATTCCAGCTACATCAGAAGTAAAGATCAGGAAGATTATATAATTCTGAGGCCAACCTGGGTAAAAAAAGTGAGATTCCATTTCAATTTATAAGCGAGGCATAATGGTATGTTCCTGTCATCCCAGCTACTCAGGAGGCAATAGGAAGGAAGGTCATGGCCCTGGCTCACTCCTCTAAATATTTGAGACCCTACTTAAAAAATAACCAAAACAAAAGAGGCAAGTCTTCAGAAAATCCTTGCATAGGAATGCTTATAGCAGTCATATTCACAATGGCCAAAACATGTCTGACAACTGGAGAAAGAATAAGCAGACACATATTCAAATAGTATAATACTAAACAGAGAAAGAAATCTAATAATACAGATGTCAGAAACTCTACGCTGGGTAAAAAAAGCCAAGCACAAAAAATTATGTAATATATCACTAAATTTTATTGAAATTTTAAAGTAGGCAAAAGCAAACTGTGCTCAATTCAAATCAGTGGTTGCTCTGGGGCAGGTGAGGGAGTTGGCTGACAAAATGTGCAAGGAACTTCATCAGAAATCTTCTGAGTCTTGCTTGGGGTGTGGATTACCCAAGTGCCTATGTTTGAAGATTGAATGGGACACTTAAGATCCGAGCCGTTTGCTCTGTGTACAATATGCTTAAATATTTAAAACTGACATTCTGGACTTTCGTTAATAGCATACCTCTCAAGTTGATAAAACTGGGCAGGTTAGGGAACACTTCAGAGTAGCTCTTTCATGGTTAAAGAGACAAGACTGTTTTCCTAAATGCTATATTTGGCTGGAGTTTTCTGGCCTGTTTTTCAGTCTGAGGAATTGTTATTAGGACCACAGCAGAGTTCAAGAATAGTTTTATAAAGATGGAAAAGGTAATCCTCCAGAACATTAAATGCTAAGTCTGGTCACACCTTCTGGTCACCATTCTTCAGAACAGAGACTGTTTTGTCTTACTGGCACCCTTAAAAATATATGGGGACATTTTGATTATCATGATTGGAGAATGGGGTATTGTGTTACTGGCATTCTTGGGTAGAGATCTCAGAGACGACTAACCACTGTACAATGCACAGGACAGCTGCTTCCAAAGCAAAGAATTATTTGGTCCAAAATGCCATGGTGCCAAGGTTGAGAAACCTTGTTCTAAACCTGCCCTTATCACTGAAGCTAAGTCAGCTTCAATCAGGTGTTGACTTTACTTATTATAGTCCAAACCAATTGAGCAAACTTGACATTTTCACATCTTATATATCTCTTTTCTGATAAAATTTAATATCAACTATTTGTAAACATATGTTATATCAAATATGGAGATGAAAAATCTATACATCAAGAACACTTCCAAAATAAAAATGTTGATTGTTAAGTTTAAGACCCTACAGGTTTCATTTTTACTTTATCAAATATCCAACTAAATGACCTGAGCCCACTATCTTATTTTAAAATCAGAATAAAGCAAGGATGATAATGTGTCTTTTATTTCTTTCTCTACAGAATGACAGGCAGAGAATTTTTCTCCCGTTTCCCGGAACTCTATCCCTTTCTTCTCAAACAGTTGGAAGCTGTAGCCAATTCAGTGGATCGGTAAGAAGAGAATTGGGTGAGGCAAAGGAGTCAAGGGTGTGACTTTATTAATCAAGTTTTTTCTTCTAGTCTACTGTTTTTAATCAACTACTTCCTGTAACATGGATTATTTTTAATTACATTTTTCTTTAAGTAGTTGTACAAAGGAGTTACTATACAACAATTAATTTATGATACAGTGCATCTTCATCAGTGTCACCTCTTTCATCATTTTCCTCCTTCCCAACCTAGCCCTTCTTAATTTTGTAGGATAGGATTTAATACTTTAACTACACTCCTTCCCCCTTCCTCTCTTGCTTTCCCTCTTTGTCAGAATGCTTTTCAAAGTAATTACATCATGTTGCCTCTCTATAGTAAATATGTACCTGCAAAGTTGCATAAAATTCTATTTTATACTTCTACATTCTGTTTTATATTATACTGTATCAAATTTAATACTGTTTTCAGAGTTATAGAAAAACTTATTTCTGAGAACCATGTGGTGGTTTCTTCTATAAGATTAGTTTCTTCCTTTTATTTTAAAAATCTGTATGTTTACATGTTGAGATTGTCCATGTTTTTTTTTTTTTCTTTTTGCTGGCCTTGTGAAACTATAGCAAGTAGCTGACCATGCTAGTCCCCTGTGAGTGAAAATTGTGTGGTCCACCTGGACAAAATTAGCTGCTGACCTTGGGAACACAGAGCAGTCTTTAAGAAGGTTTCCAGTCTCTTCAGGGCATATAAGAAAGCTTGCCATTGTTCTTTCAATCACATTCTCTATCTAGGAATGAGATTTCTAGTCTGTATATCTTAGAACATGAGCTTTGTGTATTCTTCCAGCAATTTCTGTTCTTGTTATGAATGTATACAAAGTATAATAGGAAAATAAAATTATAGCAATGAATTTTACTTTTGTTTATGATCCATATCTTCACACTCATAGTTTGTGCAAACAGGCTTTTCTAGCCCTTGTAAGTGACAGCCTGTCCATGCTTTCTTAACTGTTTGGACGTTGTAAGTTTCACATTTCATACAGCACATTCTGCTTAAACAAATGGTTAGCTTTGAGAATAAGATTGTGTGCAAAAATTCAGTGCCCAGTTTTGCCAGTAGTTTTTCCTCACAATACCCATTAATAAAAAATTATGAAGGGAGTGGGAAAAAATAGAACAAAAGAAAACTATCTTTTTGATCAAGAATCTCATTATGTATGTGTGTGTGCATGTGTACATTTAATGAGAAAAATGTTGAAGATAGTATCCCCCTTCTTAAACTTAAAATCTTGATGTTCACTAATTTTTTTTTCAGTGATATGGGAGAACCAGATCGTCACCCCAGCATGTTCCTGTTACTTTTGGTGTTGGAGAGACTCTACCCTTCCCCAATGGATGGCAGTTCTTCTGCTCTCAGCATGGCACCTTTTGTTCCCTTTATTATGAGGTAGTTTCATGCTATATGTAAATATTGGGGGGAAGTCATGTGAGGAAAGGGCCATGAGGGCTTCAGCCATAGCTCCTCACTAGTGTCCAGTGTTTCAAGAAGTTGCTTACGTTGTGGGCATGGGAGCTCATTAGAACTACTATGCAAGTGATGATTTCTTTGAAGACTTGCCTGCTAGTGAGTATGTAGTATAGAAAGGGTGTTCTGCTTTTGGAAAACATAGCTTGGGTGTTTGAATTGTTCCTGTGTTGGGCCTGGCTAGCATGGGGCAGGATTAGTTCTGGCATACATTCCTGTCTGGTGGTTCAGGGTGGCATCTTCTACTTTCTGATCAGTTTTTTTCATTTGGATCAAGCACCTTATTAATCAGTAGGTCTACAAACACCATTCATATTCTTACAAAGTATTTCAGTAACCTCTTATGTTAGCTTTTACCCTTCTGCTTACCTTTTGATAAAAAGCATCTTTATTTTAGTATATCTACCAAATGTTGAAATGAACTTGGAACACAAATACAAAAAATACCACCGTCAAGAAAGTGTCTTTATTATTTATGTGGTGCTCTGGGTTCTACTTCCTTGTTTCACAGAGCTGACTTATGCATTTTAATGTGAGAAACCATTAAACATGAGATTCTGACATGTGATTGCTGTGGCCATTTGTTTGTGCCAAGCCCTGGCTGTGGCTGTGTTATCTTTAATCAGAGATGACTCACTCAGACTGGTTTTTGTTTCCTGATACACAAAGTTACTAGTCTCCCTCATCCACCACTTGGTGATTTATTTGAGAAATTGGGTGGTAAATTTTACTTTCAGAGGCCTTAAAAGTATCCTTTTCATGACTATCTGAAAAAATAGAATAAAACTAGAAGCCAGAAATGGCTACATTGAAAATACCTGTCCAAATGTATTTGTTTATATGTAATCAAATGTCCATATTATTTATATTCAACGCATCTATTCTTTATATAAAAGATTGCACTAATATAGGAAGTTTATATGCTATGTAGTATATTGGCTTTTAAGTTCAAAAGACAGAAAATTAGAAACTTAGAGTCAACCTGTCCTGGTGAAATGCTGTGGTCATTAGTAACTTTCTGCCTGAATACAGATCAGTAGGTTACCTTCAACAGCAGAGGGGTCATAGGTGATTCCTTAGAGAATCTGTGGGTTCTGATTCATTGAATGTCTATGTTAGAAATGTGTTTTTCAAACTTTAAGGTGTACAAACATACCACTTAGGAATCTTGTGAATTCTAATTCAGTAGGTTCTAGGGTGAGTTTCAAAGTCTGCCTTTCAAACCAACTTCCATGTGCTACTGGTCTGTAGATCACACTTGGAGTAGCGGGTACTAAACACCATTAGATCATACGTACATAGACAATAAAACAGATAGTAGTAAGGCTAGACTTGGGTTATGCTTGGTTAGGCTGTGTGTGTGGTTTATAAGGTTTTTGATCTAGAAGTTCATGGAATAAGCAACAAAGTGTTCTAAGTAGAGAGACTAGTACAAAGTTTGCTGAGCCCTGCCCTTTGTGGGGGTACTAGACATTTTGCTTGCATCACCCTGGGAGAAAATGCTGTCACCCCCATTTTCCCATTGAGGAAATTGAGACTTAGAGCTTTAATTAGAGGGCTGAAATTTGAATGCAGGAGTGTAGGGCTTTTTCAAAGAGTATTACATATACTATTTCATTCCATTTTTTGATGTTTGGTTTAGATTTTTTTGAGACAAGTTCTTACTATGTAGCCCAGACAGCCTTGAACTTGAATTCTCCTCCTTATACCTTCCAAGTGCTGGGATTAAAAGAGTGTGCTACCATGTCCTGCAAGATGTCCTCTTTTTGTTGCGTCCAAGTAACCAGCTCCCATTGTGGTTGCCAAACACTTCAGCCTCAATGATATTTCTATGAGGACTGAAGTTTATGTGGCTAACAGAAAGGAGAAGCCTGTAAAATGAGACTATATTCACAGTCTCTACATCTGAATACAGGCTGTCATCTGGACATAGTGATGGGATCTGTTTCTCATTTTCTTTTTTATAGTAGTAATGCTTGGCCAACTGGATTGATCACTCATATATGGTCAGATGTGTATCTAAGTGACTGTTGCCTGGGGTTATGGGGTTGATTCTGAGTCAGATACAGAGGGAGAGTGGTCTACCATTCCTTGACCATCTTCTGTGGGAAAGTATAAGGAGCCCTGACTTAGGAAACCCAGTTTGGGGTTTCATCAGTACAGGGACAATCACTATAGTGTTGGCTGGGAAATGAACTATAGACAGGTTTTTTAAAACAAAATAGAAACAATAGTAGAACTATATACATTTGATTTAATGATTTTGTGAAGAAAGTGAAAGATTAATCACTAATAGAGTTGTTACTAGAGTTTTATTAGTGCCTTTTGTTATGGTAAAGATTGGGCTGTTTTGACAGTTAAAAAGATGGATGAATGTACAGTCAATGGGTGTTTCTTATCTTCCTGGCATTATTAATGGTAACCTGTACTTGGAAGAGTTCTAATCTGGCTCTAAGATATCTCTGAGTTTAGCTAAAGAAAAATTTTATGGCTAGTGGGAGTATGCAAGGGTTGCTCTAACTATGCTAAAGTGAATTGCACAATGCAGAGATTGCAAGTTCCAACAACAGTTTTTAAATTTTTCCTTCCTTTCTGTATTAGCTTTTTTTTGGTATTTTGGACCTTTTATTTCACACTTAAAACTATATTCTCGCTTATTTCTTGGTTGATTTCTTGTTGACTTGGATCTTAAGAATCACTGATTTGTATTTCCAAAGTTATATGTGCATACACAATTAAGATTGTTGCACAGATAGAAAAGTTAGTCCCAAAATCTTGTTTACAACTTGTTTGCTGTTTCTTTTGTTTGTTTGAAATAGGAATCACTTTGTAGCCCATAGTGATCTCAAACTCTGATCTTGACTCAAGTTCCTGAATGCCGGTAGTAATGACCTTACTTGGTGTATAATTCTTTTAAAATATTCCATATATTTATGTGCCTCATGCTATGCTGGGTCCAGACACCTGAATCTCTTTACCTTGAAAGTTACGTAATTTGGCGATTATCATTTGTTCCTTACCCAGATCATAAAGTAAAACAGCTTATTTTCCATGATGCAAAGTTGTGGTTTTTGCAGTAGACAATACTTAGCTTCATTTGAGATTGTCACACCAGGAATTCCCCTTCAAGGCTATATATTACACTTGAACCTGGTCTGTCTTTCAAGAATCCTTCTAGATAAGTACAGCCAAGATTTGCTTTACAGAAAGATGAAAGAGACAGAGAATGGTTCCAGCACTGCTGAGGTGGAAAGTTGTCACCTGCTCCCTTTCTCTCCCTCGGCTCACCCCCACTTCTATGAAGTCTACAGCATGTGTCATTTATTTTTTTATTTTATTTTATTTTTATTTTTTTGGCCAGTCCTGGGGCTTAGACTGAGGGCCTGAGCACTGTCCCTGGCTTCTTTTTGCTCAAGGCTAGTACTCTGCCACTTGAGCCACAGCGCAACTTCTGGCCATTTTCTGCATATGTGGTGCTGGGGAATTGAACCCAGGGCCTCATGTATACGAAACAAGTACTCTTGCCACTGGGCCATATCCCCAGCCCCAGCATTTATCATTTAGTCTGTTTTCTTTTTGTACAACTGTTAGATGAGCATAAAAAGTGAAACTGGGGCTGGGAATATGGCCTAGTGGCAAGAGTGCTTGCCTCGTATATATGAAGCCCTGGGTTCTAGTCCTCAGCACCAAATATATAGAAAAGGCCAGAAGTGGCGCTGTGGTTCAAGTTGTCAGAGTGCTAGCCTTGAGCAAAAAGAAGCCAGGGACAGTGCTCAAGCCCTGAGTTCAATTCAAGCCCCAGGACTGGCCAAAAAAAAAGTGAAACTGATTTGAAATAGAGACTTTTTTGTGTGTGTCTGAACAGATCTGTATCTCTGAAGTAGTCTAGAGATTTTTAGGCCTATGATATTAGAGCCTCACTTTGCTTTTTATTGGTTGCTGGTTGTATAGAGAGACTTGGCTGAGTTTCGTATTTTACCTGGCCTTTCCTTTGAAGGGTCTTGTGTTTTGTGTTTTGACACTCGCTTATATTATGACTTCATTTCTCCAAATTTCAGTTTTCTTTTGTTTTCTATCAAATTAAGGCACTTAGGTGCTGTCTGGCCTGTGAACTCTTTCTAACTGCCTTCCAGGGAGGTCCTGGGAGGCCCACCTTGCAGTACCCTGTTGCAGAGCTTTAGAGCCATGTCAGAGCTGGAATAAGAATAGGAGGAGGAAGGGACTTTTTTCTGTAGAAAATCAGATAGTTATAACTAAGCCAAAACACGTGGAAGACAGCCTTCTTATAAAATAATACTTCTAGGTTTGCTTGTCAAGTAAAATTCTAGAGAGAAGAAGGGGTCAGTAATATAATAGTGACAGAAGTGAAAGCGAGAAGGGAAAAGGGATGTGCGAGAAAGAGAACAGTTTTAAAACTATTTTTAACTTTAATTGACATATAGTAATTGCATATATTTGCAGGATAACAGTATGTCCTTTCAATACATGTATATGCTGTATAATGGTTAGGTCAGGGTAAGTGAATGTCTGTCATCATCTTGTGTTGGGAACACTCAGAATCTAAGAGAAGACTTTTTTTTTTTTGGTCAGCACCTGCTTTGGCATGCCTCTGCCAGGAAACTGGAAGAAAGGCCCTGAAGCCAAATGTAGGTTAGGTGCTAGAAAAAGAGCTTTGTGTCCTCTGGGTGCGGGCACATCCCTGGGCCCAGATAAATGACAGCTTCAGGTGCAAGTGAGCCTGGAACCAATTCAGTAATTTTTGGGAAATGTAGGGTGGGGCTGTTGTGCCAGGAACTTACAGAAGGACTTTTAAAAGCAAGAGAAAATGCATGTTTTATTAATGACCAAATCCTTGTGTTGATGTTAGTTAATTTTAGACTAGATTATTAAATGTATCACTTCAAGTGCTCTGTACTTTATTTGCTGGGAACTAGAAAGGATTGCATAAAATAAGTTATACCCGAGTCACCTCATCATAATGGGATTCCCAGGCTGGTGGATGTAGACAGTGCAGCCTTTATTTGAATTACCTAAGTGAAAACAGACTTGATTACTTACTTATCACATTTCTGTATGGCATAAAAATACTATAGACAACTGAATCGTAGTCTTTAGACAGGAGTGAAAAACACAGATTAAGGCATGTGGCTATTACTTCTATGAGACGAGGGGAAAGGATTGAGAAGCCATATATTAGAAGCTCCAATTTATTGGTGATGTGTTCATAATTTGTGTACAGAGCAAATGATTGAAAGTCATATTATTCTCTGACTTTTTTATGTTTGATGTAATCTATAATTGAGCAATAAGACTCAAAATAGTCTTGGAAGGCTGAACTAATGGACTGTGATGATCAAGATAACATTTGATAGAGATAAGTATCATATCTTGATTTTTTTTAGACATTATAAAATAGGTATATATAAAATACATAATATAAGTTATACATACAAAATGAATTGGAGGCATGGATCAGTGGTAGATCACCTGCCTAGCAAAAGTGTCAGTTCCTGGATTTAAACCCCAGTACTGGCAAAATGAGGGTTATCTCGCTTCCTAACTGGATTTTTGCTGTTATTGGGTTTGGGTTGTTTTTTTGTTTTGTTTTGTTTTTTGTGTGTGGGGGAGGGAACTTGAGACACCATTGCTGCTTCAAGGTAGTGGAAACTAGTCCCTCAAAACATCTGGAAGCAGTAAGTCTGAAAAGATTTGGTTAGAGGCAATGTGGTTATGGTCTTTACATACTTGAGAGGCTGCCATATGGCAGAAGGCACATAATTTGTCTTTTTGTTCCCAGTGGGAAAGTATAAGATTGAACATTTTAATACAAAGAAGTTTTGTGAAAGTATTTTTCATCAAGAAAGTGAAAAGCTTTCCCTAATACTAAACTGCTTGCTAGTGAAAGTGTTTGGAGAAACGTAATCATATGTTAGCTATGTTTCCTAAAGGATTTCTGCAGTTCATGTGAGGTTGGACTCGATGACCATCAAAGCATCTTTTGCGGATGTCCTATTTTAGAACACTGAACACAACTCAGCTGTAGATTCTAAAAGGACAATGGATGAAACCCTGAGCCTTCCTTCCCCTAAACCTATGACACATATTTATACCTTTCAAATCTCCCAAAAGAAAGAATTTAGGGTTTCATTCTTGACATGGTTCACAAGGTTCAGCTCAGCTGTAGATTCTAAAAGGGCATTGAATGAAACAATGAACCTTCCTCTAAGCCTATTAAACATATTTGCACATTTTAAGTCTTCAAAGGAAAGAATTTACGGTGTCATTCTTGACATGGTTCACAAGGTTATGGTGGTCTATTGCTAAATGGTGCCCTCCCTTCCAGGAATTAATTCACTTAAACCTTGCTTCTAATTAACTTCTATAACTTTGTTCTCCAAAGTTCTGAAAATCTTTTTTTTTCTATGTGTTGTCTGAAAAGCATTCCTTAAATTAATAATTTAATTATCTTTTTTGTGGTTGTGTTTTTCTCTATTCCAGATGCTTGCTTAAACCATATTTATTTTCTGACAAGCATAAGGAACATCTGAGTCTTTGAGAAGTCAGAGATGCTCTTCTGAAGTGACTGAAATAGATAATCCTTTGTTGTTCAAATTTCTCAAAGGGTTCTCTTTGAACAGAAACTCCTGGAGACAGAGTATCAGAGTTCCTAAGCTTTGCCCATTGCCTATAGAAACTGTTAAGAAAGGGACTTTGCCTATTAATAGGGCTTTACTGTTAATGTAGAATGTTCTCTCTTTGCACAGCCTAGAGATCCAAAGCTCCAGTCCTCCTGTGGTTACCACTCAATCCCACAGGGGAAAGGAGAGTACAGGAAATCCCCCCCTCCCCAAGTCTGACAGTTGTTGGGTAAAAGAAGGGACCTCCTACCTTATCAATCTGGAAACCTGGTCCTTAGCTTCACCTGGTCCTTCAGCATGATTGACTGTGACACCAGGTCAGGCTTTGGGCGAAATGTCAAGGCATACGTATTCAGTTCTGCTCAGGGAGTTTTTTAGCAGCCCAGTTTTCTTCTTTGCTTGTCTGCCAAACTGGCACCCACTCCTTTTTTTTTTCATAGAGACCCCAGTGTTAGCATTTTAGACAGTTGTGTTATAGAGATGCATATTTGACACAAAGCCCTGAAACTCTGGTGTTGGTGTTTTGGGCCTAACATACGGGGAACCTTTATTTCCTAATGCTGATGGAATCACACTGGCAGCTACCTGTTCTGCCTCCTTCTTATTGTGGCTCTACCTAGCTCTTTATTTTGAGAGCTATACTCATGGCCTTTGGAATTTCTGAATTACACCCAAGGGTAGTTGAGGTTCAGCATGTGGAATGAAATCATGTTTTCTGTGTGTGTGCCTTTCTCTCCCCCTGCACCCCCCACCATCCCCCCCAAAAAAGTCCTTGCATTAAAAGAAACTCTGTCTTTTTTTTTTTTTTCTCATTATTTCCTAGAGAGGTGGCTTGCCAACTTCATTTCTGGTGCCAGATTTCTTTTAAGGCCTTTTTGTAAATGTGTTTTTGAGCAACAGGAATGAAGAGTTCACTTCTTATGGAATGCATTGACAAAGCAAGCTAGAAAAACAAAACTTGTAAGGACCAGCTTTTCTTCAGTGTTATCTGTTACTTCAACAGGCCAATTCAAGTCATGTTAGAACAAGTGATTGGATCTGCAAACAGTCTCATTCTTAGGGGAAGTTTCTGATGGTGATAATCCGTGGCTTATTGCCCCCGTATATTCTTAGAATGGCAGTCAGTTAGAATCCAATCAGTTGACTGATTACCAAGGTTTGCAAAACATCTGTTGTGTACTTTGTTAGTGCTAGGTCTTGGGCATGATGCAATGTAAAGAAAAGAATCTGTATCCTTGAAGATAGACCTACAGCCTAGCTTGTAATACAAAATACATGCTTGTGAACCAGACCAAGTATATACTAACCACTTTTATTATATGGCATGTGCCCTAAAACTGAGGCCTTCTGGGTTTGAGAAGTCCAGAAAAAATTTCCCACATAGCAAGGCAGGAAAAAATAGAATTCAGTCTGCCATTTTCTGGACTTTTAGAAATCTCATGGTAGTTTCATGGAAGGGCCAAGTTAGGCCATCTTCTCCATAGATAATGGGACTCAATAAGGGGAAGATTGTGTTAAAGTTTATATATATATGTATGTATATGTATATATGTATATATATGGGAACCCATCATAAAGAACATTGCTTCTGAGAGTGAAGAAGGAAAGGGTAGGTGACTGTCCAAAAAGAAAGGTACTCATTTCCTGACCTATGAAACTGTAATCCCTCTGTACATTACTCTTATAATAACAATAAAAAAATGAATAAAGAGTATTGCTTCCTCTTAAAGGATTAGCCAGGAAATTCACAAAACAAACTATCTTCTAGGAGATAGCTTTTTTTAAAACGTTGCCCCAATGGTTGCATTTTAGTCTTGTGGAAATAATGAGTAGTATTGAGGAAATTTTTAAGTTGAGTAATATTTCATTTTAAAAATACTTTAATATTTTCTATAGATAATTTTTATTTCCTTTGTTTTAAATATTTTCTAAAAATTGTGACCAACCTGCTCAACAGGTTTTTTTTTTATTTTTAGGTTGTAGCAAAAATTTGTTTTATTATAAGAGGGAGAAATAGAAATAGAAAAAAAAGAGAAGTATTTCCTGCTCCCTATGCAGGAAATGGGAGTTAAAGGCTCAAAATGGGGGCTGGGGATATGGCCCAGTGGCAAGAGTGCTTGTCTCGTATACATGAGGCCGTGGGTTCAATTCCCCAGCACCACATATGCAGAAAATGGCCAGAAGTTGCGCTGTGGCTCAAGTGGCAGAGTACTAGCCTTGAGCAAAAAGAAGCCAGGGACAGTGCTCAGGCCCTCAGTCTAAGCCCCAGGACTGGCCAAAAAAAAAAAAAAAAAAAAAAAAGAACTTCAAAGCCTTTTGGCTGGGGATATAGCCTAGTGGCAAGAGTGCTTGCCTCCTACACATGAAGCTCTCAGTTCCATTCCCCAGCACCACATATACAGAAAATGGCCAGAAGTGGCGCTGTGACTCAAGTGGCAGAGTATGCCTTGAGCAAAAAGAAGCCAGGGACAGTGCTCAGGCCCTGAGTCCAAGGCCCAGTACTGGCCAAAAAAAAGGCTCAAAATGGTGATTCTTGTCTATAGCTTTTATTCTTGCTGAGCTGGCCAAATACATGTAGTTGTGTCAAATAGTAACTCCTAATCCTTATACAGTGGTTTGAGTAGGAAAGATGAGTGAAGCTCAACCAAGACACAGATGTCCTTTAGGACATCTTTTTGCTAGACTTCTTTTTTTTATTTTTTTTTTATTGTCCCTAAGCTCTCCAGCTCAAAGTTAGTGCTCTATCACAGCACTACTTCCAGTTTTCTGTGTGGTTTATTGGAGGTAAGAGTCTCACTGACTTTCCTGCCTGGGTTGGCTTTGAACCTTGATCCTCAGATCTCAGCCTCCTGAGTAGCTAGGATTACAGGCGTGAGCCACCAGCACCAGGCCATGTTATTATTTAAAATTAATTTTGGTAGCATACTGAAAAATGTTAGTGTTTACTGGTAGTTAAGAAGATTCTTTCCATGTTACTTATGTAGAATCTGAATAAGGAGAGAGAAATTGTGTCAGAAAGAAACAAAGAACATATAGTATTTTGTAACTCCTTGACTAGCTTAAACTCAATTAGATACAGCTTCATAAATATTAAAGTGTATATTACATACCAGGAATGATGATGGTTGTTAGTAATACACTGGGCTGGAACTAACAATAAAACACACACTGGCCTAAATGTAAAATGATTGTCTTGCTTAATAAGAAACATATAGGTTAGTTTCCACACAGTTGCATTAACCCAGTAGAAACTAGATTCTTTCTCCCTTTATGCTCGCTCATCTCAAGGTGTTGTTTTCTGTCTTGGAAATGGTTGCCTTTGATTCCACTGTGGATCCCAGCTAGACATTTTTAATGTTAATTTCACATAATAAGTCCCATTTTCTGGCTAATTTCCATCATCCATGGGCATTTTAAAGTTATAACTGTATTTTTTTCTCTTCAGGCGAAAAATAGGAATTAGGTAATAGAATAGACAGGTAATAATTAATAATAAGCATAAATGAGTACTTGAAACAGGAACATCATAGTATGTATTTTTTCAGAAATCTCTTTATTTTTATTATCTTTAAGTAATTGTTCAAAAGAGTTTTCATTCAGCAGAGCAGTTTATAAATAGAATGTGTATTGATCAGTATCATCCCTTGTAACATTCTTACCCATCCCTCCCAACCCATTCTCACCCACCCCTTCCCTCACTTTTCTTAATTTTGTAGGATGTAATTTAAATAAACAAACTCTATTCTTCCCTCCTTCTTCTTGTCACCATAGTATATTTTTATTCGCTCTCCTTGACCAGGGTGCAGGGGAGATATCCTCTCTTTAGGTCTTAACTGGGCCATGACCATGGTAGTCTCCCTTTATTCTAAAGGGCTATAGTCTAAGACCTCTCAAGGACCCAGCACCTAAACCCTGAGTATGAGTACTCAGTAGAGTATTGAACCCTGTATATGCTATTTGTGTTCTCATATGTGAACACATACACAGATTTGCATCTTAAGTGATCACTATTACCATCCATAGCTATAGTGTTCCCATCTGAGATACAAGTATGAATTTTTTTCTCTACAATTCAATAGGTAGAAGATTTATTCTTACCATAAAACTTAGTAACTCCATTTTTCTCTTTCCTTAATGAGAGCTTCCACTTCTTCACTAAAAAAACAAACAAAAACCACATTGCAACTTCTCTTGGCATCACTACTCTCTCTTGTGCTTTGAGACCATTATTAAGTAAAATTTAACTTGAACATAAGGACTTCATTACCTCAACAACCTGATAAGTAATTTAATCTTTTGATCATTATGATTTCCCTATGAGCTTTTTGGCATTATCATTACCATTAAAACTGGGAGAAAGGGCTGGGAATGTGGCTTAGCGGTACAATGCTTGCCTAGCATGCACAAAGCCCTGGGTTCAATTCCTCAGCACCACAATAAACGGGAAAGGCCAGAAGTGGCCCTGTGTCTCAAGTGGTAGAGTGCTAGCCTTGAGCAAAAAGAAGCCAGGGACAGTGCTCATGCCCTGGGTCCAAGCCCCAGGACTGGCAAAATAAAATAAAGTAAAATATTTTTTTTTAATTGGAGATAAAGCTCAGCAGAAGAAGTTTAGACATGTGCCATAGTCATACTGTTAGAGATAGATTTAAACCCAAGTAATTAGATGCCAGAACCCATTTGCCACTGTAATGAGTTTCACATCTTATTCACACAGGTCCCTCCATCTACCTGTTCTGTCTGTGAAATATGGCAGCCTAGTTCTCAGCATGAGAAGGTTAACTTGCAGTTTTAAGTATCAAGTATTTGGGTCTACTTTGCTTACCTTGGATATCTTTCTACCCCTTGAGCATTACATTGGCAGTGGTCTCATTTTCTAATCTGAAATTAGTCAAAAATAAAGAAAAACTTTCAGTTAAGCCCAAGTGGTTATGACAAGTTGCTAAATAAAACTGGCTTGACTAAAGTGAGGTTCTTGAGAAATACTCAGGATTTCTTGCAAAACAAATTTTTCTTATTATAGGAAATCATGGATCATTGCACAGTTACAAGCGTCTTAGGAAAGAGAAAAGTGTCTTGAGGCTACGAAGCATAAAATCTTAATGAGATTATTTGTGGGCTTCTATTTGTGCATACTTTATAGACTATTAGAAAATGTTTCCTATCTTAATTATATTATCTTGTTTCCACTGTTAAACCATTGCATAATTTTGAAAATATCCAAGGTTGCTGAAAGAGAGAAGACAATAGTAACAAGCATTCACATAAAATTGGAAATTTTATAAAGTATTTTCATGTTCAGTAAGTTACTTGATAATTTCTCTCTTTTTATGCTTAGAAAAATAATGGAATCATAATCATAATTTATGTCATAATCAAGTGACTTGAGAAAGGTAAATCCAAATTAGTAAAGTGTTTAAATTACTAAATATTAGGGGGGAAAGTTTCATTATTCCAAATTGCATTTAATAACTTTAGAGAAAGGCTTAAAGGGTAAGTAACAAGAGCAGCTAGTTTATGTGAGGCCTGCAAGGTGGTAAAAATTCTTTTCCCCTCACTTTTTGTGGTTTCCTTGTGCTCAGTCCCACTTCCTTCTTTCAGCAACCAAAGGTTACTAGCTGGAACCTGCTTGGAGGGCACATAGGAAAGGATGCACAGCCATGAGGCTTCTGGAAGCAGGGACAGTTCCTGAGCTGGGACATTTGTGTCCTGACTACCAGTCCCTAAGAAATGCCACGTGTCTCTCAACGGTAGATGAAAACTCTTAGTCCCAGAAGTAATTTTAGCTCTTCATC
Source organism: Perognathus longimembris pacificus (assembly GCF_023159225.1). NCBI lineage: Eukaryota > Metazoa > Chordata > Mammalia > Rodentia > Heteromyidae > Perognathus > Perognathus longimembris. The sequence continues at coordinate 48,898,896 of NC_063168.1, forward strand.
ATTATAATTCCCAAACCCAAATTATGTGTGTCCTCATTAGTGAGAGCTCTCTGTTCAGTCTATACAACACCTAGCACAGTAACAGAATTGATTTGTAGGAGAGGTTCTGCTGTGCAAATAAGCCATTTCCTTTTCAGTCTTACAGCAGCCCAGGAAACAGACATCTGTTTGGATACCAATTATGGAAATGTATCTAGATGGCTAAGGGAAAGCTGGATTGTTACTGAAAGAAGTATCAGACTGACAAGAAAAGAATTTAGAAATCAGTGAGCACAGGTGTTAGTAAACAGTACTCCACGTGAGTTCCTTGAGCTGGCCCTTTTGGTAATGGTGAATAGTACTTGAAGGACCCTGCTTATTCATATTTTCTCCTGCTTATTCATATTTTATCCCTTTATCCTAGAAAGCCAGAGTTTAATAATACCCATTAAAATCTCAGCATCATTTTTTCAAAGAGATAGAGAAAACAACCCCAAAATTCATTTGGAACCATAGTAGGTCCCAAATTGCAAAAGTAATCCTTAGCAGGAAAAGTAGTGCTGGAGATACAATAATACTTCAAACTATACTAAAGAGCTGTAGTAACGAAAACAGCTTGATACTGGCACAAAAAAAACAGGCCCGCGAATTGATAGAACATAATGGAAGACCCAGACATAAACCCACAGATCTATAGCTATCTAATTTTTGATAAAGGAACCAAAAACATAGGCTGGAAGAAAGACAGCCTCTTCAACAAATGGTGCTGGGAAAACTGGATATCCACAAGCAAGAAACTGAACCTGGGCTCATATCAACCTTATACCAGCATCATTTCAAAACCAAAGACCTCCATGTAAGGCCTGAAACCATGAAACTATTACAAGAAGGAATGGGAGAAATGTTAAGACTCCTTGGCACAGGAAGGAACTTTCTGAGTAAAGATCTAGAAGCACAGCAAATCAAAGAAAAGACTGAATTAAACTAAAAGTTTCTGCACAACAAAGGAGATAATCACCGAGCTAAAAAGACAGCCTACAGAACGGGAGAAAATTTTTGCCAGCTACGTATCAGACAATGGCCTAATATCTAGAATATACAGAAAACTTTAAAAATTAAACCCTCTAAAAACTAACAATCCAGGGCTGGGGATATGGCCCAGTGGCAAGAGTGCTCGCCTTGTATACAGGAGGTCCTAAGTTCAATTCCCCAGCACCACATATACAGAAAATGGCCAGAAGTGGCGCTGTGGCTCAAGTGGCAGAGTGCTAGCCTTGAGCAAAAACAAGCCAGGGACAGTGCTCAGGCCCTGAGTCCAAAGCCCAGGACTGGCCAAAAAAAAAAGAAAAAAACCACAAAACTAAAAATCCAATTAATAAGTTGGCTAATGAGTTAAAGAGTCTTCTCAGAAGAAGAAGCCAATAAACACCTGAAGAAATGCTCAACATCTCTGGCCATAAAGGAAATGCAAATCAAAACAACACTGAAATTCTGTTTTACCCTTGTTAGATGGCCATTATCAAGAAAACAAACAATAACAGATGCTGGCAAGGATTCAGCCAACAGGGAACTCTAATACTCTGTACTAGTCTAGTGAAGAAAGTCTTAAGAAATGGAGTTCTAGTTTTCTGGCCAAGCTTCAATGTCATATGCTTAATATAATTTAATCAGTTCTTACCCTTTCCCCACACCCTTGCATAAGTTAAGAAATCAGAATTTAACTTGAAGCCAGAATAAAAACTGGATTTAAGAGAAACTTGAAAAGTCTGATGCGATACTTTCAGTCTGCTACCTGATTGAACATGTCCCAAAGTGGCAGCCTCAGCGTATGCTATGCTCTGGTGGAGTTCCCCACTGAAAGCCAGCTAGCTGACAGAGCACCTTCCGTGAGCTCCATGCCTGCAGGCTACGTATTGTCATGGAGAGCTCCGCCTGAACCTTGGCCTCCAGAGGACTTCTGCACATCCTGCAGGAAAGGGACCTGGTGTCACTGGAAAGTCTGTGCTATGCTTTAGGAGCCTCAGGCTGCAAGTTTGGGAATTGGCTGCCTACTGCTGCTCAACCTTTGATAAATATTTCTGAGTTCTGTGTAGGTTAGAGAATTCAAAGCAGGTTTTTTCCTGAGTCCTTCCACAGCTAATCCATGGCATGCTGTTAAGAGGTCCAAGCAGCAAGGCCGTGTTTAGAAATGGAATAAGGGAACTCGCTCTACTACTATTACTCACATAATGTCACTATCCCTTTTCCCTAAGAGTGAAACCTGTAACCAGGACTAACTTTGCCCTTGGTTAGTAGAAACCTACATGGAACACTTGAGAGCTTTTAAGCAGTGTCCTCTTCCCAACCAGAGCTCTTAGATGACATCTCCATCTTGAGCTGAGCCTTGAAGATTTTCAGGTAGACTTTTTCTTACAGTGTTGGTCTAGGAGCTTGAACTCAGGGCCTGAGCATGCTGTGCCTGACCTGTTTTGCTCAAGGATAGCACGCTACTACTTGAGCCACAGCTCTACTTCTGGCTCTTGTAGTAGTTAATTGGATAAGTGTCTCATGAACTTTCTTTCCCGAGCTGGCTTCAAACTATGCTCAGCCTCCTGAGTAGCTAGGATTGCAGATATGAACCACAGGTAGTCGGCCTAACTTTCTCATTCCTTTAGGACAGGATTTTTATCCCTTCTAAAACAAACATTTCTATGGGAGATAATTTGCTCTTAAGCTGGTCTTAGTCATTAATGCCACAGTATGAATTAGTTTAAGCTTCCTTGGCTTTGACAGGAAAATAATTAGAAGGAATTAGGGGAAGATGCAAATGGGAACAAAGAAAGAAAGTCTGTTGTCTTCCTCACCTCTTCTGCTGGCAGAGAACTGCAATGATTTCTTTCTACCAGAACTCTGTCCATGCTTCTTTTCCATTTACCTCACGCTCCTGCAGGGAAAGACTAGAGGTCTTTTTTACAGCTTTGACTCTTCTTTACCCTTCTAGATGTAGTTCCATTTCCTTTCCAGGATGAAAGCTTGTCTTTGTCCCCTCCCAAAATAGTTCCAGTCAGCAGAACATAGTGAATCCTTCCAGATAAAAGACCCAGCTGATAAAATGCCAGATAGTTATCAGAGAAGCAAGTGAGGGGAGTCAAGTCCCTACCATTAATTACTATGTTATAGCTCTGTTTATATCCTGTTCGTTTGGGGCATGTTTTTCTTGGACAATTTCTTGTCTGTGTTCTGACCTGTAGTCTGAAGTTTGTAAAACTCCCAAAGGTCAGGGAATAGTAGGTTCCTTCTTTTCTGAGAGGCTTAATGGCAAGTAAAAGAAGATCAAAGTTTCTATCTTCCATCTGGAAGGAAATGGACAAATACTTGGTTTGGGCAGTTCATTGCTCACCTCAAGCAGACAAACCCTAGCCTGTTGAATGAACTGTGGCTTTGAATACTTAGCCAGGAGGTTACCTGGGAATGGAATGGTATTTATCTCTGTGAAACCATGAATATCAACTGGTAATTGATATTCAGACATAGAGACCAGAGTCCTGTTGAATCTAAAATAAAACTGCTAGACTTGGTGCCAGTGGACCATATACTTAAAAATGGCAGAAGTGGTAAATGTTATATTATTTATATTTTACCAAGAATAGATAAATAATACTGGCTTCCTGAGATTCCAGTACCTTGGTTACATGTACAATACTGTATGATTGAACTGAATGGTCTGCCTTACTCTGAATGAGAGGGTTGATGCATATAAGGCACTGTCGCTCCCTTTAGGACCCATTGGATTGTGCATATAGGATACCTTAAGGAATCTAAGAATATGAAGAGGCCATTTGCTACCATGATGCAGACACAGAAGTTTGAAATTAGAAAAGAGCCCTTTCCATCTTGAAAACTATTGATTTAAACTATGATAGCTACTCTCCTTCCACAAATGAACCAAAGAAGGGAGTACTAGTTTTACCCTCACCCCAACCAACAATCTCACTGTATACTGGTGCTGGCCTTCAGACTTGGATTTCTTTTTTTTTTTTTTTTTTTTTTTGGCCAGTCCTGGGCCTTGGACTCAGGGCCTGAGCACTGTCCCTGGCTTCTTCCCGCTCAAGGCTAGCACTCTGCCACTTGAGCCACAGCGCTGCTTCTGGCCGTTTTCTGTATATGTGGTGCTGGGGAATCGAACCTAGGGCCTCGTGTATCCGAGGCAGGCACTCTTGCCACTAGGCTATATCCCCAGCCCAGACTTGGATTTCTTCTGCCTCAGCCCAAGGTATAGGTTTTCTTATGGCTGAAATGGTAATGCCTATTGCTCTAGGTTTTCTTATGGCTGAAATGGCAATGCCTATTTCTCTAATTATCAAATGGTAGTATTGGAGGGCTAGGAATATGACTTAGTGGCGGAGTGCTTGCTTTGTATACAGGAAACTTGGGTTCGATTCCTCAGCACCACATGTATAGAAAAAGCCAGAAGTAGCACTGTGGCTCAAGTGTTAGAGTGCTAGCCTTGAGCAGAAAGAAGCCAGGGACAGTGCTCAAGCCCTGAGATCAAACCCCAGGACTGGCCAAAAAAAAAAAAAAAAAAGTTGTGGAAGGGAAAGGGAATCACAGAAACAGTAGGACAAAGGATGAACTAATGCAACAGTGACATTCACTTGGCACTATGTTGTAAATGAACTATACAACTTGGAGGGTGGGCAAGAGCAAGTGAGGGAATAGGTAACTATTTAAAAAGAAAGGTACTCATTACCTTACTTATGTAACTGTAACCCTTCTGTTCATCACTTTTGCAATAAAGACATTTAAAAAGTGTGTAACAAAAAAAATAGTAGTCATGGAATGCTGTATGACTAGAAGTAGGATCATATAAGTTGGCCTCATCTTCAATGTCTGGCAGCTACTAAGTGGCCAAGCACATATTACTAAACAAATTCCAATCTTAATAGTCTTGTCAGATTCTGTCCACAACCCAACACATCTTTGCTACTGACGTAAGAGTGCTTGTGAAGACTACTAGGCTATTTTTCCTAAAATAGAAACCTTCTCTGACCCTGTAGACATGTTATCTGGGGACAAAACTGCAGTGTGAATTTGAGGATAGAAAATAATAAAGTGTATGATGAATGAATGAATGAATATATCCTTTTTCCAAATCATAAAGCTTTTTTTCTTGTTAACCCCAAAACCCCTCCATTCAGAACTCTAGATAAAGATGTTTCTTTGTGTGTATATGTGTGAGACAGTCATCATGATTTTTAGCAATTCTCTCTCTCTCTCTTCCTCTTCTTTTTCCTCCTCCTCCTCCCCCTCCCCCTCCCCCTCCCCTCCCCCTCCCCCTCCCCCTCCCCCTCCCCCTCCCCCTCCCCCTCCTCCTCCTCCTCCTCCTCGTTCTTCTCCCTCTCACCCTTCCTCTCTTCTTCTCTCCTCTTTCTCCTCCCTCCCACATTCTCTCTGTCTCTCTCTTGTCCTGGGGCTTGAACTCAGGCCCTGAGCACTGTCTCTGAGTCCTGAGTTGTTGTTTTTTTACTCAAGGCTAGTGTTCTACCACTTGGGCCACAGTTCTATTTCCACTTGTTTTTTTTTAATAGCCTGTTGGAGATAATAGTATCATGGACTTTCCTGCCCAGGCTGGCTTCAAACCATTATCCTCAGATCTCAGCCTCTGAGTAGCTAGGATTATAGGCATGGGCCACTGGCACCTGGCTTCTTATATTTAGTGTTTTCCTTAGACAAAGCTAGAGGGAAGTCAGATGCTGGTGTTGTTTCACACCTGTAATCCTAGCTACTCAAGAGCTGAGATCTGAGGATCACAGTTTGAAGCCAGCCCAAGTAGGAAAACCTGAAAAATTCTTATCACCAATAAGTCACCAGTAACAACAAAAACAAAAATAAAACAAATTGCAAGTAGAGTGGAGCCTTGGCTTAAGTGATACAATGCTACCTTGAGCACAAAAGCTTAGGGACAGTGCTTGGGTCCTGAATTCAAGCCCTAGGACCAGTACTAAAAAAAGAAGGAGGAAGAGGAGGAGGAGGAAGAAGAAGAAAGAGACTAGGGGGTATAGGGAGGGATTTAGGAAGAAGTTAAGATATAAGAGGCTATGGTAAACTTAAAATATATTAAATTTTACTTGGAGTGGAAACCAGTAAAAATAAACCCTGACTCTTTTTTTTTTTTTTTTTTTTTGCCACTACTGGGGCTTGAACTCAGGGTCTGAGCACTCTCCCTGGCTTCTTTTTGCTCAAGGCTAGCACTCTTCTACTTGAGCCACAGCGCCACTTCTGGCTTTTTCTATATATGTGGTGCTGAGGAATCGAACCCAGGGCGTCATGTATATGAGGTGAGCACTCTACCATTAGGCCACATTCCCAGCTCCAACCCTGACCTTTATATGGGAGAGAAAAATTGGAATTATAATATAAAACATTTTATTTTGTTTTTATTTTGAGAGAGATTCTCAGTCCTAACTGGCCTCCAACTTTTTCAGTCCTCCTTCCTCTGCCTCCCAGCACTGGGATTACAGTTATGCACCACCATATCCAGCTCAAAACATGCATTTTTAGGAAATAAAAGACTTTGCCAAAAACAGCATGGGTTAAAGCAGTCTGGTGTGGAAGGTGTTTCTTTTATAAAAAATAATATTTCTTTACTTTCCTCTTGACTAATGGTTTTGTCAGAATGATCATTTGGATCACAAATGGAGTGCTTTGAAATGTGTATGGGAGTGAACATTTCTGTGCCTTGTACAAACTGGTAAAAAAGATTATAAAGTAATGCCAAATTCCACCAATTTGTCCAGGTTCTAAATATTAGCCAATATAGCCAACGCCAGAGAAATCTACTGATGAAACCATTGAAAATCAGCAGAAGGGATCCAAATTGTTTAGTTTTATTTTGAAATATTATAGTTGTTAAACCTCAGCATCCAGAGCTAAACAGTATTAAATTTCATATATCATACTTTGTTTTTAATCTTAGGTTAAGGTTGTGTCCTCAGCATAACTGAAGAATGACTCATACATTCTATGTTGATTTTTATTTTTGATAGGCAAAGAGGGAAGCTTAGTACGAGGATACTAAATTGATTTGTCAATTAAACTTGGAGGAAATAAGGAATACCACTTAAAGATTTTCTTGTTTTTTTAATTTCAATATATGTATACTTACTATGGAGACTTCTTAAGTGTTATTTATGCTTATAATATTATAGAAAATAATCTATTAAAATTAACTGATGAGTGCAAGTTAGCTTTATGGTAGGCACCTCATATAAAATAATGAATGAAAGTAGACAAGGTCATTATCTTTGAGGGGTTTAATATGTATGATTTACACCAATTTTTTCAGGTTATAGAGCTAAATAAATAGTTGGAGTACCTAAAGAAATAAAAACAAAACAAAAAATTAACAGTGAAAATTAATTGATCTTTTTTTCTGGTAGGTATAAAAACTGCTATAGCTACAGCTTTCAGTCAGATGTATTCCTTGAAGGTTATGACCAATATTCTTTCTTGACATGTTCCCCCATCTTAGAATACAATCACCATGAAATTAATGTATTACACATGGTCACAGTCCAAGGAAAGCTTGAAGGTAAGGTGATTCTTCTCAAAATTAGCAATCTAAATGTTAGAGGGCTTCAACTATAGGAATGTTCTTTGCTTCTGAACAAAGCTAATGCTGCTACTGAAATTGTATACTTGTAACACAAGTATATTTTAATTAGTTCCGGTGTGTGTGTGAGTGTGAACTGTTTTGTTTCACCTTTAACTTTGTACTGAAGCTTCTATTGTGGTTTTGTTGGCTATGTTAAGGATAATTGGACACTGATCTGGCTTCTGGGGTCGTGGATTTTTTTAATTTCCAGGATTTGGAATGATTCAAGCTAGCATGAATTGAACATGACCTGTGATTTAAACAATTTTTGAAAGTATTCAAGATATTAGCTTGGCACTGGTGGATCACTCCTGGAATCGTACCTACTCAGGAGGCTGAATGCTAAGGACTGAAGTTCAAAGCCAGCCTGGGCAGGAAAGTTCATGAGACTCTTATCTCCAGTTTACCACTAAAAGCCAGAAGTGGAGCTGTGGCTCAAGTGGTAGAGTACTCTTCTTGAGCACAAAAGCTCAGGGACTGTGCGCAGGTCCTGAGTTTAAGACCAAGGACCAGTACCAAAAACCTACAACAAAACAAAACAGAACCCTCAAAAATAAAGCAAGATATTAAAAAATAGATTTAATCTACTCAAATTAGAGTAAAACTATTTAGCCTTAATAATCACATGGAAAATTATATAGCTAAATGCAGAGGGGTCCCTTAAATCTAGCCTAACAAATTTGACACTAGTTTGATTTATCAGATACTTGAAAGTAACAACTATCAATTTCTTTTAATATGTGCCATAATTGTTCAATTCAGTGGTTATCAAAATATCTTAGGGCCAGGCATGGTGCTGCATGTCCATAAATCCCAACGTTCAGGAGGGTAAGGCAAGAGGATCTTATGTTCAAGGCCAAGAGCCTTGGCAACACAATGAAGCTCTAGCTCCAAAACAACAACAAAGACCATACAGGGTTTGACAATTAGCATGGGATTTGGAGTTAGATGCATCTGACCACTATTGTTCCTTCATTTCCTTTGTGAATTTAGACAAGTAACATTCTCTTTGAGCTAGTCTTTGGAAGATTTAGAACATTGTCCTAAAAAATACTTATAGGTATTTAGTTCATTTATGATTGTTAGGACTAATAGTACCACCAAAACTTTTTGACTTAAAATAAACTGTACAGAGCTAGGTGCCAGTAATCCTAACTAGTCAGGAGACTGAGATCTGAGGATTATGGTTTGAAGCCCATTCAGGCAGGAAAGTCTCTGAGGCTCTTATATCCAATTAACTACCAGAAAACTGGAAGTGGAGCTGTGGTTTAAAGTTATAGCGTGCTAGCCTTGAGCACAAAAGCTAAGGACAGCACCCAGGCCCTGAGTTCAAGCCCTACAAGTGACAAACAGATGAACAAAAAACTGTACAGTTTGACATGTTTTGTATACCCATGAATCCAGTATAGCTACAGTATGAACATGTCCCCATCATTTACAATGGCTGTCCTGTGCTATGACTCTATAGATTAATTTGTATTTCCTAGAATTTTATTTTAATGGAATCATGTAGTACACAAGCTATTTTATCTGTTTTTTTAAAAAAACTCGGCATAATTATTATTATTATTATTATTTTTTTTTTTTTGCCAGTTCTGAAGCTCAGGGCCTGAGCACTGTCCCTGGCTTCTTTTTGTTCAAGGCTAGCACTCTACCACTTGAGCCACAGCGCCACTTCCGGCTTTTTCTACAGATGTGGTGCTAAGGAATTGAATCCAGGCCTTCATGTATAGGAGGCGAGCACTTTACCACTAGGCCATACTCCCAGCCCTCAGCATAATAATTTTGTATGTATCAATAGTTAATTCCTTTTTACCACCAGGTAGTATTCCATTACACTGATCTACCATGATTTGTTTACACATTTACCTGTTGACACACATTTGTGTTGAATCCAGTGGACAGTATTAGAAATAAGGAATCATAAAGGTGATATACAGAGGGGTTACAGTTATGTAAGTCAGGTAAAGAGTACATTTACTTTTTTAGAGTGCTCAAGGCTAGCACTCTACCACTTGAGCCACTTCCGGCTTTTTCTGTATATGTGGTGCTAAAGAATCAAACCCAGGGATTCATGAATACTAGGCAAGCACTCTGCCATTAGGCCACATTCCCAGCCCCATGAGTACATTTCCTTTTGGACAATGTTACCACTTCCCTCATTCTCTCCTTTTCTTTCTTTTCCTCAGCCCTAAGTTGTATAGTTCATTTTCAACATAGTGTCCAGTGAGTACCACTGTTTATATTTAATTTGTTTTTTAGTTCTTGACTGGCACTCTACCACTTAAGCCATGTCTCCAGTTTAGGATTTTTTTATGTTGATGATTATGTAGTCTCTTAATGAAGACATTTTTATATTTAATTTTTTAACGAAATTACCAGCTTATTTTCCAAAGCAATTGTACCATTTTATACTCTACCCCCAAAAGAATATGAAAGTCTCAGTTGTTCTATGACCTATCTAACACAAGATTATTGTTAGTCTTTTTATTTTAGCCTTTCTTGTTAATGTTTAGTGGTACGTCATTGATGTTGAAATTGAACTTCCCAAATGACTAAGTATCTTGAGTTTCTTTACATGTGTTTATTGCTCATCATATATCTTCTTTACTAAAGTGTCTATTCAAAGCTTTGATTCAATTTTTTATTTGGGTAGTTTATTTTTTCATTACTGTGAACATATTTGGAACAAATATCTCTTAGACATAAGTTCATTTATTTTCCTGGCCCTAATTACTAGAAAAATTAAAAATTTAAATTATAGCAAGAAAGTAATTTTACAAGTACTTTTTCACTGTGGCAGTCATATTTAGAGTCTTGAGACAAAGGAGTATGTAAAACTTTTCCTGTGAAGTATTTAAAACCATGCTGGTAACAGTCTGCTTGGGCTATTGTTGTAAATATGCTATAGTTTGACTCTATTTACCTTCCTGCAAAAAATATAGCTTTTCTGGGGAAGATTGGTTGCTAACATCTTGATATCCTTTGCTCTTTTGTGCTATTTTTCCAGGCCAAAAAAGTACAATTTCTGGGAATTTTTCAAGACTTTCCATGTACTTTATGGTTTTTAAAAATTCATTCATTTTGATTTTGGTTTTAGTGTTGCTAAGAAACATGAGGAAGGTCATTCACGGGCATTAATTAGCTATAACAAAAAAACAAATTGCAATCTCTGCAGGGTAATCATATTAAAAGAATTGATCCACTTTCTCATCCAGCAGTAGCACCAATCATCGTTTTAGCTATTGGTGCTAGACAGATTTGTTTAGCTCTACAGAGCCAAAATAATTAGTTAGATTCTGAAGAGGAAGGTCTCTTTGATGAAAGGACTTGGGTGGATGTGGTCCTCAGAGAGTAGAGTCAGGGGTGTCTTAATGACAGGATTCCAGGAGAGTTAATGCAGGGATTTCCTGTGTAGAAAACACTGGTCATTTGTTCTCCAGCTCCACCGAGATTCAAACTAGAGAAAATTGGCTCCAACTGGAGGAAGACTGAGTGTGGTTAGTGTTACACATAAAACTTTTATTATCAACATCAATATTGTTATGAGATTAAGCAATGGAACAAGACAAGAGAGATCATAAAGATATGTTAAAATAAAAAAGATAGCTATCTGCCTGGTATGTTTAAATGTCCATTGATTTATAGGATTTTGTTATTGAGGGGGACTTTAGTGATTACTTCTCCTAGTATCCTTTTACAGACAAGGATGTGAAAGGACATTATGTAACTTGCCTGTGGCCACAGTGTTGGATACTAATACTTTAATTTGTGGATATTTTAAATGTAGTCTCACTTTAAAAAGACACAAGCAACCATGTGTTTTTCTTCTAGTAGGTTTTACTTCATCAAAATAGTCACTTAAAGCAGTTGCCATGTGTCTTTTTTTTTTTGTCCAAGTCCATGGAGATCCTGTCTGCATCTGTGCTTATTATTTAAAATGTTGAGGACTGTTACTCTGAAGCATTTTGAACTTTTCTCTAAATAAATATGATACTTTGAATGATTGACAAGGCCTGAGGTGATCAATAATGATAGAGGACAGCAGAGGAATTGCCACATCCTTTATGGAACCTACCCTAGTCTGATATGGATTCTTTATAAACTGTTGACTGACCCATGTTACAATGTCCACAGTTTGGTGGATGGCTTTGGGTCAAAGTCCTGTGACTAATTTGCCTTTTTTGAAGGCAACACATTATAAAGCTTTAAATGCTTTGTTTAGGTAAACATTGGATTGAGCAGTAGGAAACTTGTTTAGGTTGCCAATTCATTATGGATGAAATCTGCAAATGTGAGTTCCAGTCATTGGAATTACTGGGGTAAATTGCTTGTAAAGCATTCCACACCCTGGATCAAAACAGAAGGAAATTGGCACAAGGAACTTTATTTGGTTGTGGTTACATTTTATTTGGTAACTCATTGTTCTGTACATGTTCCCACTAGGCCATTGAGAATGAAAACCTGTATATATTTATATAACATTGTATACTTATTTTAAAGGGTTTCCTTAAACTCTAAAAATGGTATAAAACATCTGAAAGTACCTAACACATTGCCTGACATCCAGCAAACTGGTAAATGTGCCTATACTCCTTTCCCTTGGGTTTTAGCATGAACATCTGAGTCCCATCAGAAGGAAAGTAAATGAAATTGTTCAGAGTTAAAAGAGTATTTTTAAATTGTCACTGTAGGCTGAGCATTCACTTGACTTATAGGAGGATGTTTTGATTTTAATGTTATTTCAGGATTAAATAGTCACTCAAAAAGTTAAGTTAAAATTTTGGAAAAAATAGCTTGATTGAGAGACAAAGGATAAAAAGACAAACGACTCAAAAGCAATACTTGCAAAACCATTTGGTGTAAACCAATTGAACAACTCATTGGGGGAGAGGGAATGGGGGAGGGGAGGGGGGAATGAGGGAGGAGGTAACAAACAGTACAAGAAATGTACCAAGGCCTAGGAGGAGGTAACAAACAGTACAAGAAATGTACCCAAGGCCTAACGTATGAAACTGTAACCTCTCTGTACATCACTTTGACAAGAAAAAAGAAAAGAAAAAGTTAAAAAAAAAAAAAAAAGATAGCTTGAAAAGGCTAGGAGTATAGCTCAGTGGTAGATTGCTTGCCTAGCATACCAAAGGCTCTGGGTTTGATTCCCAGCAAAGAGAGAGAGAAAAGGGGGCTGGGAGAGGAGGGAGGGAGAGAAGGGGAAAAAAAAAGTTGACAGACCTGTGACTTCTCTCTCCAACAAATCTTAAGCTTGGCTTAGAGTATTTTGAATATCAGAATGATAAATTTGTTTTAGTATAGTAATAGAAAGCTATCGTAAGTTCTAGAATTGAATGGGGTAATTAATTAATTAGTAATAGGGCAAAATTAATCCTTTCTAAACCTTCCTCCTACCCTCCCCAGATTCATAGTAGAGTTGAAGAGGATAATTTTTCTCTGTACTTTTGTATAGTTTCTTAAACTGACCACCCATTAAAAAATCTCAGTGCAAGTACAGAACAACTCTCGCTAAAGTTTGGTGGGTGCATTTGAAGTGTATTGCTTACTTTGAGAACTTGGATTTTTGGTCAGTGACCACAGTGAAAGCAGACTCAACCTCCTATTCAGATGATTCCTCTACCTGCAAAGAAAGAAGACATGCTGAGGTCAAGTTTCGTGTTCAGCCTGTGACAGAATCTGCCACTTTCTGATAGCAGGAGCCAGTGCAGGCCCAAGATGAAGGGTGTTGTCACTGAGAGGAGTATGCACGTCTGTAATCCAGCTTGCATAAGCTGTACCTTCAGCTTCTGTTCTGCCTGGGCTCATCCCAGTCTGAGAATCCTGATAGATCTGGAAATGTCTTGGCAGGCAGATTGGCAGAGAAGGTGCTGCCAGGATTTCAAACTCAAGCTTGTAGCCACATTCATTTGCTTGGAGATGTTTTATACTGCTTATGTTAGACCATCATATATGTTTCGCCTTATAATGCTCATTTTACTTTGGATAAAAATCGAAATTAATGATTTTTTTTTTTTTACTCCCTAAACTCCCAGTGTCTTTGTATAGATGTTGCTATAAAAAGATTTTTCTTCAATGTCCCAGAGTCAGGAAAGATTCATTGTTAAGAAAGGTAGGCATTTCCATGCTCTAGAGAAAAATCTCTTTTTTTTTTTTTTGGCCAGTCCTGGGCCTTGGACTCAGGGCCTGAGCACTGTCCCTGGCTTCTTCCCGCTCAAGGCTAGCACTCTGCCACTTGAGCCACAGCGCCGCTTCTGGCCGTTTTCTGTATATGTGGTGCTGGGGAATCGAACCTAGGGCCTCGTGTATCCGAGGCAGGCACTCTTGCCACTAGGCTATATCCCCAGCCCCGAGAAAAATCTCTTTTCCAGCTGTCTAAAACATTTGGTTGGAATCTCAAAATTTTACTTTTGAATTGCATTTGTTTTTGTCTAGGTGAAAAATGTTGAAAGATATAAATGAAATAGATTTTTCTGACTTCATCTCTGTTTTGATAAGAGCAAAGAACCAGGGATTAGCGTTCAGAAATCATGCATTCTTTCACTTGCTTAAAAAATATTTATAATCCTGGATAAAGCACATTGTTCCCAAAGCTTTTAAAAAGGAACTCCTATGCTGCATACCTTGACCTGTTCTTGTTGGAAAATGTCCTCATTTTATTTCCTAGCACTAAAAGGAGTGGAATGAATGCAAGTAGCTATTTCCATTGCTTATGTGACCCATGTCTTTGTACATGATATGGCTGAGTGTTGTACACAGGTCTTGTAGGGCACGATGATGAGGCCAATTCCCAGCTCCCTGCAGCGGCCATTTTAATTTAGAATTGACACTCTGGTAGTTAAGCCTGGGCAAAGCCTTGGTAACTGGAAAACAGTACAGGTGACCTCAAAAGCATACATCTTCCAAGGCCCAGACTCAGTGGTTGGGCTTCAGGTGGTCACAAACTGCATTTTTCAAGTGGTCATTATTACTAGCATTTCTTCATAAAAATGTTTTAAAGGGTTTAACATGTTGATTAGTTTACAAATATTAACTCATGTAAGTTGCTTAACAAACACAGATGTTTAACATCAGATCTTGTGTACAATCTTTAGCTTAGCTACTTATTTTCCTCTCACTTTCCCAAAAAGATGAGTTTCTAAAAGTATTCTTTAGGGCTGGGAATATGGCCTAGTGACAAGAATGCTTGACTCGTATATATGAAGCCCTGGGTTCAATTCCCCAGCACCACATATATAGAAAATGGCCAAAAGTGGCGCTGTGGCTCAAGTGGCAGAGTGCTAAGCCTTGAGCAAAAAGAAGCCAGGGACAGTGCTCAGGCCCTGAGTCTACGCCCCAGGACTGGCAACAAAAACAAAACAAATTAAAAGTAAAATTAAAAGTATTCTTTAAAAATCCCTAATGACAAGTGGTCACTGGTGGCTCATGCCTGTGATCCTAGCTACTCCAGAGACTGAGATCTGAGGAACACAGTTCAAGTCCAGTGTTAGAGCCTTAAGCAGAAAATCTCAGGGACAGCACACAGGCCTTGAGTTCAAGCCCCACAACCGACAAAAGAAAAAAAGAAAAGAAAAATCCTAAAACCATTATTCTCCCAAGAAATTTATTTCAATGAAGAAACTGATAGTAAATGCAACTTTTTAAGAGCTAGAAGTTTGAAGCTGGACACTGGTGGCTCATGCCTGTAATCCTAGCTACTCAGGATACTGAGATCTGAGGATCGTGGTTCAAAGTCTGTGAGACTTTTATCATCAATTAACTACCAGAAAACCAAAATTAGAGCTGTGGTTCAAAGTGGAGGAATACTATCCTTGAGCAAAAGAGCTCAGGGACAGTGCCCAGGCACTGAGTCCAGGCACCAGAAAAAAGAAAAAAAAAAAATTTCTTTTTAACCTACAGGTTTGAATTATAGGCAAAAGGAGCATGTATTCAGATGATGGTTGATGAATTGGAAATGGGTATTGGACAAGTAGAGAATCTAGCATCCTTGACCATGACTGGACTCCAAGAATGTGGATGAAGGGCTCAAGGAATGCCATATTTGTGACAAAAAACATAGTTAATTAAAAGCACACAGAATCATCTTTTTTTAAAAAAATTCACTGGGTACCAACCTATTTGTATGCATATACAAATATCCACATGTACATGTTTTTCTGAAAGCAAGATGTGAAGCCCATGTAACAATAAAGAAAAAGGAATCAACAGTGTATTAGCACTAGAGTTAACAGAAAATAGATTTGGGGGCTTTACCTAAAGAACAGAGATAGTGACATAAATGAGCCTGGAAGCACAGAGAAACCCAAGCCACCTAATCTACTTTAAGGCTCATTGGGTGGGAGGAAGAAGAGTAGGGCTTTGTGAGTTTGGGAAGCCTATTTGATATAGCAAGTCTGTTTTCCAGGCCAAGTGTTAAGACAGAGAACAATAGAGAAAAACAATTGTACATTTTCACATGTTTGTAAAGGCTATTTTTTTTGAAGTATTCCACCCACTACACCGAATCATAGCTCTCACTTACTGACCACTACCTGTCTGGCAAGCACTATATTGTACATACATTGTCTCACTTAAGCCCACAACAGCCCTATCAAGTAAGCAAAACCTTAAGAAGTTTACTGATGTGTCCAAGGTTATACACTGCTAAATGGTAGTACTTAGATTTAAAGTTAGGTCTTTGGATTCTAAAACATGTGCTTTGTCCTATGTATTCTATGGTAAAGGGCTAGGAAGACCCTATGTCTACTTTCAAGGTCAGTTAAGTCCAGCAGACTAGTAGCCAAGGTGGCCAAGAGCTGCTGTGGGAAGATAAATGAGCTGAAAGAGCTGATCTGGCAGTTGTGATAACTCACTGGGAAAAAGTGATTGGTTCTGGCCAGAGGAAGTGCAGTAAGACTTCACAAAAGAACTTATTCCTCAGAAGAGTTAAAATGAGGACTTTCCCAGGGGTGCAGTGTGAAAGGAATCATTGCAGTGACAGTGACCTGCAATGTGCTAAGGCAGATGAAACAGAAGTTGGCCTTTCAAAGCCTACAGAATAAAGCTTTTTTTTTTCTTTTTTTTTATTTGTTTATTAATTGAACACAAATTTTTTTTACAAGGTGTTGTGCAAAAAGGGTTACATACAGTTACATAGTAGGGCAGTGTGTACATTTCTTGTGATACCTTACGTCCTGTTTTTCTATCCCTTCTCTAGGTCAGGTAGACATATATACAATATACAATGTATCAAGAACATATATAGTATTCAAAGACTTGGTCTCTACTGTCTCTCCGTCTCCCTTTGTTAACAGTCATATATCAGGGAGATCATGCCCCTTTGTTTTCTGTGTTCTAGGCTTGTCTCGCTCAACATTATTTGGTCGAGTTCTGACCATTTCCCTGCGAATAACAATATTTCACCATTCCTAATCGCTATGTAGTATTCCATTGTGTATAAGTACCATATTTTTTGGATCCATTCGTCTGTGGAGGGGCATCTGGGTCGTTTCCATATTTTGGCTATTGTGAATTGTGCCGCGATAAACATGGAAGTACAAATGTCTTTTTGATATCTTAGGTTTTGCTGTTTAGGATAGATGCCTAGGAGTGGTATGGCTGGGTCATACGGTAGGTCTATATTGAGCTTTTTGAGAAACCTCCATACTGTTCTCCAAGGTGGTTGTACTAATTTGCACTCCCACCAACAATGGAGAAGGGTTCCTCTTTCCCTGCACCCCCTCCAGCATTTGTTGTTTCCTGAGTTCAGAGTATAGGCCATTCTAACTGGAGTGAGGTGGTATCTCAGGGTTGTTTTTATTTGCATTTCCTTTACTAACAGGGATGTTGAGCATTTCCTCATGTGTTTCTTTGCCATTTTTATATCTTCTCTTGTGAAGTCTCTCTATAGCTCTTTTGCCCATTTCCAAATAGGTTTATTGGGCTTGGAGGGGCTTAGTTTTTTGAGTTCTCTGTAGATGACAGATATCAGGCCTTTGTCTGTTGCTGTGCTGGTAAATATCCTTTCCCATATGGTTGGCTGGCTTTCTATTTTGGTGGCTATGACCTTAGCTGTGCAGAAACTTTTTAATTTGTAGTAGTCCCATTTGTTGAGTCTTTCCCCTATTTGTTGTGCCCCTGGGACTCTATTCAGAAAGTTCCTTCCTGTGCCTATAAGTTCTAGCGTCTTTCCTACTCTGTCCTTCAGTAGTTTCAAGGATTCAGGTCTGATATTGAGGTCCTTTATCCATTTTGAGTTGATCTTGGTGCATGGTGATAGGCTTGGGTCTACTTTGAGTTTTCTGCATATGGCTGCCCAGTTCTCCCAGCACCAGTAGTTGAAGAGGCTATGTTTATTCCATTGTATGTCTTTAGCTCCTTTGTTGAATATCAGTTGGCTGTAAGAGTGCGGTTTTATTTCTGGGTCTCCAGTTCTAATCCATTGGTCTTCTGATCTGTTTTTATACCAATACCATGCTGTTTTTGTTTTGATGGCCTTGTAGTAGAGCTTGAAGTCTGGTATTGTGATACCTCCTGCACTGCTTTTTTTGCCTAGAATTGCTTTGGCTATTCTAGGTTTTTTGCTGTTCCTTATGAATTTATGGATTGGTTTCTCTATTTCAGTGAAGAATGTGGCTGGGATTTTGATAGGGATTGCATTGAATTTGTATAACAATTTGGGCAATATGGCCATTTTCACTATATTGATTCTGCCTACCCATGAGCATGGGAGGTCTTTCCATCTCCTTGTGTCTTCTTTGATTTCCCTTATTAGATTTTTGTAGTTTTCATTGAATAGGTCTGTCACGTCCTTGGTTTTGCTGGGTTCTTGATGGGGTGTTGGGTGTTGGAGTTCCCAGCTCGCTATTCAGTTGGAGCGAGTCGGGGTGCCTCCCTATTCTGTTGGCGCCATCTTTCTCTCTCAGAATAAAGCTTTAAAAAAAAAAAAAAAAAAGCTATTTCTCGCCCAGCCTTAAGAGATACCTTGTACTGTAGAAATGTTTTCCATATTACATAAAAGTTTTCTCCAACCATGCTAGTTTGTAATATTACCACATATAGTTTTGAAACTCTGTGTGTGTGTATGTTTGTGTGTTGTGTGTTGTGTGTACTGTGTTTTCTTCTTTTGGAACTGGATATTGAACCCAGGGTGTTGTACTTGCTAGGCCAGCACTGCCACTGAGCTACATCCCAGCCCCCACACAAAATTTTTTTTTTTTTTTTTTTGGCCAGTCCTGGGCCTTGGACTCAGGGCCTGAGCACTGTCCCTGGCTTCTTCCCGCTCAAGGCTAGCACTCTGCCACTTGAGCCACAGCGCCGCTTCTGGCCGTTTTCTGTATATGTGGTGCTGGGGAATCGAACCTAGGGCCTCGTGTATCTGAGGCAGGCACTCTTGCCGCTAGGCTATATCCCCAGCCCCCCACACAAATTTTTTTGAACAGTGTGGGTTAACTAGAAACTGGTTGGTTCCATAAGTTGCTCCTATAGTCAGTGTGATCAGATTTAACAAGTTTTCTTGAGACACTGATCTTTTCCGAATCTTTGGAGATTTTGAGTCAACTGTATTGTAAAGTCTTAGACTGAATTTTTCAAGTGAACATAGACCCTAATTAGAATGCAGGATTTTCCACTTGGTAGTTATATGACCCAAGATATGTTAGGAAACCTCAGTTTCCTCACTTTGGATTTGTGAGAATGACACTGACCTTGAAGATTAATGAAGTAAATGAAATAATATGTCTAAAGCACATGCCCAATCTCAGCATGTAATAGTCAATCAATTCTACTTCCTTTGGTCTGAGTACACTGAAGGGCAATTAGGTTCATATAAAGGCCTGAGGAAGTGCCTTTTTCTTGCCAAACCCAGGCATTCTCTGCCTTTACCCCACGTAGCCAATGCTGGAATGATCTCTCAGACTTCCCTTCTGTGTGTCCTACTCTACCCATCATGGCCCCGAGAATTGTTGGCTGATTTTTTTTTTTTTCCCTCAATTGGCTGTAGATTCCTTCTGGCTGAGTCAGTAACTTTTCTCTCTGATGCTGTGGTGCCTAATTTAGTATATATTTGTACTGGGTTCTCAATCAGTGTCCCTACAGTTTGAGGTGAACACAAACAGTTTTGGTGATACCCAGCAAATTAACCTTTGAAAACTCTCAGGAAAATAGATTTTGAGAATAAATACAGGAGGTGAGTATCTAGAAAATGCTTTAACCACCATTTGTGAAAAGGAGTGAAGGCCAAATGGTGTCAGCAAAGTGGCATTCTGAGCTCTCCTAGTTCCTGAAATGACAGGTCTGAAAGTGTCTTTTATCTCCTCCAGAAAACCATTCAAGCTCTTCTACCTGCTTCCCTTGTGGTTTCACCTCACAGATACCTATGGACATTACAAAAAATACTCTAAGGTGGGCCACCACACCTAGTTACTCAAGAGGCTGACATCTAAGGATCGAGATTCAAAGCTATCCTGGGCAGGAAAGTCCCTGAGACTCATACTTCCAATTAACCACTAAAAATCTAGAAGTAGATCTGTGGCTTAAGTGGTAGAGTACTGTCCTTGAGCATTAAAGCTCAGGGACAGTGTCCATGCCCTAAGTTCAAACTCCAGGATCAGCACAAAAGTGAAATTAAACAAACAAAACCCTTTAAGCTAGTGGTATGAATGATGCTCTAATTTTCCATTACTGCATCACACGAAGAACACATACCTGACTGACATACCGTTAGATCATCTGGTGTATGTGTAAAAGAGCCACAGGGATTCCTAACTGGGAAGTAGTAGCCACAAGGGTTTGGGTGTGTGCCATAAACCTCCTGAAATTGTATGGCAAATTGTGTGTGTACATTCATAAATCTCTTGTGAGAAAGTCCAAAATTTATATTAGATTCCAATATGTGTTCATGAATTATTGTTTCTAAAAATATTAATAAAAACAAAAACTCAGCTAGTCCACTTAGAGGTTTTTCACATACTTCTACATGAGAGCAAGTTTATTATCAATTTATTGTCATATCTCAGTGCAAAATTTACTTTCATAGTCTTAATTCTCTCAGATCCACTTAAAGGACTGCAGTTTAGAATCTGCTGGTACTACACTAGACACATGCACAGTACAGTGTAACAGCTTTGTAATTCCAAATTCCTTTCTTCATGGAGTATTCTTACAGAGGGCACTTCAGAGTGCTGGGTATGTGTTATTGCCACTGCACTTTTTCATTCTTTTTGTTGGGAACAGAGGTTAGTATTAGGGTTTGAATTCAAGACCTCATGCTTATAAGTCAGGCATTCTATTACTTGAGCCATGCCCCCCAGCCCTAGTTGTTCTCCTCTCCTCTCCCCTTTCTTCCCCTCCCCCTTCCCTTCCTTCTTCTTTCCTCTTTTCTGTTCCCTTCCCTTCCTCCTTCTTTCCTCTTTCCTGTTCCCTTCCCCCTCCCTTTTCCCTTCTATTCTTCTTCCCTCCCCCTTCCTTCAAGAGAGGTTACTATGACACCAAACTGTGTCCAAAGCAGAATGAAAAGGCAGTTTTTCTAATTTTCTGTCCTAATAGTCACTAGGTTCCAAATTTCCCCAACACACCCCTTTCTAATAGCTGTCAGAAATGTGGATTTTTTTTTCAGTGTTTACGTATATATACAAATAGTGTTTATATGTATAAAGTCTAGCCTTCCAATTAAACAATTTGTGCTAGAAAAGAATGAGAAATTACATTTAATCATTTATTATGAATGTTATTTAATTAAATATTACTTTACAAATTGACTTTTTTTTCCTTTGGCAATTGTATTACTTTTTGAGAAGTTTGATTTTGCTTTTTAACCTGGTTATGTGTGTTTAGTAAGTTCCCTAAAACAGGACGTTCTGGCACTTTTCCCACTTTCCATTCTCTCTTCTTTATGGATGCCAGATTCCTTTGGGAAATCATCATTTGCAAAGGTCAGGAGCAAAAGGAGGGGCATTCTTTAGTGTGGGGTTACTGCTAATTGGAAACTAAACATCTGTAACCATGTAAGAGTTATTTGTATTTGAAGGGAAACATTTATGTACAAGAGCCCTTTCCTAACATAAAACATACTATAACACAGAGTGTGTGTGTTGCAGGGTGGGAATCAGCCTGGGAAGCTTCCTACAAATGACTGCTATGCCTAGTGAGGTCATTTACTAATTAAATCTCAAAGCATTTTCAGAGTATTTGCTATTCTTTGTCATTGAATGAAGTTTTCCCTGTAGGCCAAACCAAACATTTTACTGTTTGCCAATTACAGATTAAACATTTAATCATTTTAAAGGAAAAATAAGTGAGAAAATGGGTGAATCGTCAAAACCTAGTCAAGGAACATCAGGAACTCTAGCTACCTACAATACCTGAGCTCTTCATCCTGAAATTGTGTGCTGACGGGACTGCCTGATGGTCCTGCCTTCTTGAGGCCTGAGATAACAGTGTTTTCACTTATCTGGTATCTGTCTCCTCAGTCCCTCCTCTGTTCCTTGTTCCTCATGTCTCCCGTGATGAAATTCTGATCAGTTCATTCCTTTTGTATGGAAATAATATCTGTAGTCTTACTGTCACGTTAAGATAAATAAATGGTGTTGCCTCTGAGGTTTTAATAACTTTTAATCATAGGGCTCTGTCCCTTTTTTTGCCAAACCTACATGGCCATAGCCCTAGTTGACCAGATCTTACCAGTCAGCAATTCCTTAGTGCTCTAAACACTAGTTAATTCTGAAAAAAGTAGAAAGTCGAGCTCTTTACCTTGTAAAGTCTATGTCTTCTGATCTTACTTCCATTTATCTTGGCACCTAGACATTTCTTGCTTTTCTAAGTGATAAAAGATCATGAAGCCTAGAGAGTTCTAGTTATGAACTTATTTTAGCTAGGACTTACCATTTTATACTTCCCTCTCAATCACTCCTATATCTGGGAAGGCTCTTAACAATTTCAACAAAATGGTTGTGGCTTCTCAAATTCTAAGTGTTTACAGAGTCAAGGGCCTTTAGATTCCCTGCCTCTCCAGTGACCTTTGTAGAATCTCAAAATACCACTTGCCCATGACTTCTTATTTAAGAACTAGCTTTTAATTCCAACTCTTTATATGTGAGTCAGCCCCCAAGGATTTGGCAAGGGTTTGGTGGCTTGAGGCTCATTTCTTATTCTCTAACAGTAAGTTCTGAACATGTAGCCTGTTGTTTGTGTGGCCTGAACATTTCTTAGTTTTAACATCCATTGTTATTTTTCAGCTTTCTCTTCAGCCAGACACACTACCTGTACCTTGGGCATTGCTAATACCTTGCCTAATACCACTGTCTCTGAGTAAATAGCTTCCTGTTTTCTCTTGCCTAGTTGAACACTCTTTTCTGATTCCCATCCTTTCTCCATTAACTTTCAAGATAAAAATATTTTTTCTCATACTGCCTTGTGCTTTGGTCTTCCAAATGTACTTATCTTGCCAACAACGGGATAGGTACCTCAGACACAACAGATGGTGACTGTATTTTCGTGCCACTTACAATGATTTTGATCATCATTTTCCCAGTGAATATTTGTTGTTGAGAGTAAGTCATGTTTTTTTACTACTGCCTGTCTTTTTACCAAAACCTGCCTATGTTTAATCCCATGTGATTGAATTATATATGTGGCCAGGTGTGGTGATGTACGGCTGTAATCCCAGTACTCAGGAGGCCATCCCAGGCTATGTGGTGAGACTTTCCCAAAAAGTGAACACAAAAAAAAGTATAGATGCTAGAGATATTTTTAACTAAAAGTCATCTGTAGAATTAATGCAAATACAAAAAACATCAGCTGGCATCAGGGGCAGCTTCTACCAACATCTCTCTAGCTGTTCTAGCTGAGTAGGAGATCTACGTATACAGTGGTGCAAATGTGAAGATGAGCACTGAATTGGTCTTGTGTTTCTGTTTATTTCCCAGGTGTGGTCACTCACCTATCTATCGTTCCCGTGAGATGGCAGCTCGTGCCTTGGTCCCATTTGTTATGATAGACCAAATTCCTAATACCATCCGTGCCTTGTTGGCCACACTCCCCAACAACACTGACCACTGTCTCCGTCAAAACTATATTCATGGGACACTTCTCCAGGTGAGTCATGTTTTTGTGTGTGATTTCTAGCAAACACCACCATAAGATAGACATTGATTTAGCTTATACTGTTAGCAGGTGAAGATTTAATTCGTAGGCTTGTACCTTAATCTGTAGAATTTATTTCAGAAAGATCACATATCTCACAGGTACATTCCTTTTCATCCCAAAATTTAAATTCAGTGTTACATTGTGATTCTGGCAGATTGTCCTGTAGCATCAAACCCATTCTTTTTTTTAATTCTTTTATTTATTTATTTATTTTTTGGCCAGTCCTGGGGCTTGGACTCAGGGCCTGAGCACTGTCCCTGGCTTCTTTTTGCTCAAGGCTAGCACTTTGCCACTTGAGCCACAGCGCCACTTCTGGCCGTTTTCTGTATATGTGGTTCTGGGGAATTGAACCCAGGGCCTCATGTATACGAGGCAAGCACTCTTGCCACTAGGCCATATCCCCAGCCCCTCAAACCCATTCTTTTCTACAACATTATTTTCCTATCAAGGTTTCCTGCAGAATATTCCAGGCCACTCCTTGTTCAAGCTGAAGCTGTAAGCATTCCTTGAAAGAAAGGTTAGCCCAAGAGGCACCTGGAAAGTCACACACATGAGGGAGAGAGTACATGGAAATGTCAAAACCTTTCTTTCCTGTTTTCTCAATTCTATAGAAAATACTTCTTATTTTTAATAAATTCACAAGTTTATAGTTGTTAACATTTCTTCTAGAAAAGCTCTGAATACAACAAATGAGTGTGAAATGTACTTCTTATGAAACTGTCCCACTTAAATCCTAACTTGGGGACAAGTAATGTTGGCAAGATCTTCTTTTCACATTCTGTTGTTGCTCCTCACTTGAAGTGGGGCTGGATATGCGATTTAAATGTCAAGTCATGTTCTTGAGATCCCAGTACATATTATAAGCCTGAGGTCTACACTGCTGATGTGGAGGCTGTGTGTAAATGGTTCCATTGGAGTCTGAGCAGGTACCTGGGTCTGAATCGATCTTTACTCCGTACCACCTGAAGGCACATCTGTGTCTTCATTTATGAAAGTAGGATAGTGGTAGGAACATGTGCTTCATAGGGATTTGTGAAGAATAGACTAATCAGTATATATAAAGTACCTGGCACAGAAGAAAAAATATAAATGCTATTATAATTTTAATGAACCTGTCCATAACTAATATTTTAGTCCTATCTGTGAGTGAGAATATATTAGCTTTCTTACTTCCTTTCCTTGGTTGTTTTATATATTCAACAAGAATTTATTGAATGCTTACTATGTGTTACTGTGTCTCAGTTAGAGCAGCAACCAGGCCAGTTCTTGTCTGGAAGTAAATTAGGCAATCAGTGCAGATGGGCAGTGCTATGTGAGCATGTGGCAGGGAAGTCAGAGAAAGCATCATAGAGAAGGTGTTGTCTAAGCAGAGACTAAAGGTAGTCAAGTGGATGGAGGGAAGGAGTCCCCCAGGCAGACAAAGTATCATAGAGAAAAGCTCTGGGTTACTGGTATTAGAACTAGGAAATTGAAAGGGAATACCAAAATTGAGGGACACAGGGTAAAAAAAGAAAAACAACTACAAAAACAATTAAAAAAAAAAAAAAAAGCTCTGGGTGGATTTAAACAAACAAAAAAAAATCTCATTTGGGAACTACCAGTTTGGATCAGACTGTAATTCTAGATTGGTGGTTTTTAATTGGCCCCCAGACTTCTTTATACACTTATTGAGGATCCCAAAGAACTTTTGCCTTTCAGTATTTAATTAGGAGATAAAATGAAAGAAATAGTAAAACACAAGGATCTATAAGCACATACTCCATTAGTCATAGTGAAGGCACCCTCACATACCTTGAAACCTCTATAAATGCCACTGCACATTGCAATAGAATGAAAGTAAAAGAGGTAGCTAACATACTCACATCATTTTGAAAGGAGCTTGATACTGTAGACTTCCTAAAAAGTTTGCTCCCATCCCCTGAAAGGCCCTAGACTGTTGATCCTGTCTTCTCTGTGTTATATGTATTAAAAGCCTTTTGTGGTTTTTTACAAGGAACTTTTAGGTACTCCTCTTCCTTAGGACCTAAATGTATCTGTGATGAAATGGGGGTAGGGGTTAATATCTTGACTGTAGAGAAGGCTGCACAAGGTCAAAGATCATCATTTCTGGCTGGGAATGTGGCTTAGTGGTAGAGTGCTTGCCTAGCATGCATGAAGCCCTGGGTTTGATTCATCAGTACCACATAAACAGAAAAGGCCAGAAGTGGTGCTGTGGCTCAAGTGGTAGAGTGCTAGCCTTGAGCGAAAAAAGATAAGGGACATTGCCCAGGCCCTGACTTCAAGCCCCAGGACTGGCAAAAAAAAAAAAAAAAGGAACAAAAAGGTCATCATTTCTTCAACTAAACAAGTTAGATCTCTGTGTTTGTCACTCTGCTGCTGCTTTAACAGAAAGGGCCAGTGCCCATAAGGAAAGTAGAACAGATTTCTTCAAGTGTGCCTGTAGCTGAGTTAAAAGGATTGCCTGGATTGTCTGAGAGATCAATTGAAGAGCCATTCTGGCCTGGATTTGGCAGAGTAATATGGCTGGAGTCGTTCTGAATTTTTTCACCAGTTGTACAAGTGGACTTCCCCTACTTTTCCTCATACTATTAGCGATGTGACTTTGCTTCTCTGGGCTATCTTTGGTATTCTCAAATTTACTTTATTTCTATAATGTGAAACTCTGTGGAAAGATTAAAAAAAAAAAAACAAAACCCTCTCACCTGGGAGTTGTGTGGCTGTTGCTCTTGTTCCTAAGGGCTAGAGAGATGAAGGGCTTGTTTAAAAAAAAAAAGTGTGGGTGCTAGTTATTGTGCTCCTGTTTGTCAAACATGCTTTCAGCTGTAAAGCTGTTTCTCTTGATTGAACAAAGGAAGTGAAAGGCATGTGAAAAGTCTTTCTGTGTCTGCCCATTCAGGTGTCACCTCTGTGTTATAATAAATAGCTGTGTTTCACTCTGTGGCTCTTCATGGAGCAAATCTGAGTTGAGTTGGAAACTACAGTTTGTGAGTTCCTGCTCCACATAAAGCTACCTTTGAAACCAGCAGACTTGCACCTGGAAAAGAGATGTTAGGGACTGAAAGGAATGATAATCCCCATGGAACCGTCAGGACCAGCTAAGTCAATAGAAACTTGTTATTATTTTCAAGAGCAGGAAATCATTTTGTAATCAGAAAACAGATTCTTACACAGAACATTTTCTTGAATTATACATTTTGACTTCTTTGAAAATGTTTACATAAATATATCAAACTGCAGAATGTTTCTATAGTATGCCTTGAAAACAAGAAATGTGCTGATCTCTGAGTTTTCTTAGACCCTGGTATAAAGACTCAAATTATAGGACATGCAAGAAATGAATGAACGTGTGGTCTTCATTTCATAATCATTTTCAAAACCAGAGGTTCACAATTGTAATATTGAAGTAGATGGGAATAGTATACATTAGAAAATAGTACACATTGGAAAAGGAAGTTATGGAACAGGTTCTTAGAAACAGGAATAAATGGCATTATGTCTCAGTAAAGGCTAGCTAAGAACCAAGGACATTGCCTCATTTGGAAACAACACTAGCAAAACTGCCTGTCTTTTAAGAAAAAATAACTATCGTCTTTATTGCCAAAATTCTTTATGTTGGGGACTTGACATTATTATTAGGTTACTTACCACACCCAAGAGATCATATTGGAATTCAGAAAGTTCTCTTTAATTGAGGAAGAGTTTGGCTAAGTTGTAAGGAAAGATTTATTCAGATTGTTGTATATTTAAGTAACTAATGTCTGCTGTTTCAAAGAGATTTGTATACTGTTAAATTTAGAATTGGTTCGTTTCTTATCCCTTTTGGTTATTTTTTTATGATGGTATAAGCATATAAAAAATGATCCCTACTCTTTCTGAAATGAAGTTCTTTTCTGCTAGTATATCAGAGAAGATAATTAAGGTAATTTAGGTTGCAAGTGAATGATTATTTGGATTACCATAATGGCACACATCCCTTGTAGAAATATAATCTCTATTTTTCTTCTAATTCTGGTATTACATTTTCTTAGATTTTTATTAATAGAACATGACATTTTTAAAAAAGCTCCCTCTACTCCAGTTTGGATCTTTAATTTTTTTTTTTCTTTTTTGTCGGTCCTGGGGCTTGAACACTGGGCCTGGGTGCTGTCCCTGAGCTTTTCAGCTCTACCACTTGAGCCACAGCACCACTTTCAGTTTTCTGGTGGTTAATTGGAGAGAAGAGTCTCATGAATTTTTTTCCTGCCCAGGCTGGTTTTGAACTGTGGTCCTCAAATCTCAGCCTTCTGAGTAGCTAGGACTATAGGTGTGAGCCATCGGCATCTGGCTTAGATCTTTAATTTCTACACTTAGAGAATTTTAAGTCAAAAAGATTGCACATTTCTGGCTGTGAAGCTGAGCAGCAATGTTGCCCTTGACTGACATGAAATAGTAGCCAGGGATTTTGAAATTTTTCTATAAGAGAAGCAAAATTAACGTTTTGGGTACTTGTGTATCCCATGTGAATTGCATATGTAATTTCATTCATACTTTTAGTAACTCTGTAAGGCAGTAAGATGAGTGTGTCTGTGTGTCTCTCAGCCTTTCTTCCTCTCTTTAATAAGGACATTGAGGCTGGGAATATGGCCTAGTGGCAAGAGTGCTTGCCTCGTATACATGAAGCCCTGGGTTTGATTCCTCAGCACCACATATATAGAAAACGGCCAGAAGTGTCGCTGTGGCTCAAGTGGCAGAGTGCTAGTCTTGAGCAAAAAGAAGCCTGGGACAATGCTCAGGCCCTGAGTTGAAGGCCCAGGACTGGCAAAATAATAATAATAATAATAAAGACATGAGGTAAGGATTTGAGAATGACTTACATAAAGTCACAGGGGTCATTAGTGATAAAGATAAGATAATAAAGAATATATCTCTGATAGTTGATGACAATACAACATTTTATGACTAGAGAAATTAAACCAAGAATCTGTCTCTGCTCTAGTTTTATCCCTTATCACTTGACAGGTCTCCTTAAATCCAATGTGAAGAATAATCAACCCATTGCTGTTATAGAGATAGAGGAAGTCCCTAAAACCCAAGAATGCTACAGTCTAGAAAAGACATATTGTGTCTTCTTTTCTTCCTTTACTTATCTCTTGGTCATCTTTGGTCTTCCATCTAAGACTCCTAGCCTAGAAATATAGGATCCTCCCATGAGACATAGCTTATAGCCAAATCCACAGTAGCCACACCTTCTATCATCCTGGAGGGCTTGAAAAAAACTCTTAAGCTTGGGCAGTCAAGGAATTACAGGGTCTTGTATCTGGGAGCTGGTGGGACCAAGACAAAGTGGTGTGAAGATTGAATCTAATTCAGCAGACATAGCATGATTACCTTGTTCTACCTATTATTGAAACACAGGAGATTGCCTTTAAGGTTCTTATCTCCCAGTGTGGAAGTTAAGTCAGGTCTACTAAGTTAAGTCAAGTGAGTACTCTGTGACCAGAGAACATATGAGTAACAAATGAAAAGGAGGTGAAAGATAAGGCAGCCTCAGGCAGGACTTTAGAAACAAGAGGGAGACTGGAACTGAGGCCATTTCTGCTTTTGTCTACATCTCCATGTGAATGGGACAGATAGAGCTGCGCCAGCAAAGACAGCGTGAAAACTAAAATAGAGGGTATTACCTTGTGGAAAGAAAAGCAGAAAACTAGAAAGAAATAAAGACAGGTCAATTTGGCCAATTAGTTGTGTAAAAGCAATCATTGATCTAAAAGTAGGGATTAAACTATTCATCCTTCAGACAGAGCCAATGGCAGAGACAGCTTTCTGGCTATACTCCACTGGAGTTTTTATGAACAAATGCATGATATTAAAAAAATTATTGTTATCAGTAATTATTAAATATAATTTAAAAGAATTACATCTTTAGAATTTAATCACAGGCAACATCTTATGCTTTAAGAATTTTCATAACTTTTCCACATTTCTTAACAGTACAAATAATTGAAACACAGAATGTTCAAATTTTCCAGAAATGGAATATTTTATGGATTGTGTTTGGTGACCTAAAATGTTGGTTTATGTCCATTGTTATTTGTTGTTTATTTTGTGCCCAAAAAATATCATTTCAGAATGGAAAATCAGAAACAAAAGCATGAAATTATAGTGATGTAAGTTACAGATGTATTACTTGTCAGAGTGTTTTTTTCTAGAATGAGTCATACTTTAATAAAAGTGCTCACTCTTGTCATGTCTCCTTTTTTTAGATTCAGAAGGGTTAGATTCACTCTTCCTTTTTGAGAACTTATATTAGTGTAAAAGGGGGAAATAAAACTTAAGTTGCTAGAAAAGTTCCCAGTCCAAGAAAGGCTAGGGTAAAGCTTCTCCAGTGGCATGACTATAGATGTGCCAAGGTATTTATTAATTCCTTGAACTCTCAGGGAGCCTGAGTGTGGCCTAGAGGCCCGGAGTCTCCAGGTAGTCATCACCTGCAATGGGAACAGCAGCATTGCTTTTTCCCAGAGTGCCAAAGGAAGATTATTTTCTGCAGACCTTTACGTGAAAAGGATTGGGAAGCCCTGGGCTCCTAAAAAAAACTAAAGAAAGAACTAAACCTTGTTAAATCTTACCTTTTGGCAATATGCTCCTTTCTGGAAATGAACCCAGAAAGCCATTTTTAATTAAAATGCTACTTTTGAAGATGAATTAATCCCTTCCTTATAAATATCCAAAAACTTTTATTTGGTTTATGTTACTTAGGGAGTTTTCGCTGGGTGCTGGAGCCAGCTTTTGGCTGCCAGGTTATAGAAGATAGGCCATCATGCACAGTCATTGTCAAGCAGTCAAGCAGCGTCCTGCTGCAGTCTTATGATGCTCTTCTGAGCCCTGTGTTCTCACAGGGCACCAGTCAAGGATTTGTGGAACTTAGAAGATGATCACTTGTGTTCCCAGAATTAGAATAGGGAGAACCAATGGTGAAAAGAAGACTTACCTATATATCTTCACCAGTTATCAACTATTGTATGTATTAGGTAGGTTGCCAATAGAGAGAGGTTCCTCCAGAACATAGGTGGTATTTACTAATGAGAGAAAAAATGAGGGTAGGAGGGGCAATAAGTTGTCACCAAAGTCATGTAAGGGTGAATGGTAACAAAAAAGCCTGGTATTCAGTCCCTGGATTGTTTAAAGGTTTTGAGCTTCTGTGCTTAACCACTACACTATACTCTGCATACAGAAAAGAATATTCTCAGAGAAGAGTGACTCTCTGGGGCCTTTAAGATTATGAGGTTCAATGGAAATTTACATTTATTTGGTTGTTTAATCGTTTTTAATTGACACTCTTCTACATATGTGGCATACATCAGGGGAAAAAAAAGACAGATCCTTGTACTCAGAGATCACTGTTCCCTTCAACTCAGGGACTGGGAATGTGGCTTAGTGATAGAGTGTTTGCCTAGCAGGCATGAAGCATTGGGTTCGATTCCTCAGTATCACATACACAGAAAAAGCCCCAAGTGGTGCTGTGGCTCTACTGGTAGAGTGCTAGTCTTGAGCAAAAAGAAGTTCGGGTACAGTGCCCCAGGCCCTGAGTTCAAGCCCTAGGACTGGCAAAAAAAAAAACAACAGAAAAAAGATCACTGCTCATGGAATTGATATTCTAGCCACAGGAGACAGGTCATAATAAACGATAGGACTAAAAACTAGAATTATCTTAACTGTAGTAAAATTACGTCATTTGTTAGAAAGCACGAATTTCTGTGGGTGAAAAGAACAAGTAGAATAGAGTAGGAGGGAATCAAGAATGCAGATGACAGCGTTAAATGAGGAATCAGGGTAATCATTTTTGAAAAGTTAGCGCTTGCCAGACATGTGAACACCTACTTGTGATGCCATTCAGGAGGCTGTGGAAGAGAAATTGTGAAGTTGAGGCCAGCCCGAGAAACCCTAACTTAAGGGGTAGTTGAGAAAATTAGGTGAGTTGATCCATGGAAATTGCTTAGCAAGATTTCAGGCACATAGTAAGTGCTCTATAACTGCTGGTTGCTGCTCCCGCCACCCCCACCTCCATGACCCCCACTGCCTCTAGGAAGGGGTATGTAATGTAAAAATGAGAAGCTTACTGATGGAGATGGTGAGTAAAAGATGATGAGCTAAAGAGAGTTGTGTTTTAGTAAAACATAGGATTTCTGTTTTGAACTGTTTTGACTTTCTCTGTTAACATACTTCACAGGAAGCTCCTCTACTCAGTCACTTTTGTTTTCTACCTTCTATAATAATTCATATTAAAGATTTCAAGAGCTGAAACCAGCTCAGATTGTTAAGAGCAGAGCTCCTGACTATCTGGTTGTTCTTGCACCTGTTTTGTTTTGAATTACATCCTTTCCTTGAACTCCATCAGAAACCTAATGAGTTAGAAGAAGAACACTGCCACACTGTCTTTAAGAAATCTTTTACCATTCCAAAGGGGAAATTAGAGGTTTAAGAAGTAAAAGAAGACACAGGATCCTCCTAACTAAATTAATCTAACACTTCTCTAAGTTCACTTTTCATCTTTAGAAGATGTGCTTTCTATCCCTTCCTAGGCATCTCATTCATTTTGTTTGGGACTTTTTATGTCTCTAGGTAATTCTGAGTGTATACATTAAAAACATAACCAAACAAAGCTTTACACTATGTGTACTCTGCCAGGCTACTGTCATTTCCTAAAATTCCAATAAAACATCTGATAATACATGATCCCATTATGTGACTGGATTTATTTGGTATTTCTTCAGCTAGTTAAAATAGTGTTATTTGTTGTTATTATATATGTTAGTATTATTTAGTATATGCCCTTCTAATAGGCAAATTTAATACCTCACTGTTTCTGAGATTGCATAGTGTATTTACTTGTTCCACAGCCCTCAGATTTATTTTAGGAACCATTTCAGTTACCAAGGAATTGGTTGGCCATTTAAAAGTACTGTGGTTAAGAATAGCCAGGTACTTTGGTAGCCAATTCTATAGGCTTGAAGTAAAATGAGCCAGTGAGCCTAAAGGAAAGTTTTAGTAATAAAACTCATTTTCTGTTTTAAACTATGTCACGACTTTGTCTTGTGTTTGGTAGCATCAGTAAGTGCCAAAATTACCTCCTGCTCCACCCTACTTTGTGATTGTGAAGATTATAATATCTCCGAACGTTTTTACATGCCACTTGGAGACAAGATTGCCTCTTGTGGAGAATTTTATTCCCTTGTATCTAGGGATTTTTCTCCATATCCTGTGGAACAAGGTATGATACAGCTCTTTTAAATGCTCATAATCATGAAAAAATTCATTTCTGATTCAGGAATAAGTTGTAGTAGCTTTATTGGCTACAATAAACTGTACCCAGAAATCAGTAGATAATTTTAAGCCGTAACACCCTGAATGTACCTGATCTCAGAAGCTAAGCAGAATCCATCCTAGTTAGCACTTGAATATAAGAAATTAATGGATAAACTAGCGCAGGTGGCTCACACAGGTGGCTCATGCCTGTAATCCTAGCTGCTGAGGAGGCTGAGATCTGAGGATCGTGATTCAAAGACAGCCCTTGCAGGACAGTCCAATAAACCACTCAGAAAACTGAAGTGGCACTGTGGCTCAACTGGTAGAGAGCTAGCTTTGAACAGAAGAGCTCAGGGACAGCACCCAGGCCCAGAGTTCAAGCCCCACGACTGCCAAAAATGAAAAACGAAAGGAGGGTGGGAGGGAGGAAAGAAGGGAGGAGGGAGGAAGGGAGGAAGAAAGGGAGGGAAGAAGGGTGGGAGGAAGGGTGGGAGGGAGTATACAAAACCCAGACTGGAAATTGAAAAATAAGCTCCCTCTCTCTTCTCTTCTCACTCTGGAAAAAATCCGTATAAGCCAGCTCACTTTTTTAAATCCTGGCTGCTTAGAGATTGCTTTATGCTCTGCCTCAACCTGCCTCTGATCTGCTTGCACAATGTATACTTGAAATATGATCCTTCCCTCAATTCTAGATTCTCTTTATGCAGAGAGCTTTGGAAAATAACACATAATTAGATTTTCCTCACTGATGCTTTCAAGCATCAATGTTTTCACTGCTGGGTGTAATTGCTGTTCTGTTTCACTGTCTTGGATGGTGGGCCAGGGCCTGTGTGTTAAATCTTGCCTAAGAACAGAGTTTCTTCTGAAAACTTAGGCTGGGACATCAAAATTTTAACATGGCGCTAAATATAAACAGGTTCTCAAATATAAACAGATATAAATATAAACATCTCAAAAGGATACTAGAGGATAAATCTGGATAAAAGCTCTAAAATACATGAAAGAAATAGCAATAATATAAATTTAATTTTGTTAAACTCTTACATTTATATATGTATGAAACAAGATAAGTATATAAAACCAGTAATAAATTACATATAAAATATTTTTAAAAGAAATTGTCAAATAATTCTTATGAAAGCTCCTCTTTATTTTAAATTAAGGGATAGGGCTCGACATATACCTCAGTAGAAGAGCTCTTGCCTAGCATGTGTGCAGTCCTGAGTTCCTTCTCTAGCACTGCAGAGAGAGACAGAATAAGAAAAGAAGTACTACACTTTTTACAGTAGAGTGGTTTTGTTTTGGATAAATTTGTATGTTGAGGAACAATCAAGCAAGTTATATCTTACTTCATGTGAATAGGGTTGATAACTGAGGGAAGAATTTGCAGTTTCAAGTACTTGCCTTATTTAAGTAAGGGTGAACTGTGGGCTTCCTGCTTCAACCCCACTTTTTTTCTTGTGAAAGAATAGGATGTTTGTTGTGCATTGGTGGCATTTTGAAGCAGCTGTTAGGTGTGTGCAGGTATCAGATGTTTTACCATTAGACCTCATTGATGTTGAGTAAGCAATCCTCTGTTCTCACTCGGAACTTACTCATGTTCCTGTTTGAGATGACTTTTTAATCTCTGTAAAGTGAATATAAGGGCAAGGGGATTTCTTCATTAACTTCCTGAGAATCATATTTCTAAAAGGGGCTCTAAAATTGCTTGTTTAGAATTATTTTTATGTTAAATGGACTTAAAGGGTCTTTGGGCTTTGAAGAGTTTACAAATGTCAGAAAATTCAATCACCTTTGTTAATCTTCAAAGAGATCTATATAATTAACATCTTAAATGTATTATTTAGCTTTTTTCACTATTCAGGCCTTTAAAAAGTCTTTCTTGTAAACAGTAAGACAGCTTTTACTATAAGCTAATGTTCATTTATAACATTCTTCTTAGATTATAGAATATATGTCATAATTTATATCTAACATGATTTTGAAGTATAGTAATGTTTTCTCCTTTTATAATTGATATTTTGAAATATTTGAGCATATGCCAATTACCAAATATTTCTTATCCTGAAAAACTATTTGTTGATGAGCTTGGGAGGAACATTAAATAGTAATCATGTCTCTTTTTTTTTTTAGATATATATTTAGAGAATATAAGTACACAGCAATAGTTTATATTAAAATTCATGATTAAATACACAAACTGTATGTTTGTATATGTCTATCCTTAGTGTTAAGGCACTAAAAATATGAGTTGTTGTTCTTCAAAGGAAAGTCGGAGTGATTTAGAGATGTAGTGTACACAGCCACTCCCACCAACCCAAAGAATAGAACTGGTAGATTTCTGACAAAATCAGTACTAGCATCCTTCTACGCTGAAGTAGCAGTCGGCTCTTGGTTCTGCACACCAACCCTCCCCAGGATTTCCACAGCCTCATTAAAGAAGGACAACCTGGTGTTTGGCAAAGTGTGTCTTCAGGATTGTCTTTTTGCTTATCCTGGACCAGTATGTGATTTGCTTTGTTTTTCTTCCCTTGTTCTCACTTTTTCCCCTTGTTGTTTCTCTAACTTGTACTCTTCCTCCTGAGAAACAAAATGAGTTGAGACATGCCGTTTCCACCTGTCTGCATTTCAGAAGTTAAGTCTTAGGTATTACTGCATTGGTCACAATAGTCACATCCATATAAGGAAGATGAGGATGCTCTGTTTGTGTGAGTTAGTGGAAGAAGTAATGCAGGCCTGAAAATTCAGCCATCATTTAAGTTGAAACAAAAAATAAAATTTAGAGCCATCACTTCTAGATTTTGGTAGTTAATTGGAGGTAAGTATCTCACGGATTTTCTTGCTCAGACTGGTTTTAGACTGTGATCCTCAGATCTCAGCCTCCTGTGTAGCAAAGATTATAGGCATGAGTAACTGGCACCCAACTGGTTTTGGGTTTTTGTTTGAGACAAAGTCTTACTATGCAGTTCAGACTAGCCCCAAACTTACAATGTAGCCAAACCTGACCTCAAACATACCATTCTCCTGCCTCTGCCTCCCAAATGCTGGGATTACAAGTGTGAACTCTACCACTTGCCACATCCCAGCCTTAAATCTTATATATACTTATTCATTATTTTCTGTCTACTTGATTTATGAGTTTATAAGCAATATGTCAACATCTCCTATGTGAATTTGTCTATTTCTTCAGTTCTGTAGGTTTTAGTGTTGTAATTTCAGGCAGTGTTCTTTTTCTTCTTCTTAATTCTTGTGTAAATCACCTCTGTATTCATATAAAAACAATTTATAATGACTTTTTTTCTGACAAGTAACTATACATGTACAAAGTTCCCAATTTGACATAAACTTAAATTTGTAGATATGCTCTATGTCTCATCACACACACACACACGCACACCCACAGATTCCAGCTTTTCATAAAACATGGAAATTAGAGTGTTCTAGGTGGTCTGCAGCAGTCTTCATCTCAAAGACCTTATTAAGAGATCTTGGGACTCAACTGCTCCAGAGCATCGAAGGCTACAATGATAAAGGCTTCTTTTTGTTTCACTTGCTAAAGCCACAAGAAATTAGTAAATATTATCCAGAGAGGCCTAGGATCCTCAGCACTTACTTCTTTTGACCCCTTGTAACACCCACCTCACCTTGGTGGGCCCAATTACTGCCACTCTAGGGCCGCCCCCCCCCCCCCCCGCCCTGAGGAGTGACACAGTCTGGAGGGCCCCCAAAAGGTGGTTTTCATCCAAACAGCTGACATGTCTGGATTTTGTCACTCTATTGGACGGTCCTGAGCCTCCTCATCTTTACCTCCTTGGTCCTTAAAGAGCTTGCTGAGTCCTCCATCTCTGTACTCAGAAGTACTCGGGGGCTGGGGATATGGCCTAGTGGCAAGAGTGCTTGCCTTGTTGTATACATGAAGCCCTGGGTTCAATTCCCCAGCACCACATATATAGAAAACGACCAGAAGGGGCGCTGTGGCTCAAGTGGCAGAGTGCTAGCCTTGAGCAAAAAGAAGCTAGGGATAGTGCTCAGGCCCTGAGTCCAAGGCCCAGGACTGGCCAAAAAAAAGAAGAAGAAGTAATTGGGCCTGTCATGCCGTAGTGCCAAGATTGTTATTTCTGGACCTTGGAGAGATGTATTTTCTGCTGGCCTAGAGAATGGCTTGAGGGGGATGATCATCAGGGAGCATCATGGAGATGTTCATGACCTGGTCTGACTAACAGTTCTAGGGAATCTGGCTTCCATCATTCAAAGCAAGGGAACTTGGCAGTGGTGGATAGTAAGACCTTCCTTTATCCTCCAATCTCCATCTCTGAGGTCTTGTCCGCAGCACTTGAAGTATTGCTCTTGGAGTCCCACACAATTGCTCTGCTGCTTTGGGAAAATGGTTCCTTTTATCATTATGTAATTATCTTTTTAAAAAAAACCCTATTAATTAATAATGTCTTTTGGCTTCAGTTCTGGGGGTGGCCGTCCTTGAGCTTTTTCCCTCTAGGCTAGCTCTCTAGCTATTTCTCTCTGAGCCACATTGTCACTTCTGGTTTTCTTTTTTATTTTTTTTTTTGCCAGTCCTGGGCCTTGAACTCGGGTCTGAGCACTGTCCCTGGCTTCTTTTTGCTCGAGGCTAGCACTCTGCCACTTGAGCCACAGCGCCACTTCTGACTATTTTCTATATATTTGGTTCTGGGGAATCGAACCCAGGGCTTCATGTATGCGAGGCTAGCCACTAGGCCATATTCCCAGCCCCTCACTTCTGGTTTTCTTGTGGCTAACAAGGTAAGAGTCTCAGGGACTTACTGCCTGGGCTGGCTTCAAAGCATGATCCTTAGATCTCAGCCTCCTGAGTAGCTAGGACTACAGGTACCCCACTCAACCCTGTTCTTGTCCAGTGTTGATACTGCTAAACCATTGTTTTTGCTTAATGTTTCTTAATTTAAACATATTTTATGTTCATTCCTTCTGTCTCATTAAATTATAGGTTTAGTTTCTTGTAACATATCTGATTTCCTTCTTTATGCAATCTAATATACACTGTCTCTTTTTAAATAAACATTTTACTTAAATATAAAAATAAGTTGTGAAGATAACTGCAGAAGGTTTCAGAACACTCCTCACCCAGTGTTCTCTAGTGTTACCATCTTACATTACTATCTCACTCCTGGAAGTCATCAGTATTAATGTTATTCAATTGCTCACTTTCATATTTTACTAGTTTTCATCTGATGTCCTTTTTTCTGTTTCAAGATCACATCTAGATTGCCACATTGCATTTAATTCATTGTCATATTTTTTTACACTTCTCCAGTCTGACAATGTCTCATTAATTTTCCTTGTGTGTGTCCGCGTGTGTGTGCGCGTGTGCGCATGCACCAGTCCCAGAACTTGAACTCAGGGCCTGAGCACTGTCTCTGAGCTTCTTTTGCTCAAGGCTAGCACTCTACCACTTGAGTCACAGTGTCATTTCCGGCTTTTTTTCTGTTTATGTGGTACTGAGGAATTGAACCCAGGGCTTCATGGATGCTAGGCAAGCACTCTACCACTAGGCTACATTCCCACCCAATTTTCCTTGTTTTTTATTATCTTAACAGTGTTAAGGATTGCTGGTTAGATTATTTGGTAGGAAGTTCCTTAATTTAAGTTTGTATGATTTGTTGTTGTTACTGTTGTTAATGGTAAGCTAGGATTCTGTTGTTGGGAAAGGCCATAGAGATTTTGTGCCATTTTCACTATATCATATCCAGGGTATATGCTATTTGTATGACTTATAACCATTGGTGTTAACATGAGGTAGAGGTAGTGTTTGCCAGATTTTGTTTTGTTGCCTTATGGCTTTTATTTCTCTGTAATCTCTTGGACTATTCAAAACACGTTTTTCTTAGTCTTTTACAGTTGTTGGTTTCTTGAAGTTTTCCAAATATGATTTCTGCCTGTTATGTCTTCTGCCTCTCCCCAAGGTTTGAAGTTGTTTTTTAGCTCATCTCCAGGGGCAATGCCAATCCGCCCCCACCCAGGTGGTTTAACCTTCAAGAGCCTTTCCCACAGGTTTCTGGGGTCAAGCCCCATTGTTTTCTTCTTATTCCCAGACTACCTACTTCCCTTTGAAATCTGGAATTTTGGTTGCTAATGAGGAACTATTTTTCCCCCCAGTTTGACTTCAAGTGTAACTTGCCCTATTAGTCTGTAGCCGGCTGATGGTGTTTTCTAGTGAACAGGGCAGGTTTTTTATTGGCTACAGCTCAGGATCTAAGGCCTCCATGGATCATTCTGCCTGCCCCATCTCTCACTCACTCTTCTTCCCAAGTTTCTTCTTTATCTCTGAACTAGATTTCCCTTCTTGTCTTTGAGCTGTATATACTTAATGCATTCTTTAAAGAAACAAAGACAAAGTATAATTTGTGTTTAAAATAGGAGAGGAAATGTCATATTTCACCTCAGCTGAGCATTATTAATTAAATTTCCAGATTCTTCCTCGTGAATGAGGTTATGGGTTATTTCCAATTCTGAGTCTGTGATAATGGCACATATGGGTGCATATTAAATAACTCAAGCAGGAGAGAGCCATTTCACAAACCCTAAACCAGTTCTAAACAATTCAGTTTTGCCAGAGGCACTTTAAACTCCTCTGACAGTTTGCTTAGCCTGCATTTATGCTAACTCAGCACTGCTGCCCTCTTTGTTACCACACTATGCCACTCCAGGAGTTAGGCTCTGCCTGATCACAGGTGCTCAAACCTGTAGGTGACCTTTCAGCTGTGGATTTTATGAGTGCAAAGTCAGGCCTGTGGAGGAGAACTAACATCCTTTAAGCTGAACACCCTGCCTTCTTCAACATTTAAATTCCCAGAGTCAACACAGGCTCTAGGAGTTTCTGTAGTGTTTGCTGAGTGGGAAATTACTTAGGGACCAGAAATCATGAATCTTAATCCCCAAGACAAGTGCTTTCTAGTCTATCCCACTTTCTGGGCTTTCCCCTTACAGGAACAAATTTTCTTTCTTTGAACAGGGATGGGTAAGCATGCTCTGAGTATCTAACTTACCAGAGCCTCTGTGCACAGGACTTCTAATATCTGAAACTACAGACATCTGACTGACTTCATTCATATGTGCTCAGTCCAGAAAATACCAACAGAGTCCTGTTGTTGGCTACAAGCAAATGTTAAGTGGTTTTGTTTCAAAGTGGGACAGAATTAGGCTGCATTTGCTTAACGTGGCGTTCAGTGAGTGTGGCTGAATGTGTGTTTAGAATATGGGTCCTTATCATTCTCTGAGAGAAACCTAGTAAATCTCTGACACCAAGTACAGTTTTGGGGGAAAACATTAGTTCTCTATGTTATAGCCACAGAATCAAAGATGGCTTTAAAATGACTTGAACTAACTGGCGACCATTTTGGACAACAAATGATTTTCATGTGTTTTTTTAAGGATCAGTTGGTTGTCTCAGTAAGTATCCAACAGAGCAGCTCTACTTGGACAGTGCAAATGCAATAATACCTCTGTGTGCTTTCAAAACTAGATCTTTACATGCCAGATGAAGAGATGGTTTCCTAGTTATGTGTGAAGCCATTGACAGAGACAGGCAGAGAAAGCTTACTCTATTTTTTTTTTAACAGAAATAACTTTAACTATCTTGTAAATATTGGCTCTAAGGGCTTCACTGTGTTGATCTGACTTCTGGGCCCCTTTTAGTCTGAAGTGGCTTGCACTTGGGTGGTGTTTCTTATGTTGAGTTGTGAACACTGACACCGATTTCACAAAATTCTCTTGTAAAATGCTTTTGCTTGCTTAGACTTTGTTTTATCCCTTTTCTTGAAGACCTTACTGGTACAGGATCTGGGCTGATTTTCCTTTGCTGTCTTACCACTGTCAGCAGTTCCGTAAGAGTGTTAAAGCTATACCTCAGTTTCCAAAAATAGAAGCTCAAGAGGTTTACTGCCCAGCAAAGGAAGTCAGAACAGCTAGCATTTATTCTTTTGGCATATACATTTTCAGTTTGCCACATCCAGACATTGTGTGAAAATGAAAATAGTTACAGGATTTTCCTTGGTATAAAATTCTATTGAAGCTTCACATGAACTTTCCTCTTTTGTAAAGAATTACATGTAAATAGTATTTATCTGGAATGTCTTTCAATAATTAAAATGCCAAGACGCTTCCACAATAAAGTATATATCAGTCTGGAACCCTAAGTGTACTAATCACTTTAAAAGTGAAAAGCATACAGGGGAGAAGCTATGTTTTATTTTATTTCCCTAAACTTCAAATGTTTGTGCAAAGGGAATGCTTTTACTACTTCATTCCTGTGTGGTATGCTGTTAGAAACCTGGCACTGTTTTTATGGCTCTGTTTATAGAGTTTCATCAACAGTTTGAACTACTTTGAGCATAGAGCATGCTATGGTGGAATTGGAGATGGTGGTATGATGGCATTAAGGAGTCAAGCATACCTGGGTTTGAAGTTCTTTTATTTCATTTTTTAGATATCTGGCCTAAAATAAGCCACTTAAACTCTGAACAGCATCTTACTCATCAGCAAAATAAAGATAGCAATTTACAGGGTCAGTAATAAGGACATTATGCACACATACATACATACATATACACATACACACAAATTCTCAGCACAGTGGCTGGCTTAGTATAGTTCCTTAATAAAACCTGTCTTTTTTCAATTATTATAAAGGTACTGATTGGTTAAAGACACTATGATGAGTTGTGGATATGATTCGGCACTTGGCTCCCATGTGTGAAATGCTGGGCTCAATCCCCAGCATTGCAAAATGAAAATAATAATAATAATAATAATAATGGTGATGATGATGATGCCATTATGAAAATTACTTACTAGTGAGGAATGAAAAGGTAAATACATGGACAGTTATTATATGAGGATACTGGCCCGTGATCATTTATTGAAAAATAAATCTTACTTTCTCTGACTGAAAGGCCTAGTCATTCAACGAATTTCATTGTGAAGGTGATCTTATTTTCTATACTTTTAGGACTTCTTCCAGTGAACACAATGTCTGCTCGTGTTCTGCTTGCTCATAGTAGCTTTATGTTTTACAACTTGGGAGAGACTGATGCTCCCTCATTGTTTTTCTTTTGCAGTACTCTGTGGACTTTAAATCAGCTTGCCTAGTCCCCTACCCTCACTTTTGCAACCATTTTTTGTTTTATTGTGATTAAATTGAATTTATACATGAAATTAGTATTAACTTACTATCTATCGTTAGTAAGTATAGTAAGAACATGCTATACCTTTCCATTTGTTTCTGTTCCTCATGTAATGCATATTTTTGTCTCTTTTATTTTAATTAATTTTTGGTGCTGATGATCATGTTTCTCACACACTGAGCACACACTCTACCAATGAGCTAGCTATTCCTCAGCCTCCAATTTGTTTGTTTTGGTTTATGTTACTGTCCATGTTTAAGTAATAAATTAGCATCCCTTTAAAACTTACTTTTTTCAAATTAATTTCTTGTACATTCAGATTTTTTCTCTATAATTATGTTGTATCCAGGAGCTGCTACCATTAATTAGACATTTGCTACTGAGGCACACATTTAGTTAACTAAACTTACAGTCCTTTTAGCTTGCTAAGGAAGTTTTTGTTTTGAGGAGGTGACAGCAGGCAGCCAAAAGATGGGAGAATGTGTTTGGACCAATGGTGACAAAAACCATCACTTAGGTGGAATTATTTCAGCCATCAGAAATCTAGGATGTGGACTATCTGCTGAACCTGGGTTTTATAATCCTTTGCTGTTGAGGGGTACTTATTTAAACAACAGAAAAGTTACCACATAAAAATAGCAGCAAAATGGTGATTTCTTAGCACACCAGTAAAGGGATGTGATAGCCAGACCCCTTAGCAATTAAGTGGCCAAATTGTGTGTGGAGCTTTGGCAAACAGACGGAAGTAATTCAGTCCATTGACAGTAAAACAGTTTTAGAGAAACTGTGGAGGTTTAATTTATTTTGTTTGCCACAGAGTTGATATATTCAGCGATAAGTTAACAAAAAAAAAAATCAAAGAGTTTAAAGATCAGTCCGTGTTCTATGCCCTTGGGAGCAGAAGATTCACAGTTTGTTTTCTTATTCTTTGTTTTTCATTTTTATAAAAGCACTTTCTTCCTAGGTCTTTTTTTTTTTAATATAAAGAAATAGATTCTCTTCTTTTTAAATAATGGCACTACTGACTTATACATTTTGAACAAATAGGACTTACTATTAATGTTTTAGGTCATATGGAAATTCTGTTGTTTAGCTCCTAATTCAAAAAAAATGTTAGAATGAACTTTTAGAGATAAATGTGAGAAAATAATTTTATGTGATGAAGTTATTTGTTGAGTTTTTTTAATACTGGTATTGGCTATGCATATGAAAAACTTACATTGTACACTGCAAGTTTTACATTTTGAAGTTTCAGTTTTTAAAACATTTTAGGAATGATCACCAAGGTATAAGAATTGTGTTTAATAATTTTGGGAATGATATACTTCTAATACTATAAAGAGGATTTTTTTTTATCTAAAAAGTTATCTCAAGGACTAAAGCTTATAGTGAATTAAAAGCAGAATTGTTTGACAGTCTACCTTGAAATCACTACATAGAATATGTGGGAGAATTTTAAATGAAATGGCTGAGAAAGAATTTGTTGTGGGTATGTTTTTCAACATTCACTTCAAAGTAGAAATGTAGTGTTCATTAATCTTGTTCTTTGATGGTCATGTTAGCTCTTTTGTTGCTGTAGAGTTTACCTTGGCCTGAGTGCTTGGCAATTAAATGGCACTGTGAAGATTACTGGAAAACATTAACTTGTTATTGTTAGTTGACATCAAGCTGAAGTTGATTGGAAGGAGAGTTTATAAATGGCCCATCT
This sequence comes from Perognathus longimembris pacificus, assembly GCF_023159225.1. Classification (NCBI taxonomy): domain Eukaryota; kingdom Metazoa; phylum Chordata; class Mammalia; order Rodentia; family Heteromyidae; genus Perognathus; species Perognathus longimembris. The sequence continues at coordinate 48,942,802 of NC_063168.1, forward strand.
ATGTGTCGGTTTTGCAATCTGCTGAATTTCAGGGATGAATTTTATTATGCACACTACTCATTATTTACATTTGAATCTTTTTGTTTAGCAGAAAATTGTGTCATCCTTTTGACAAACGTAGTATTGAGCGTATCTATAATATAGTTCATTGACACTTTTGTGTATAGTACTTTAGAATAAATAAGGTTCCTTTCCTTTGCTTAGCTTTTCTTTTGAATTTAATTTTATTTTTGGGATATTATATAAAGGTGCTCTTTTACTTTTTAGAAAAAGTCTACATGATTTAATGCATCTATAGTTTAATATAGAATGTCTCTTATTTTCAAATAAGTAAATCTCCAAAAGATTTTCAGTGTTCCACAACGAAACTTCTGCCGGTTTCTGAGGAAGGTGTTTTTCTGTGTCTTTCCTGAGAGTAGGTGTGCTGCTTGCACTTCATGATGCACTGTCAGACTGTTGCATACACAGATCTGAGCTCTCTCCAGCATGATAATAGACAAGCACAGGGTCAAAGCAGCAACACACACAGGATAAAAGGAAGCTGACTGCATTATGAGAACTCTGGCCATTTTGCTGAGTAGTTGCCTTTTCTCAGACCAAGACACAGACCTAGGTTTTTTTGGTTTTATTGTTTTGCTTTGGTTTGTTTTGTCAGTCGTGGTGTTTGATCTCTGGGCTTGGGTACTGTCCCTGAGCTCTCCAGCCCAAGGCTAGTGCTCTCCCATTTTAGCTACAGCACCACTTTTGGGTTTCTGGTGGCTAATTGGAGATAAGAGTTTCACGGACTTTCCTGCCAGGGCTGGCTTTGAACTGTAATCCTCTGATCTCAGCCTCCTGAGTAGCTAGGATTACATGCATGAGCCACTGGCTCCTGACCAGACCCTAGATTTTATTCTCATTCTCATGTTTAGCTGATAGTGATGGAAAAATTCTGTGGTATTGAAGTAAGCTTTAAGATTAGGAGCCAAAGGCTTGCAGAGTAGCTCAGCAGTAGAGCTCTTAAGTAGCATGCAGAAGGCTCAAGGTTAGATCCTAATTATCATCCCTTTGAAAAATATCAACAAGATACACAGTTTTTAAGACCTCTTTTTAAGTAAATACTATCTTTACTGACCAATCAATGTTGTTTTGAGTTCCAAGTAGATGCTCAGTACTATGCTAATTAAGCACTAGATGGATATAATGTGGTATAAATTCATCACCAAAGCCTTAATTAAGGAGCCAACAAACACTTCAGTGTCAAAGCAATTGCCTAGCAAGTGCAATGCCCTAGGTTCAATCCCCAGTACCAAAAAAGAAAAGGCCAAAAAAAAAATACAATTTAAAAAACAACAACAGTAAGTGGCTCTGTGGCTCAAGTAGCCTTGAGCTAAAGAGCTCAGGGACTGAGCCCAGGCCCACGACCAACAACAACAAAAAAAACATAAAATGGAGAAGATAGCATAATCTTATATGACTAATTTTTAAGTCCAAATTAACGATAAGCCCACATTCAACATAGCTAGAGTAGTTAAAGTCTTCATGGCCTCAATATATGAGGCCATTCAGTTTGATGTCTTCAGACCTGTGATGTGTTAGGGCACTGACTAAAACCATGATAGGCTGTTAAGACATCCCAGAGTTCCCTGGTATAAGAGTTCTGTGGAGGGCTAGGAATGTGGCTTAGCAGTAGAGTGCTTGCCTAGCATGCATGAAGCCCTGGGTTTGATTCCTCAGCACCGCATAAACAGAAAAAGCCAGAAGTGGCACTGTGGCTCAAGTGGTAGAATGCTAGCCTTGAGCAAAAAGAAGCCAGGGACAGTGCTCAGGCCCTGAGTCCAAGGCCCAGGACTGGCAAAAAAAAAAAAAAAAAAAGTTACATTGAAAATACAAATTCCTAAGGCCCTATCCTGGAGGTTTTGAATATCAGTCGAATGTCAGACCCCAAAATGAGCAGCGCACCTGATTCTATGATGAGGTAAGTTTGGAAAACACTGGGTTAAAATTGGAGAAAGGGACTTGATGTGTTTAATAGAAAAGTGATTCTTGTAGTCAGTCCAAGGAACAGCAGACTTTCTCCCAAGTAGTGGATAGCACATCACAGTAGGAAATTTGCTTTTGAACTTACAGGGTCACAAGGAGCAATGAGAAAATTCTAAATAGTCTAACAGTCAAAATGTTTCCAGGGCTGGGAATGTGGTTTAGTGGTAGAATGCTTGCCTAGCATGCACAAAGCCCTGGGTTTGATCCCTCAGCACCACAAACACAGAAAAAGCTGGAAGTGGTGCTGTGGCGCAAGAGTGCTAGCCTTGAGCAAAAAGAAGCCAGGGACAGTGCTCAGGCCCTGAGTCCCAAGCCCTAGGACTGGGGGAAAATTGTTAACATGTTTTATGTAATTAATTATTTTCTACCCCAAACCTGATCCAGTCTACGGAGGGTATTTCTGGTCATTCATGTGGAAGCAGTCAAGGAGACAGGAGGGAGGAGGAAACTTTTGAAACAGCTTTGGTATTGGCTTGGCAGATGCAAGGAGAGATGCTTCCAAGTTTAAAGGGCAACTGGCAACAGTACCTAAAGGTAGGAGTGGAGGAAGCAGGAGACTGAGTGAGCAATTTAGTAACACGGTGTTGTGTGGTCAAGATGAAGAAGCATGAAATAAGAGTTGTGGGAAAGGGGGCAGAGATAATAATCATAGCTCTGCATGACACATCTTTTAAGGATCAAGGTCAGTAGTCCACATAAACTCTTAGTCCTATGACATTCTTTTCCTTCAAGCTATCAGAAGGTTGATGTTATTTCACTATTATAGCTGGCAACCTAATGTTTTAGGAGAGATTTTGTTGGTATACACAGTAAACTAGAGAAGAAAGAATTGAAGCCAGTTGGCTTTTTGACACGAGATGTTAGGTTGAATGAGTGTTGGGAGGGAGGAAGGAGAAGAGCAGAGAAGACTGCCTTGATGTTGAGTTCAGGTGAGTTTAGTTATAAATTTCTGAGCAGATTTCAGCATAAATAAATGGAAAAAAAAGTTATTAACCAGATAAAAAGGAATAATGAAAGTAAAGCTGAAAACATTGAAAAGACTTTTACCTGTGAGCAAAGTAAAGTCAGATACTGAATGGCAAGTAAAATTGATAGTTTTGTCTAGTGACCTACAGTGACATTGGTGATCATAATAATGTCAATTACATCTCTGATAATTATAATCGTTTTTGAAGTCTGCAATTGGGAACTCTTTGCATATATATACCACTACCCGAGCTTGAACTTGAGGCCCTGTACTCTTGCTTGGCTTTTTCACCTAAGGCTGGCATTCTACAAATTGAACCATGCCTTTTTGCTCCAGCTTTTTGCTAATTAATTGGAGATAAGAAGCTCTCATAGACATTCCTATTTGGGCTGGCCTCAAAACTTAATCTTCAGGGATCAGCCTACCTAGCATAAATGGCATGAGCCACTGGTTCCTGGCTGGACACGTGTGTGTGTGTGTGTGTGTGTGTGTGTGTGTGTGTGTGTGTGTGTGTGTGTGTGTGTGTGTGTACAAGTCCTAGGGCTTGAACTCAAGGCCTAGCAACTGTCCCAGAGCTTTTTGCTCAAGGCCAGTGTTCTACCACTTGAGCCACAGCTCCACTTCTGGATTTTGTTGGTCAATTGCAGATAAAAGTGTCATAAACTTGCTTGCCCAGGTTTCAAACTGTAATCATTAGATCTCAGCCTTTTGAGCCACTTAGTACCCAGTAAACTCTTATATTTTATTTATTTATTATTATTATTATTTTCCTGTGGTTTTGGTCTATCATGATAGAGCCATAGACCAAACTCATAGGAAAGGATAATATTTTTTAAATGCAGCAGAGTGAGTGTAAAGGCAGTTCACTTTGAGAAGCAGTAGAGCAGGTTTTTACCACCCTTGCTGGCAATCCACTGTCTCAGTATCACTTGAGGATTGTTCTCCCCAAAGTTACTACAACTTCCATTTCTTGCCTCTTGTGATACATTTTGCCCTTTGTAGTCAACACTTGGTGCTAGGTGTCTATTTATCTTCTTTTATTTTTGGTAAAGGATAAAAACAAGCTAGAATGGAGTTCTAAGAGCATTTAATTAACTCAGGCTCACAATCCCAGTTGGGCATCTAAAGTAAATGTGGGGCTGGGAATATGGCCTAGTGGAAGAATACTTGTCTCCTATACATGAAGTCCTGGGTTCGATTCCTCAGTACCACATATATAGAAAAAAGCCAGAAGTGGCGTTGTGGCTCAAGTGGCAGAGTGCTTGAGCAAAAAGAAGCCAGGGACAGTGCTCAGGCCCTGAGTTCAAGCACCAGGACTGGCAAATAATAATAATAATAATAATAAAATAAAGTAAATGTGTAGTTCACCCCCAGGGCTTTTTAATAAATGAAGAAGTCTATAATCAGAAAATTCAAAACATGTCCCAGAAAGAATATGGAGTTCCATATTAAGTATTGTTGAGTTATGTGCAGGGAGTGTTTTTTAATTTAAAGAATTTTAATTATAAAGTACATAGAATAAAATTTGCCATCTTAAATCATTTTAAGTGCATCATTCTTTAGTCTTAAATATATTTTTGTACAGCCAGCCAGTCTCCAAAATATTTTCATCTTGCAGAACTGAAACTCTATACCCAGTATGTTGTGTAATTTTTTTTTTGGTGGGGGGGCAGTGATGGGGCTTGAACTCAGGGCCTGAGCACTGTCCCTGGCTTCTTTTTGCTTAAGACTAGCACTCTACAACTTGAGCCACAGCGCCATTTCCAGCTTTTTCCATTTATGTGGTGCTGAGGAATCGAACCCTGGGCTTCATGCATGCTAGTTGAGCGCTCTACCACTAGGCCACATTCCCAGCCCCTCTGTTGTGTAAACTTAACTACTCTTGAATACATATGAATGAAATTATGCAGTGTTTGTATTTTTGTGCATAGCTTTCTTCCTCTTGCATAATGTTCTGTTTTGTAGATGTCAGAATTTCCTTCTTCTTATTATTATTTTGCCAGTCCTGGGGCTTGGACTCAGGGCCTGAGCACTGTCCCTGGCTTCTTTTTGCTCAAGGCTAGCACTCTGCCACTTGAGCCACAGCGCCACTTCTGGCCGCTTTCTGTATATGTGGTGCTGGGGAATTGAACCCAGGGCCTCATGTATACGAGGCAAGCACTCTTGCCCCTAGGCCATATCCCCAGCCATGAATTTCCTTATTTTTTAAAGGTGCATAATATTCATTATCTAGTCATCTGTCATTGGCCATTGTGGATTGCTTCTACCTTGTAGCTCTTGTTAATAATGTTACTATGAGCACGGGATGTACAGATACCTCTTTAAGACTCTACTTTTGGAAATGGTATTGCTAGATCCAGTGGTAATTCTATTTATTTTTTTAGGAACTAACATGATACTGATATACATAGATGTAAGCAGATCTTATTTCTTGTTTTATTGGTTGGTAACTTTACTCAGAACTTTGATGGTGTGTTCCTGGGTTTCAGTTTTCTTCAGTTTCCTTCAGTATAATGTCCTGAAATGTTTGCTTTCCTTTTGTTCTCTTGGAAGGTGTTATGGCTACCACCCCTCTCTACTTCTTCTGAAACAGTTAAATCATCTGCACTTTTCACTGAAATTGTTTGAAGACATGGGAAAATGTCTGGAGATTGAGAACCCAAGTGGTCATAGAGGATTATCACCATCTATGTGATTACATGGATGGTATCTTTATCTTTGATCTTTTTCTATTAAAATCACACAAGTCTCAAGCAAGGAGTCATTCCTTCTCCCTTCATTTTCCTTTGTATTGTTTCTGACTTAATCCTCAGGCATCTACATACAGCTTACTACACAGTAACTTTCATTTTTTGGTGTTTTTTGCTTAAGTGAAAATAAATTCATTTCCTATTTAATGGAATTGCATGGAATCCATCCAGTGCACATCCTACAAAATTAAGAAGAGTAAGGGAAGGCATGGGTAGGAGAAGGATAGCTGACAATGGTAAAAGGTGTGACATTATATTGTATTCATAAGCTACTTTGTTAAATGGCAAGAGAAAATTTCTCTGAAATTTCTGTCATAAATTAGCCTGTTGTATTCAACTCTGTTGTAAATATGATATATCGTAATTTGTCAATAAACTACAAAAAAGCAGAATTGATATGGAATAAAAGATTGAAAAAATCAACAGCTTTAACCTTTAGACTGTTTATCAATTGCCATAAGAACCTAACCCAACTTTTTTGTGATAATTAAAATACCTTAATGCTGAATTAAATTCATGGTCTTTACTAACTGCTTTAATTCCTTCAATGAAATACAGAATGTTTCTTCACTCGTAAAACTAATTTGTTCATAAATTACTGAATGTATCATTATAAAACAAAGAAAGAGAGAGAAGGCCAGGTGCTGGTGGCTCACATCCATTATCCTAGCTATTCAAGAGGCTGAGATCTGTGGAGTGCGGTTTGAAATCATCCGAGGCAGGAAAGTGTGTGAGACTCATTTTCAATTAACTATGAAAAGGCCAATGTGTAGCTGTGGCTCAAGTTGTAGAACACTAGCCTTGAACAATAAAAAGCTCACTGACAGTACATTGGTCCTGCCTTCAAGCCCCAGGACCAACAGAGAGTGGGGGAGGAAGAGGGAGGGAGAGGGAAGAAGGAAGAGGGAAGGAGGGAGGAGGAAGAAGGGAGGAAAGGAGGAAGGAAGGAAGGAAAAAAGGAAGGAAGGATGGAAGGAAGGAAGGAGAAACCTTTAGCTGGGTAAACATGTGCCGGGATGAACAGGGAAATGAGAGTTGGGAATTTATCCTCTCTTTGGCCTCTGGCTGTGCTGAATATGATTCAGTAGCCATGGCTTTAGACTCTGCTTCCGTATAGGATGACAGTCCCCTTAAATGAGTCATAAACTCATAGGTATAGTCCTTTTGTTCCTTGTATCCCCATTAGGTCAGTAAAAAATGTCTTTCCATCTGAGCAAATGTAAACTAATTCTATTAATTGCATCCTGACCTAGCCTCACCCAATTTCTCCAGAACCAACCTGCACTCACATTTTGATTTGTCTTTCTTTTAACTTGGCATCTAATCTACTGGTATCATCTACTTTTCTACTCAGTCTTTACTGACTGCATTTCTAGTCTATGTCATCATTACCTTGTGCTTTTGCATCATATCTGACCTCTTTATTCTCTTGCAACCTAATTTTTTTTCCATACAGAGCAGAAGAAACTTTTTAAAACAGATGAGATTAACTTAATTCTCTATTTGAAACTATTAGTCATTTATCATCATCACACACTTAATCTTTCATACAATAGTTTTTAGATGCCCCCAAAAGGAGCCAGGTGCTGGTGACTCATGCCTGTGATCCTAGCTACTCAGGAGGCTGAGATCCTAGGATCAGTGTTCAAAGCCAGCCAGGATAGGAAAGCCTGTGAGACTTTTTTTAAATTTTTATTATCAAACTGATGTACAGAGAGGTTACAGTTTCATACGTTAGGCATTGGATACATTTCTTGTACTGTTTGTTACCTCATCCCTCATTCCTCTCTCCCCCTGTGAGACTTTTATCTCCAGTTCACCACTAGAAAACCAGAGCTGTGGGTCAAAGTGATAGAGCACTAACCTTGAGCAGGAGAGCTCAGGCCCTGAGTTCAGGCTCCATGACCAAAGAGGGGGGAGCTTCGAAAGGACCTGCCCAGCCTGTGTCTTCTACCTCACCCATACTGCTTCCTTTCTTTTATTCAGACTAAGCCCCATGACCCTCCCTTTAATAACCAGGCCTTTTCCTGCCTCATGGCCTTAATGCTAGCTGTTCATTGTACTTGGAAGGCATGTAAGCAATGTGAACAGATATTTATAAAAGGAATAAATGCGCCAGGAGCTTCCTGAGGATGTAATATATACTAAGTATCATCTCCCCAAAGTAGATATACATAGTGTTAATATATAGATTGGAATGCTTAGTGCAGCTTTTAATTGAGAGAGATCTTTCTCAGCAGAGGACACTGGCAGTCTCTGGAGATGGTTGTCACAGCTGGTGATGTGGATGAGCACATACTGTGTAGAGGCCAGAGACTGGAAAACATTCTCTGATATACAAGACAGCCCCCACAACAAAGAATTATCTGACTTTAATTGTCAATGGTACTGGTAGTTGAAAACCTGTTTTAGACTAATACAGTGGAGTTAGGGGAATTCAGTTTTAATATCTCTACTGGGCCTTCAAGTCTGCCACATTACATGAAAAGCTCAGTTACCTACTAGGAAAGAGAGTCCTACTGACTCCCACTGCTGGCTTCAGAGACTGTGTGTCATTTCCATAAGGGTAAATGGCCCTACTCCACAGACTTATAGACCTAGATTCTCCATTGGTAGGATCTCACTGACTTCCTTATAGTGCTCAGCCAAGCTTGGTCTTTCCATTCACTTTTTTTGTTTCGTTTTATTTTGCTATTCCTGGGGCTTGAACTCAGTGCCTGAGCACTCTACCACTTGAGCCACAGCACCACTTCTGGCCTTTTTTATATATGGTGCTGAGGAATTGAACCTAGGGGTTTATGTATATGAGGCAAGCACTCTACCACTGGGTCATATTCCCAGCCCCTCCATTCACTTTTCTAATGATAAAATGACTCACCGATCACAAGAGTTTAAAACATCCTCCTGGAAGAAATCTCTTTGTCTTTTGTCCCTTCAAGTGTTTCTAGGCCTCTTTCGCGATAACTAGGTTTCTTCCTTACGGAGACATGATATGTGTACACATATTCGTACACCTTAAAAATAAGACTGTAATGTAAGATCATAAGCCTTCACTGTAGAAATATCCAAGTGCCTATCTTGTGAGACTAAAAGAAGACACTTTGCTTCCTTTGAATAAAATAAAAAGAAATGTGCCAGATTCACCCACAAATGACTTAAGTGGAAGCTAAAGTATTCGTTAAAATGTTATCAGATTTGAGTTATTTGGGAAAATAAGGATGGACTTCCTCTGTCTGTTTTAAAGAGAAGCTCAAAGCTGTCTCTATGGGTATGTTAATTTATAGAGTATGCCCAGGTGGAAAGCATATCAAGGGTAAACAAACCTCTTTAGGGTCATAACTAATAGAGCTCCTCCCATTACAGCTAACCAAATTATTCTGATACATCAAATGGTACAACTCACTCCTTGATGTAAATCACAATGTAGGACATTTAGCTTATGACAGAAAGAGCAAACTCAATAAAGGGGACTATACTTCTTAAAGCACCTGAGGGATAACCATTACTTATCCTTGCCATACACTTGCCACTGTTAAGAGCTGTAGCAAGATTGATTAATAAAAAGCATAGTTTATGGGAAAACCATCAGGGACTGCTAAGGAAAGTACTAAAGAACACTATTGTAAAGGGGAAGTCCATAGCAAACTAAAAACTTGTTGAGAGATGGGAATTGTTGTGATAGCACAGAGGAGTCAGAAAGCTTTTTTCTAGTAATGCAGAGCCAGGAAGTGGGTGGTAGGGGAAAAGGCCAGTCTTCTCTCTACACCTAATACTGAGAAATGCTTTCAGTTGCACAGCAAAATTAGAACCACACATGGAAGATTAATCTGTTGAAGAATAATTACAGAGGACTTTTCACATCCATTATTCTTTAGGCTTCACAGCAAGTACACTCCTGCAATGAGTTATCTTATGCTCTCCATTTGATAGATGAGGAAAGTAAGGTCTGGACAGGTTTAATTTTCTACGGTTATCAGCTTAGTCCTGACTACAAAACCTGTGATCAGACAGCTTCTTTCCATTTGGAGCTGGATACTTCCTTGTTGTGAAGGGTTGTACTGTGCCTTGTAGAACACTGAGCAGCATCCCTGGCCTCTGCCCACTAGGTGCTGATAGCGTCCCCTTTATAGTTGCCAGCTAGAGATGTCCTAGATATTGCTAACTACCCTCTTCCACCAGCGGGTAAGCTCACCTTTGGTTTAGAACAGCTAATGAAAGCGTGAAGTTTCACAGTATAAGTGGTAGAAACCAAGAGGCATGTCCTCTCATCCCACTGAAATCAGTCTCAATGATTGGCTAACGGATCCAATGTAGGGAAAAACATGGAACAACTTTGAATTTTCCCATATTTGGTCCTCTTGGCCTTCCCAACAATATAGTGAAAGGGGAAGGGCCAACATAGACTATGGCTTGCTGTGTGTGCAGTAGCTTAGTCATTGTTTCTTTTAGCTGTTCATTCAACAAATAACTTGGCTCCTGGAAAAATGGCTTCAGAGATTAGAGGAAAGATCATGGATTTCTTTCATGATGAGTTCCAGGGTTAATGAATTCATGTGACCTGTCAGGAGGCCAGGAATAACAGGCTGATGGGTCAGTACTCTAGCATATCCTGGTCTTGAGGACTTGGCATTGGTTGGTCATCTTACCTCCACTCACTCATTTGTAAGCAGTCTTGCTGTTTACTTTCATTGTTAACCATTGCTTTGCAAGTACTGTTTATCTCAGCACACATGGTAATTGCCTTAAACTTAAAATCAAATCAACAAACATTTGCTCTCTAGCAAAGTTCTGTAGGAGATAAAACAACATGGTTTACATAAAAAGATAAATAGCAGTCAAGGCAACATTTCTTAGGTGCCAGAAGAGTAGTTTAGTTAATAAATGCTATGGAACCAGGGAATGGAGAGATTGCTGTGACCTGGCATTGTCAGAACTTCACAGAGGGTGTTGGTGGGCCAAGCCTCAATGGATGAGTAGATACGGTATAAAGTTTTGGTAATAGACTGAGAATGGCACTTTGATTAATTTTTGCAGCATTCATGTAAAAGGTACCATAGGTGGTTCTTTTAATAGCATTTAGGTCTCACTACATGGAATATGCCTAGTAACAGATATAAGATCCAGTTCAAAGCTCATGCATGATGATCATCCTGAGTTCATTGTCAACTCAGCCAAGAAAATTCCTGAGTCAGGTATTTTTTATCACTCTCAGTGATCAGAGGAGGTTCACTGGCCCTTTGCTTCAGTGAGAGCTCAGAAAAAAAATCACTGTTCTCTGAATATTGCACTGTTAGGAAGCTGGGGTCAGGATTTGGAAAGACCTTACTATGGCCTGTCTGTATGAGTGGATACTACACCTGGCACTGTGGGGTTGTCAGAAACAGAGATATCAATAAATGAGCTACACAAACCTTCTCTTGAGACACTGCCTGGTTTATTTCACAAGCCCCAGTTGTCCAGTAGAACTTAATAATTCTGCAAAAAATGAATGCACCAGATGTTCCCAGGCCTCTGCTGGAGGTGATGAGTTGCAAATGAACAAACAACTAGGGGAGAAAGAGAACCACCCAAACCCCCAGTCCTAGAGGCTTCCTTCCTCCATGTGAAAATATAAACAGTCACTTTGTAAACAGTTGTCACTTTTTGACTTTTAAAGATTCAGCCTTTTCCTTTTGTTTACTTTGATGACCTTTAAAATAAGCTGCAAGTAAAAGAATAAAAACAAAACTCCATCTTCATTTTTCAAGTCTCTGTTACCATAGTACATGGGAAGCCAGCAGCCTCCTGAGGCTGCCTGTGACCCAAGATCGGATTTGCTAGGCTGTAGAAAAGTTCTTAAGGCCATTCGCCCCTTACCCTTTAACGGAGTAGCTTAGATAACATATATTACCAGCCTGAAGACCAGTTGTTGAACACCAAACTTTTCTGAAATTCAGACTCTTTTTCACAAGGCAAATTGGGAAGTATAAATTAATGTAATAGCCAATTTCCTTTGGCCTTGAGTACTAAAGAGACAATATTGGAAATACCATTGCAACTCTCTGAAGATGCTAGTACTGTCTCTCCTCTCAGTGGGTTTCTCTGACCTGCTCTTCTGGCTGTGTTAGGCATGGAACTGGAAAATCAAAGGAGAGACCAGAAGTTGGGCATGGCAGCAAACAGAAAAAAGCCTGAAGCAAGGGGGGTGGTGTGTGTGTGTGTGTGTGTGTGTGTGTGTGTGTGTGTGTGTGTGTGTGCGTGTGTAGTACTCAGGAAGCTGAGGCAAGAGGATCATGAGCTCCAGGCCAACCTGAGTTACTTAGCAAATTGAAGCTGTTTCAAAAAAACAAACAAAAAAAAAATCAGAAAGGAAAGGAAACTATAGCGAAGCTTTGAGAATGTCCTAAGATCTTCCCCACACTGATGCTTTCCTTGATTTCTATCTTTAGGTAAAAATACTACAAAGCCGCCTGTTTTAATAATTAAGATATGAATTTTCATTTTTGAGTGTGGATTTAGAGGATACACAGAATGGAATGCGTTTGGCTTTGTTTCTGACTTCAAAATTAATGTTCTCTTCCTTTATAATTATTAGGCAATGGTATATCTTGATATGGCAGTGATTATACAAATCCATATGTGCAGCAGAATCCCTAACCCACACAGCATGCATGTAAAAAGTTAATAAAGTACATAGTCTACCTGACAGTATTGTTTCTATGAACTCGGCCTGGATGCTGTTCTTGAGCCTTTATGCTCAAAGCTAGTGCTCTACCACTTGAGCCACAGCTTCACTTTGGCTTTTTTTTTTTTCCGCTAGTTAACTGGATATGAGTTTCATGGACTTCCCTACCAGGGCTGGCTTTGAACAGCAATCCTTAGTCTCAGCCTCCTTAGTAGTTGGGATTACCATTGTAAGCCACTGGAACCTGGCAATTTCCTAGTTTTGATGTAGCCCTACAGTTATATAATTAGTTAACACCATCAGGGAAGCTGAGTCAAAGGCACATTGACTACTCTTTTTGCAAATAAAATGAGTCTGTAATTATTTCTAGAAGAAGAAAAAAGAATACAATCTTACTGTTACAGAAATATGTGTAATTGAATGTAACCCCCCCCCTCCCTCCACTGTTAAGAATTTGGCACCGGGCTGGGGATATGGCCTAGTGGCAAGAGTGCTTGCCTCCTATACATGAGGCCCTGGGTTCAATTCCCCAGCACCACATATACAGAAAATGGCCAGAGGGGGCGCTGTGGCTCAAGTGGCAGAGTGCTAGCCTTGAGCAAAAAAAAAAAGAAGCCAGGGACAGTGCTCAGGCCCTGAGTCCAAGCCCCAGGACTGGCCAAAAAAAAAAAAAAAAAAATTTGGCACCAATAAAAACAGGATAGTAGCATCTTTGCAGCTTCCTTTTTCACACAACAGTATGAGTTAGAGATATTTCTGATTAAGTCCATATAAATCTCCAGCAATTTTAAATACCAATACTGGGGCTAGGACTCAAGTCCTTGTATTCTCACTTGGCTTTGTCATCCAAGATTGGCACTCTACCATTTGACACACACACACACACACACACACACACACACACACACACTCTGCTTTAGGCTTTTTTCTGTTTAATTCGAAATGAGTCTCAGAAAAACTGGCTGGCTTTGAACCACAATTCTCAGATCTTATGAGTAGCTAGAGTTATAGTTATGTGCCACTGGTGTCCTGTTGCAACATTTTTTTAGATGATACAATTTATACCTAATATGGCAGAGTGCCATATTACATAATTTTCCCACTGGTTCTGTGTTGGCCATTTCTAACCTTTTTCATTATGATCAGTGCTTCTAAAGGCCGTCTTTGAGCATCCATATACTTGCCTAAACCTGGAAGTATGTTTGCAAAATAAACTTCTAGAAGTAGCATTGCAAGATTGAAGATAATACTTCTCCATTTTCCTTTTTTTTGTGGGGGAAATGGAGTTAATCATTACAACTGATTGAACATTGAACTCAGGGCCTCATGCAGAGTAGACATGAGTTCTACCACTTACACCATGCCCCAGTCCTAGTTTCTATTTTGATAGCACTTACCAGGCTAGGCATGGGGTTGCTTTGCCCAGCTCTATTGGGGCACCATTGTATAGAATAGTACATTGTGTGTGCAACACATGGTTCTGCTGGTCCTTCTCCAAAAATGTTGTGACAGTTCCCACCAATGATAGAGTGAAATGTTTATTTTCTTACCCAGTTATTAACTGAGTCTTACCTTTCAGAATATTCTGTGCCAAATTATTGGGTTTCAAAACACATTGTTTTACTGCACTTTAAATAATAATGGAATTAAACATTTTCTCATGTTTGTTAGCTATCTGTATTTCATTTATGAGTTGTTTGTTTATATTCTTTGCTAAATATTTGCAGTTCCCAAAGTATTTGTCAAGGCTTAGGACTTTTAAATTTGGGAGAAGGACAATGATGCTTGCCATATGTCAGACATTATGTGAACTACAAGCCCAAGGAAACTAAGATTTATTAACATTAGCCCCTACTACATTCCTTTTGATGATATTAAATCTGTGCACAACTGAGCAAAGCAGTTGCTGTGCTTAAAAATCAAGTGCCGTGAAAAATGTTGAACAGACACAAGAGTGGCGGAGTCCAGTGATTCTAAGGCTTGGGAAGTTGTAAAGTATCCACATATTTCATACATTCCGTTACTAAGAAGTGTGGTTATTCAAGAATGAAGTAATATATACAAGTACTTTCAACTTATGTGTGTTGCTTCCTTTTCAACAACCACTAAATTGTTAGGGCATAATGTGTATGAATTGGAGGTATTAATGAATTGGAGGTATTTCCTTTATCCTTGGGATACCATGAAAACATTATAGAGTCACTAAAAGTACCATGAATTGAGGAAGTTTGGGAATCACTGCCATATGTAAATTCAGCCACTTTCACTTTTGTTACTGAGAGAGGAATTAAAAAAATATTTTACCCTGGTTTTGCTTTTATTTTTTAATATTCTTAGTAGTTTTTGCTGAGGTTTTCAATTTTTGTATTGATATATTTTCATGTCTTTTTTTCTTATTTCTTTTTTTAACTCATTTTACCCAAATATTATAAAACACTTCCCCCATTTTCTTCTAGGCTTTTTATAGTTTCTTTTTGCCATTAGATTCTACTTTTTTTTGCGGGGGGGGGGGGCAACCCTGTGGCTTGAACTCAGGGCTTAGTCGCTATCCTTGAGATTTTTTTTGTTCAAGGCTAATCCTCTACCACTTGAACCACAGCGCCACTTCTGGCTCTTTCTGTGCATGTGGTACTGAGGAATTGAACCTGGAGTTTCTTTCATACATGCTAGGCAAGCACTCTACCGCTACCACTATCACATTCTCAGCCCTAAATTCTATTCTTGACCTGGAATTTATCTCCAAGGAAGATGTTAGGTATGGGTCCAACTATATTATTTCCCATGGGACTAGTTTCTGTAATACCATTCATTGAGTAAATAGTCTTTTACTTGCTGTTTAAATGTCGTTTTTATCCTGTACCCAATTTTCATGTGTAAATTTTCCATCAAATTTATTTCTGGACCTTCTGTTTTATCTTGGTTAATAGATATCACTTTCAATCCAGATGCTATCTTTCTTACTGTTTTCTTACTTACTGTTTTCTACTTTGAACTTCAATGTGTACCTATCTTATTTTGTGCACTAAATCATAATCATTCCCTTTATTCATTTAATCTTTATTTCCTATACATTTTGCTATTTTCTTTCCTTTTTTCCTCTCTAAATATTTTAAACTTTGTATCATAGAAAATTTTAAATATGCACAAGTAATGGAGTGAATGTTTTACACCCATTACCCAGCTCCAACAATGATAAATTCCTGACTAATTTTGTTTTGTTTATGCCACTACCAATTTCCTCCCTCCTGTGCTGCTTTAGAATTAATTTTACGTTGTCTGATCAAATTATCTGCGTTACTTTTCATTAATAAGTTTTGTTACCTCAAAGAGTCCCTTACTGATCTCTGTGCTGCCGTTAAGGAAAGTCAAGTAGTTAAAGGTCATTCAGAAAAGATAAAACTTCTCAGGCATAAGAAAAACATGTTTTGCAAATAATTAAAGTACTTATGTATTTTTTAATTTACACTACTGTGGTTGGAACTGTTGGCCTTGAGCTTGCTAAGCAAGCACTACTCCTTTAGCCACTTTGCGGGGCACCATATAACTTAAATATTTTTTATACATAGCTTCTCAGAAATGGAAGTTAGAAACTCTTTAGTTAAAATTCTTTATATGTAAGCCTTCCTTTGTATATTGTGTTAAGACTGACTACTTT
The DNA here is from genome assembly GCF_023159225.1 of Perognathus longimembris pacificus. NCBI lineage: Eukaryota > Metazoa > Chordata > Mammalia > Rodentia > Heteromyidae > Perognathus > Perognathus longimembris. The sequence continues at coordinate 48,958,860 of NC_063168.1, forward strand.
TGTTTTGACAGGGAGAATTGAGATAGGGTTTTGATATGTAGTCCAGGACAGTCTTAAACTTGTGTCTTAGGTTCCAAAGTGCTAAGATTGCAAATGTATATCACCATTTTCAGCTACCTTTCAGATTTTTGTTATTGTTATAGGGAGGCAGTAAAAAAATATGATTGACTACTTTTCTGTTGTTTTATTTTATTGTTAATATAATTTTATTGTTATTACTAAGGTGATATACATAGGGGTTACCTTTTCATAAGTAAGGTTATTATTTTGTTTTGATGGTCTGGGAATTTGAACTCAAGGCCTTATGCTTAATAGACAGTCACTCTCCTGTTTGAGCTATCTCCCAGCTGTTTTTATTTTTAGTTTGTTTTTCAGGTAGGGTTACATGTTCTTTACCAGGATGGAGGAGGCACTACCCTTCAGTCAGCTTTCTCCTATCTTTGTTTCCTGTATTCCATCCACTACATTTGGCCCTAGAATATACTACTTTTGACATAACTCTTTAAACTTTACTTACTTGGGGGAGAAGTCCTTGATATTGTCTGTGAACAATATATTGTATTGTGAATCTCAGAGCACCAAGCCTGAGATAATTCAAGACAAATGAATACTCATCTTCTTTTAACCACCTATTTGCCCTTGACCCCTTTTTGGGGGGGTAAGGGGGATTAGAAAGTTGGCTTTTAGCATCTTGGCTCCTGCTAACTCTGGTAAGGGAATGTGGTAGAACTCGACTAGTCCCACCATTTACTGAATCCCCCTCTCCTTCAGACAAAATTCCATGTTCTTGGGATCCTACGGAGCTGCAGAGAATAACATAGTCTTTCATTTCAAAGAGATCTACTCTAGGGAAGAAGGTCATAGACTGATGGCCATGATGACAGAGTTTTAAAAACTTTAAAGACTCGGGGTATGGTTCAATGGTAAAAGCACTTACGTAGCATGCAAAATTCTCTGTTTGATCTTCTCCACCACCGTAAAAAGAAAGAAACAGTTTTAAAATATCCAGGTAAATGAACTATTGTGACATTGGGCAGGAAAAGAAAGTCTTAGAGTGAGATGAGGAACAGTAGATTCAAGCTAAGGAAGGTTTTTATGGAAAAGATAGTGTTTGAGTCTGTTTTACAATATAATGGACCTTTCCTAGGCTGAGTTGGAGAGAGTAGAGGGGGAAATGGGAGGAATTTCCAGGACAGAAAAGCATTTGTTAAATTGTCAGGAATGGGACATCACCCTATGGTCACAGAACTGGTTTGTGAATTGGAGGAAGTAGGAAGTAGAGCTAAAATGGTAAATTGAACTCCCCATGCTCAGCAGATCCTTGAAGAGGTTGAAAGTCGATAGATTTTTATCTTGAGGCTAATATCCTCCAAACTTGGCTTTAGGAAAACTTTTGATGGTCATGTGTCAAATACACATTGAAGAGAGAGACCTGCCACTTTATTTGCTTTTATTATCTAAGTACAAGGTCTTTTGGCTCCTGAACACAACAGTAAGCATGTTCTGGGAAGAAGGAGTGAATTCTAGGACACAAAGTGAATTCCAAGCATCCACAGACTTCATATTTTTATACATATTTAGTCCTTAAAGATACTCATGGCCTATTTCCAAACCAGAGTCAAGAAGAAAGTAATTATACCTGTAATTAGTGATACTTCCTGGCAGTAATCACATACAGCCCAGTAGAACCACCTTTAGAAAGCTTGCTGAGGACACCTTTTCACCTGATAAAAGTTGAGGTTTGGGAACAACCAACCACTTGAAATGCTTTCTGGTCTTCCTTCTAGCATAAGTTCCCTCGTGTCTGGTCCATGCCCAACTAAGCCATTCTACAGAATGACTAGGCTGGGCAGCTCAGATGTCTTAAAGTCTGGCCTCAAGCTCATATCAACATCCAAGGACAGTTACAGTAGGACTATCTGTGAAACAGTGCATTGAGCTATACAGATAGCACAGGTGTTATTTGCCCAACAGCTCAGTGCACTGCCTTGTGGAGTCAACGGCAAGAGAGGTGCTTCCAAGAGCTGTGGTCTACTTGGGGTTCCAACTAGTATGCAAAAAAAAAAAAAAAAAAAAAAAAAAAAAACCAACACCAGAGCCCAGTCCTAATGACTAGAAATTATATAAAAATTAGAGACCTTTTCTCTCTTGCTTTTCCATCCCATTCCCCTGTGCACACATACACAAACACCATCAGCCTGTTAAATAATTTTTTTGCTGTATCCACTTGCCAGCAGTTATGTGATGAGGCATGTTTTTGTGAATTAGAAAGTTTAGATCCCTTCTTCAGCTATTCCCCTCACCACTCCCTTCTTTTCAGCAAGGCCATAAAATACTTCTGCCTGCCTGCCTGCCTTTCATTCTGTTTGTATGAATTAAGTCGACAGGATAAATATTCACATTCCCAGCTACAGGCTGAAACAATGTTTGCCTGTTCTGCCCAGTGAGTCGAGAGAAAAAGGAGCCTGACATCACCCTATACTGTACATTCCCGGCATAGATCATTTATTTAAGTCCCTGAAAAAATACAGATGTTTCACCAGCCGAAATAAAATCCTATGTAAACACTGAGCTTGGAAAAATGCAGCACGGACCTAGCTGGGAGGTTGGAGCAGTGTGGGCTGAAGACAAGGCAGAATGTCAGATAGAGAAATTTTATATGTGGCTGGATGTGATAAAGTCAGAAATGTTCACCTCATGGTCTGCATGTTGCGAAAGGAAAAAGATCAAATTAGTTTTTAAGAAAATCCAGTTTTAAGCATGAGTCGATTTGTTGATCTTCAGAGTTTGAGATTGTTCACATGGTGATAGTATTTGTCTCTGAAGTGAGCATCTCTGTTCTTACTGGAGTTGGCCCTTTTCAGGGTCTGCTCAACCCTGTCCTGTTATTGCTGGATCCTGCTGGCTTCTGGAGCTCAGCTGCTGTTGGCTTTATGCAGGGAAACTTGCCTGGAAGCCATGCTTGTTGAAGAGGAAAACCCATCTCAGCGTTGCATTCCCAAACAGCCATATATCATCTTGATCTTGTCTAACACAAGTCCCTATTTTAGTCCAGCAGGGTAAACCAGACATTTTACTGGTGCACTGCAAGTTTTTTCAGGAAAGTCTTTTTAGGCCCTGTGGCATTTATTCAAAGAGCATTACATTTGCTCTGTAGAGTTGCTTTTAAGATGCTGAGCTGCCCAGATGGACCCCATCCTTTGCACAAATGCCTGAACCCCGTTAAATAACACCCCCCCCCAGTCTCTCTGTGTTTAAAGGGTCAAAGGACAATCACTTCCAGGTTTTCCAAGTGGGGTTTCATTAAGGCTAGTGTCTTAAGGGCAAAAAATCCAGCCTACTCCCTGGTCTCTCCTGCAGGGCAGTCTGTGCTCCTCAGCTGTGCCAGGAACTACCCCTCTCCAGGACAGAGCTGCCCGCCCCATGCCTGTCAGTCACAGGGGATGCTTTTAGTTGTCTTTGGTTTACTCCTGTGTGCTTTCAGTCTGTTTCTGACCAGTATATAACTATCTTAAGACAACAAAGCTTTCTTCTGTGTTGTTGGGGTTTTTTTGGTTTTTTGGTTTTTGCTGGTAACATTGTGTCCCCCTCTAACTGATTATCCCAGTGTGATCATTGGATGCCTTTTAATCTCAAGAATTCCTGTTTTCCTCCATAAATTACCCTAGTCAGAATAAACATCACATAGATGTTCCCAACCTATATCTCATTTAATGAGAAGTTAAACCCAGGCTCATTAAATAGCCTCCCACATTCTCAGAGCTCCTTGGGATTCTCTTATACAATCCTGCTCTTGAAAGATGTCATTTAGTCACCATCTGCACAAGTTGAATCTGTTTCCTTGATGCTCAACTCTAAGTCTACAGTAGTTGTCACACCTTGTCCCTGTAGCCCCCAGTGGGCTTCTTAAAAGGACCTTTCCTTCTTTGTTTTGCTCCTGCTAATTTAGGTAGAGTGGGATGGGGGAGTCACAGTCAGATCCTGCCTTGGCCAGGCAGGTAAACAAACCCAGAGGGATGATATAAACCTGTGGTTCTTTTTGTCCATCCTCTACTTTCAAACATCTGATAAGAGATTTGGGCTTAGTATTTAATTTTCCTCTTGACCTTGCAAAAGTTAAAAGAAGAGCAGTGGCATTGGTACTCTGCCTTAGGCAACAGTGGGATGAGGTGGGCTGGAGAGAGCATCTTTTTTCTCAGAGCTAGCTGCTGGTTCTCAGCTGTGGCTCAGGGACCTTTGCTTAGAGGTAGGTAGGCCTCCTTTTTCAGAGAAGTTGGAAATCGGGGTGATTTTGATGTGCTGTTTATTTGTTAGTTCACAAGTGTTGGTCCTAATTTTTTTTTTAAGTACATGGAAGGGCTGGGAATATGGCCTAGTGCTAAAGTGCTTGCCTTGTATACATGAAGCCCTGGGTTCGATTCCTCAGCACCACATATATAGAAAAAGCCAGAAGTGGCGCTGTGGCTCAAGTGGTAGAGTGCTAGCCTTGAGCAAAAAGAAGCCAGGGACAGTGCTCAGGCCCTGAGTTTAAGCCCCAGGACTGGCAAAAAAAAAAAAAAAAAAAAAAAAAAGTACATGGAAGCCACATGCCAGTGATTCATGCCTATCTATAATCCTGGCTACTCAAGAGATAGCGATCTGAAAATTATAGTTCACAGGTGGTCCAGGCACACAAAACCTTGAAACTCTTAGTTCCAGTTAGTCATTAAGATGCTAGAAGTGGAAGTGTGGCTCAGCTGGTAGAGTACCAGTAGTGAGAAAAATGGTTATGTAGAGAGAGAAAGGCCATGATTTCAAGCCACAGTACCAACAACAACAAAAGAGAGAGACAGTGGCTCACAGTTATAATGCTAGCTACTCCGGAGGCTAAGATCTGAAGATTGTGGTTTGAAGCCTGACTGGGCAGAAAAGCCAATGAGATTCATCTTCAGTTCACCACTAGAAAACCAGAAATGGCGCTGTGGCTCGAAGTGGTAGAGCAGTAGTCTTGAGTGAAAAAGCTCAGGGACAGCACCCAGGCTGTGAATTCAAGCCTCACAACCAACAGAAATTTAAAGGAAGGAAAGAAGGAGGGAGGGAGGGAGGAAGGGAGGGAGGGAGGAAGGGAGGGAGGGAGGGAGGGAGGGAAGGAGGGAGGGAGGGAGGGAGGAAGGAAGGAAGGAAGGAAGGAAGGAAGGAAGGAAGGAAGGAAGGAAGGAAGGAAGGAAGGAAGGAAGGAAGGAAGAGAAGACTACTTTGTGGGTTAAATAAATAAAGTCTCAGTAGCCCCTCTTTACTTGCACACTATTGATCCTTTAAGATTATTCTCAGACTGACTGCACCACCCTGCTGTGCTTTTTTTCATAGAGGACTGCCTCTGAGCACTATTAACATATATTTTTCTGTTTTACACTATTTTGTTTTGCCAGTCCTGGGGCTTGAACTCAGGCCCTGAGCACTGTCCCTGGCTTCTTTTTGCTCAAGGCTAGCAATCTACCACTTGAGCCACAGTGCCACTTCTGGCTTTTTCTATATATGTGGTGCTGAGGAATCGAACCCAGGGCTTCATGTATACAAGGCGAGTACTTTACCACTAGGCCATATTCCCAGCCCAACTGTTATAGACTATTTTTAAAGACCAGTTTTCATTATACAGAAAAATTGAGTTGGTAGTACAGAGAGTTCCCATGTATTTCTCTCCTTTGCCTTTCTACCCGTTTTCTCTTTATTATTAATGCCTCCAGTAGTATGGTACATTTGTTGTAACTAAGGAATCAGTTTCAACACATCATTATTAACTAAACTCCATAGTTTATACTAAGGTCAATTTTTTTTTAAATGACAGTCCTGAAGCTTTACCTAGGTGCTATCCTTTTTTTTTTTTTTTAACCAGTCCCAGGGCTTGAACTCAGCACTGTCCCTGGCTTCCTTTTGCTCAAGGCTAACACTCTCCCCCTTGAGCCACAGCCCAACTTCTGGCCTTTTCTGTTTATATGATGCTGAGGAATTGAACCCAGGGCTTCATGTATGCAAGGCAAGCACTCTACCATAAACCACATTCCCAGTCACCTGGGCGCTATCCTTGAGCCTTTTTTTCTCAAAGCTAGTCCTCTACTGCTTTAGCCAAAGCTCCACTTCAGGCTTTTTGGTGATTAAGAGTCTCTTGGACTTTCCTGCCTGGGCTGGCTTTGAACCATGATCCAGGATTACTTATATTTTAATGCCCTTTTAAAATCTTTTTGAGGTTCACTGCTCCCTGTATGCCTTCTCTTCCCTTGATTCTGACAAAATTCTTTTTGAGGCCAACTATTAAAATCAATCTTTCTGTAGAGCCTTCTCGACCTGTATTTGGAATGGGCTAGGGGGGAGGGAACAGACAACACACTCACATTTTTACCTAGTGCCTACTGTGTGCCAAGTAATATATGTATTTTTTGCCATCTCTCTTCACTTACAAAAGTAAAGATTATTACAGTGATTTTCCCCCACACACACTTCCATGGTTTCTCTTTTCACAATTTCACTTATCTATAATCAACTTCAGTCCTAAAACATTATATGGAGGTGTGGCTCAGTGGTAGGTCTGCCTATCAGGCACGAAGCTCTTGAGTTCAAACCCCAGTACAACAAACAGATAAATGGAAGATTCATAAAGTTTGTAAATTTTAGATTAACTTCTATCATAGTACATCATTATATTCTATTTTATTACTATTGTTAAACTTTTAGTATCATTAGTTTGTATGTTTCACTAAAACAGCTAAATAAACCATGGATACTTAAATTTAGGAAAAACATGGTATACATGGGGTTGGGTTTACTGTATATAGGGTTCACATTTCAGCACCCTCTGGAGGTCTTGGAACATAACCCTCACAGATCAGATGGATTGCTATACGCTCTGTTTATCATAGGAAATAGAGAAAAAGGAAGGTGCTCAAAGGCCAGCCAGTCATTTATTTATATCCTTTTCCCACAGAACTGTAAAGTCTGTCTTTCTGCTCTCTCTCATGTAGCTAGGTTCTTACTCATACCTTGGGTTTACCACCTTCTCCGTCAGATGAGGGATTTCGCCTCTATATAGTCACTTCACTCTGTGATGATAACTACAGCAGCTCACTGAACCTATGGGGAGGTGTCCTGAAAGAGTTTTTATAGGGAGAGGCATGATATCCCAACATGGGTTTCATATGGCAAATGCTTGTTGAGTTCCTACTGTGCCCCAGACTTGTAAAGGTGAAGACAGGCATGGTCAGGCAAGTGATGGCAATGTAGCATTAACAGGTAATACATCCCATCCAGGTGGTGCCAGGGAAATGTTGATTTTCCATTTGTCCATGTCTAGAGTTTAAGCTGGATGACAGTAAAGACAGTTTGTTCCTAATGCAGCCCCTAGGACAGTGCCTGGTAAGAAGTTGCTTAATAAATATTTGTTGACTGAATGTTTGAATCCTGTTACACATTCGAGACACCTAAAATGACACCAAACACCTCAGAGTTTTCATGTCCATTAATTCCCCTCCTCTGATCTGACAGCTTTAGATTCTCTGTCACTTAGTTCAAGCTGTTTACAATTTAGAGCAGGCTTGGGCCCACCTAAGCTCTTAGTCCAGAAGTTCTTGGTCAGAACTTTAGGCAAGAGAGAAAAAGAAAGTAGTCACCTTGCTTCAGCCTTACAAGCCATGGAACAAGTGAACCTTCCTGGGAGCTGCCTGGAGAGCCTGGGCCTAACCATGGATTCAGAGGCCTGGCCATAGGTCTAAACCTTACACCAAAGGATGGCCTCGTTTTCATAAGTCCACCATCTTCAGAATCACATGAAAGTGCTTGTATTTTCCAATGCTTTAATTTTCTTAAAGAAAAACATTGCAAAAACACTTAACCTATTTCATAAATTTACTTATAAACCTATTTTTTCCTCTCCCCATTCTGTCTTATCTCTTCCTTCTCCTTCCCTGTTTTACTTTTTCCTTGACTTCTCTGACCCCATGCTTCATTTCTACTGCTCTGTGTTTTCTCTACTTGTTTATTTCTGCCAAGTTCTCTACATGAGCCTCTCTTTCTATTTGTCCCATGTAAACAGATCACTCTCTGTCCCTGGTGAATAACTAGGATTACAATTGTTGTCTGGTTTGTGCCCAGTGTGACAGAATTGATGGACCTGTAGGCTGATTTTCATAAACCAGAGCTACCAAGCGTTTCAAAAACAGTCTTGTTTTTGCCAAGCAAGGTGAGCAAATATAGGACTAAGTTTAAACATCCATCAGGAGTTATTTTTGAAGTGATTACTCCTAAATGAAAAGCATTTGAAAATCTCACAGCTTTACAAGTAAATTCCAAAATCTTGTATTTTGCTGGTTTCTGCTGATTAATTACAATCCTGTGACACCGTGAAAAGCCCTGGTGGTTGGTTTTGTGCAGCTGTGGAGAAAAAAAAAAATCCTAGGCTCAGTGATTTTGCCAACTTTTTCAGGACAGTGAGGATTGAGGCTGAGGGAGGTATTTTTCCCTCTGGCAGTCACCACATAAGAACAGAAGCCCTAGCCAGACATAGTTCTCCAGGCTCCACACCACGCCATTTGGGTCCCTGTGGAGGTATGGCAAGAGAGCAACATCTGATCAGTTGCTTCTGAATAATAGATCCTCTGTGAGAGAAAGCTTTTCCACTGTCCACACTGGGCCCATGCACATTCTTCTGTACAGTCAGTTCTATTTAGGAAGAAGAAGTAGTTACTTACAGCAAAGTAATCAAAATTTATTACAGTTCCTTAAAGAAAAGGTGCTTTCCATGGATTTGTGGTTGATGATGGCAGATTTCTGATCTAGGAAAACCTGCTAGCTCACCATTTAGGCTTTGATGATATTTTATCTTCTCCTCTTAACTTTTTCTCATCATGCCCTTCTATATTTAACTTGCAATTATTTCACTGTGAGCCCAGCCTCTCACAAGAAAGAAAAGAAAAAAAAATGAATCAGGTTGCTCAAAAAGAATCATCTGAAGCTCCATTGAAGGAAACAATAGGGGAAAATCTCAAATGTTATTAAAATAAATTTGAAAGTTATTGATGTGTTTATCTGTATTTGTTTTCCTTTATCCATCCCTAACCCTTGATTTAAATGAGAAAGCCAAGACAGAAGAATTTCTATGATATGTCTTTTTCTTTGGCGTGAGCTCCAGTCATTGGGATTCATCTCATTGTCTTTCCTTCTGTACTTTAGACTTGTGCTTTTCTCAGAAGCATATGAATTCCATTGCTAGAGCCCTGACCATTTTTCTAAATATAGGCACTAGAGAGACAACAAGATTGCCTTATCCTTTGAATGCTGGTACATAATTCTATGTAAGAGTTAGAAAGTAGAGCAATTCTACTTTGACCTCTAAGGGAAGGCCTGCTGAAAAAATTTGTCACAAACATCACCACTCGCTGTTTGCAAATACAAGCATGGATGTGCCTCCTCCTTTAGCCAACACTGTTCCCATGAACCCAGATGTGTAAAGCAGTGTAAGACTCTCAGACTGTCTTTCCTGTATAAAGACTTTGACTTTTAAAAGGATCATTTTTATTTTCATATGAGGTTGCTAACACAAAGATGTTTGCATTTCTTTGCTGAAATCACTATATACAGGCTGCTTCTAACTAATAAGCTGTTGTAGCAAATGATTGGTTACAGACTACCTCCAATTTGGGGAATTGTGAGAAGGACTCAAGAGCACAGATGTGGATAGAGGCCATAGATTTTGTACACCACTACAACCTCCTGAGCTCCCATTCTCGTTCTCTAGCAGAGACCACAGCCACATTACACAAGTGTCTGTTTTCTTTGAGGGGAATATTTTGAGGAAACCTAAAATGGAGGAACTGAGTACATGAGAAAAACACATTTTCACGTCAAGATGTTGCTTTTTTTCTTTTTTGGTTTAGGTTTTTCATTTGTTACAAGTCTACACAAACTCCAAACACAGAACAAATGCAGATTTTCTACAGGAGCTGACTGACATCACTGTTTGTACCAAGGCTAAACTCTGGCTGGCCAAGAGGTATGTTAAAACCCTATGTGAGCAAAGAGTTATTATAGATCAGAGGTTAGCAATATATTCAAGAATTGCTGTTTCGGGCTGGGGATATGGCCTAGTGGCAAGAGTGCCTGCCTCGGATACACGAGGCCCTAGGTTCGATTCCCCAGCACCACATATACAGAAAACGGCCAGAAGCGGCGCTGTGGCTCAAGTGGCAGAGTGCTAGCCTTGAGCGGGAAGAAGCCAGGGACAGTGCTCAGGCCCTGAGTCCAAGGCCCAGGACTGGCCAAAAAAAAAAAAAAAAAAGAATTGCTGTTTCTAGTTGTGGGAAATTTTAGGTCATTGGCATGAGTTTTCTAAACTTTTGGAATATTTATCCTTTTAGAACTTGGAGTTGTGGTAAAGCAAGAAAAATATTTTCTTGACAATTTTTCTAAAACTTCTGAGTTACTAGGGGGCATGTAATATGGCTTTTTATCTGCCCACTAGTCAGCTGGTTTTTATTAATTCCTGCTATTTGCCAGCCCTGTGTTAGACATTATAATAACAATGAAAGACAGTAATTGACTCAGTCGTGTGATACAAATTCTTAGGAACTGTGACAGCTCAGAGATTAGAGATTGGCATTGAGCAGGCACTGAAAGACAGGGTATAGATAGAAAGAGGGCTGGAAGTGGCCATTTTTAGATGGGTAACTTGAACAAGGAAGGCAAAGAAAGCTGGGTACCAGTATTCTTTTTATTGTTTATTCTAGAAAGTAGACTATGAAAGAGGAAAAAGAGTTTTCTGTGTCATAAATCATAAGAAGTGTTCTCTGTGACAGTATTCAAAATCCATGTTGGAGTCTTGGGTGCTGGTAGGACGGTATCCGTGCAAGGGCCCATTATGTATGTCCTGTCATTTGGAGCAGAGAAGGTGTAGAAATGGCCCATGTGCCACCTTATCATATCTCATGCCACATTATGCTGAACCTGATTATGAGTATATAATAGTTGTCTAATGTAGTGGCCTCTATTTTTTTAATGTGTTTCTCTTGGACTCCTCACTTTATATGGCACATCAGGTATGGGCAGTATGCAGCCTACACATAAGTTTAAATTAAGGGTTGAACAATAAGCTACATGCTAACCTTTGTTAGGAGAGGTAGAGATGCAATGACACTCAAGAACCAGCTCTGGCTTCCAAGTAATGAGAAAGATGTATGAGCAGATTGTTTTTACCTACTATGCAAAATGCAGTAACAAATGTATGTCATTCAGGAGTGACTCAGAAGGAGGGTAAAGGTGAGCTGACACTGTACCAGCCATCAAGAGATAATAAAGTTCTATACTTTCATAGTAATAGGAAATAGTGTGGCAGTTTAGAGAATGCTGCAAAAGATAATCCCCCCAAATGGCAGAAAAAGAGGCTGAGGGATACACAGAGGCCACAGTGAGAACTCCTAAAGGAAACCTTTGGGTGAATGGGAGCCAGTGGTGGACAACTTGACACATGGGGGAGGTAGAGGGAGGGTCAGCAATTTTAGCTTTGGGCAGGGATGTTGAGGAGGAAATTCTCTAGTGTCTGAAATGCCAATGAAGTTTCAGTAAGCCTGCCATGTTTCATCCAGGGTTTGTTTGTGTGTGTGTGTGTGTGTGTGTGTGTGTGTGTGTGTGTGTGTGTGTGTGTGTGTGTGTTTTCTATTTTATTAGCAAGGAACTGTTGCTTTGCCATGGAGTATCTCCCTGAGTCTAGTTCCAGTCACTCTGTTTGCAACCCTTAGCCTCTCCATGCCACATTTTCTGAGAGAACAGGGATTTGTGTTCACATATTTGTACTCTAATCTATGAGTCAATAGGTCAAATCTTGCTGGCTATTGCCAGGCAGGAAGTCAGGACTCTCCAAGAAACCATCCTTTTGAAACCCTGCTACCAGCCAGGACTGCCTCTAGAATTCTAGCTCTATATTTCTTAAAGTGTTTTTTTTTCTTTTGTTTTTTTATTTTTTTATTTTTGTAATTTATTTATTAATTAAACAAAAAATTTTTGACAAGGTATTGTGCAAAAAGGGTACAGTTACATAGTAGGGCAGTGTGTACATTTCTTGTGATATCTTACACCCTGTTTTTCTTTCCCTTCTCTAGGTCAGGTAGACATATATATAATACCCAATGTACCAAGAACATAATACAGTAGCCACGTGGCCTACGCCCAAGAAAATTCGCCTAGGGGCTGGGGATATAGCCTAGTGGCAAGAGTGCCTGCCTCGGATACACGAGGCCCTAGGTTCGATTCCCCAGCACCACATATACAGAAAACGGCCAGAAGCGGCGCTGTGGCTCAAGTGGCAGAGTGCTAGCCTTGAGCGGGAAGAAGCCAGGGACAGTGCTCAGGCCCTGAGTTCAAGGCCCAGGACTGGACAAAAAAAAAAAAAAAGAAGAAGAAGAAAATTCGCCTAGGGCTTTAAATGTAATGTCGACATTAGACAATATGTCGACAGTAGTCTTATATGAGTATACATACATAGCTTTTGAGGTATTGTATTCCACTGAGAGGTCAATTTTTGACCTTTGTATGTTGAGTAGTTGTTTGGTTTTAGTTACATACTGTTGGGTTGCTGACCCAATCCTGTGAGAAATACCATTTGACAAGCAGTTTTTGGTTTCACAGACCTGGTCTCTACTGTCTCTCCGTCACCCCATCTTAACAGTCATATATCAGGGAGATCATGCCCCTTTTTTTTCTGTGTTCTAGGCTTGTCTCGCTCAACATTATTTGTTCAAGTTCTGACCATTTCCCTGTGAATAACAATATTTCACCATTCCTAATCGCTATGTAGTATTCCATTGTGTATAGGTACCATATTTTTTGGATCCATTCATCTGTGGAGGGGCATCTGGGTTGTTTCCATTTTTTTTTTTTTTTTTGGCCAGTCCTGGGCCTTGGACTCAGGGCCTGAGCACTGTCCCTGGCTTCTTCCCGCTCAAGGCTAGCACTCTGCCACTTGAGCCACAGCGCCGCTTCTGGCCGTTTTCTGTATATGTGGTGCTGGGGAATCGAACCTAGGGCCTCGTGTATCCGAGGCAGGCACTCTTGCCACTAGGCTATATCCCCAGCCCCTCCATATTTTGGCTATTGTAAATTGTGCAGCAATAAACATGGAAGTGCAAATGTCTTTTTGATATCTCGGGGCCTGCTGTTCCGGATAGATGCCTAGGAGTGGTATGGCTGGGTCATAGGGTAGGTCTGTATTGAGCTTTTTGAGAAACCTCCATACTGATCTCCAAAGTGGTTGTACTAATTTGCACTGCCACCAACAATGGAGAAGGGTTCCTCTTTCCCCGCACCCCCTCCAGCATTTGTTGTTGCCTGAGTTCAGAGTATAGGCCATTCTAACTGGAGTGAGGTGGTATCTCAGGGTTGTTTTTATTTGCATTTCCTTTACTAGCAGGGATGTTGAGCATTTCCTCATGTGTTTCTTTGCCATTTTTATATCTTCTCTTGTGAAGTCTCTCTTTAGCTCCTTTGCCCATTTCCTAATTGGGTTATTGGGCTTGGAGGGGCTTAGTTTTTTGAGTTCTCTGTAGATGATAGATATCAGGCCTTTGTCTGTTGCTGTGCTGGTAAAGATCCTTTCCCATATGGTTGGCTGGCTTTCTATTTTGGTAGCTATGTCCTTAGCTGTGCAGAAACTTTTTAAATTGTAGTAGTCCCATTTATTGAGTCTCTCCCCTATTTGTTGTGCCCCTGGGACTATATTCAGGAAGTTCCTTCCTGTGCCTATAAGTTCTGGCGTCTTTCCTACTTTGTCCTTCAGTAGTTTCAAGGATTCAGGTCTGATATTGAGGTCCTTTATCCATTTTGAGTTGATCTTGGTGCATGGTGATAGGCTTGGGTCTACTTTTGAGTTTTCTGCATATGGCTGCCCAGTTCTCCCAGCACCAGTAATTGAAGAGGCTATGTTTATTCCATTGCATGTCTTTAGCTCCTTTGTCGAATATCAGCTGACTGTAAGAGTCCGGTTTTATTTCTGGATCTTCAATTCTGATCCATTTGTCTTCCGGTCTGTTTTTATACCAATACCATGCTGTTTTTGTTATGATGGCCCTATAGTAGAGCTTGAAGTCTGGTATTGTGATACCTCCTGCACTGCTTTTTTTGCCTAGAATTGCTTTGGCTATTCTAGGTCTTTTGCTGTTCCATATGAATTTATGGATTGGTTTCTCTATTTCAGTGAAGAATGTAACTGGGATTTTGATAGGGATTGCATTGAATTTGTATAACAATTTGGGCAATATGGCCATTTTCACTATATTGATTCTGCCTACCCATGAGCATGGGAGGTCTTTCCATCTCCTTGTGTCTTCTTTGATTTCCTTTATTAGATTTTTATAGTTCTCATTGAATAGGTCTGTCACATCCTTGCTTAGGTTGATCCCTAGGTACTTTATTCTTTTTTTGGCTACTGTAAATGGAATTGTTTCCATAATTTCCTTTTCTGCTTGTACATTGCTGGTATACAGAAAAGCTGCTGACTTTTGTGGATTGATTTTGTATCCTGCTATTTTGCCAAAATGGTTTATTAGGTGTAGGAGTTTGGGGACTGAGTTTTTTGGGTCCTTCAGATATAAGATCATGTCGTCTGCGAATAGGGATAGCTTGATTTCTTCCTTGCCGATGTGGATCCCTTTGATGTCCTCCTCTTGCCTTATTGCTATGGCTAGGGATTCCAGCCCTATGTTGAAAAGAAGTGGGGAGAGAGGGCATCCTTGTCTTGTTCCTGAGTTAGGGGGAATTATTTAAGTTTCTCTCCATTTAATATGATGTTAGCAGTTGGTCTGCTGTATATGGCTTTTATTGTTTTGAGGAATGCTCCATCTATTCCTGTTCTCTCCAGAGCTTTTAATAAGTATGGATGTTGTATTTTGTCAAAGGCTTTTTGGGCATCGACTGAGATAACAATGTGATTCTTGATTTTAGTTCTGTATATGTGGTGAATTACATTGATTGATTTACGAATGTTGAACCATCCTTGTGTCTGTGGGACGAAGCCTACTTGGTCATGATGTATAATTTTCTTGATCAGTTTCTGGATCCTGTTAGCTAATATTTTATTGAGGAGCTTTGCGTCTGTGTTCATTAGTGATATTGGTCTGTAGTTCTCTTTTTTTGTTGAGTCTTTGCCTGGTTTGGGAATGAGTATGATATTAGCTTCATAGAATGAGTTTGGGATTTCTCCCTCTGTTTCTATTTCACGGAAGAGTTTGAGGAGTATTGGTATTAGTTCCTCACTAAAGGTTTTGTAGAATTCGTTGGTGAATCCGTCTGGGTCTGGGCTTTTCTTTGTTGGGAGGTTCTTGATTACCCCCTGTATCTCGCTGTAAGTTATTGGTTTATTTACTTGTTGAATGGTCTTTCTATTTTCAATCAGATTTATCTCTTCTTTAATCTTTGTGATCTCTCTCCTCCTAGTCATTTTAGGTTCGATCATTTCTTGTTTCTCCAGTTGTTTTAGTTTCATCATGAGGTTATTCACCTGCTCTGCTTCCATTCTTTTAATATGAGTGCTGAGGCCAATGATCTTGCCCCTCAGTACTGCCTTAGCTGTGTCCCATAGGTTTCTCTGTGATGTATTTTCATTGTCATTGTGGCTTATGAATTCGTTGATTTCATCTTTAATTTGGTCTGTGGTCCAAATGTTGGATAACAGTGTGGGGTTTAGCTTCCAAGAATGTGTATAGCCTCTGTGGTAATCGTTGTTATTGAGGGTTACCTTTAATCCACTGTGGTCAGATATAATACATGGGATGACATCAATACTTTTGTATTTGCTGAGGTTCTTTGTGTGGGCTATGACATGGTCTATTTTGGAGTATGATCCATGGGCTGCTGAGAAGAAGATGTATTGGGTCTCTGTAGGGTGGAAGATTCTGTATAGGTCTGTCAGCTCCATTTGGGATATGGTATTACTTAGGTCCTCAGCTCCCTTGCTAATCCTCTGGGTGTTGGATCTGTCTCTTAGAGAAAGTGCGGTATTAATTCCCCACTATGATTGTGTTTGGGTCTATCTTGTTCTGTAGTTCTGTGAGAATTTGCTTGACATATGTAGGGCCTTTTTTGTTCGGTGAGTATACATTTATCACCGTGATGTCTTGATTCTGGATTTTTCCTTGTATTAAAATGTACTGACCTTCTTTGTCTTTTTGAGTTGATTTTAATGAGAAGTCCAGCTTGTCTGAGATCAGGATGGCTACTCCTGCCATTTTGGTAAGTGCGTTTGCTTGGAAGATCTTGCTCCATCCTTTTGTTCGGAGCCTGTTTTATCCCTTGCTGTAAGGTGAGTCTCTTGTAGACAACAGATGGCAACTTTTTGTTTGCGGATTCATTCTGCCAATCTGCTCCTCTTTATCGGAGAGTTTATACCGTTTATATTCAAAGAGATCAAGGGGGGCTGGGGATATGGCCTAGTGGCAAGAGTGCTTGCCTTGTATACATGAGGCCCTGGGTTCAATTCCCCAGCACCACATATACAGAAAATGGCCAGAAGTGGCGCTGTGGCTCAAGTGGCAGAGTGCTAGCTAGCCTTGAGCAAAAAGAAGCCAGGGACAGTGCTCAGGCCCTGAGTTCAATCCCCAGGACTGGCCAAAAAAAAAAAAAAAAAGATCAAGGATATGAGTGTTTTTTCTCCTTCCATTTTCTTGTTGGGCTGTTTTTCATCTTTTTTTTTTTTTCTTGTCTTTAGTGAGCTGCTCTTTCTGTTGGGCTCTGGATATTGTAGTTTCTTTATGTTTCTGTCTGTGTGTCCTGTACGATTTCTGTTGGGTGGGATTTCCCTCTTAGAATTCACTGTAGGGCTGGTTTTTTATTCACATACTCCTTTAGATCCTCTTTGCTATGGAAAGATCTGGTTTTCCCCTCAAATATGAACTCCAGCTTCGCTGGATATTTTATTCTGGGTTGGCACTTGTTGGCCTGTAGAACTTGGATGGTGTTCTTCCATTCTCTTCGCGCGTGGTAGGTTTGTGTGGAGAGGTCTGCTGTTATTCGAATCCTCTTCCCACTGTAATAGATTTCTTTCTTCGCTTTGGTTGCATTCAAAATTCGGTCTTTATTCCTGAGATCTGAAGTCTTGATTATTATGTGCCTTGGCATGGCTTTTCTAGGGTCTGGTCTGCCAGGTGTCCTATAGGCTTCGGTTACCTGGATGGGGTCTCGTGAGATTGGGGAAGTTTTCTGCAATAACTTTATTGAAAATATGTTGAAGCCCTCTGCTCTGGTATTCGGCTCCTTCTTCTATTCCAATTATGCGCAGATTATATCTCTTGTCTTTGTCCACCAGCTCCTGGATTAGTCTGCCCTGGAGCTTTACCGTTTCTTGTGGTAATTTTCTGGTTATTATCGGCTGCATCATCATCCAAGAGAGAGATTCTGGATTCAGTATGGTCAATTGTTTGTGCTGTGGATTCAATTGTAGAGTTTATGGATGTCAGAGAGCTATTTATGGTTACCAGATCAGCTCTGATCATGGAAATTTCTTCCTTTAAAGAGTTGTATTTTAAATCTATTTTTTCATGCATTTCACTTCTCAGGATGTTAAGGTCCTTAACGGAGGTTTGCACTGTATCCATTTTTGCTTCCATTTCTTTCTTGGCTTCCTGGATATCCTTTGAGACTTCCACTCTAAACTCCTGGAATTGTTTTCTGATTTCGTTTCTGAGGCTTTCCATCATTTCTGCTAACATTGCCTCAGTTGATTTTTTATTCTCCATCTCTTCTTCAGTCGTGCTGCTTTTTGGAGCTGGCGAGTTGGCTTGCCCTTTAATGAAATGTGTTATATTTCTTTGTGATTTGTGCATCTGGAGATCTGTGGGTGGCTTCCCTGGTTTGGCTTTGTGCTGGTTCCTGCTGGTCCATCAGTGGAAGACTTGTGTCCTGGCTCTGGGTTTGAGTTTGGCTGTTGAACCTTACTGCCCAATGGGTGAGCGTGACTGTCTCGGTTGTTGCCGGGGTGGTCACCCTCCCTACACTTGGGGGTAGGTAGGTTCTGTGTCTTTCTCTGCGGGATAGTGTCCTGCCGCTGTGTTGTGCTGACCCTGGTGTGCCCCTGGTGGGGGTTTGCTGGTTGCTGATTCAGCATGGTGTGGAGGCTTTTCTTATCTTTGGTTCTTTTTTTTCCCCACTCTGTATCTTGGTCAGAGGAGCTCACCTCTCAGGCGGTTCGTCCTCCTGTGTGGATTGCTCCGGGGCCAGTGTTGTTGAGGGGCGGCCCACCCACTTATGCAAAATGCACCAAACTGAGTGGGTGCTGCCGCTGTGGGGCTCTGCCCTCTTGTGCAGGTGCGCCTATCAGAGCGTGCACTGCCGCTGGGGGGCCCTGCCCACCTGTGCAACATGCGCCTACCACAGCGGGCACTGCCACTGGGGGGACCCTGCCCACCTGTGCGGGGTACGCCTACGAGAGTGAGCCCCGGGTTGTTGGGGTGTGCTTGTGCCCTCCCGCGAGTTTGCTGTGGAGGGCGGTATGTGTGGGCCCCAGTGGGATCAAGTGTCCGGGCGCGGGTTAGCACCCACAGACTGCACCTCTGCTGCGAGGGGGACGTGTGATCGGGCCCAGGTGTCCCTGCTGGGCTCATATTGCCCACCAGCACGCCTGTGACTTTTGTTGAAAAAGTCCGCGTGGCCCAGGCACCTCAGGTGAGGCTTCCAATGTCTACTGGTCCCCCGGCCCCTGTTGGGAAGGGGGGCGGGGCCAGTGGGGCTGGTTCAGGCTCCTCTGCTGCCTTGGCGCTGCTCCGCCCCTCCCCTGCTAGCTCCTGTGTCCTCCCAGAATCTGAAGGGACCTTTTGCCGCCTGTTTTGGGGGTTCTTTGTTCCCTCGGGTTGGGGAGGGGGAGGGAGGGAGTTCTAGCTTCTTTGTAGGGTTTGGGTCTCTGGTACCTGGCCTCCCGTTGGGGGAGGGGGTAATGGGGAACTTACTGGTCCTGGATTGTGTATGTGTGTCCCGAGCTGCTGTTGGCCCTTGGGGGGGGGGGGGTACTGGGCTATCATTTGGTGGTGCGGCCCCGGCTCTCCCCTTCTGCACCGCTTGGTTCCCCCGCCACTCACATCTGATCCCGGCCATGTGGTCCTGAACTTCCCGTCGCCACTGTCTGTCTCGATCTGTCCATGCTCCCCCTGGGTTCCATGGAGTCCTGCTGTCTGGACTCTGCGCACCTGGCGTGACTTTTCAGCAGTCGGTTTGTTGTTCGCCGGGTCCCCTTTCCCAGTCTGGCCCTGTTCGGGCCAGGGTCGGCGGGTGGGGGGAGGGTACCCCGGAGATTTTCCGGCTCCGTGCAGGTTATAGGCTCTTCTTTTTTTGTTCTTTTTTGTTTCCTGCGTTTCTCTATTGCTTCTGGCTGCTGGTTTTGCTGGGTTCTTGATGGGGTGTTGAGTGCTGGAGTTCCCAGCTCACTATTCAGTTGGAGTGAGTTGGGGTGCCTCCCTACTGTGGCGGCGCCATCTTCCTCCTCCTGTCTTAAAGTGTTCTTTTTGTTTGTTTGTTTGTTTGTTTTTGGCCAGTCCTGGGGCTTGGACTCAGGGCCTGAGCACTGTCCCTGGCTTCTTTTTGCTCAAGGCTAGCACTCTGCCACTTGAGCCACAGCACCACTTCTGGCCATTTTCTGTATAGGTGGTGCTGGGGAATCGAACCCACAGCCTCATGTGTATGAGGCAGGCACTCTTGCCACTAGGCCATATCCCCAGCCCCTTAAAGTGTTTTTAAGAAAGGAATTTCTTCCCTTTAGCTTACTGTTCCTTCATGGGTATGTAGAAAGTTGTTACCTACCTGCCTTCTGAGTCTATTCCTTCTTCCTGAATGTGAAGAAATATGAGTGACAGTCCAAACTTCAGTGGCCTTTCGTGTTATGCAGTATCTGAAGATGGCTGGCAAAGTTGCCATCAGCCTCCTCCTTTGCTGGAGAATTCCTCCATTTCTACCTAAACCTCCCTTACTGTCCTTCTTGCTATTATCTAATCGGGTTTCAATCAACATTCCTGGTAAAGCTGTAAGAAGTAAAGGCATAAGTCACTGCAATTCATTGGGTTTCTACCTTCTTTACCCATAATCTGTTTGCACTACAGTCAACTTTGTTATCATCCAGATATGAACTTTCCCCTTGGTGGATTGTCTATAGATGGTTCCTATATAGCTCCCTTACATAAATTTACAGCTGTTAATCAGGATGTCTTTAGAGTCGTAAATAGTTTGGAGGGAAAATATGTTGCCAAAGCACAGTGCATTCCAAAGCTTTATATATCAGTCTTTCTATATTATTTGTATTCTTGTTACGACAACCCTAAAGATCCTCAGTAGAAAGATACAGAATTGAATATAGATGAAGCTTCTGCCTCCTCCACATTTGCCTTATTCCTGAAGGTCTCTTGCTCTGAGGGGTATTTATCTACATCCACTAACTCCATGCTCAGATGAACCCACTTGGGGTCTTAGTGATCTCCCTCTCAAAGCAAACCTTTCTTTAATTTCTCCCTGCCTTTCTCATGAAAATGTTACAGTGAAGAGTATTCTAGCTGGACACTGGTGGCTCATGCCTGTAATCCCAGCTACTCAGGAGGCTGAGATCTGAAGATCACGGTTTGAATCCTGCCTGGCCAGGAAAGTCTGTGAGACCTTTATCTCCAATAAACTACTCAGAAAGAGCTGTAAGTGGAACTGTGGCTCTAGTGGTAGAGCTCTAGCCTTGAGCACAGAGAGGCTCAAGGACAGAGCCCAGGACCTGAGTTCAAGAAGCCCTAGGACTGGCCAAAAAAGAAAAAAGAAAAAGAAATATTCCAGACTTAACTGCTAAAGATGCTACTTTATGTCACTATTAATTTGTACATGAAAGACAAATAAATGTTCTACTGAACTCACTAGGGATTTTCTGTATCATTTTATTATAAACTAAAAAATTGATTTTACTACAAAAAGTACATTTTAGTACCTTTTTCCTCCTATAATTTATTTGTGTATCAGACTGAATCCATTTAGCCTAATAAGTACAAAAATTTTAGTGGATTTCTTTTTTTATTTGTCCTTTTGTTCCTGAAGAAGATTTTTTTTTAATTCATTGGAACCATGGGATAATGAATTCAGTTTTTAAATTTTGACTCTGAAATTGAGGGTACATAAAACTTTTGTTATATATTTGTATTTTGACTTTGCAAGATTAATAAGGATTTATATGAGGTGGTTACACAGTAGTCGTGGAGTTGTTGGAATTTCTCGTGATGAATGGCTAACTGGCGACACAGCCAGAGTAGCAGGACTGGGCTTCTGCTCTTTACAGGCCACTTTTCATTCCAAGATGTCAAAACCATTATGGAAATCAGCTCATTAATCCTTCTGGCCCCTTCATTCCCCATTTCCCTCTATTCCTCCCTCCTCAATCCACTTCACTGTCTTTCTCATGGTGCTAAGGCAGTTTACCAACTACTGAAGTAAATAAAACTAAGGAGATCTAGGCCAGAAACTAGGGAAAATAAGGATTAGCCATTGGCCTAGAAACTAGGCTGGCTGGAGACTCCATGAAAGAGGACTGAACCCAGTCCCCAATGATGGCTCAGTCTGCCACCCTTGCTGTTTGTACATTCCAACTCCATCACAATCCTAACTGCCCCGTCAAGTCAGACTAAAACAGTCTTCTTTACTTTGGTTGAGAGTTAGAATTACTATTATATTGAACTTAAATTTTTTTCAGATATAAACCTAGTCATCTAGTGTCTCATAGAATATGTGAGTGCATATAGGGTGTTCCTTCAGTTCTAGCTTTTTGCTGGGAGAGTGTTTTTATTTGTCTGTCCTGGCTAACTTCTAACTGTGATCCCACTTCTAACTGTGATTTTGCCCTTATGAGCAGCTAGGATTACAGTTGTAAGCCACTAATGCCTTAGCTGTAGAGTTTTACTTTTCACAGGTGAAAAGTGTTCTGGAATTAAGTGAGTAAATTTTACAATTAAAAAAATTATTGCAAATATTTAAAACAAAAGAACTCCATGCCTGTCATTCCTCAAGGTTATCACTGTTTCAGTTTTTCATGATAATTGTTTCTTTATTTTTCTTCCTAGTTTTACCATGCAACTTTAAAAATAAAATATTTTGTTTGGTTGTTTTTTTTTAAATTTACTTTATTGTTGTTTTAGAGGTGATATACAGTGGGGTTACATTTACATATATCAGGTAATAAGTACATTTCCTTTCACACAGTGTCATCTTTTCCCACGCTCTCTCCCTTATTTTCATCAAAGTCCAGTGTGCTCCACTGCTGCACTTTTTCACCCATTTTCCTCTGATTCTGTGTCCTCCCCCCTCCCTCCCACAGATGTGAATGTGAGTACATCATAGATAAGGTAAAGAATACAGTCATCAGAAAAAGAAAAAAAATCAAGTCCTTTGTTTCCATATCTTTAGAGTTCATTTCAGTATGTATATTATTTTATACATATGAAGAAGCACTTGGGTATTGCACCTTTGTGATTCTCTCCTAAGACTATCCTCATTTAGTCTCACTGTGTGTATCTAGAATTCTGTGTAGTTTGTCATATCCCAATGTATTTTAGAGTAACTTGTGCATACCAGGGAGAACATATGCCATTTGTCTCTCTGACCTTGGCTTACCTCACTTAATTTATTCTAGTTCCATCCATTTCCCTGCAAATGACATTATTTTATTCTTTTTAATGGTTGTGTAAAATTCCATCGTATATAGGTACCACACTTTTTTGATCCACTCATCTATTGTGGGGATCTAGATTGTTTCCCTACCCTGGCTATTATGAATAGTGCAGCAATTAACATGAATGTGCAGGTATCCTTGTCATATCATGACTCATGATGCTTAGTGTAGATGCCAAGGAAGGTGGTATGGCTGGGTTGTAGGGAAAGTGTGTGTTTAGTTTTTTTTTAAGAACCTCCAGACTGATTTCCAGTGTGTTTGTACTAGTTTACATTCCCACCAGCAGTGCAGTAGGGTATTTTTTTCCCCTCCATATCACTGCCAGCATTTGTTATTGTCAGAATTCAAGATGTTGGCCAATCTAACTGGGCTAAGAGGGAATCTCAGGTTGTTGTGATTTGCATTTCCTTTATGGCCAGGGATGTAAGCATTTACCTGTGTGTTTCTTTGCCATTTCTACCTCTTCTTCTGAGAAGTCTCTTCTTAGCTCCCTTTCCCATTTAGTAATTGGTGTATTAAGTTTGGGAGGGGTGAGTTTCTTGTGTTCCTTGTATCTGTTGGATATTAGGCCTTTGTCTGATGTATTACTGGTAATGATCTTTTCCCAATTGATTGACTGTCTTTTTAGTTTAATAACTATAGTAACTATGTCCTTAGCTGTACAGAAACTTCTTAATGTAGTCCCACTTGTTGAGTCTCTTTCCTATCTGTTGTGCCCCTGGGACTCTATTCAGGAAGTTTCTACCTGTACTTATAAGTTCTAATGTCTCTCTTACTCTTTCAGATAAAGAGTACATTTCTTTTTAGACAATATCACCCCTTCCCTTGCCTGCTTCCAATTTTCCCTCCCATCCCCACCCACAAGTTGTATAATTAATTTTTAATATAGTATCCAGTGAGTATATTTGTTGTATTGTTTCCACCATTCATTTTTATTTTTTTGAGGTTGAGGCGTACACAGACTAGACTGTACTTGGATTACTTTATTCAACAAATATTTGACAACATATATATATGCAAATATAGCCGTGCAACACTACAGCTATTTATTATAGTGTAAAGCAGGCAACAAAACAGTTTACTCAAGTAGACTTGTAGGCCTGAAATTTTGGATTTGCAAAGAACTATAAAGTTGGGGCTGGGAATGTGGCCTAGTGGTAGAGTGCTTGCCTAGCATGCATGAAGTTCTGGGTTTGGTTCCTCAGCACCACATATACAGAAAAAGCTGGAAGTGGTGCTGTGGCTCAAGTGGTAGAGTGCTAGCCTTGAACAAAAAGCCAGGGACAGTGCTCAGGCCCTGACTTCAAGCACCACCACTGACGAACGAAAGAAAGAAAGAAAGAAAGAAAGAAAGAAAGAAAGAAAGAAAGAAAGAAAGAAAGAAAGAAAGAAAGAGAGAGAGAGAGAGAAGGGCTGGGGATATGGCCTAGTGGCAAGAGTGCCTGCCTCATATACATGAGGCCCTGGGTTCGATTCCCCAGCACCACATATACAGAAAATGGCCAGAAGTGGCGCTGTGGCTCAAGTGGCAGAGTGCTAGCCTTGAGCAAAAAGAAGCCAGGGACAGTGCTCAGGCCCTGAGTCCAAGCCCCAGGACTGGCAAAAAAAAAAAAAAAGAAAGAAAGAAAGAGAGAAAGAAAGAAAAAAAGAACTATAGAGTTTATTATAACTTACTACCAGCACTTTGCAGCCACAGGTTGAGGGATTCATTTTCATACTGCTGACCAAGAGTAAGCCTCTACTGACAATTGCCTACATTTGTGGTGGAGGTTCAGTTCCCAGTTCCTTTGTCAGGTGTTTTGTTCTGGACCGCACTGTTTCCATCCAGGCAGACCTTGAATAACAGTAACTTAAGCATTGTTGCAGGATGGAAAAAAATGCATATTAATCACCTGGGGATCTGGCTACTCACTCACTGTGTGTGGTGAGACCAAAGAGACTATTTTGCTTCTTTCTTTCTTGCTTTCTTGCTTGCTTTCCTTCCTTCTTTCCTTTCCTCCTTCCTTTCTTCCTTTCCTTCTTTCCTTCTTTCTTTAATTTAACCAGCTTCCAGGTGATTTCACTGCTGCAGGTTCCAGTTCCTAGTACACACTTTAAGAAGCAAAGGACAGAGAGCCAGCCGCTGTGATGGTCCAGGCCCCAAGGAGAAATACTCCACTCTCCTGCCCTCATACTCAAGGTCTTGGACCTGTGGCCTGGACTGCGGGAGAGGGCAGGAGACTACTCAAAGTGTCTGCCCAGCATTCTCTCCTGACTCCCACCCACCTAGTATGACCTGCACTGGGAGGCTGTTTGATAGCGGGGCAGTCTATGGGAAGTCTACATTCCCTAGTCTGGACAGCTGGCCCTGTGGCATCAGTGCCTAGGGCGGTGCTTTGTTGGCATGCAATGAATATTTATGGTCTTGAAAACTAACAATCTAATATTATAGTGGGGAAAAACAAGCTCTCGGGAATACAAGGTTACTAGAAAAACAACCTTGAGAAGAAATTTTTGAATAAAATAGTGTTGATAAAGAGGGCAAGGGAAGCCAAGATTTGCTAAAGACTTACAAACCTAATGGTTTATGTCTCTAAGTTATTTTAATTTGCAAACATGACAGACTATATGATCCATTCACTTCCTATTCAGCTTTCCTGTCCATGCTCCTCATACCCCTCTGTGCTCTTTACTGTTCTTCCGCCTCTCAGGACATATACTTCCAGCTATCTCCTTTACTTTTCTCTTATCCACACTCCCATCTGTTTTCCTTTTTTCTCTTTCTTACTAGTCTGTTCTAAACTGTGTGTTGTTCCCCTGAGGGCCTATAGACTTAAGTGTATAAAGAAAATATGTTTATTAGAGACAAAGATGGGACTAGCTTTTTGTGTGTCAATCCCAGTTTCTCCCTAAGGAGTCTGTGGCCAGCTGCTGAAGTTCTAGTTTAGGATTCTGTTTTGCTTTACAATAGCTGAATACAGCACTTGGTTTCTAACCACTAGACTTACTGACACAAGAGACTATACTTCCCAGACAGAAATATTGGGGCTTGGGCCTGATTCCACTTTCCCACTGTTCCCTAGCCCCTTTCCAAAACCATCTTGCCTTGGGGACTACTCACTCCCCAGCAAAGAGGTCCTTCAAGTTGCAGGTTGCTGTTTCCCTTCCATGCCAGTAGAAGGAATCCAGTCCAGAAGAATTGTTAAAATATATCATCATGTGGCATTTTGAGACTATAATTGTGGTCTCTACCAAAATGTTAAGGGACACAAGTTTTAATAGAATGGTTAGTCACATAGCAAGTTTCCAATCATTGTTAGAGCTTATGTTGTTGTTTTTTTGTTTGTTTCATCATTGCTTGCTTGTTTTTTTCTCCCTTCCTTCCTTTTATCCTTCCTTCCCATCTTCCCTCCTTCCCTCCCACAATTAAATGTTCCTTCAATCTCCTCCCCTTTTTTCTAGTTTTAGAAAAGAGAGAGGTTACTAGGTGCCCATGGCTCACATCTGTAATCCTAGCTACCCCAAGAGGCTAAGGTCTAAGGATCACAGTTCAAAGACAGCCCAGTAGGAAAGTCCATCTTCAGTTAATCAGTGAAAAAAGCCAGAAGTGGAGGTGTGAGTGACTTAAGTGGTGGAGTGGCTAGCCTTGATCAATAAAGCTCAGGGATGACACCCAGGCCCTGAGCTCAAACCCCACAATGGGAACGAGAGAGAGAGAGAGAGAGAGAGAGAGAGAGAGAGAGAGAGAGAGAGAGAGAGAGAGAGAGAGAGATTGTTTTTCTTTCAACCTTCAGATTTTATGGGGAAGCAAAGCTCTCATTAGGATCCCTCTTTAAAACCCCTCCTTAATCCTCCATCTCAGTCAGTTTGAAGTTAACCTGAGTTGGTGAGATAAATTAAGGTGGTATATTTTATGGCCAAATTTGTTGACATTTGTTCCCTGTCCTTCAGACTTCTCAAGAATGTTTAAGGTCATAGTGTCTTCAGATGAGATATTGTTTGTATTTATTGAAAACAAAAACAAACATTAAGAGATCACATTTCAACCCAAACCAATGGAATAAGGTACAAAACATTTCTTCATTGAATACTCCTTTTGAAAACACAGTTTCAAATTTTGAAGTTTGAGATGTGAAGTTTGCACATGTATGAAGCATGCCTTGTTGACAGACTAGGCTTATATACACTAGTCTGGGCAAAAGCACTTAAAGTGACCAGCATGTTAAACTGAACCTTTGAGCAAGTTGCCCAAGATCACAGCTTCTTCACGTTGTAGCAAAAAATAAAAATAGCCCTTTTATACAGTTGGGCCCCAAGAGTGCAGCTCCAGTTGCTGATGCTTTTTCTTTTAAATATAGAAATCTGCAACCTTAGCCTAGAGATGGCAATTGCTTCAATAAAAGACTCAGAAATATCGGTCTTCCTCTACTTGTAGCTGTTGGCTTGTTGGAGTGTTACTGTTGGAAGATTTAGGCAATGCTGTCATTGCCTAACTTGCAAGGGGTGAAGGCTCTAAGTGTCGGCACATTCTCATAATTTATGTAGCACCCTAGTATAGTGGGGTATTTTTTTCCTTTTAGCATGTAACATGTTCCATTTTTTTAATAAATCAACAACTTCATCGAGCCATTCTCAGTGAATTACAGCCAAATCATATACACAGACAGTACAAGACAACATAGCACAGTGAAGAACATAAAGATGAATGGTACTGTGTCTGTTTTAGGAACAATGTGAATGAGACAGTTACAGAATAAATTAACTGTAAGCAGGTGCAAACTTAGTAAATGCTATAATGAGTTGAAGTGTGTTAGAATTGAGACAGGAGCAATAACTACTCACTTGTAAGAGCTGGGTGTCAAGGAAGTATTTTAGGAGAGATAAGTCTAATGAGATCTAATTATTACCTGAGGTTAATTTTCTTTGATTGAACAATACAGGAGATTATAAAGCCTTTGTTGCCCAAGGATCTCTTAGTACAGAGCTCAGCAGTGTAGATGTTAGGCATGTGCAACTGACACATTCCTGTGTCGGTTGTCCAGCCTAATACAAGAAAAAGTGATTCTCCATGTGAAATAATTAACCAATAATAAAGAAAAACAGAAATATATATATATGGTAAGTATAAGAGTTCAGGAAAGAATGTAGGCTCATATAGATAGGGAAGGCTTTCTGGAGTAGTCATAGCATTTGAGATGGGTTTTAGAACAGAGAAATGACTTGGAAACCAAAGGTGATGAGAAATAATGTGTCAAGATGGTGGAAAGTGTGTGTGATGGTATTCTGTGTGCAAGGCATGTAATATATTGTGGGCAGTTGGGCGATAGAACCACAGGAGAGAGATGTTGTGTTTGGGAGAGCAGTGCCAGAGTGGACAAAAGACCAGATGTGGCAACCCTTAAATACTGGCCCAAAGAATGTGAAATTGATCCAAGACTTAATAAAGAAATGGATGAGTTCAGGTCAACATTGGTGAGAGGCTTTTGTCTGTTTGCTCATGAAATGCACTGAGGAATGTTTAAGGGTGTCTGCCTTCTCTTATTTGCCAACTAATTTCTGTTCTCTCCTGGTGTTTAACTGAAAACTCATTAGTAATATTCTACCAACTCCTTGTCACCTAGAAGCTCCCATTTCTTCCCTAGTTTTCTAGTAATAGGAGTAAAGATACTTGTGTGCCCTTGAGATCATATGGCTTTTATCTTTCTAATGTTAGGAAGTGGACCATAGAACTACAGAATTTGTAGTCTAAGAAAAGGAGGGGGGGTTAGAGATTGTCTAATCCAGTGCAATTCTTCAAACAGAAACTTATGTGGAATTCAAGATGTTGACGATAGTATGACAGAGATGGTGAATATGGTTCAGTATGAGGTATGTGGGCCTAGAGACCCACCTGCATGGCTTCCCTCCCATTAGAAATCCCAGAAAGGGATAAAAAAAAAAAAAAAAAAAGCACCTTGGCTTCCTATTTCAAGGCAGTCATCTAATCTAGACCAATATTTGCAGAAGAGGTAACAGATAAAGGGGAAAGACACCCTTTGTAGTTCACTAATGTAGCTGGCCCAGAGCTTGATCAGGTTAGTGATACAAGTAAAATGTTTCTTTCTTACCTCTTAACCTGTTTCTATTTTTTCCTGGTGTCTGATCATCCTGGTAGAAAATCTTACACCTCTGTACGCTGGACTGTCTGGACTGTCTGGGACTCTCTCAGAAGCTGCCCTCCCTGAGTAGGGCACATACTCCAGACTTTCTTACCATCAGATATATCTGTTCTAGGTCCCCTTTCCTCAGGAATCCACTCTCAACTGCTTATCTGCCTCTTAATCTAACCAACAAATTCTAAGTTCTAATGCACAAATTCTCCCAGGACATAGAGCTGTTCTGATGTAGTGTCGTTTTGGAGATAGTACCTAGTAC
Organism: Perognathus longimembris pacificus; assembly: GCF_023159225.1. Classification (NCBI taxonomy): domain Eukaryota; kingdom Metazoa; phylum Chordata; class Mammalia; order Rodentia; family Heteromyidae; genus Perognathus; species Perognathus longimembris. Next base: position 48,987,937 of record NC_063168.1, read on the forward strand.
CCTAACTGACCACAGGCTTTCTGGCAATGTACAGACCTGGCAAGAGCACTTAGGTGCCCTTATATCAAACTGACTCAGCCCTAGTACATTTGCCCTGCATGACCAGGCTCTAGGCTACGTTCAGGAAGGCTTTGGGGGAATGTGGGCTGGTCTATATGAATGGGCCAGGGAAGCATCCCTCCAAAGCTTCTTCCCTCCTTTCCTGCAGATAGATGCCTATGATGCCCAGAGGTATCCTCAGTGATTGGAATGACCCGGAGGACAAGCAATTTCAGGGTCTCATACCAGAATTCCATGAGCCAGAGGGGCTCTCTTCAGCCCACATACCTTATATTCCCAGACAGCGACTGGGAGGGCCACTTTTAGATGCACATGGTGAGTGGAAAGCCTCTAGCCTGAAAACAAGAGCACTATACTGGAGTATGGAGACACAGAATGCCTGTAAGGCCATTGGGCCTATTCTGAGCCCTACTCAACTGCCCTAGCATGGTGTGGCCTATACTGCCTTTAGGTCTCTGTTTTTATGTACAGAGTGGAAAGCTCTCAAATGAAGGTATAAAACAGATGAGGATGGAGAGGAGTATATGGTGAATAATGGCTGTGAACACATGAAAAAGTGACTCAGATATGGAAAAGATCTGTTGTCATGTAACTAAATCTTGATGGTTGTGATCAACCCTGTTGGAAATTCACCTACTGTTCCTCATGAGAGCAGACTAGCTACCAGGCTCAACACCAGGGTGTGTGGGTGCACACGACATGCCCTAATTGCTTGGCACAGTGTCCTATTTTTCATCTGGTTTTGTTTGGACACATTGATACAATTTGTTTGTCTAGAAAACCTTGATTCTATTCTTGGCTTTTGCTCTGGTCTTGAATAGGTCACTTGAGCTAAATGAAAAACTTTGTGGATTTGGATAAACAGGAATGGTAATACCTATTTTTCTTCCCTCTTAAGAAGTATATGAAGATAAGATAAAATAGAAATATTTTCTGAAGACAAAACTTTAGTACAATGCTATTATTATTATAATTATTATTTCTGGGGCTGAGGTCCAAGTGTGTTCCTTGCCAAGTTAACATTAACCACAGTTTGTCAAGCATGCAGTAAGAAATTCTCAGTTTTGGTATGTCCAGACTTCTCACGCAACATCCCAAAGTTCCCATTTTCCTCGCTTATTTATTCTTTTTATACTTCTAGAGAAAAAGTAACTTTGAAGAGCAAAGGTAGGGCTGGGAATGTGGCTTAGTGGTAGAGTATTTGCCTAGCATGCACAAAGCCCTGGATTCAATTCCTCACTACCACATAAATAGAAAAGGCCAGAAATGACACTGTGGCTCAAGAGGTAGAGTGCTGGCCTTGAGCAAAAAGAAGCTGGGACAGTGATCAGGCCTTGAGTCCCAAGCCCTAGAACTGGCAAAAAAAAAAAAAAAAAGGCAAAAGGACTTCTGTTGCCTTCTATATAATAATTGACACTACACATGTTTTACGCCCTAAAGTACACAATAAACGTTTTCTTGGATACTACTTTTCTCCCATAATTCCTAGCACATAGCTTATTAAGTTATTAACCAGCAATTTCTCTGGCAGCATATTAAACTTTACTTTAAAACAAGTCACAGAGGGATGGAAGCATGCATCTCTCATAAAAGGAATAAAAAACATACATTCTCTAAAACAGTTTCCTTGGGCTTTGAACAAATCCCAAGCCCCACACAAGTGCTTTTTCATCATTCTCTGCACATAGCTTGAGTATTAGTGCATTAATGAGAAAAAGATGCCTAATAGAAAGATGGAAAAATATGAGGGCCTCTGGGGAGTTCACTGAGAAGGCAGGTGAGCATTTGTAGAGGAAAAAGGCAAAGTCATGGCTTGAGGTTGTGGCTTTCCTCCTAAGCAGTGCCATTCCCAGGAGAAGCAGAGGAGGTGGGGACCTTGGCCTTACTCAGAGAAGAAGACTCTACTGCTTTCTGCAGGCCCTGTAGATGCCTCTCTAGGATCCTAATAAAGGGCTGAAGATCCTCTGCTACTTCCCCAAGGGACACCCATTGTGCTCTATAGTGCATGGCCATCAGTGCCTTTGAAGACACACTCACAGCTTCTGGTCTTAGTGCGTGGTGACTCCATGAGCATTCGCTGGATGCTGGTTACAACCAGAGCACAGTCCAAGTTGGAACAGCTTATACAGGGGCATGAGTATGAATACTTGCAAAGCTCCAGACCAAAGAAGACTGGATGGATGTTGGAGCACACAGTAAAAATGTAGCCCTGCCATCACACTTCCCCTGGCAAAGGCAAGGTAAATGTGAAGGCCCAGGAGCCCAGCAGGCCCTGTATGCTGCTGCCAACTGGCTTGACTACAAATTTAAATCCTGTTTACACTGGGGGTGGGGATAGCTTGTTTAAAATATATATATTCTGTATCTTGTGATCATCTTAGTTTAAACAAATCCTCTGTTGTTTCTCAAAGAATGACATATGATAGTTTTTTGACTGGGATCTGCAGTAAAAATAGAAATCAAAACAGGAGAGGGGCTTCTTTTTGTTTCATTTAGATTTCTGCATTTACATGGCCTAATATGCCCTGTATCAAAGAAAGACCTCCTACTTCCTGAGCACAGCAGTTCTTTTTAAAACCAAACACAAGAGGCGGTGCTTTGTAGGCACCACCATTGCAGCGACAGAACTACCTGTGTTATAAAGGTGGCCCTGGGGACCTCTGTGTGACCAAAGGAAGATCAATGAAATATCTTTGATGCAATCAGACATTTAGATTTCCTGGGATGCTGTTTAGTTAGTGAAGGCATCCTAGAAGACAGGCGTTGGGGAACATTTTAAATAAAGGGTATGGTGTCAAATAGGATTCTTTTTTTTTTTTTTTTGCCAGTCCTGGATCTTGGACTCAGGGCCTAAGCACTGTCCCTGGCCTCTTCCTACTCAAGGCTAGCATTCTGCCACTTGAGCCACAGCGCCCCTTCTGGCCGTTTTCTGTATATGTGGTGCTAGGGAATCGAACGGAGAGCTTCTTGTGTAGGAGGCAAGCACTCTTGCCACTAGGCTATACTCCCAGCCCCTCAAATAGGATTCTTAAAGCATGTGGGAATGTGTTATATTCTTCCATTCTCTAGCCTCTCTTCATTTCTTCTATCCTGCCTCTCCTGCTTTTTCCCCTGACTCTACATCCTTTCCCCTATCCACTCCCCGCCCCCCCCCACACACACACACAAATCTGGGTGGTCCAGCTGTCAGTGCAGGGTGCCGCAGCCAGTCTTGCTGCTGGCTGCATAGGGTATCACAGCTGATAGTCTAGGGTGCTGTAGCCAGGCTCACTGCTGGCTCTAGGCCATATACCACTCTGCTTCTCTTCCTTGTGGCCTACATAGGAGACATGATTAGAAAAACCCAGACGCTATGACAAGTTCCTGCTGAGACTCAAGGCCCAGAGTCATTCCTAGCTGTTAGCCTGTCAGACGCACCTGTTTGGTGTCTGGAATTCCATTTCTTGACTTCCTCAGCCCAGATCCTTCATGTGTCCAGGCCCCTCCTCCATGGCATTCCCATTGATTGTTTTATGAGTACCCTGATTGTCTCCATCCTCCAAAACCAGGCTGAAACTTGTTTTCTTTTCCTTTCTACCCAGTAAGGATAACTCTACAGTACTCAGAAAGTTTCCTTGTCAGTCCAGTCAGGCAGGGTTCTGAGGGAGTAGTACTGAGGACCAGGGTGACCCATAGCTGATGGCTGTTGAAGTCCAGATCAAGTTCCTAAAAAACTGACACCAGCCGCTCCAGCCAAAGCAACTGTTGCTAGCCCTCTCAATTCAACTTACTATGTTGGAAATGAAATATACAGCTTTGGGAGAGAATGAGAGAGGGAGTGACACTGTTCAATAGGAAATGGACTGATTACCTGAATCATGTAATTGTAACCCCTCTGTACATCACCTTTATACTCAAATTTTTTTTTTTAAGAAGATGACAGTGAGTATTTCTGAGTGCATTATACCTTCCGGGGAGTCCCTCTGGCTTCATGGAATTTGCCCATCTTTGTATTATTTCCTGCAGTGGCTCCCTCTTCCACATTCCTTTAGCATTTCTTATCCTCTCAACCTCCCATGTATCCAGGTCTTTGACCCTACTGCTTCCACTATAGGTATACTGCCTGTGATCTCCATTCTGAGCACAAAACTGCATTTGACTCACTGGGAAGACAGAGTACTCCCCTTCCCAACTGTCCTTCATCCTGTTTGTTGACTTTATATACTCTAGTATGACTACAGATTTCTCCTGCTAAATTAGTAGCTTTCAAATTTTTTAAGTACCCGTAGCATGAAATACCTTTTATATTTGGCCTTAATGCATATGTATGTGTCTGCATGCTGGATGTGTACTTGCATACACACAGATACTCTAGATACTCATTGACCTATAAAATCTTTCATGGTTTAAAGTTTTAGTAATAGCCATGATCTGGGGGAGGAGGGATTAACAGGAAATTTACTGAAGATTTAGCATATTAAGTTCAGGAATAGCACATTTGATTTCAACGTATCTACCACCATTTTGGATACCAAGTATACTCCAATTGCTACCAATCAGTGTAATGTAATGTATCTTTTTTTTTTTTCCTGGTTCTAAGCTAAGGCTTGAACTTGGCCTGGGTGCTGTCCTGCGATCCTTTTGCTTAAGGCTAGTGCTCTACCACTGAGCCACAGCACTACTTCTGGCTTTTTCTGTGGTTAATTAGGGATAAGAATCTCATGGACTTTCTGACCTGGGTTGGCTTCGAAATGATCCTTAGATTTCAGTCTCCTGAGTAGTTAGGATTACAGACATAAGCCACTGGCACCTGTCTTACTGTGTATCTTATTACCTAGAAAAGAAAAAGTAAGAATGATTCATTGAAACAAATCAGTAATTATTATGCGAATTATTTCATTTCATTGTTTACCTTTCTTTTAAATATATATTTATAATAGAAACATATATAACAGTAAAAACTATATTCTGGGCAAGGACTTGATAGAAGTCCTTGTATGTAACAAATGAGTTGATGAACTAATGCTTACTCTTTCTAACTTGACATGCTGATTTATTTTCCTCCTTCCTCTCTCACTCTTTCCCTCTACCTCCTTTCCTCCTTTCTTTTCTCTGATACTGATCACCACCCACTAGTTGATTTTATAACCAATCAAATGGGCCGTAACTTGGAATTTGAAAAACACTATTCAGGACTCTAAGTTCCTTGAGGGCAGTGACTGTGTCACTGAATTATTTCATCTTCATGTTTCCAAACCCTGACACTATTTCTGGCTCTTGGTTGCCTCTGAATAAATGTTTTCTGAATGAATAGGCCTCAGTTAAAAAGATCTGCAGGCACTGGGATTCCGGAAGAGCTGGGAGAAGTGAATAATTTATTGCAGACTTCCCAAGAGCTCCTGCTGTCTTCTAGACACTAGGGCCATTGTGGACGTGTCTCAGAAGCCCAGCTCTTTCTGCCCTACCTTCTGCTTCTCCCCAACTTCCAGGAGAGAGGGCAGGAGGTTTAATGAAGTTCAGAGATTTCCCAAGGCAAAAACATATTAATCAGGTTCTCAGGTGGATATTTGTCAAGGGGCAAATGATTTTTATAAACACAGTGAAAGAAAGCAGGGTTCTTAAAAATACCTTTATTTCATTTCATATATATATAAACTTAGTCCTCATACCTGATTCTTTCTACCTCTTCTAAAGCTACTATTATGCTGTTTTTCAGCCCATCTGTTAGACTCTGACCACTTCTGGGGTTTTTTTTTTCAAGCACTATAAATCTTCATTAGACCTTGCCCCATGCCAGGATTTTTCCATTTGGGGGTAGAAAAAAAATCCCCAAGCCCACCAAAACTCCGTTGCTTGGTTTCCTGTCCAGCTGGCTTGCTGTTCCTTGGGATTTTATTCCCATCATCAAAGTGGCTTGACAGGCCAAGAACAAACCTCTGGCTCACCCTGAACTCACAGTGTGCCGATTCCGAGTCAGAACAAACATCAAGTAATAGCAAGAGAAAAAGAAAAAGAAATTATTTTCCTGACTTAAAAGCCAGTTCAGAGAAAGCCCAGCTGTGTGACTCCAGACAGGGCCCCTATGTGGCTGTCCTGGAGGGTGGAGCCAGGAACATTGCTGAACTACCTCAAAGCCAGGGATGGACCACATTATGATCCAAATCCTCAGTTCCTAGAATCTAAAGTGGCAGCATTTGAGGGAGCCTCCATGATTTTGTTGATTGGAGCAACATTGCTTCCCAGACATGGAGCAGCCAGAGCAGTCCCAGACATGTCCCAGGAGGCCAGAGAGGTTACCAGCTTGTGCCGGGCCTAGGGGAAATACAGAACAATGTAGCTTAACAGCAGCCCTACAGTTTACCAGCTTTTCCTCTGTTCATTTAGAAAAAAAAAAAAAAATTAAGGTCTGGCTTAGTGGTAGAGTGTTTGCCTAGCATGCATGAAGCCCTGGGTTCAATTCCTTAGTGCCACATAAACAGAAAAGGCCAGAAGTGGCACTGTAACTCAAGTAGTAGAGAGCTACCCTTGAGCACAGAGAGGCTCAGGGACAGTGCCCAGGTCCTGAATTCAAGCCTCCCTCAGAACTATTCCCCAAAAGAAAAAAGGAAAGAAAGAAAAAAAATTAAATTAACAATTTCTTGGAAACCCTACTCATTGGACTTGGAAAGCAAACCAATTTTCCAAAAGAAAAAAAAACCTTAAAAACTTGCTTTATAGTTCTATATGGCTCCATGGGAATACATCCAAGGCAAGTGGCCCTGATGCTGGGAGGCCACAGGGCATCAAGCAGTGAATTATCCAATCACGGTAGCCTAGGTATTGAAAGCTTGGTTGCCTTGCTTGTGTTTCTGCTTTCTCAACACATCCACATATCCCTGAGCAAGCTGACAAATCACTTCCTACATCTGTTTTCTCCACCCCACACCACCCTTTTTTTTTTTTTTTTTTTGCCAGTCCTAGAGCCTGAACTCAGAGCATAGGTGCTATCCCAAAACTTCTTTTGCCCAAGACGAGTGCTCTACCACTTGAGCCACAGCTCCACTTCCAGCTTTTTCTGAGTGGTTCATTGGAGTTGAGTCTCGTGGACTTTCCTTCCCAGGCTGGCTTCAAACTGCAATCCTCAGATAAATCACAGCCTCCAGAGTAGCTAGGATTACAAGTGTGAGGCACCAGTACCCGCTGTTGACTCTCTAAAATGCCTTTCTTTGTCAAGTTTTTCCCATCTTACACTTCTTGTCTTATCTCAGAATTTGTCTTTCTTTGCAAAAGTAGGCAAAATTCTCAGAGGCCAGAAACCCATCTAATATGCATCTTCTTCCCAAGTAGCTTAAAGTGGGATGCACAGAGGCATTCTACCTGCTGTTGGGGCCATTTGCTTAGCCCTGTGCTAGATATCTGGTAATTTATTGAATTCTCTAACTCAGGATCAGCCCCATGTTCTAGCTTTCTTTCCCAAATGCCTCTTTCTTTGGCGGGGGAAGCCCCAGCTGTTCAGCAGTGAAAGTCCTAGTAGTGAGAATGCTAATCTTGAGAGAAATGTTCATAGATTGTGGCTTCCTATTATGGATTGTCTATTATGATAGATGGGAGAGTAACAACCTGGGGAAGATAGAGAAAAGAAAGAGCAGGACTAGAAATTTATGCAAATATACAAGCAAATTCCAAGGCAATGTATTTTTTAATATGAGCTATAAAATACTTGGAGAAAATATGGGAAATTTAAAATATGTATGTATAATATCTAGAGAAGAGTAAGACTTTATAAGCTAACAAACTCAGGAGATATTTTTTAAATCAGTGTGTTTGACTGCATAAGAATAAACATTTCTGAATTGCAAAAGAATTATAAAGTTAAAAATGGCAAACTGTGCAAAGTATTTGCAACAAATGTGACAAAGGCAGATCTTCATATACAAAGAGCTCCTACAAATCCTTGAACATAGGTCAAAGAAAAGGAAATTAAAGTATTTCTTAAGAAGCATATGAAGGGGGGTGGTCAACCTCACCCTTAATATACTGCTTAAAATAATCAGCTGGTGCGGGTGGCTCACACCTGTAATCCTAGCTTCTCAGGAGGCTGAGATGTGAGGATCACAGCTCAAAGCAGGAAAAATCCATGAGGCTCTTATCTCCAATTAATCACCAGAAAACCAGAAATGGCACTGTGGCTCAAAGTAGTAGAGTGATGGACTTGAGTAAAAGATCTCAGGGACAGAGCCAGAGTTCAAGACCCACAACCAGAAAAGATGAAAAAAAAAAAGTCAGATATTGTTTTTCATTTATCATCTTGGCATAGGTCAAAAGGTTTAAATGAACTGTGGTGTTCAGATTGTGGGGAAACTGGCATATCTAAACAGAATGATGAATATGTAAAATGACAGCTTTATTAATGAACATCTTGTCAAATCAATGGAATTTTTATTTATTTTTTTATTTTTTATTTATTTATTTATTTATTTTTTTGCCAGTCCTGGGCCTTGGACTCAGGCCTGAGCACTGTCCCTGGCTTCTTTTTACTCAAGGCTAGTACTCTGCCACTTGAGCCACAGCGCCACTTCTGGCCTTTTTCTATATATGTGGTGCTGGGGAATCGAGCCCTGGGCTTCATGTATACGAGACAAGCACTCTTGCCACTAGGCCATATTCCCAGCCCCTCAATGGAAATTTTAAATGATGAAATACCGTGGTCCAGCAATTTGGTTTCTGAGAACTTTGTACAAAACTGTTGGCCAGATATATTTATTATAGCATTACTTGTTTTGTTAAGACATGCTTATGCTAGATCACCAGGTTCACCTTTATACCTATGCTATATAGCTCAAACTCAGGATCCTCCCACCTCAACATCTGAAATGCTAGGATTACTGTCCTGTGCCAGCACATTTGACACAGCATTGTTTTTAGTAGCAAAATATCTTGATCTCAAGTTTAGAAGCCTGGCTTATTGGTAGAGCCCCAGCCAATGAGCACATCAGGTATGGAGTTTGAATCCAGATCTCAGACCTAAAATAAAAAATCTTGATTGTTCAGTTCTGTTAAAGAGAAACCGATATATCCATAAATTGGAGCAGTTTGCCTCAAAAAAAAGAAAAAAGAGAGACAAATCTCTGTAACTTACAGAAAGGTATCTAAAACATATTAGTAGGAAATAGTAAAAGTCTAGAACTTGGTATAATAGTAAACCACCATTTTGTGAAGATAAACAAGTAGAGCATAAATGAATACAAGGAACCTGGAAAGGTCAGCCAGTAAGTAGTGACAGTGGTTTTAGACTGTGGGCAGAGAAGGGGTTCATGGAAAGGGAGCTGCATAAATGCTCTTTCGTATACCACACATGTATATTGCCTATTTTTTAACTAAGTTTTGAAAACTTAATTTTTTTTTTTTTTTTTTTTTTTTTTTTTTTTTGGCCAGTCCTGGGCCTTGGACTCAGGGCCTGAGCACTGTCCCTGGCTTCTTTTTGCTCAAGGCTAGCACTCTACCACTTGAGCCACAGCGCCACTTCTGGCCATTTTCTGTATATGTGGTGCTGGGGAATCGAACCCAGGGCCTCATGTATACGAGGCAAGCTCTCTCGCCACTAGGCCATATCCCCAGCCCCCTGAAAACTTAATTTTTAAAAATAGCTCTGCATAGGTATGGTTTTAGGTTAGAAACAAGGGATACAAACTGTAGGTTTGGGTAGGTAGGAGTCCAAGAACAAGTAGGTACTGACTGGTACTGACGACTATCGAGGAGCTAGTCTATGAGACTGAGGTAGGGCAGACACTGAGATACAACATAGTTCTGTTTCAAGTTAAAAGTGTCTGATATATGGATTTTTTTTAATACAGAATCTCACAACATAACTTAGTCTTAAGATCCTCCTGCCTCAATTTCCTATGTGCCGGAATTCGAGGTATCTACCACTATCCAGGCCCAACAGTGATATATTTTTCGTATTTGAGTATATACTAGCTTATATATGCCAGTTGTATGGGCAGTTTAGGATAGACATTGAGAGGAAGCTTTAGGGAAATGGTAAAGATGTGAACAGTGAATGAGAAGATTGGTTTAGGGGGCTGGGAATGTGGCTTAGTGGTAGAGTGCTTGCCTAGCATGCATGAAGCTCAGGGTTCAATTCCTCAGTACCACATACACAGGAAAAGCCAGAAGCGGCACTGTGGCTCAAGTGGTAGGTAGAGTGCTAGCCTTGAGCAAAAAGAAGCCAGGGATAGTGCTCACGCCCTGAGTCCAATTCCCAGGACTGGAAAGAAGAAAAGAAAAGATTCATTTAGGACATCTGCCAGCCAAAACAGCTAGTCTCCATTTCTGTGCCATCTCTAATGTTATATTGGTAGTGGAGAAGAGCTGGTACCCCAGCCAGGCCTCAAGGTGGACATTTACAGTTCACTCCACCACCTTGACAGTCACTGCTGTGACTCATAGTGAAACAGACAGTAATGTTGGTAATGTCATTCCAGTGGTACAGGTCAGGAGTCTGTTCTGGTCACAATAGTATCAAGTGGCAAAGCCACAAGATTCAATAGGACATGGGTTGTGTCCTATTGATTTTGCCACTTGTGCCAGGTCATTAGCACATCAAAGAGATCCTAGCCTCATCTGTGGTCAGTATGAACCAAGACTGAGAACCTATTCGCTTCAAGCACCATTCTCAAAAGAAAGTCCATCCACTTACTGTTACAATCACATGATTCAAAGAGTAAAACCAGCCACTGTTGCAAGAAAGAAAAAAATTTCACTTATTGGACAAAAGATATCAGCACCATTGATTGTTAATCTTGCATGTTTATTGCTCAAATAGTTGTTTTGAGCATATAGATTCATTTCTCCAAAAATTAGATGTGTGGTTTTTATGACCAATAATTTTCCCCGAGATTTCTCCACTTAAGAGGGGAGTCATCTAATATAATTTCTTTTTTCCCTCCCTTCCTCTCCCTCCCTCCCTCCCTCCCTCCCTCCCTCCCTCCCTCCCTTTCTTCCTTCCTCCTTTCTTTTTTGCCAGTCCTGGGTCTTGAACTTAGCGCCTGGGCACTGTCCCCAAGCTTCTTTTCCTCAAGGCTATTCCACTTCTGGCTTTTTCTCTTTATATGGTACTGAAGAATCGAACCCAGAGTTTCATGCATGCTAGGCAAGCACTCTACCACTAAGCCACATTCCCAGCCCTCTACCTCATTTTCAACTAACTAAAATAGTATCTTACATTTTGCTTGCTTTCTGTTTGTTTTAGTTAGAGCCAGAGCATAGAGTATGAGCTGTTTTGTCCCATGTAGCCTCTACCATATGCACTCAGACTTACTTTCTCACTTGGATTGCTGATTTTCTTACCACTCATGATTGTGCACCTATCTCATTTCAACTGTCATCAAAACTGTCTAATTCTCATGATGTACCTAGTAGAAAGCACCTATTTTCTCCTTTTTGTGACTCAGGCCTGAGGAAGAGAAAGTAATTTATTTCTTTTCTTTACCCTTTTAGGCAGAATCCATGTTTGGTGACCAGAGCTGTATATGTTGATATTATCTTTCTGTTGACTTACTGCCTCAGCAGACCCACAAAGGTCAATCAGCCAGGTATGATTCATAGCTATATACTATTTTGGAATAGTTACAGGCCATTGAAATGTGGGTGGGGTTTTCAGCAGCTCTACCTCACACTTCCACATTCTGCTTGTGTAAGACTAACCGTATGTTAGAATTCAATCATGTCTTATATCTCCCTCTTAAAAGCTTCTCAAGTAAACTTGTCCTTGCTTGCTTAGAAGTTTGCTGTTAAATTACTGTCTGTGCTTATTCAGTGAACTCTACTCGAATACCTTTGTGTTTTAGAGACCTTGGCTTCTTCCTGTTTCTTTGCATCATCATTTCATATCTTTAACAGTCATTCACCCTGTTCCATCTTGTGGAATAACCAAACTGTCTCATTTGGTACTGGAGCTGCAACATTTGAGCCCCAGTCATCAAATCTACCCATGTACTAGTACATGTAGGAGCTGCTGCCTCAGGCTCTGAGTTCATATATGTCTCTAGGTCATGCATGTTTCTAGGTATCTGCCACAGATCCACATATAATTGTTCTATTTTAATAGTGATTCACAAAATGTGCATTTGATTTTTTTTAACAGAGGACAGCCCAAATAAAACTTTTATGTGTTTATATAAGAGGCCGCAGGAAATGCTGTACATGAGTTCCAGGCCACAGACTGAAACTGATTTTCATCAACACAAACTGAAATACATGGTAATGAGCCTGCAACTGGTTAAAATCTGCCTCTTCTAATTGATTAGGCCTGTCTAAAGGAGGCTACGATTACAAAGTCAGATTTTGAGCACTAGCAGGCCAGGCCTTTCCTTTACTCTTCCTTTCCTTTCCTTTACTCTGTCAATGATTTGTTGTCTTCAGTAAATATGTTCAGTCTGTCAGCGTCCAGCTCTGTCCATATGGAACCCTCTCCCCAAATTCAAACCAATTTAAAATGCTTTGCAGGAGGCAGGAGCAAGAAGTGCAAAGCCATCTCTCCTAGACTGATGTATATTAGCCCACAAAGCCTCTGTGGCCATGCTGAGGTAATCAGAACACAGTCATTGTCCTCTGTTCTACATCCTTGCATTGGGGCAGCTGTTATGTCCGTTTAGTAGTATAGGATCATATTGTAACACTATAAAGTACAGGTCTACACACTTCTTGCTTGCCTCAGTGTAATTATGAATGGTGACCTCCTTTTATTCTTGAGACTTTCATTTATATAATAAAGTACAGGTCTCTTAAAGTCTTTACATCATAAAGTGAAGGTCTCCTAGCTATAAGAGACCTCAGTATTGTATCCACTTTAATTTATCCTTGACTAAAGTCCAAAAATTACAGATATAATAAAGTAAGTTGTTTTAGATTTCCACTATCGTTGTACATCACCTCCATGTTACATATACTTAACTGCTTGTGTGTGTATCTAAAGGATGCATGAGGATCCTGACAGAGCTTTGTGGCTGACAGTAATCTTTGGTTTATTTGAATTGTATTTTTCTTGGCTCATTTAGTGTTATTATCTCTGGTCTAGAAGAGAGTTAACTGTTGTGTGTTATAAAATATCTTCTCCCCAACTTCTTTTTCCTTATTGATGAGCTAGGTTCCATGAAGACAACTTTGGCTTTTTAAAATTACTCTTTCCTGACTCTTTTTCTTTGTCTGTGCCAGTATTTGGGCTTGAACTCAGGATCTCACACTCCACCTTGGTTTTTCTGCTCATGGCTGGTGCTCTACCATTTGAACTATGCATATCTTTTTTTTTTTTTTTTTGGCCAGTCCTGGGGCTTGGACTACAGGCCTGGGCACTGTTCCTGAGCTTCTTTTGTTCAAGGCTCTACCACTTGAGCCACAGTGCCACGTCTGACTTTTTCTGTTTATGTGGTCCTGAGGAGTTGAACCCATGGGTTCATGCATGCTAGACAAGCACTCTACCAATAAGCCATATTCCCTGCCCTGAGCTATGCATATCTTATTCAGCATTTTGCTGGCTAACTATAGAGAAGAGTGTCACAGACGTTTCTGCTCAAGATTGCTTTGAGCCTCCATCTTCAGATCTCTGCCACCTGAGTAGCAAGGATTACAGGTGTGTGACACTGGCATCTAGCTCCAAACTCTTATTATGTACAGTTTCCACTTCCACACAGTGTGATCATAAAGATATCTTTTGCTACTCTACAGTATTTCATTTACTTAATGTAGATGTACTACTCTTAACATTTGCAGAGTAAGACATTATAGAAACGGGGTACTTTTATTCTCATATGACAGGCATACCTCCATGTTGTTCTGTACTGTTTGATAAGGCAGCAAATAACCAGCCACATTTAGCACTTCAGCACTTGAGATATGGCTAGTCCAAAACAAGATGTTCTGTAAATACAAATGCATTCCACATTTCAAAGCACTGGCAAGGCTGAGGCAGGAGAATCTTAAGTTTGAGACCACTCTAGGCTTCATAGCAGGACCCTGTCTCATAAAAGAAAAAACAGGCTTCAATGACTTAGTAAGTATTTAGGTGGATTATATTTATTAAATGTTGGAAAGGTGATACTTTTCTTTAAAACATGACTACTGGAATAAAAAAGTAAGTAAAACTACCTTTGAAATATGTGAATTTATCTTTGTCAAATGGAGAGATGCAGCCAGGCACTGGTAGCTTATGCCTACAATCCTATCTATTCAGGAGGCTGAGATCTGAGGATCAAGGTTCAGAATCAGCTGGGGCAGGAAAGTCTGTGAGACTCTTATGTCCAATAAATTACTCAGAAAACTCTGGAAGTAGCACTGTGTCTCAAGTGGTAAAACGCTGGCCTTGAGCAAAAGAAGCTCGGGGACAGTGCCCAAGCCCTGAGCTCAAGCCCCAGGACTGGAGCAACAAAAGAAAAAAAAATGGAGAGATGAAAAAAATGTATTAATGATTTATCACTGAAACTAAATGATACATTAAAGTAACATTACTAGGAGAAAATTGTGACTACTAGGAAATTTCAAATTCTGTACATAGTGTGTTTATATTCCTATTGGATTTTTTCCCCCCAGATCTTTGGGAATTGTCCTTATACACCACAGAATATATGTGTATGTGTGGGTATCTGTTTGCTGTCTGTATATCTGTTTATCTGAATGAGTATTCACATAGCATATACACACAACAGTCATAGCTTATTCTTAGTCTTTTGTGTATAGAATCAATTTTTAGAACTAACCAAATGTCAAACAAAATGATAAATAATATGGGTAGCACTATTCAGGATGGAAATAAACTGTGACCTTAAAATGGTGAAATCTTTTCCTGTGTGTTTCAAAATGGTTTTCTTCAAAGGTAGTAGTATATTACCAAATAAGGTAATCGATCACTCATTTAGATGTGTAGATTTCAGTAATGCCATGATTTTATAGTTTTCCCTTGGAAGTGCCTTAAAATAATGGACCATGTCTTAGGTTATATCTATTTTATTTGGATTTTTATTTAGTTGTACAAATGGGCTCCAATTCACATGTCAGTTGATGAGCACAATGCGTTTGGATCTGTGTCACCCCTCTCATCATGGTCTTCCTTCTCTCCCAATCCCACCCATCCCCTCAAATTACCTAGTTTTCACATGTATCCATTAATATTGTGACTACATTTTCCCGCCCTTTCTTTCTATTCATCTGTCCCCCCTCTCTCCTTGACCTAACCTTTCCCCTTACAACAAAGAAATGTTCCTGGCCTTTTGTTAAACTGTAAGTTATTCAAAGGAATTACTCCCCTGCATATACCATCCTTTAGTTAACATGTTTGCATATATTTACAAGGCACTGTGTATGTTTACATATATATTTATAATTTAGATTAACTTGGGTTATTTATCCTCCAGGAAAGCAGATAACAGACCTTAATTAAATGGGTTTGTTATTAGTAGATTGAATTAAATGCAGAATTCCTCAGTTGTAGAATAGTACACTTGTTATCAAGATACAATTGTTGCTTAAATTTGTGCATCAATCTAGTATGAATTTTACTTTCTGAATACAAATGAGGTATGTTATGCTTACATATAAGTATATGTATATATCCATCTCTGTTCTTATAACACAAAACTCAAGAGTAAGAAGTGTACCACATAGAATTTGAAGCCAGTTTTCTGTTTGAATCTTAGTTCTGCCAGTTATTTTATGATCTTATGCAGTTGTTTAGCTTCTTTGAGTCACTTTTCCTTATCTTGTGTTGTCAACTTACAGTGGAAAGCCTTATTAAAGAATGTGCTTTGTGTGACAGTAAGTGCTCAATCAATATTAGCTACTAGCATCATCTTCATTATGCTTATCATTAGCCAGAAACCATGCAACTAATTCAGCCCCCTAGAGTCTGGCGGAATTATGTTCCATGCTTATTCACAATTTTCTTCTCATGTATGTATGTATTGTGTATATATATGTATGTATGTGTGTGTGTGTGTGTGTATTTGTTGTTGCCAGTCCTGATGCTTGAACTCAGGGCCTGAGCACTGTCCCTGGCTTCTTTTTGCTCAAGGCTAGCACTCTACCACTTGAGCCACAGTGCCACTTCCAGCTTTTTCTGTTTCTGTGGTGCTGAGGAATCGAACCCAGGGCTTCATGCATGCTAGGCAAGCACTCTATCGCTAAGTCACATTCCCAGCCCTTCATATTTTTTTAACACCTTAAGAAAAGATTTTAAAAAATGCTTCTATACCAGGCATAGTTTGTCAGGAATCTACTTGATTAGGGATATTATGCCTACTGACTGATCCAGGCTCATGCCTCTCAGGAGGCTGAGATCTGCGGATCATAATTCAAAACCAGCCCAGACAAGAAAGTCCTTGAGATTCTAATCTCCAATTAACTACCAAAAGCCAAGCTGTGACGCAAAGTGGTAGAGCACTAGCTTTGAGCAACAAAAGCCCAAGGACACTGCCCAGGCCCTAATTTCAAGCCTCAAAACTAACACCTCAAAACTGTTCTTTTTCTTACTCAAAATAAAAATTATTAAATAAAGTTACTTATGTTTTTATTCTTGTGGTATGCTAGCATCTGTTACATGTTGAATACCTGTTCCTGGAGCTAGAGATGGATATGTCTTGGAGCTTATAAGTAAAATAAAAGAGAGATACACTTGAAGCACTAAAGGAAAAGTGCCTTTTACCATGTCTACTTGGAGATAGGAAGGGCTCAGGTTGAGGACGAGGTTTTGATCATAAGAAGGAATTTCACCAGATGGGCCAACAAGAGGTGAATAACCGGAGGAGAGCAAGGGCAAAGCCACTGAGGCACAGATCAGAAGAGCCTTAGAGAACTAGGGCAGGGTCAAGGCTAGGAAACTGGTGAAGCAGAAATTCAATCGTGGGGCGCTCCACAGGGCAAAGGAAACTGTTAGAGGATATAAAACAAAATGGGATCGTGTGGTTTTTGAGGAAAGGTGGCATTTCTTTCTATGACCTATCCTCATAGACTCTTAGGACTCTTAAAGAGCGGAAGTTCCTATTGTCATCCAAAATGAGTGTAATTGAAAATCCATTGGCTATCTGGGAGATATTCCTACTTTTGTGCTAACCCATTTTGAAGGCTTGGGAGGCTTGGGGGATAGAGACTAGCATGAAAGGCAGCACAAGTGTTAAAAATAGTTGTTGAGGGCTGGGGATATAGCCTAGTGGCAAGAGTGCCTGCCTCAGTATATCCGAGGCCCTAGGTTCGATTCCCCAGCACCACATATACAGAAAACGGCCAGAAGCGGCGCTGTGGCTCAAGTGGCAGAGTGCTAGCCTTGAGCGGGAAGAAGCCAGGGACAGTGCTTAGGCCCTGAGTCCAAGGCCCAGGACTGGCCAAAAAAAAAAAAAATAGTTGTTGAAAATGCTGAGATTATAAGGGACTTAGGCCTGTTATTTTCCATTTAACTACCTTTATGAGTGATTCTGTTTCATTTATGAGTGCATACATTTAACCTTTGAATGTAAGCATGAACCTTAACAGAGACTAATTTTCCGAAAAGAAAGTGAAGCTATAGTTTCAGGAATTTTCTTTTCTTTTTTGGTACAAAGGTTATGGGAGAAGGATCTGCTTATCTCCTCTGAAACCCTATTTTATAAGTGACCTTGGAAGGCTGTTGCTACCTCTAAAATGTCTTATAACCACATTGGAGGGCTGGGGGGCATAAACAAGGAGAAGAACAGTGAATGAGAAAGGCAAGAAGGTAATTAGGAAAGCTTAGGATAATGATGTGTTTGTGCAATCAAACTTTTATCTTAGTACTTCCCAATCATTTGAGGTTTCCTCAGCCATTAACTGGGTTTTAAAAAGTCCAAATCTGGGAGTTTTGTTTGGAGTTTTAAACTGATTTAAACCCACAAGGACTCTTTGTCCTCAGTATTCTTTTTCCTCATCTGAACCCAGCTGTCATCATTAGTGTATATCAGTTTCCTGAAGGAAGGAAAATTATAGTCTCTGGTTATAGCTGGGGGAGGAAAGAAAAAGTCTAACTTGGTACAAGGACCTAGGGACTCTGTTCTATGCCTGGGCAGAGATGTTGAAACAGAGCTTTAGTTCTCGTTTTAAACTTAATTAAGTTATTTACAGCTCTCAGATTAGACATTTTTCTATCTGCTAATTGAAATACCCTCTAAGACTTGACTAAATACCCTTTTCACTGTGAGACATGGGCTTTTCTTATTTCTCTCTATGCATACTACCTTAAACTTGGGTTTTTCATGGATTTTAAATTAAACATTCTCTTCTATTAAGTATTTTTGAAAATATTGTATCAAGTTAAACATTCAGACTTTTATTTTAAAACTTTCTTGGTGGACTTAAGTGTGAATTTTTCCTTTTCCATGCTCCAACCTAGTTAATTTTTTGTGTAACCTAGTTTTCTTATCCTTGTGTGTGTGTGTGTATTAAAGTATTAATCTTGAAGAGAAATTAATAATCCAAAAGTAATAAATGACATTATAATTTCATTAAAATGTTTTAACTAGAAAATAATTTGTCTATCATACATACCTTGTATAAATAATCCAGAGGCTATTTTTCTCTCCAAGGATGTATACAGGATGCCCATATACTCTCCTTTTTAGGAAACATTGTTTTCACCTCTTGGTAGGAGTTAATAACAATGCCAACATGCATTGAGCACTTAACTATTCCAAACACTGTGCCAAGCACTTTTTGTGCAATCTTTTACCTTAGTACTAGTGTTGAAGAAACTAAGGCAGAGAAACTGCCCAAAGTTACATGTGTGTTAAGGTGGTGGAGCCTGAGGTTTCTAGCCACCCACACAATGCTCATAATACAGCTATGGCCAAGTCAAGAAAGACTGGTCACTTTCTTGGGAGGGCAAACCCAGAACTCTCTTTATGGATCCAGATTTCCAGGCCTCTGCCCATACTGCAGAACCCCCAGGCCACAGAGAGAGATCCTTTTATAGGAGCTTCTAAGTCACAGAATTTTATGGAGCCTTTCCTGCCTGAGTTTCTGTTCTGATCTCGAGGGTATATGGAATAATCCAAATACAGAGCCAGACGTGAAATATGTTACTAGAAAGAGAAAACCTGATGCTCTCCAGCAGCCACCTGCCCTTTTTCCTCTTGAAAAGTGGATCTACAGCCATTACACCAAAGACTTCCCAATACCAGGCTGCTAGGGACTGAATTTTGTGGTTTCTTTGTTAGTTGAGATTTATAAATTGAGATCTCATCACTCTGCCAAGTGCAATAAACAACTGGAATGTTACTTTTGTTATTTTTACTTTTTTTCTAAAAGTGACCAGTTAAGTCAGAATCCCCAAATATCTAAAAACCAAGTCCATGGACTTTATAGATCAGTATAAGATCAGAAGACAGGTCTTGTTTATTACATCTTGTGTTATATAAGGGAAATTAGGTAATGTAAACCCTCCCTCAAGCCAGCTGAGATGTTGATGATGGTTAAGTGGTAAAATCTGTGAGAAATATTCAACAGTGCCTTATATTTGTACTGCCTAGGACATGAATAATATATATGTGACATGAATAAAAATAAGGTCAGTGATTTTTATGACATATTAACTTCCTTTACTTAAGTTCCTAGGAGACAGAGATGAACAATTACAGAGAATGAAAACATTGGCAGTTTACAAACTCTTGCGTTAGATATTTGGTCTAATTGGGTTAAATTTAAGCAATTCCACCTGAACAAATTGAAAACAATTCTTATCTGTTCTGCGGTCATGCACTTTTATCGGTGGTGGATGCAGATGTGGTTAATATGACACAGTTGGTGTGATTCTCTCAGTTCCGGGCGGGATTGAGAACATATTTTTAGAATCTTCTGGAGACTTTTCATGCCTGGCCCTGTAGCTATGAAATTTCAAAGGATGGGAGGAGAAGACATATTGTCAATAAATTGGTTTGCTCTGAAACACTGGGACTGTCTGCCATCTGAACTGCTCTACCAAAAGTGTCTTTTCCAGGGAAGGGTAAGTGCTAAAATAAGCACATGGCTTCTCACTGTCTTTCAAAAGTCAAGGCACATATTAGAAAGAATAAAATAATATAATTTGTAGGGAAGTGGATGGAGCTAGAACAAATCATGTTAAGTGAGGTAAGCCAAGCTCTGAGAGACAAGTGGTGCACGTTCTCTCTGAGATGCAGAAATTAGATCGAAAGTACAGTGGGATATGACAGATTATACAGGATTCTAGATACTCCCATATGTTGAGACAAAAAGAGGATATTCTTAGGAGAGAAGCACAGAGGCACAGTGCCTAAGTGCCTACTTATATAAAATAATAAACATACTGGAATGAAGCCCAAGGTATGGAAACAAAAGACTTTTTTTAAAGTTTTTGAGTTTTTTAAGTCTTCTTTACCTTATACACAGTGTATTCATATATTTATATCTTCGGGAGGGGGGACACAACTCGAGGGGAAAAGGATGAAGCAGTGCAGCACTCGAGTTCACTGGACATTGATGAAAATGGACAATACAACTTGTGGGTGGACACAGGAGAGAGGGACTGGAAGAGACTGAGGGAACAGAAGACATTGTAGGAAAGGAAATGTACTCATTGCCTGACTCAAGTAATTGTAATCCTCTGTACATCACATAACAATAAAGTAAATGTAAAAAAAAAGTCAAGGCACAGTCATAATAATCAGTGTACATATGTGAAAATGAAATTAGATAAGATGGATAGGGATGGGAGAGATGGAGCAAAAGTGATGGGGTGACATTGATCAAGATGAATTGTACTCAAAACTGACATGTTGAGTTGAAACTCCATTGTACAACTACTTAAAGATAATTTTTTAAATTTAAGTCAAGGCAATTCAGAGTGTTATTAGGTTGTTAGATTTGTTGATTTCAAGTCTGATGTCAGTATATAGATCTGCAACTTTTAAGAATTTCATTTGATCAGTAGGTAAAGTGGAAATTGTTATAATGAAATGTCTTACCTGAGGTCAACCAGCTGGTTAGTGAAAAGGTTGAGCTTTTTCGACTCCTGGTCCAACTGCTTATTGTAGTGACCCAGTTAAGCATAATAGTATAGTAAAAGAGTTTGGACTTAGTGTCTGTATCTATGACTTATTATAATCCGGTCACCAAAGTGGAACTTTAACCCATGGTGGGACTCTAACCCATGGCCAGACTGGCGGTGGTTATCTCCAAAGGTGACTCCCAGACACTTAGTTAATTGGACTAGGATTTTACTTACTGCATGCATGGTGTCTGCACTCCATCATTTGGGGAGCGAAGTGCAGCCCTGAGCTTCAGTAGGCCTGGGTTCTTAAAAGTCAAAACCCACACACTGGTGGCTGATCAAGTTAGACAAGCAAGCAAGCAGACATACAGAAGCAGAACTGGTGGTTAATGATTACAGATGATTATAATTCCAGTAAAAATGGTAATATTGATCAGAACACATTCTAGGTTTTCCTTTTGGGATCTAAGGCCAGACCACATTCCAGGTTTTTGCACTCTTCGGAGTTTTACTCTTTTCCACCGAATTCTTATAACCTGGTATTCAATTTCCCAATTCACTCCAACACTCTTTCTAGAATTCCCTCATCCCCAACGGGGCCTCCTGAGGGGAATTATCATAGTCTGGATGTCACAGACTGAGCTATGTTCTGAAACCTTCTGGCCTACATTTCTACCTCAAGAATAAGACACTGTTCAAATGAGCAAGAAGTCTCTCAGATCACCTATGACTTCAAGTTTCTACTTCTTCCTACCTCTCTCCACTCCAGCAACTCATCACAAATAATCTGAAACTCATTGCCCGAGTCAGTTAGATTGTTGTACACATAACTTTTGAAAGTCTGTTCTAGACATTTCATATGTAGAAGCATAACCTGTGTGGCCTTTCATGTTTATGTGCTTTCACTTGTTTCCAAGGCTCATCCATGTTGTAGCATAAATTATAGCTTTATTCTTTTTTATAGACAACTAATACTCTATTGTACAGTTATCACTTTTGTTTACCAGTTAATCGATACTTGGTTTGTTTCCACATTTAAGCTTTTGTGAACAATGCTACTAAAAATATTCACAGCACATTTTTGTGGGAACCTGTGTTTTCAGTTCTTCTGAGTATCTTCCTAGGAACACAGTTTAACATTTTTTGAGAACTTGCGAAACTGTCTCCATCTAACATTTTTACCAGCAATATATTACATTTCTCATTTCTCCACATCCTTTTCAACACTTACGTTCATTCTTTTAGCCATTCTAGTGTGTATAAAAGAGTATCTCATTATACTTTTGGTTTGTTCTTTCACATTTCCTTCCAGCTTAACAGTTAGTTTTTACATGTACATGTCATGAGATGAAGTTGAAGTTCTCTTTGTTTTTTCATATAGTTGTTCTAGCACTATTGTGCCTTTGAATATTTCTTCTGCTTCCTTTTGCCTCTCTTTTAGAGATTTAATTCATAAATTAAGTCACTTGAAGTTGGCCCATCAGGTCACTGATGATCTGAGCTTCTTTCTTTTTGTTCTTTTTTAATCCATTTTCAGTTTTTTTATAGCTTCTACTTCTATGTATCCAAATTTCCTATTCTTTTCTTTGTCTAATCTGCTGTTAATTTTATCCAGTGTATTTTTAAATTTTAGTTATTGTTTTGATCACCTCATTTCTGTCCTTTTTTATATCTTCCATATTTCCCACCATCATGTTGAATTTTCTTCTAGATTTCTCAGTATGTATAGCATCCTTACAGCTATTTTCATGCCCTTGCTTCTAATTATCACTATTTCTGGGTCCATTTCTTTTTATGAATCAGGTTATGGATTATATTTTACTATCTCTTTGTAGGCTGATAGCTTTTTTTATTAGAAGACTCCAAATGTTCATTTTTTGTCTCTAGATACCAGATTTAGTTTTATTCCTCCAAAATGTTGAGCTTTATTTTGGAGCTCCTTTGTAGTTACTTTAAATTGGTTGGGCTCTTCCTAGACTTGCTTGAGCTTTGTCCTGATGGGTTCCGACTGAAAAGCAGCTTTAATTTAGCGCAAATTTAGCTCTACTTATAAAGTGATACCTTTTAAAGGTCTCTCCTCTGGTGGAGAGAATAAAGTCAGAAATTATTCAGCCCACTTTTACCCAGCCTCATAGTGTTTCACACCATGCAGATCAAGATTCAGTTGGAAGAGTCAAGGATTCCCTTGATCTACAGATACGCAGATCACAAAGGTACTCATACTATGTAGCTTCCTCCTGTCTAGGTTGTGTCCCACTGTTTCCGATGCCTCAATCTTTCCAAAATGACCTCATCATTCCCCTGAGCCAGACCTCTGGGCTCTATGTTTTGCCTGTCTTCTAGGGCTTAGAAATTGCCTGTCAGATATAAGTTGGGGTAGGGTAAAGTTTACCTTGTTTGTTTTTTCTCTCAAGGATCTTCAGTCCTACACTGCCCATGTCCAAGGTTTAAAAATAATAATTTCCTACATTTTGGTCCAGGTTTCTAGTTGGTTGTGATAGTAGGACAATTCCAGTGACGGGGCATAGATCGCAGAAACAAAGAAAGGAATGGTCATACACCCAGCGTAGGAGATAGAGCTTCTTCTGGGCTGGTGTCTGAGTCTTACTCTTATTTCCTATTGTTGTCAGTATCACAGATTAGTTATACTTTAATAAAGAAAAGAAACACTGGGTACTGGTGGCACACACCTGTAATCCTGAATAAGGAGGCTGAAATCATGATTTGAAGCCAGCCCACACAGTAATGCCTGTGAGACTCTTATCTCCAATTAATCACCAAAGAAGCAGGAAGTAGAGCTGTGGCTCATGTGATAGAGTACTAGTCTTGAGCACAAAAGCTCAGGGATGGCACCCAGGCCCTGAGTTCCAGCCCCAGGACCAAGAACAAAAAAGAAAAAAAGAAGATAAAAGAAACTTCTAGAACTCATAGCTCTAGAAGTATAAGAACACAGCACAGGAATCTGCTAAGACCTAGTAAGAGCCTTCCTACCATACCATTACATGGCATGCATCATGTATCAAGACAGCTTCCTAGCTTCGTATAAAGCCACCACATCATTACATTAAGACCCCACTTTTTTTTGTTTTCAACTATGATCCCCAGATCTCATCTTCCTGAGTAGCTAGAATTATAGGCTAGTCACGAGTACCCAGCTAGGACTCTACTTTTCTGTTCTCATCTGAAGTTTTGGTGGAAACATATAAACCATAGCCCTGTGTAAATTTACACCTAGAATCACTTCCATTGCTCACCTGTCAGAATGTACTTACCTCTGCCCTCCATGTTGGGGCTGGACTTCCTAGTCCAAACAGATGCTGTTGGATTTTTGTCAGCTGTGACCTACAACTTACAGCATCACACCTGCTCATGTTCATGTATGATGAAGTGAAGATGCAGACCCTGGAGCCCAGGCTCAATTCCCATACCCAAGAATTGAAGCACTGGCTAGAGACTGAAAGGGATAGTCCTCCTGGACTTTTAATACAAGTGAGGCAACAAAGGTTTGCTAGATAATTAAATGATGCTCTCAGATTAGTTTTGTTGCCTAAGAATATCAGAGGAGCCCTTGTTCCTTAATAAGTAAAAGATTAAATTGAGCAAGGGTTGACTATGGTGTCATGGTAGGGAAGTTTCTGATTTCCAGTCCTACCCTTCAGAGCAGTTCATTGACAGAAGCAGCTGGAATATAACTTTTATGTTTGTGTTTTTCGTTTGTTACATGTTTATCCACATATCTCCTGACTTCTTCACTGTTTGGGGCAAAAGCCCCAGTATGGGGCCAGGAGGTAGAGGCAAGTTGTGAAAAATGCTGGTCCATCCCAGTGCCTGATGAGCTCAACTGTAGTGTACCCAAGTCCTTTCAGCACTCTTGTGCCTCATTGTCTTCCAAACCAGAAAAGCCGAGCTCCTCTTTAGTGGGTTGACAGCTTAGTCTTCAAATAGTATTCTCAGAATCATATTCTCCCACCTGTGCAACAAATAAGGAATCCTCTGCTGGAAGGTATGTACACATACACCCTGAGAAAGGGAAAGCGGGAGTGTTTTCAAGGATGCATGTGTTAGGAGCCACACCTCTGTATGCAGCCAGAAAACTACAACAGAGAACTAGAAACAAAAGTAGACCCAGTTCAGGGGAGACACGGTTAGTCTCCAAATCTTGGAGATAGGTCCTTCTATACATTTATAACTAGAAGGGCTCCCGGGGTCAAGGCTACAGTTACTGGGAAGGACAGAGGATTTACACACACAACACACATAGACAGAGAGAATGGAATTTCCCTTTGATAAGGAGAAGCCAAGATTTATTAAATTAGTTGATTTTTGTTGTTGTTATAGTTCCTATGGTTTCCTGTTCTGTACAAATAATTTATTTTTTTACTGAGGAATTGCATAACAAGACATTCACATTTACAGAGAGTACAAATTATCAACTGATTATTTTTAGAACCAGTTTATCAACTATCTCTGATAAGAACTTTTGTTGGATCTGATTGCAGATCTTCTTGACTAACCCACAGTTCTTTGAAATAGAAAAGGCAGGCCATCCTGCTATGCATTACAGTGGAAATCTGTGTTGGATTTTCTTTGCACCCTTCCCTCTTTTGGTGCCAGGAGGTACAGGGAGGGCAGAGGAAGCTCTAGAACAATTATGTTGTAAACTTTTTTGACCTAGTGACAGAATTCAGAGCCTTTACAAAATGTGAAAGACAAATTCATTCATTCGTTTATTCACTTGAGGCAGAGAGATAGCATGTGCACAGTCAGTCAGAATAAAGAACATTTGGAGGCTCGGTGATGATAGATGAGCATCTAGATTGGTGCAGCCAAGGTCACTGCCATTTGCACATTGTTCCCATAAGTGACTTACTTTATGGCATTGAAACCATGTGCGTGTCTGGTTGGCCTTTTCATTCCCCCAAGGAATGAAATGGATATGAACTGCTGTTTATGACTTGCTGTGATTCCTGGGGCTTTTGTCATCCCTGTACCCATCTCTGTCAGAACCAAGAAAATATTGCCATGCAACCTGTAAACTTTCTCATTTGTGTGTGTGTGTGTGTGTGTGTGTGTGTGTGTGTGTGTGTGCTGGTACTAGGGCTTGAACTCAGGGCCTCATGCTATTGCATGAACTATTAGTTAGGTGCTCCACAACTTGAGCCATACATCCAATTTATCAGCATTTGGCTGGCTAATTGGAGATCAGTCTCAGATTTGTCTGCCCAGCTGGCTTCAAACTGTGATCCTCAGATCTCAGCCTCCTAAGATATCAGGATTATAGGTGTGAGTCACCAAGCGATTTCCACTTTACCATTCATGCCCTTTTTACTTTAAGCAGTTCATCCCAAGGCATTTGGGCTACCTTGAGAGACATAATAGTAAAGGCCAGGAACTGTGTAAAATTCTGTACACAAATATGTAGTTGAGCACTAGATGAAGAGTTTAACTTATGATTAGGGGCCACAGTCTGCAAAAACAAACACCACTAGACACTGGAATTGCACACATTCAGCATGGCACAGTGTTCATACTAAAAAGCAAAGGTGATCTCAGGCGGGCTGAGGGGGAGCATGTGGTCCCAGCACTAGCGGCAGCAGCAACATTACCTGGGAACGTGTTAGGAAATGTGATCTAGAAGATCACACCCTAGACTTACAGACATTGGAAGTGAGCAGCTAAAGTTTAAGAGCCCCTGGCCTGAGGTAACAGTAAAATTACCTACCCTAGACATTGCTCAGAGATAGTAATGCCAGGGGGAACTGCCTTCCTATTCACCTAAGTTAAATGCTCTTAAGTTGTAGCTGTACTGTATAATTATTAATATGGTAAGTATGCGTTATATCAATTTTTTTCTCAGAATGCCCTTGTTGGAGCTAATTCAAATTAGCATACATCTTTTTTCTTTTTCTTTTGTTGTTCTTTTTGCCATTGTTGTTTGTTTTGCGTTTTATGAACAGCTTGGGCACTATCCCTTAGATTTTTCATTGAAGGCTACCACTCTACCACTTAAGCTACAGTTCTACTTTCAGCTCTTGGTTGCTAATTAGGCGTAAGAGTCTCATAAACCTTCCTGCCCCAGATAGTTTCAAACAACAATTCTCAGATCTTAGCCTTTTGAGTAGCTAGGGTTACAGGCATGATCTACCAATCCCTAGCTACCATGTATCGTTTAAATTTTCACTTGACTTTTTGACCAGGCACAGTGACACACACTTGTAATCCCTGCTACTTACAAAGCTATGGCAGGGCCAACCTAGACAACATGGTGAGACACAGTCTCAAAACAAAACACCCAACAACAATAAAAAGCAATTTTGACAAACCTACATTAGCATCTCAGAGGATCAAAGGTGGCTGGACAGTGTGATGATTATATTCCTGCTCCTGAACACCATCTGTGCTCAGGTACTGATACTGCTAAGTCCTTACCACCAACCTGGTAGATGTTAGCACCCTACCTTAGTTAGCTAGGGAACAGAAACTTTGAGGTCCAAAATTCACTTTATCTATAAGCACTATTCCTAATACAAACAGAACTGAAATCTCCAACTTGTCTGGAAACTACAACTTGCTAAAAATGGCACAGCTGAGGTCACCAGAAGACATAGTATAGAGTAGCTGCTGTATTCCTTCTTACAGGCAGGCCACTGAGTAAGGACTCCTTTGGTTCCTTCTTAGGTTATCTCTAATCCTAGGAGTCAAACTATCCAAACAGACCATTCTCAGGAGGCTCTGGACTCTAAAACTGCCATCCTAGATGCTGCGCTCTGGTGACATTCTCACCAGCCCACAACACAGCGAAACATAGCTTTGAGCTTCATAGGTAGGCATTCTACTATATGAACTAAGTCTTCAACTCTTTTTGCTCTGGTTGTTTTGGGGTTTTTTGTTGTTGTTGTTGTTGTTGTTTTTGTTTTTTTTTGTAGGAGACTGCTTGAACAGTGATCCCCTTTTGCTTCTGTAGTAGCTGAGATGATAAGTTTGCATGCACCACCACACCCCGCATTTCGGTTGAGATGGAGTCTTATGAACTTGTTTTCCCTGGCTGGCCTAGAACCCTGATCTCAGCCTCCTACATAGATGATATGACAAGCACATGCCATCATGCCCAGCTATTGGTTGAAATGCAGTCTCATGAACTTTTTGTCTGGCTGGCCTTGAACTGTGGTCCTTCTAATCTCTGCCTCCTAAGTAGCTAAGATTATAGCTCTGAGTCCTCAGCACCTGGGTTTGCATATTTTTTAAAAGGCCAAATTCCCTTAAAGAGTTGTCCTTTCAAGTGATACTACAATTCCATTTCCTCCATTTTTGGTAATAAAAGAGCCTCTCCATTACAAAATGATAATAGTAGGTTTTTAACATCCTTACTTTGTAAGACAAAAGTTGGCAACTTATACCTGTCTACACTTTATTTATAACATTTTATTAGGAACTACTTCTCCAGTGAGCCAGGACATAACACAGTAGGAGGTCTTGTTCTATCATGTGAATCCAGCCATTAAGGCATTCCCTTGAAGGCCAGAAATACACTTGCTCTGAAGAAGGAAAAAAAATACTTCCAAAAATTAGATCAGATTGGATGTTTAGAATCAGTCACACATACTTGAGTGACTGAGATGGCTGCTGAGATGGTGGGAACATGCAAAGACTCTCACCAGAAAGGGCTGGGAAAAGCTTTGTGCAGGATGGATTTGCAAAAATCATCCCAGCTTATAAAAACTACAGAGAGGCCATTAAAGTAGAGACTCTTTAGGTCAAACTCGTAACTTCACAACAGAAGAAGAAACCTAAAGCAATCAAAATTGAGAAAAGTTAGATTTTCAAATCACTACCTACAAGAGAAGAAATCTGGTAAACTTCAGACAGAAGAATGAATACCAGTTCTTTGTGTGATGCAAATACAAGGCACTCACAGAAACAAAAATAAGTACCACCTGTTGATCTAGACATTGAACACCATTTGATATGGTAGGACACAAACATTCCTTCACTATGGAGAAATCCCGCTTGTGAAACCACTTGGTGAGTTTCCCTCCCATGAGTGAAAAGACTAAGCAAGTAGCTACAGACTCTCAGGACTCAACACAAGTGCTTTCCAAAAGCTCTCATGAATTTCACATGCTCCCTGGGCTGAGAAGAAAGAACTACTTTGTTAGCTACTGGGCTATGTCTTGTTAAAGTATGAAACATGGTTATCTCCAGCCTTCTGTTCGCTGGAGACTGCAGCCCCCTTGCTCAGTACCAAATGCAATGGAGATGGTCTCTGGAGTTCCTGCCCAAATGGAGGTCCCATGAGAATAGGACTTAGTCTTTCTAATTCACTGCTGCATCCAAGACCTAGAAGAGGCCTAGACCAGAACTGTACCTAGTGAGCCATCCTTGGCATTGTGAGAGGCCTACCAGACAACAACACTTGCTAATGCTTACTCATTCTTCTTACTTCTTGCTCACTTTCCTTCCTTTGCTGTTATCATTAGTGAGAGAAGCTGAAGCATGGTGAATTTTCAGTTCGCTACTATAAAGTACTGAGCTAACATCAGCTGCACTCTGCACACCTATAAACTCAATGAACCTCTGTAAATCTGTCCCTTCAGAGTGTGGCTCTCAGCTGGGGTGCAGAGCAGGATCACCTGCCAGCTTCTTAGGCCGACAGCTGGCTGTACCCAGTTTGCAGTCAGTGAAATCAGAGTCTACTAGCATGGGATTCAGGCATGTGTGGCTAAGGGCAGTGGTTTTCAAAGTAACTGGGTCAGCAGCACCTGCGCCTGTGAACCCTTTAGATATGGCATGGTCTCACCCCACCCTTGACCTCTGAAGTGGCATTTCTGGGGGAGGCCAGGCACTCTGTGGTTTAGCAAGCCTTCTGGGGTATCTGTTACACACTTGCGCTTGAGAAGCTCCACTTTAGGGCATCACTTTAGTTGGTAGTTGCAACACGCCAGAGAATATTTTTTTTCCAAGCAGCAATTTAAAGAAAGTGCTGAAATGAGCATCATTTGGTCCTTTACTGTCTTGCAGCACACTTGTGGCACAAACCACAAAAATTCCTCTGAATACAGTTCTAACTCTCCTGGCAACCTTCAGTTGCCATCCACAATTTTATACCTTTTTACTTCAGTGTTGTCCTGAGGAAGCAGTAGGTGGGAAGGATAGAAAGTAGAACTTGAATTCTGCAGCAGTGCTCAATAAATGCTGAAAACACAGCCTGGTGCCAGAGGCTCACGCCTATAATCCCAGCTACTTAGGAAGCTGAAATCTGAGGATCAGGAGTCAAAGTCAGCCTAGGCAGGAAAGTCCTTGAGACTCCTCTTACCTCCAATTAACTACCAGAAAAAGCTAGAAGTGAAGCTCAAGCCTGAGTTCAAGTCCAGGAGCAGCAAAAAAGGAAAGGAAGAAGGGAGGGAGGGAGGGAGGGAGGGAGGAAAAGATGACACAGGATTGAGCAACTGCTTGGGCTTTCCCTGCTGCTTTGTAAAGATGACCACCCTCTGCTTTAGCTGGGACTTCAGGCTTAGGTTAAAAGCAGAAGTATATCTGCCCAAATGGCATATGGTAACCTTCATGGGATACCCTCATATCTGACACTTAGTCCTATGTCTTTGCCACTTAGGGCAGACTTCTTTTTGAAAAAAAATATGACATATTATATAAATTCCTAGGTTATTACATATTTATGCAATTTTTGTTTTATTTTGGTCAGTCCTGGGGCTTGGACTCAGGGCCTGAGCACTGTCCCTGGCTTCTTTTTGCTCAAGGCTAGCACTCTGCCACTTGAGCCACAGTGCCACTTCTGGCCATTTTCTGTATATGTGGTGCTGGGGAATCGAACCCAGGGCCTCATGTATATGAGGCAGGCACTCTTGCCACTAGGCCATATCCCCAGCCCCTATTTATGCAATTTTTTAAATTTCAAAACAGGTTTTCCAAAAAACTTCTTGATCTAACATTTGTTACATTTATTCTAGAAATCAGCTAGAAACTGGCTTTGATATTTAAAATAATGCTACAAGTCTCACATAGTGGTTCAGGCCTATAACCCCAGCACTCAGAAGACTGAAGCAGAAGAATCAAAAGAATGAAACCCAGTCTGAAAAAATAATAGTAATAAAAAATAAAGATAGCTTGTTATGTTGACTGTTCACATCTATAATCCTAGGTACTCAGGAGGCTGAGATCGGAAGATCATGGTTAGTGGAGAAAAAAAATCAGAGAGACTCATATCAACCAACAAAAACCAAAACTAGAGTTGTGGCTCAAGTGATAGAGCACCAGCAATGAGGGAAAAGCCAAGGGAGAACACATGGCCCTGAGTTCAAACTGTGGTATCAGTACATAAATAAACTGATGGATGACTGTGTGGATGGGAATGGATAGGTGGGTATTGAATGGATGGATGTGTGAATGGATTGATCAGTCAATGGATTGGGCACTCACACTTTAGTGTCATTTCATTGCCTATAGAAGAACAAGATCATATGGAAGAACTACATCCAAGATCCTTTATGTGGTCTACAAAGACATATGAATCTTGACCTTATTTCTACTCTAGCCTGAACTTGTGCTTTTTTCCATCTCACATTTATGTTCCAAGAAGCCTGTACTCCTGACATGATTCATTCTGCTTTGCCTTCCTTTGCCTTTGAGACTCAGATTGTTAAAATTGTCTGTTCATATATTTTCTCTTTCTCAAACTAAACTATAAACCGATCTTATTTTCACTTAGTACCTAATATACAGGAAGGAAGAAAAATGGTTTTGGACCAAAACTGAAAATATAAAAAATAATCTCCACACTGGAAAGCAAACATTAAAATTTAACAAGTAGATAACACAACAGTTATACACTTAGGACTAAAACAGAACAAAGAGAAAATGAAGAGCCAGGCACTGATGGCTTCACACTTATCATCTTAGCTACTCAGAAAATTGAGGTTTTGAGTCAGCTTGGGCAGACAAATTCAAGAGACTCTTATCTTTAATAATCAGCAAAAAGGTGGAAGTAGGAGCATGGCTTAGGTGGTAGAGCACCAGCTATGAGTGGAAAAAGCCCAGCTAGAGTGCAACACCCTGAGTTCAAGCCCCAGTGATAGATAAATAGGTGGGTGGATGGATGGATGGATGGATGGTTAGATAGATCCAACCAAGAAAACAAGTCTTGACTTGAGTACCAAGTATAGGTGAGAAATGATGACTCATTCCTTAAGACCATGTAAAAAGGAAGGGCTGTGGTTCCAGCTGACCTGGTACTCCATGTGAGTCAGTATTGTGACTAGTAACCTAGTGTCCAGAACAGGGAAAGTTAATAGTCCTGCTGGACAGATTAAGCAGGAGTCACATCTATTTTATGAGCCATACTTACAGAGAGGATGAGGCATGTCCAAAACAATGCAGCTGGAATAGTGGGAAGTAACCCATCATATGGGCAGGAAGTAGAGTGTTTCATCTAGAAAAGACAGATGGGGCACAGTAATTGTAATCAGATGCCACTGACAGAACTGCCAATGAGAGCCTCAAAGTTCAGAATGAGACCAGTGAGTAAAATTTCCAGAAAGAATTTTGCAACAGTTAGATCTACAAACAATGGAATAAGCTCTCATGAGCTCCAAGTCACCATAAAGTCAATACAGGGCCCCTGGGGAGCAATCCTGTAGAGAGATTTGAGCCCTAAAAGAAATTTGTACTTTTTTCCCTGGTCAGCTTTGAGACTTATTGATTCAAGAAGTTTGAATATCCAAGAGGGTTGCCAAGGGTACATTTTCTGATAGTAATGCCTTCATCCTTCTTGGAGGGAAAAATTATAAGTTGCCTAAATTGAAATTGCTTCTGGGCCCAGAGTCCAACCTTAGTGGGCTAGTACTTACCACATTGTTTATTTGAAATCCACCTAAGAAAGACATCTAATGTTCCTACCCAGCCTAATACCCAGTTTTTGAGCCTTCCATTCTCCCATGTCCTTTCACAGAAAGTAAATAAAGTGAATACCTCTTTCTCTTTTCTTTTCTGCCTTTTAGTTCTGAAGAGTCTTGGCTTCTGGGAGGAAATCAAGAGGATCATCTCATTATCAGAGCTGATAACAGGATTCCCCTGTACCATCAAAGTGCCAGGCCTGCCCCAATACCTGGAAAGCCTCACCAAACTAGCCCTCAGTGCAGTATGGGCAGGGCTGGCTGAGGCTGGTGGACAGACAAAGGACGTTCCCATCACCTTCTCCCAGCTGCTCAAGTCTTCCTTTTCTGAAGTGCGTTTGCTAACTCTGAATGCCCTGTTGGAAAGGTTCTCATCTGCAGCCTCTGCACTGGGAGGGAAGGGACTACCACCCCTGCTCTGCAGTATGGCAGAGGAGTTCCTGCTGCTGGCAATGGAGGAACCCCACCCAGAATGCTTCTGCAAGGTAAAATCTCTGCCAGATTGATGGGTTGGTTGCCTTCCATGCCTCAATTCTTTGATGAACTACCAGGAAAGTAGGATCAGAAAGACAAGATCAGGCTCAGACTTTCTAGGAGCAATAGAAAGTAGATTCAGCATTCAAAGGAAGATTCTCTTTGTATAATGCATGATATGCTTCAGGTATAGAAAGCATAAAAAAAAAAGAAAAGAAAGAAAGAGAGGGGGAAAAGAAAAAAAGTACCAGGCTCTAGTGGCTCATGCCTATAATCCTAGCTATTAAGGAGTCAGGGATCTGAGGACCCATTCAAAGCCAGCTTGGGCAGGAAAGTCCATGAGACTCCTATCTCCAATAAACTACCAAAAAAGTGGGGCTATGGCTCAAGTGGTAGAGTACTAGCCTTGACCAAAAGAAGCTCAGGAACAGTGCCTAGTCCCTGAGTTCAAACCCCAGGATTGGCACAAAAAGTAGATTTTTAAAAGTGGTTGACGATAGTGGTATTAATAGCAAGGATTAACCAAAAGTAGACCCACTCTGGGATGTTTAGAAAACAGATCATTAAAAATTAACTTTGGAGTGTGTCAGAGGTCATCTTTGCTGATATGCCTATTCTGGGGGCAGATGACCACCTGTGAAAGGCTACTAGAGTCTGGGAAGCCAGTTCCATCACAGGTTACTAAGAGCCTTTAAATTTGTCATTGCTCCATCTAGCTTCAGATTCTTGCAAGTATAACTGGAAAACAAGTCAATAGGAGCCTTTTGAAAGACAGGCCCTTGTCATCTATTAATAGTGATATCTACTTAACATCTGGAGTCTTTTCCCTGAGTATATACCTTTCTCTTTTCTTTTTTTCCTCATGGACTTGGCTCACACAGATACTGAAGATTCTGTATCACATGGATCCCAGGGAGTGGCTTCCCCAGACAGAACGCTGTGTTCATCTAACCCCAAAGGAGTTCTTGATATGGATCATGGAGATTGCTTCCAATGACAGGTTTGCCCCAGTGCCCCCTGTGCAACCCAGGTGACATAAGTGATCCCCGTCAGTCACCTTGCAAGGAGGGATCCTGCTCACAGCCCTGGCCTGTAGGTCCAGGTCCTATACTTCTTTCCAAGACTTAGCTAGGAGCTGCTTTGAACTCCCAACTTTTCCCAATGATAAGATGATTTCAGAGTAAACATTAATAACCAAAGTATAATCACTTCTGAAGACATTTGTATAACCAAGAGGTAAAAATTCCATATCCGTGTAGGCTACAGGTTATAGACTTATCTACAAGAAACTTATCTATGTGTCTAATATATTTAATTTGACTTGATTTATATATTTGTTTCCTCCAGATCTGAAATCCAGGGTGTGTCTCTGAGACTTGCTTCCAGAGTTATTGCCTACCACTTGCAGACACATGAGGAGGTGAGGCTAGTTCTGTGCCTGACCTAGGACTGGGGATGGTTTGTGCCCTTATTTTCCCAGAAAATAAGTGTCAGTTGTCCCAACAAGCACAATTGCTGTTACTTTTTTGCATGGCCTCTATTAAACCATTGCTCATGTTGAGTTTTCACTCTGGGACTAGCTTTAGAAGACTGATACCACATTTCTTTTCTCCTGTGCATTTTCAGTAAGAATCCATGATGATGGTACAACTTCTCCATCAGCACTTATGTACCCATTGTTTTCTCCCCATTTGTGTAGCTAGACCCTATTTGAAGTAGAAAAAAGCAAGTTAATACCAAGAATATTGAAATTGTTAAGCTTAGAGTGCCAGAGTCTGGCTTGAGATAAAAGACCAAAGGGTGGAAATTAACCAGCTGGAAGCTGTTTCTGTCATTCACAGTCAGGCTTGGGGGCGGAGGTGTGAAACCTAGTAGGTGAACATCATTAGGAAACACACACACAAAAAAAAATACCCTTGTAATCTCAGGATTTAGAAGGCTAAGGCCAAGGACTGCAAATTCTGGAGTTCTAGGTCAGCCTTGGATACATAGCAAGAATTTCTGTTTAATTCCATTGCCCTGTAGATAGTCAGAGCAATCAGTTAGCACATTTTGAACATTTATGGTTCACTTGGTAAATCAAGTGTCGTGATCGTCTAGCCTCTGATGCTATCACACAGTCCTAAGACTGAGTTATTTATTTTAAAGACATCTCATAGTTCTGGAGGCTGACCCTGACATCTGATGATGGCCTTCACACCACCTCATAACACAGGAGAAGGCATGTGGGAAGGAGGGAGAAGACCAGAACTCACTTTTATAGCAGAGCCACTCCTGTGGTGACTCACCCACTCTGGAGATAACGGCATTCATCCATCCAAATCATTAGAGTTCCACCCTAGTGACCTCATCACCTCTCAGGGATCCCATCTTCCATATAAATGCTGCCACAGCAGCAATTACATTTCAGCATGACTTTTGGAGAAAATGTTCAAACCAAAACAGGAAGTTCCAGAGAATGACAATTGCCTTTCTAGGAAAAAAAAAATGTTTTTAATGACAGTATAAAAGAAACAGTCCAAATATCAATTGAGTCAGAATGGAATATTATTTGGCCATAAAAGGGAATAGAAGTTTATGTATAGGGTGGCTCATATTTTAATTGTAGCTACTTGAGGGGCTAAAATCTAGAGAATTGTGCTTTGAGTCCAGCCTGGGCAAGAAGTGAGACACACACCCCCCATCTCAACAAAAACATTGGACATATTATAATGGCAGAGGGGTAAATTGGTCCAGGCCAATCTGGGACTTATCTTAAAAGTAACCAGAATAAAAAGAGCTGGAGGCACAGCTCAAGTGGTAGAATGCCTTCCTAGCAAGCACCAGGCTCAGAATGCAAACCTTAGCAGCAGGGAAAAAAGGAGTAGATTGCTGGTATTTCCCACAGCACAGATGAACCAGGTAAAAGAAGCCAATCATAAAAAGACCATATGATTCTGTTTACATACTGTGCCCAGAATTAGACAAATCCAGAAGTAAGATTAGTAGTTGTTTAAGGCTAAGAGGATGAACCGGTAGAGGAGTGATAGCTAAAGAATACACGTTTCTATTTGTAATGCTGAAATGGTCTAAAATTCACTGAAAAGATGTTTGCTGTGATTTGAACATTTCACAACCATATGCATGTATCAATATATAAAATGGTAAATCATAAACGTGTATTTTTATAACAAACTTCATATTTTAAAGTAAAGTACCAAAAGTAACAAAATTGACTGTGGTGATGATTACCCACATCTGTGAACATACCAAAATTCATTGACTTTTCCACTTTTTTGTGTGGTACCATTTCCAAGGCTTGAGCTAAAGACCTTGATGTTTTTGCTCAGCGTGCCCACTGCTGGCTCTCTACTACCTGAACCACAACTTCCACTTCTGGATTTCTCCTTGTTTATTAGAGCTGAGTCTCAGAGACTTGCCTGGGCAAGCTGGCTTCAAACTAAAATCTTCAGGTCTCAGTATCCTAGTTAGGATTTACAGGTAGGAGCCATAGGCACCTGGTGACTTTTCCACTTTAAAAGGATGACTTGGCTGGGCACCAGTGACTTACACCTATAATTCTAGCTACTTAGGAAGCTGAACTCAACACCCTGTCACCAGCCTCCCAGAACAATTCTGTGGTATGTGAATTACATCTCAATAAAGCTCGTAAAATTTAAAACAATAACAGAGCTTTGTTTAAATAAGAGTATCAGTTAAGATACTGCTTTTATATGTCATAATTAAAAACTCATGAGTCCAGATGGAGAGGCTGGGAATGTGGCTTAATGGTAGAGTGTTTGCCTCAGATATATGAAGCCCTGGGTTCAGTTCCTTGGCACTACATATATAGAAAAGGCCAGAAGTGGCACTATGGCTCAAGTAGTAGAGTGCTAGCCTTGAGCAAAAAGAATCCAGGGACAGTGCTCAGGCCCTGAGTTCAGGCTCCAGGACTGGCAAAAACAAACAAACAACTCATGAGTCCAGATGGATGCAGTTCACAGAGACATGGTAGTGTGACATTGTTTGGCCCCAGGCTCTGCTTGATAGGTCTGCTATCTTCCATGTGGTTTCATCTTATGGTTCCAAAGGCTGCTCTACCTCCTACTATCTTGTCTTGTTCAGGAAGCTGGAGGGAGGAGGGGTCAAAAGAGAAGTGAAGGTCATGAGTAGTTTTGTTGTTGTTGTTGTTGTTTGTTTTTGCTAGTCCCGCGCTTGAACTCAGGGCCTGGGTGCTATCACTGAGCTACTTTTACTCAAGGCTAGCACTCTTTGACTTGAGCCACAGCACCACTTCTGGCTTTTTCTGTTTATGTGGTACTGAAGAATTGAACCCAGGGCTTCATGAATGCTAGATACGCCCTTATGGGTGTTTTCTAAGGCACAACCTACAAGTGCACTGGTACTTACTTTCCAGTGATGGCTCCATTAGTCAGAACTTAATCTCAGGTTTCTCCCCAGTGTGAAGAAGGCTGGGATATATAGTCTTTATCTAAGTGCAAAAAAATCTGGGGTTCTCTTAGTAAAAATAGGATAAATATCTTGTTACTGAGGGCAACTTATTATTTGCTACTACCTTACTAAAGCTGTGAGATACACCAGTGTGTGATAAGCTGACATATGCAACAAAAACTCAAGGAACTAGCTAATTTTTGGGACTCTCTATTTTGCAAAAACAAGTTAGATTTTCTTCCTTTGAGCTTGTTTGTTTCTCCCTGCCCTTACTGTAATAGAAAAATGTTCCCACTGATGTAGGAGGTGACATGCAGACACAGTTTGGGGTGGCTCCATGGCCACCCATGGTTCATCTTCCAGGCTACTGATAGGCACCTTTTGTGCTTTCAGAACAAGGACTTGCTAGCCCTGGAGCTGAAGCAGTGGGTGCAGCTGGTTGTCTTGTCCTGTGAAGACCCTCTCCCCACCGAGTCTAGGCTGGCTGCTGCTGAAGTCCTCACCAGCACCACACCATTGTTCCTCACCAACCCCCAGCCAGTTCTAGGTAAGTGGTAAGAGAGAGAGAGAGAGAGAGAGAGAGATACATACCCAGCCAAGAGAGATGGGAAGGTGACAAATGGCAGCATGTACCTTGCCTCTATTCTAGTCTGGTATTTTCCCCCATCTTACCCCCTCTTAGCTCATACCCATTTATTCTCGCCAGCAGCTTCTTAGCCCCTTTTCCTTGTCTTATCTTCTAAGCCTTTCTTTCAAAAGCTTCCAGAGAACATCTGTGGCCTTTTTCAAATATTAATCTAGTCATTTGGTTCCCTGTAAAAACCATTGAGTGAATCCATTGCCTTTAGGATGAAATCTAAATGTTCTTTAATGTGGCTCAGAAGCACTTCCCTTCCATCCTCCTTGTCCACAACTCCCCACCTATAAACAAATCTCAGTTTCACTAACTTCATTTGTCTTTCAAGACTCAGCCCAACCATCCCTTCTACCAAGAAGCCTGCTTCCGTAGTTTATGTGAAAAGTGAATAAGTTAGCATAAGCTGACGCAGCAGGAAGTAGACAGAGCAGCCTCAAAACACACTGACAAGGGGCTAGGAATGTGGCTTTGTGGTAGAGTACTTGCCTAGCATGCATGAAGTTCTGGGTTTGATTCCTCAGTACCACATAAACAGAGAAAGCCGGAGGTGGTACTGTGGCTCAAGGAACAAAAGAAGCTAAGGGACAGTGCCCAGGCCCTGAGTTCAAGCCCCAGGGGAAAAAAGGACTCTGTAGAGCCCCCACCTGAGACTTGGTAATACTGAAGTTAAAGGAGATGCTAAAATGACTTCTAGGCTTCTGGCCATAGTCACTACAGGGTGACTTCACTGAGCTTAAAGTACAGTATCCCTAGGATATGAAAGAGGAGATATTTTGAAGTGAAGAGGTTATATAGCTCTTAACTGATTTCTAGCTGTGTCATCCACCTCCATGTCTCTTTCCTGCTACCACCCCCATGCCTAAAGAGGAATGAGTAGAGAAGAGCCATGAGCTAATGCTGCTGAAGAAAACTAAGCTTGAGATCTTCAGAATTTGGAAGGAGTGTTAATTTTACATTTTTGTTGTCTTGGATTTTATTTTGGTCTTTAACATAGGGTTTAATAAGAGAAAAGCCTGGGACCTGAAAACATGCTTCAGTTTTGACCCTGTCCTCTCCTGCTATGTTTAGTCCTGTCTTGATTTCCTGTTTGATTTCCTTTTCATCTGTTAGTAGAATTCTAATTTTCATACTACTTCCAAGCATAGCCAACAAGAATGAAACATCCCTGCTCCCAAGAGCTTCCAATATAGTTGTGGAGGCATGTTTCCAGAATAAAGGAAGGAATTCTTTTCAGATAGTAAGATTCATATTTTAGGAATTAAGACAAATGAAGTATCTCTTAATCTCTCTGGGAAATTAGTTTGCTTTCCTTTCACTTCTTTCGTCCTAGGGACATATGGGCATTTTTTTTTTTTCTTAGAAAGGCAGATTGAGAGCTGGGAATATGGTCTAGTGGCAAGAGTGCTTGCCTTGTATACATGAAGCCCTGGGTTCAATTCCTCAGCACCACATCTATAGAAAAGGCCAGAAGTAGCACTGTGGCTCAAGTGGCAGAGTGCTAGCCTTGAGCAAAAAGAAGCCAGGGACAGTGCTCAGGCCCTGAGTTCAAACCCCAGGACTGGCAATAAAATAAAATAATTTAAAAAAAGAAAGGCAGATTGAGGGGAAACTTCCAGTGATTGTAGTTTAATCATTGGACCTAAAGGAATAAGAGCAAAGTCTTATCAGCTTTGGTCAAATGGGCATG
Organism: Perognathus longimembris pacificus; assembly: GCF_023159225.1. Lineage (NCBI taxonomy): Eukaryota > Metazoa > Chordata > Mammalia > Rodentia > Heteromyidae > Perognathus > Perognathus longimembris. The sequence continues at coordinate 49,028,091 of NC_063168.1, forward strand.
GTCGCACACTTGCAGCTCAACTTTTCAAGAAACTGAGATAGAAAGATCTCCTGAGTTCAAGAGTTCAAGACAACCCTGGGCAATGTTGCATGACCCCATCGCAAAAAACAAGGCAAGGGATGTGTAAAACTTCACCAGTAAAATTAATACACATTTTGTGATTAACTTGGCTACTTAAACTCTGGCTCACAACAGGCGAGGTGCACATGGAATAGCCTGGAGTTCTTGTGTGGAATAGAGTCCTAGGAAAATTATAGCATTATAGACATGAAGAAGATGAATGGTGGCTAACAATTAATAATATGAACATGAAAAATTGGACTACAGAGGGAAGAAATTTAGAAGTATAAATGACTAAGTTAGAAAAATGTCAAGAGAGAAAAGTTTGAAGTCCTAGAAAGCAAAAAAGGATGGATTGGGGCTGGGAATATGGCCTAGTGGTAGAGTGCTCACCTCGTATACATGAAGCCCTGGATTTGATTCCTCAACACCACATATATAGAAAAAGCCAGAAGTGGCGCTGTGGCTCAAGTGGTAGAGTGTTAGCCTTGAGCAAAAAGAAGCCAGGGACAGTGCTCAGGCCCTGAGTTCAAGCCCCAGGACTGGCAAAAAAAACAAAATAAAACAAAAAAGGATGGATTCTGAAAGTGAGCAAAATTGAAAGCCAGATCTAAAACAAAAAGAAGAGAACAAAGCTCCAAGTGAAGCCATTTCTACTCTTGGCTTGACAGAAGGGCCAGTGATTCTTGATAGCAAGTCCTCTGGGGACAGATGAAAGAGAGAATGGACAAAGGGAAGATACAAGAACAGGACTGCTTTCCTATGACAGGACAGGGATGCTGTTGGTAGTTTGTCATGGCTCTCCATTGAGTTCCTCCACAGTCCTCATCCCACCCCTTGCTCTTTTGCAAGTCTGCCTCTCTCTACCTACCTCCTGAAAGGTCCGCTCCGTTTCTTGCCAGTGCTCTGGACTTCATCCCTTTCTACTGCTTAGAAGCAAATACTATCCTTGCCTATCTGTCTATCCAGAGTAACACCTAATACAGCCTATCAAGGTCTGTGCCTGGGGGTAATGGCAGCAGAAAATGGATCTCACAGACATATGACATTAGGCCCTCCTTTTTTTTTCTTCTTAGCCCGAAACATAATCTGCCTCTCTCCTCCCTCCCCCCTCCCTCCTGTGTGTGTGTGTGTGTGTGTGTGTGTGTGTGTGTGTGTGTGTGTGTGTGTGTGTTTGCCGTATTGGGACTTGAACTCAGGGCCTTGTATATTTGCTTGGCTTTTTCACACACATCAGATAGCACTGTGCCACTCAAGACACATCTCCAGTTCAGCAAAGTACTCTTAATTTGTAAATTTCATTCTTGATAACCATAACAGTGAACTGAGAATACTCACGCATGAGCTAGTCCCAGGACCTTTGTGAGTCAGACAGTACCTTCTTGGGTACTTGCCTGTAGCTAGTTACCTCTACCTGGTTACCAACTTTGCCCCTCCCCCAAATAGATATTTCCAATCCTACCTCAAGTCTTCCCTATTCCAGCACTAGGCTGATATTCAGGTCTTTTTGCAATACCTAGGGATGATGGTATGGCCATCATTCATTCAGTGTTGGTCTCTTCCTCCATGGAGTTAGAACGGTATTTTTCAGGTACAAATATTGAGATTTATATTGAAACTTTTATTTGAAATTTGTACCAGTCTGTGGATTGCATTCTAGATTATTTGTTTATTTTTGGTCTTCCTAGAGTTGCAAGACACACTTACCCTTTGGAGGTGCACCCTCACTCTCCTGCAGAGTGAAGAGCAAGCAGTCAGAGATGCAGCCACAGAGACGATAACGACAGCCATGTCACAAAAAAACACCTACCAATCAACAGGTACTTTGTTCTTGTCCTTTTACATTGCCTTCTTTCTCTAGTATAGGAGTTTCAGACTTTTCTTATACACTTCCACACTGTGAGTATTTTAGGTTTTGTTATCCATTCAGTGTCTTCTCAACTGTCATTTTACAGGGAAAGCAACTACAAACAATAGATAAATAAATAGGCATAACTATGTTTCAATAAAACTTTATTGAAGCAGGTAATTTCCTAGTTTTGGTCTACTGGGCCATAATCTGCACATCGTACAGAAAACTGTTTTCAGAAGTAGAAATTTAATCAACAGTATTTGGTCTTTTTATAGTTACCACATCATCTGTTTTAAATAAGGCCAACTTTTGGTTACCTCTGTGGGTATATAACCCAAGAATCATAGACATATCATTTTGTTCCTATGTAAGTTTCTATATATGACAGAAACATAAATATGGGTCAGTTAAAAGTTTCTCCTCACTGTGCCTTGGCTACTTATTTGGCAATGACATTAAACTAGTCAGGAGTGGGTAATAAGAAGAGCAGCCTAGATAGGTAGTGCTGAGCTCATATTTATAGTATGAGCTCTTACAACCCTGGCCCAAGAGGTTTTCTATGTGGTATGAAAGCAAAAGAAACTTGTCCTGAGGTTAGAAAGTGGGCTGCTGGCTAGAAGGGGCAGGAAGCTGGTACAGTGTCCATCTCTGAACAAGGGATTCTGAGAAAGTGACTTCTTTGGAAGATTTAGTTTTCTTGTGCTTAGGCCTAGGCATCCAGAAATATCTCTGGGCCAGTCATCCTGATGAGAAACAGGAATGGCATTAAGGCAGAGGTCACAACTGAGGGGGGAAAAAAAGTTTACCTTAGCTGGGTACCTGTGGCTCATACCTGGAATCTTAGCTACTCAGGAGGCAAAGATCTGAGGATCACAGTTCCAAGCCAGCCTGGGCAGGAAAGTCTGTGAGAATCTTATCTCAACTGTAAAAAAAAAAGCCAGAAGTGGAACTGTGGCTCACGTGGTAGAGTATTAGCCTAGAGCACAAAAACTCAGGACCACTGCCCAGTCCCACAGTTCAAGCCCCAGGACTGGCCAAAAAAAAAAGAAAAAGAAAGAAAGAAGTCTGGCCAGATTCCTTTGATTCAAAGATCTCAGCAAACGTCTGGAGTCACCATGTGGTGACCTCATTCATACCAAGTAGCAGTGTTATCTATAGCTTAATTAATAATGCTTAGAACCACCATAATGCAACTTGATTATTATTAAGATTAGAATACAAAAAAAAACAAAAACAAAGAATAAGGCTGGGATTGTGGCTTATGGGTAGAGTGGTTGCCTGGCATGTATGGAGCCCTGGGTTTGATTTCTCAGCACATACACAGAAAAAGTCAGAAGTAGCTCTGTGACTCAAGAAGTAGAGTGCTAGCCTTGAACAAGAAGAAGCCAGGGACAGTGCTCAAGCCCTGAGTCCAAGCCCCAGAACTAGCCAAAAAAAGAAAATAGACCATAATACATATTTTCTGCTTTAGAATGAGAGATATGAAGAACTGACAATCACACACACACTGCCTTTTAGCTTTAGTTGATTTAGGCAGCAGATTCTCCAGGACATGTTTTGTTTTAGCATTTGTCAAGAATACATAGCAGCTGATAGTAACTTCATATTCCTTCACATATAAGGATTTTACAGTAGACATTGCTGATAATTTTTCTTTGTTGATCCAAGTCAGTTATGCTGTTGAATCTTGAATAGCGTGTTTATTTTAGCCCCCAAATCAGTGACTTAATAAATATCACAGTAAAATAATGTGATTAGGTGACGTGAATATTTGATTTCTTCTTTGAGAAATCAAAATTACAATGGAAAAAATTTTTACTTTTCCTCCAAAGAAAATAAAAAACAGCCAGGCACTGGTGGCTCACACCTGTAATCCTAGCTACTCAGGAGGCTGAGATCTGAGCATCATGGTTCAAAGCCAGCTTGGGCAGGAAAGTCCCTGAGACTCTGATCTCCAATTAAGCAGAAAAACAAAAGTGGCACTGTGGCTCAAGTGGTAGAGCACTAGCCTTGAGCTGAAGAGCTCAGGGACAGTGAGTAGGCTCAGAGTTCAAGCCCCACAATGGACAAAAAAAGAAGGAAGGAGAGAGGAAAGGAGGGAAGGAGGGAGGGAGAGAAGGAAAGAAGGAAGGAAGGAAGGAAGGAAGGAAGGAAGGAAGGAAGGAAGGAAGGAAGGAAGGAAAACCACTCACTGTCCATACTTCTTATGTATAAACATGGACTGGGTGCAAACAAAGAATATCTGAGGACATTTTCATTTTGGGATCTAGGAAAGGTCTGAAGGATGCAGTTTTTCCACAGGAAGGAGACACAACAAGAGTAGAACATTTGACATGGAGGGAGAAGCCAGAACCAAGGCCTAGAGTTGATGAAGTACTTGAGAGCAGGTGGAGCAGCAACCAGTGGCAGTGTATAATCAGAGTCCAAGCTTGATTGAGCCAGGCAAGGAGAGAAATAGGAGATCAACCCAGAAAGGCAGGAATGACTTTGAACTGGCCTGGTGGCCAGTGACCTCATCTGCAGCTGAAAGCTGAACAGGGTTTTCTTTATTTATTTATATTTTGTCAGCCGTGGGGCTTGAACTCAGGGCCTGGGCACTGTCCCTGATTTCTTTTTTCTCAGGGCTAGTGCTCTACCACTTTGAGCCACAGCACCAGCTTTTCTGGTGGCTAATTGGAGATGTCATGGACTTTCCTACCCATGCTGGCTTTGAACCGTAATCCTCAGATCTCTGCCTTCTAAGTAGCTATGATTATAGGTGTGAACCACTGGTGCCCAGCTGAATAGGGTTTTAAGCAGAACAGTGATATTACCAGACACATATTGGAGGAACTCTTGCCAGGTAGCTGTGTGAGATGGGCTGTGAGCTGGTGGCAACAGTCCTCATGAGGTCACACAACAGAGAAGAAAGGTTGGATTTGTGAGAGGATGGGGGAATCAGCAGGACTTGGGGAGGAAGTGAGGGAAAGCCTGTGTGAAATGACTTCAAGGTTTCAAACCTGGAAAGCATCCAGGAAAAATGCCTGGCTGTGCCTCTGTCACTGGTGTAGAGTTATGATATGGCATTCCGGGAAGTGAAAATACCAGGAACTGGGAAAGGTACTTGGGCCACAGGCATTGTGATCTGGGGCAAAGTATTCTTTAGACCATGGAGAGGTCAACAGTGGAAATGGAGAGGGCAAAGGGGATCCTTTATATTGGTGGAAACAGAGTGAAATGTCCAGGCTCCATCCTGCCCTCTCCAGAACACAGTCCAGCTATCCTTGAGTCCAGGCACACCCTAGTCAGGGTAGCCATGGTCCCATCTGGCATTGGCTGGAACTTATAGAAGGGGCAAGCATAACATCCTGTGTTCACACAGCATCACTGTAGCATAGCATCTGCACACAGTTGGCTAAGGTAGAGATTTGTAATATGAATTCATTAAGGATTCTAGAAGACCTAGAGAAAATAACTCAACACTCAGCCCTTCTGGAATTCTGAGTTGCTCACCTTTTTGCTTGAGATATCCTCCATTGTGCTTCACCCCATTTGGGTTACCAAGAGCATGAAATTTATAGACTCAGAATAACTCCATGCAGCACCAGAACTCCTCAGCCCTTGCAAGTAAAAACTTAGAAAGTCCCTACAGCAGGCCCTCCTGTCTCTGCCTCCTGTTCTGTGCAGTCACAGAGCCTGCAAGGACAGGTAGAAATGGCCTGCCTAGGACTAAGGAGTCAAGTAATGAAATTTGGGGCAAGAAGAGCATGTGTGGCAGGACCCTTCCCTGCTCTGATTTAGCTTGAGGTCTTAAAACACACATCAGTTCAAGTAGGAGCTGCTCAGAGTCATTAATGCACACCCCATCCTCCAAGCAACTCATCTACACCTGTTTTAATTACTATATTGGACTTAAGGTCCCAGTTCATTTAAGCAGGACGTATGGGGAACAAACAAACATCTGGACACTATTTAAGTTTAAATCACTGAATTTGTGAGATTCTCCAGTTCGGTGACAGTGTTGTAAATGAGATCTAGAGCCTCTGGAAGCTGCAGAGGCTGTAGTAACAGAGCCGGCAGGGGCAGCTTCCTGAGCCCCCTCTTTTTGATACAGGGTAAGAAAGAAAACACATTAGCAAGGAATTTTAAGAGTCTAAATCTCATACTTGATGTTAGTATCAAGGTCCAAGCAGACTGAGTACTCAGTAGAAACTTTATTTTTAAAATATAAAAGACTTAGGGCTGGGGATATAGCCTAGTGGCAAGAGTGCCTGCCTCGGATACACGAGGCCCTAGGTTCGGTTCCCCAGCACCACATATACAGAAAACGGCCAGAAGCGGCGCTGTGGCTCAAGTGGCGGAGTGCTAGCCTTGAGCAAAAGGAAGCCAGGGACAGTGCTCAGGCCCTGAGTCCAAGGCCCAGGACTGGCCAAAAAAAAAAAGAAAAAGAAAATAAAATATAAAAGACTTAGGGAGGGATGGGGATATGGCCTAGTGGTAAAGTTCTCGCCTCATATACATGAAGCCCTGGGTTCGATTACTCAGCACCACATAAACAAAAAAAGCCAGAAGTGGCGCTGTGGCTCAAGTGGCAGAGCGCTAGCCTTGAGCAAATAGAAGCCAGGGACAGTGCTCAGGCCCTGAGTTCAAGCCCCAGGACTGGCAAAAAAAAATAAAGAGACTTGAGGAAGAAAGAAGGATGGAGAAATCCAATAATCATGCCAACCTGAGGGTCTTTTTTTTTTTTTATTGTCAAAGTGATGTACAGAGGAGTTAGTTTCATACATCAGGCAGTAAGTACATTTCTTATCCAACTTGTTGCCTCTTCCCTCACTTTTCTTCTACTTTCCCTCCTCCCCATTTTCATCCCCCTCCCCATGAGTTGTACAGTTGGTTTACAACATATAGTTTTGTAAGTATTGCTGTTGCATTGGTTCATCTTTTATCCTTTGTCTCCCCATTTTGATGTTCTCCTTCCCTTCTCTTAGTTCCAATAAACATATATATAATACCCAGGGTACCAAAATCAGTTACACTGACATTGGGGGTAAAGCCATGGAGAAGAAAGACAAAAGAAAAAGGCATAATTTCACATGTTACATTGAAAATAACAACAACAATTATAAACCACTTACTTCCATAACATGGAGTTCATTTCGCTTAGCATCATCTTATGTGTTCGTACAGGCATAGCTATTGAGCTATTGTGATCTTCTGCTAGGATTATCCTAGACATATACTAATTATTCACAATGAGGGAAACCATACAGTCTAGGTTTGTTTGGGTCTGGTGCACTTCACTTAGAATAATTTTTTTCCAAGTCCTTCCATTTCCTTATGAATGGGGCAATGTCATTCTTTCTGATAGAGGCATAGAATTCCATTGTGTATATGTATCACATATTCTTGATCCACTCATCTACTGAGGGGCATCTGGATTGGTTCCATATTTAGTGATGGCAAATTGTGCTGCGATGAACATAGTTGTGCTGGTGGCTTTAGTGTGGTCTTGCTTGTAATCTTTTGGGTAGATGCCCAAAAATGGGGCTGCTGGGTCATAGGGGAGCTCTATGTTTAGCCTTTTGGGGAACCTTCATACTGCTTTCCAGCACAGTTAAACAAGTTTACACTCCCACTAACAGGTTTTTTGTGGCGGTTTTTTGGTGCTCTGGCACCAGGTAATTCTCTTCCAACTTCCTATAGGCCAGTGGCTCTCATCTGTAATACTAGCTACTCAGAAGGATCATGGTTCAAAACTAGCCTGGACAGGAAAGTACATGAGATCTTTATCTCTAATTAACTACCAAAAGAGCCAGAAGAGGAGCTGTGGCTCAAGTGATAGAGTTCTAGCCTTGAGCACAAAAGCTCCTCAAGCCCCAAGACCAGCAACAACAACAACAAAAAAGAACCACCTCAAAACTTCTGCATATCCTGCCCCAGAAGCATGCTTGGCAATGATCCTACCTCCTTTATGACATCTTTATGCCCTCCAGTATCCTTTCTATGAACCACTGAACATCTTCTCATAATGCCATCTCATATAGCTCTTACTTTCATATTCTTTTCTCATTTCCTCTTTTATGTATTATAATTTTTCTCTACTCAACTATCCCATAAGCTTAGAGATTAGAGATTGTGCTGTTAGGGACACAGTGGGTGCTGTTTGTACCGATGGCTCTGGCTCTTCCTTAATCAATTCCTAGTGCCTTTCAAACAAGAAAGAGTACCCTTTCCACTTAATCAGCTCAACAGGCACTGCATTGGTTCATACTGCTGGCATTGTCTATTTTTTCACTGTGTTTTGGGCCATCCCCATTCTTACTTCTCAGGCCTCAGTCTCAGACTAAAGCTAGGGATCCAGCTGAGGCTGTACAGGCCAGGGCACTGCATTAATTGTCAGATACAGAAGAAGCCTCCCAGGCTTGGCATGATGATCCATAGAGACTCTGGAATAATGGCGAAAGTTGGCAGAGAGGCACAATAAGTGGAAACATAAGCAAGATATAGAAGATAGGAGAGTCAAAGGTTAGAGAATGGAGCAGTGGGTAGATGGCATTGTTAGGCGAGTCTAGACAGTTCTATAACCTAGGCAAGGTGAAGGAGGGGAAATCCCACACTTACTCAACTTCCCCCAAATACACTTCTTCCTCCCCATGAACACCTGGATGTACCATTGTCACTCTTTCAGAGCTAGCAGGAAAGTATGAATACTTCTCATGTGCTCCAACCCTTGAGCAATTGGAGAGGGAGGCCTGGAAGGAGAAATAGAGAGCCTCGGGTCACTGTGACATTTCACAGTGGGCCATGGTGGGACAGCTCAGTGAGTAGAGCCATGATCTATGAACATTCACACTGAGTCACAGCTGCTTCCACCCCTGGGGACCTTGAAGCCTGCTTACCACCCTCAGACCTAGCAGGGGGCCCTGTACCTTGTACAGCTACTGCCTATTCACAGTGTCTCTGAGAATCTCTGAAAGGGCTCTCTGAGTATCGCTTACCTTCTCCCTCCACTTCCCTTTTGGTTCTTTACTAATCCCCTCAGATGTGTTATCTCCAAAGCAGCCCCTCTGTTCTGTGGTGCCAGAGCTTGGCTTCAAGTCAATTCTGTATTTGTTCCAAGTACCTTTGTCTAAAGGACCAAAACAAGCTAAGACCTAGAAGGTACCTGCCTGCCTGTCTCCCAGCTGGACCTAAATTCCTCTTTGATTTAAACTAATTGCCTCCATAGATTCTTCATATTTTTACTTTCTAAAATGTTCTCTGATAATTTTTTCTTTTAATCCTACCTAAATTGCCCATAAATTTTTCTTCCTATTATATAAGTATAGAGTAAGAAGTGATCAGATGAAGCATATTCATTCATTGAGCAAGTATTTGCACAGTGCCCATCAGTCAGGCTGATTTTTGTGTGCTAACATCCAAGCCCTTATCATCTTTCCTTAGACTTCTTAAGGAGTCTCCAGCCTAGACTTTCTCTTCCACCCTTGCCTGCCATTGTCTGTGTGTAATGCTTAGAGAGCTCTTCCTGATAGATATTATTGTCCTGCTTGAGACCCTCCCATGACTTTCCAAATAAATAACTCCAGTAAAACCTGACTACCAAAGAAACACCCTAGAGCCTTCTCTATTTACCCTGTGGCCCAGCCTCCTTCTCGGCCCCTGCTCCATTCACTGCAGCCACGTAGGAATCCTGAAGCCAGTCCAAAGTCTCTGCATGAGCCATTTCCTCTGTGTAGAATATTCTTCCCTCATACCATTCCGATCTCGGTGTCCTGACCACTCACACTACAGGAACTACCCCAGTCACATTTCCTGGCTCTTCGTACTGCTAGTCTAATTCCTTACATAGTTTTTAGTTGTTATTTGTCTCTCCCTACCAGAATAAAAGTCTCCAGAGTGTAGCAATTTTGTCTGTGTTGCTCACTGCTGTAATTCTCAGAACCTGGCATCTAATAGATGAAGGGGGAAAAAATGTGTTGGATGATCAGTTGAATGAATGAATAAATGGAAGAATATATCAAACAAAGGATATTGGTGTTTTCAGAATCAGCCTGGTGAGGGGATAAGGATGAAACTGAATTCTGAGTTGCCATAAACTTGCTCTAAGGTGGTAGGTCCTCACATTGGCAAATCATATCAGCTACCTTAGGCCTCACCTCTTTCTAGAAACACTAACTCAACAAGGAACTGATGGAGCATCTCCCAAGTTTGGACATTATGGCAGATTCTGGATCCACTCCATGTCTCCCTTATCATCTCTTCCCCTTGTCCCATGCAGGCTAGGATTTCTAGAGCAAGAGTTTCATTCATTCAGCCCCTCATGCCTAGCACAAGAAGACTGAGGCCAGAGCAGATAAATCAACCTGGAAGGCCTGAGGAGGTGGCAGCAGCTTTGTGAACAGTAGGCCCTTCCTCAGGCCTGTCTCACAGTCTCTCCAGTAGTCAGGCAAGGACAGAGCATATAATCTCCACCCCCAGATGCTTCTGCATCACTTAACATCATGTAAACCTCATGGTACTCTGTAAGACCTTTTACACTTTTTCCATTCAGCTGTGGACAATATCTGGCCCACGGGTCATATGAGGCCCAAGAAAACATTTGATATAGGATGGAGCAAACACAATGCTTTGCCCTGGCTTTCCTCAGCCGTTTGTCTATACTGATAATTTTGTGTGTCCCATGAAAAATATTATAAATACCAAAATGGCCCTTTATAGAGAAAGGTTCCCCATCCCTATGATGACTAAGCCAAAGTTCAGAAAGTTGAAAATAATGGGCCCAAAGTCCTGTGGAAGCTAAATATCGGAGCAAGAGTTAGAGAAAAGTTCCATAGTAACAAAGCCCTTTCTTTTTCAACCCTCCTCCACCTTCCATGTTATTGACGTCTGAGCTCAGGACCTTGAACTTGTTGGACAAGCACTTTATCTCTTGACCAGTGCACTCAGCTCTTTTTGCCTATGCTATTTTCTATATTAGTCTTATATGAGTATGAGTTACTGGACTGGGCCACAATCTGCCAATTACACTTTCCATGTGGCTAAGATGGCGGACACCCATCACTGCATCCAGCTATTCATTGAAATGAAGTCTTGTGTTTATGTCCAGGCTAGTCTTGAGCCACAATCCTCTCAAGCTCTACCTCCCACCAGTATTACATGTTTGAGCCACTGGCTCTCAGCTCAGCCCCTCTTCTAAGATAGGGAGAGAAGTCCAAACCAACCTTCCAGGCTTGGAACTAGTTGTTAAGAGAACAAGGAACACAAAGTTTTCTAAACTCTCTATGGTGTTAAAATAAGATAGGCAGTTCACGTCAAGAAAGTAGATTGAAGGCTGGGAATATGGCTTAGTGGTAAAGTGCTTGTCTAGCATTCATAAAGCCCTGGTTTTGATTCCTCAGTACCACATACACAGAAAAAGCCAGAAGTGGCACTGTGGCTCAAGTGGTAGAGTGCTAACCTTGAGCAAAAGAAGCTCAGGGACAGTACCCAGGCCCTGAGTTCAAGTCCCAGGACTGGCAAAAAGAAGAAAGAAAGGAAGGAAGGGAGGGAGGGCGGGAGGGAGGGAGGGAGGATGAAAAGAAAAGAAAGAGGATTGAGAACCTAGAGAGCCAAGACAAAACTGCACTAAGGCTAACCTTCAGTGCCCTTTCAGGGAGGGGTGTAGGGCAGGGAGTCATATAAGTTCAAGGAGTGAGACCTCTTTAGTGATTCTGACCTTTAGTGATTAGACCTTTTTCAGTGATTCTGTCACACTGTCAGTGAACAGTGAGGTCTGAAATTCAGATCCCACGAGTCCTAGTCCAATTTTTCACTCTCCTGGCCCCAATCCTTGATTCATATGGGGGGAAAAGCAGAAATACAGGTGTACACACTAGGACTAGTCCAGTCTTCCAGGAAGTCTTGAGTTCAGGTGCTGAGGAAGGACAGAAGGGATGAGATTCCTTGGGAAGAGGGCTGCACAAGAGCAGGAAGAAACCAGCATCTCTGGGCCTAACCTACACCCTGAGACCAGCCCTGGACCTTTCTTCATGGTCAGCTGGGTGTTCATCTCACCAATCAGGAGGGCTACAGGAAGTTAGGAATTGCAGTCCTGACTGCCCCACTAGCTTTTGTCTCTGCCCAAGGCAAGGAAAGAGAGAAGGGAGAAGAGAAGAGAGAAGGCAGGGAGTTAGAGAGAAGGGAGTTATAGGCATGTTCTCTGTTTGATCACTCCTTCCTTCAAACCAGAGACTCTTGTTCAAGGTGATCGGTAATCCTCACCTCTTCCTTGATCACTGCCAGCTATAGTGGGCTGTTGGTGGACCTCTAGTAACCATATACCATATTGCCTTTTCCCATCTGTTGCTGTTCCCAGGGAGCCTGGGCCCCTGATGTTCACCTACACTCAGCAAGCATGTCGCTAGCAGCTGGCTCCCATGCTTTGCAAAAGCAGAGACAAGCTAATACTCTCATCTCAAAACTGGGGCAGGTGGCAGGTGCCTGGGAGGACCCCGACAGGGCCTTGTTACTGTGGTGATGGAATTGTTTCCACAGCCTCTTGGTGACTAAGCTCCACAGAGACAACAACAGGCTCCTTTCGAGGAATTGAGGGTCATTTTTGCATCATTTTGCCTCCACTCATACTGTTCCTGAAAGCCAAGCTCCCTGGCCCCAGTATGACTGACCTTTGTGGGTGGCAATAAGCTGTAGTCTGGGGCTTAGGCCATCTGGTGCTGACGTGGCTGGCAGGGTCTTGTCGTCCTGTTAGTCGGGGTGAGCCTGCACCTGATCTGCACTCCTGCCGTGGCCCCAGCACTCCTCTCCTGTGTTTCCTGTTACTCAGGAGCCTTCACTCACCTCAGCCAAGGCCACTTCAGGACATAGGGTTGCTCTGTTCACTATGGCAAACAGTCTTCCTTTCTGAACGGAGCCAGTCTGATAAGTTAGGGTCACTGTACTCTCAGGGATAAATAGATGGGCCATGTCCACTCCAGATTTGGTTAGAGTGGCTGAGAAGCCTGTTAGCAATCAACCCCCCCAACCCCCCATCCCCAGGCCTGACCTGGAGGCCTGATTCCTTAGGGAGTATTCTTTCAGAGCATCTCATCCAGTGCTGATATCTGCTCTTGATCTATCTGGATCATTCACCCCCACACGTCTTCCTTCAACCCCAGGAAGCACATAATCATCAGAGTTGGACACATCATACTTAGTAAGAGGTTCTGCAAGACAGGACTGAGCTGGAGAATGGCCCCTGCATAGGCCACTATGCAGAATGGGGGAGCCTCTCATTCCTTAGCACTCATTTTCAAAAGCCCTCATCCTACCCACAAAATCTTCAACATTTTGTTCTCAAATTGCAGAAAATACCCTTGCATAAATAGAATGACCTGGGCTTCCTTGTTTCAGTTCTCTCTCTCTCTCTCTCTCTCTCTCTCTCTCTCTCTCTCTGTCTTTTGCTAAAAACACATGGCAAGAGCTCTTCTAGACAGAACAGAGTGGGAAGTATCTGTGAGGTACAGGGAGGACTTTCACTCACTGGGGAGTATGTGTGTTCATGTGTGCATTTATGTAGAAAGCTGTGTTATCAATCTATAGTCTTTCAGAGTATCTCTGTAAAGAACACAGAGCACCAGTGTGGATATGAATGGATGTGTGAGCGCTTTGAGAAGAACAGGCTCCTATAGATGTGCTCTATCTAGCCAGCTCACTGATGCAATTTGACAAGCAAAAACAAGAAGTATTTCTAGCCTGTCTACAGGAGCAGGAGGTCCTTACTGTCAGGCAGTAATGGAGCTAGTTACAGTGAATTCTGGCCAGGTGCAGTGATTCATATCTGTTTCAGCCACTCCAGAGATGGAGATGAGAGGTTTGTGATTTGAAGCCAGCCCAGGCAAACAGTTAACAAGAGTGTATCTAAACAAATTGGGCATAGTGGTGCATACCTGTGATTCCAGCTATGTGGGAAGCATTGGGAGGAGATAGAGGTCTGAGGTTAGCCTAGTAAAAAATGTAGTACCCTATCTAAAAAATAGCTGAAGTAAAAAGGGCTAGAAGCATGGCTCAAGTAAGCAAGGGCCTGAGTTCAAACCCCAGTACCACTAAAAGAAAAAAAAAAAAAGACTCCTTGTGAGGCTGGTCTACAGGAGCAAATCCAAAGCATGGCAGATAAGAATCAAAAAATCGGCCTATCTGTGTCTCTGTTTTCCTCTCCTCCTATCTTTTCTTGCCTGCTTCCCTGTACCTCCAGCTAAACTATAGGCATTACTAGAGTAGAACCAATGCACTTAGTTTGAGCCATAGCTTCAAATGACCTTTCTTGAGTGCTTCCTGGAACTCTAAAGCATGATACCAGTTTGGCATCTGTAACAGAAAGACATACATCCTGGTGTCTTAAATACATGAGTAGCTTGTTTCCCTCTCCCTCACACAGAAGACCCAACAGACTGGTGTGATGGTCCCTATATCAGAGATCCATACCTGTTCTAGTGCTCTGCCATTTTGAAAGTGCCCCATCCCTCTTGTGGTCAAGAATGGTGTAGGCCCAGCTCCAACTGCCATGTACATAATACAGTGAGCCAGGAGGAAAGAAAAATCCACTGTGGGAATTCATGTGCCACATCCATCAGCTCTCAGCAGCCAGGACCTGCTCATGGGCTACAAGACAGACTAGGTTGGAACAGCTTGGCAAGGCTCCCTTGGTACCCCCAAGGGAGTGAAACCCCCCTGTTCTTTTAACAGCCAGACCATAGTGCATAATGGCTCTTCTTCAGTCTGAAGAATATTGTTGGGTTTTTTCTCTCAAAAGTAAAAGAAAAAAATTCCTATTCTTACCCCTACCTCACTGAATATGTTCCAAAGGAGAAACTCTTCCAGAAGAAAATTCCCAAGAACCCACTCTCTCCAGAAAATTGTTCTGCTGGGAGTGTAGGTCAGGGTGGGGATACGGTTAGGAAAATATATGGAAGCTGACATAGGAGATGTGTGTGTTTGGGAAGGGATTTAGGTTGTTTTCAGGTTTGAGTTACAGCTTAGTCGTGTTTGGAGAAACGGTTGGGCAGCACTTCCAGCCACAGCTTTGTGAGCTTCCCTCCTCCTGTCTAGGCTGACTTGTTAAAGATGCCTCGCTTAGTGGATGCCTGCGAGACCTTCCTTCATAAATAACTCCCAGAGAGACAAGAGTGATAACAGATGTTTAAGTGGAGCCAGCCTGCCATGGCACTTAAGGAAAGGCCTTGCACCAGGCTGACCCTGGACGCCCCCCTGCCAGAGCAAAGAGTGCTTTTAGGTTTTTCAGTTTTCCTGTTTCAGTTTTATTATTCCTCTGACCTCTCCAACCAGCAGAGTGATGGTGAGTCCTGCTTTACTTTTCACACTCTCTTCTTATACTTTAAAGCTGTGGTTATAAAATCTACACTGAAAAAATGTCTCTGCCTCTACAAGGCCTGGGAAATTGTCGCGTAGGCAGTGTCACTGTGATCCCCAGCAGCCTTGGTCAGTGCCCTTGCCCACCCAATCCTTCAGGAGGGATGGGGCAGATGGGTCCAGATGGCAGAGTGGTCCAGGTTCCCAGCCTGCTCATTTATTGTTGATGTGATTCTGGCAGAAACTGGCAGAAATATTTTTCTGGTGGCCTTCCCAACACCGTGATTTGTGAGAACCCTTTGGAAGCAGAATTCCATTTCAGATAAAATGTTCTTTATCTCCATACACACCACTGCCTCTGCCCCTCTCCCGCAGCACCATGTTGGTGTGTGCAGTATGGTCCTGGGAGCATCACCAGTCTCACTCATCAGCCACCCAGTGCTGCATTCACATTCACACAGACAGAGTGGCCGTAGGAAGTCTCTCCCCTAGGGAGACTGGCTGCCTTCCTCTTCGGCCTTCCCTCTGGCCTCTTGCCTTCTCTTTTCCCCAGGCTCCTCCCTTTCTCCCACTCCAGAATAGACCTAGGAATCTCTTGATGTTTCCATGTTGGCTATAAGCAGCACTGGGCCTTTTTGAACAGACTTGTCCATAAATCTTAGATTTCTTTTTTTTTAATCTTTGAAGAAGCCCCTTCTATCAGCAAGTCATCATTCACATCTGAGGGGTAGAGAAAAGTTTACCAATTTCAGACTTCCAAGTTCTTGTCACTCCATTTCACAACATACACTCCCCAGAAATCACAGAATTTTTGTTGTTGTTGTTGATTTTCAGTTCCCAATAGACAAAGAGCTTGCTAAACCTTGGGCCAGCCACCTGGGAGGGAGGTTCCTGAAGTAGGGCAGCCTGGCCCCGCTCACCCATGGAGAAAAATAAGATCAGCGTCTGAGAGTACTAAATATCCACTGTTCTTATTTTAGAGTGGTAGTGGCGACCCTGGGGAGACGGGGACAAGTGTTCTTTTGGACTGAGTGTGTTAGCTAGAGTTTTCTTATTATGGAAGAAGGGAACTCATCCTCCTGTCTCTCACTTGGCTATAGAAATACACTTTAAATAGCATGTCGTTAGTTATTGGCTATAAAAAGGAATGTAAAATGAGGGGTGACATCAATCAAGATGCATCATACTCACAATCTGATTTGTCAAATTGAAACAACTACTTAAAATAATAAAGTAAATTTTTTTTTTGCCAGTCCTGGGGCCTGAACTCAGGGCCTGAGCACTGTTCCTGGCTTCTTTTTGCTCAAGGCTAGCACTCTACCACTTGAGCCACAGCACCACTTCCGGCTTTTTCTGTATATGTGGTGCTGAGGAATCAAATCCAGAACTTCATGTATGCGAGGCGAGCACTTTACCCCTAGGCCAAATTCCCAGCCCTAAAGTAATTTTTTAAAGGATGTGTAAGGGGATTCCAGACAGATGGCAACAAAAAAATAGGTTTTGTTATATATATTGTAAACAAGGAGATGATCATTCACGAATCGCATTGTTTATTGCCATACAAAGGGAATTTTTTCATAGGTTCACAGTGATTAAAGAGGGAGAAAGTAGTCTGGGAGATAGCTCAGTAGTAGAGTGTTTGCCTAGCCTATTATACATCAGATTCAGGATTTGATCCCCAGTACCACCAAAAATAAAAAGAATGTCATCAAGAAACTTCACCAGGAATATATTTGGCTAGATAAGGTGCATTCAACCACCTCATGAGTTGTTAAGGTCCAGTTGTTTAGTTAGGATGGAAGCCGACACATGTGAAAAGATTCTTCAGAGGAAATACTTGTGACATATTAGGCAATTAAATTATTGCACATTATATACAAAGAAGATTATAAAATCAAGAAGTGAAGATGATCAAAGTTAAGAGAAAAAATAACTTTAGATACTGATTAACATTTTATGGTAATATAGTTGTCATATTACTCCTTTTCTTTTTTTTTTTTCTTTTATTGGCCAGTCCTGGGGCTTGGACTCAGTCAGGGCCTGAGCACTGTCCCTGGCTTCTTTTTGTTCAAGGCTAGCACTCTGCCACTTGAGCCACAGCGCCACTTCTGGCTGTTTTCTGTATATGTGGTGCTGGGGAATTGAACCAAGGGCCTCATGGACACGAGGCAAGCACTCTTGCCACTAGGCCATATCCCCAGCCCAATATTACTCCTTTTCTAAAGCTAATTCTGAATGTTACTTTTATACTCAGAAATGCACTCTATTTTTGTACTTTATAATGTATATTAAAATTAAATTATAAAAAAAGAAGTGAAGATGATAGAAAAGAGAATGAAATGTTTTTTAAGCCCTTTATGGAAGAAAAACAGACATGAACAGCACACATGAAAAAATGTTCATCTTCACTAGTAATAAGTGCCAACTAGAGCACAGTGCCCTATCATTTTCCCATATCTTACTGGCACAGAATGAAAAGATTGCATGCATTTGGATTACCACAGCTGTGAAGGAGTAGGCATGATTAGACCCAGGTGGAACTATAAAGGATACATTGTTAGAGGGAAGATAATAGTATCTATGGAAATTTTAAATGTATTTACCAATTGAAAGAGTAATCCCTATTCTAGAAATTTAACCTGTAGAAATATTTATGGACATGTGCAAAGATATATAGACATAGAGGTAGATATACATATAGATGGTTATTCCTCTCATTGTTTTTTAGGAAAGGAAAAGAAGGAGCAACCTAAATGTCCATCAAAGGATTAGGTAAATAAATTTTCATACCACCACTTACTATGCAGCAGTTAAAATGGAGTCAGGGTTGGGGATTTAGCTCAGTGGAAGAGCACTTGCCTGGCAAGTATAAGGCCCTGAGTTTTGTCTTCAGCTCTGCAAAAATAATGGAGCAAATCTATGTGAAGTGATCTGTAAAATATTCATGATAACATTATTATCTGAAAAAAGTAGCAGAATATCTGAAATGATTCTGCTTTAATCTCTAAAGCTATGCATATAGTATGCATCCCAGTCTCTGTTGCCTACAGAGGCAAGGATCTAAAAAAGACAAGCTGGCCAGGAGTACAGTCAGTCTAGAGTAGGGACTGGACAAGAACAGACAATCACTTGGTGTCTCAGTTATAGCCCACTGTTTCAATGGTTTCTCAAGCCAGCCTCTTCTGTCCCATTATCAAGATGTATTGGCCCTTGGTCCTGTTTGTCTGTACCTCTTTCAGTTGAAGACAGCTTCTTCCCCTCTCCCCTTTACTGGTGAACCTGCTCAGTCACTTCACTCAGAAAGTAGTAGTGGTTAAAATTAAGTTAAACATTTTATGTAATTGGTCTTGGTGCACTGTCATAACCCCAGTATTCTGGAGGCTGAGGCCAGCATGAGATGCATAGAAAGATGCTGTCTGTCTGTCTGTCTGTCTATCTACACACTCTCTCTCTCTCTCTCTCTCTCTCTCTCTCTCTCTCTCTCTCTCTCTCTCTCTCTCTCTCTCTCTCTCTCTCTCTCTCTCTCTCACTCCCTGGCTTCCTTTTTTGCTCAAGGCTAGCACTCTACCACTTGAGCCACATCACCACTTCTGGCTTTTTCTGTTTATGTGGTGCTGAGGAATCGAACCCAGGGTTTCATGCATGCAAGGCAAGCACTCTACCACTAAGCCACATTCTCAGCCCAGGGAGTATGTTTTGTCTTGGTGTTCCTTGGTTCCTTCACATTCTCATAAACTCATTCCCTACCACATAACCTTCTGGATGCCCCATACAGGCCACATTTCCCACAATATAATGGAAGCCTCCTGGGCTTATGAGTCCCTGTAACCCTTGTCTGGGAGATGGGAGAAGAACAGTCTCAGTTGAAAAGGAGAATCAGTAGAGATGAACTGCTGATGGAGGAGAGCACGTGAGTGTTGTGCCAAGTCGCAAGACCACCACCAAGAAGACCACGGAGACTCAGACATTCCGAAATGCAATAGCAAGGCAACACTTTATTCAAGCGGGGCCGCGGCCCGGGCCTTGTCCTACCCACCGACACAGCGAGGTTAGGAGGCAGCCTCGAGCTGCAATTACACAGGGCTTATAAAGGCAAATACAAAGTTACAACAATCAGGTGCTCAAGCAAGCAAGATTAGGACACAGGTACAAATCTGATTGGCTCAGGGCTCGAGGCATTCTGGGGACAGTTAGAGTTAAGCATTCCCAGTGGTTAGAGTTCTTGACCGACTGGGCCCTAATAAGCTTGTCCTGGGTTTGCTCACAGGGCCTGCTTATCTCAGGTTCACGTGGTAAAGTGGGGTTCACGTGGTAAAGTGGGGCCTGACTTCAAAGTCTGGGACTTCAGTGAGGATTACAATCCCCTAGTCTCCTCTGTTTATTTCTACTCCACTTAGCAAAATCACTATGCGGCTCACTCATTTCTAAAAATGATCTGAACTTGACTTCCTCCCAACCACAGTGTCAACATTGGCCTGCCTATTGAGGCTATAGTCCAAAGAACGGTTTGTTCTTGGGTATAGAGTTGCCAGATCTGGTGAGTAAAAATACAAGATACCCAGTTAGGTTTGAAATTCAGAGAAACAACATAATTCTTTAGCATTAGTATTTTGGAATACAAATACTGAAAAGCTATCTAAAATTATTTAATCTAGCACTTCTCCAGTAGAATGTCATTGGTTCTCCCAATCCAAAAGGGGCACCTAAAACATGAAGGATAAAAGTCAGTAGTGGTTGTAAACAGTCATCAATGTACTAATAAGAATTGTCTGGCACAGTGCAGTCCAGAGCTCTGGCCCCCTGCTCCTGCCTTTTAGGCCTCCTTTCACTTGCCTCCCTGCTCTGAGCTCAGGCCTCTGAACTTCTTTCTGTTAGACTGTGACTTTCTCCCACCCTCCGCTTCCCTTCTTTTTCCTCATTTTGCTCTCACTAGTCACAACATGCAATTGAAGTTTACATATTTCAGTGTTGGTTATAATTACTAAGTGAGGTTTTGTGTTCCTTGCTGTAATTTAAATAGCAGGGAAGTTTAACTGTGTGTGTGTGTTCCTCTTTGTGATAGGTGGCCTTCAGTTCATTTTTAGCTAAGTGAATCATTGACCTTCACCTTGAGCGGGAAGAAAACTCTCCTGTACCTGGGATGAACTCATGTTCATCTTCCTAGAACACATGCCAAGGGGAAGTGGGATTGTTTCAAGTGGCAGGGGAGTGGGGGAGCATCAGGTTGATCCAATCAGAGAAGGAAGCTTAGAAGCTTTTTAGATTTGGGCCCATCTCACCAGGGAAAGTCTGTCTCTTTCCCATCCAGAAGCAACTCTAATAGAGAAGAACATAATTTGAGGCCAGGACTTAGGACTCCAATGGCCTTCAGATTTCTCTGCCTTTCCCAGTGGGAGCTGATATGTGAAGGAAACTCCATTCTGGCTCCCTCCCCAAGTCAAGTAGGGTGTAGCCAATTCCCTGACTTCCCCTTTATTAGAACCCTTTGATTTCTACAGGTTTATTTAAGAGTCTCTGGTGTCTGTGTGCTCTCTTATCTCTCTCCCTACTCTTGCCCACTGGTAAAGAGACCTCTACCTATAATTGGAGGGGTGAAAAAGAGATCTTTTCAGAACACTGCCATTTTAAAGAAAGGATATTGATCCATAATAATAAGCACTTCTATCCTGAACTATTTAGTTACACTCAGTTTTATCATCTGTACAATGAAGTGGTCGCATATCTCATATAATAAAAACAAATGTCGGTCTGGGAATGTGGCTTAGTGGTAGAGTGCTTGCCTAGCATACATGAAGCCCTGGGTTCGATTCCTCAGAACCACATAAACAGAAAGGGCCAGAAGTGATGGTGAGTGATAGCCTTGAGCACAAGAAGCTCAGGGACAGTGCTCGGGCCCTGATTTCAAGCCCCAGGACTGGCACAAAACAAAAAACAAAAAAAGGCTGGGAATATGGCCTAGTGGCAAGAGTGCTTGCCTTGTATACATGAAGCCCTGGGTTCGATTCCTCAACACCACATATATAGGAAAAGCCAGAAGTGGCACTGTGGCTCAAGTCGTAGAGTGCTAGCCTTGAGCAAAGAGAAGCCAGGGACAATACTCAGGCTCTTGAGTCCAAGGCCCAGGACTGGCCAAAAAAAAAAAAAAAAGTCAAAAAATGAAGAAGGTTCTATCCCTAGTCAGTTGCTAAATAGCATTTTATTTTAGTCAGGATCTCGCTGAATAGGCCAAGCTGACCTGGATTTGCCGATTAGCCCAAGCTGCCTTTGAACTCACAGTCCTCCTGTCACAACCTCTGTATGCTAGGATTATAGATACGTACCACCATGTCCACCTAACTAAATGACTTATTTTTGTTAAATGCTGGAAACCCAGTAACTCATTACTTGTAGATCCTTGTCATTCACTAGATTAGGGAACCTTACCAACCTTATTTCTTTTTATTCCTTCTAGTTTATGGGTTCATGAACTTGAGAGTGTTCACTCTTTTCTCAGGCAGAGAAAAATTACAGAGACTGAAGAAATAAATGTGTCCCCTTTGACATTCTTTCGGATGTTTCAGTAGAAAGGAGTTTGACTTAATGGTTTGTAACTGAGGTGAGCTATCTTCTTGACCCTGGAAAGGAGGCAGTAATGTGAGTTTGAAGGCTACACATACCACATGGCTATATAGTTGCTCGAAGAAGTGCAGATGAACTCTCTTACCTTTGATGGGCATGAATAACAAGTCCTCACAAACTACCACCACCACCTGGAGTCCATTGCCTTTCACTGAGCAAAGCCATGTCAGCTGTTTAAGTACAGAGGCTTCCAGTCCCCCCCCACCCCGAAAACCCACCAATCAGTGAGTCCTAAGCTTCCCAGATTGTGTGAGAAATTGAACAGCAGAGGCCACAACATTCCGACCTGCTGCTTGGACAGAATTTGTGCATTCCCTTGGTTACAGCCATTTGAGGCCCAGAAAGGCAGAGGGTTAGCCAAGAGGCTGAGCCCCACCTCTTCATGCCATTCTGCCCCTTCTTTCACAGTAGTGCAAACAATGAAAAGCAGCCACACCCCTGGAAATTCATATCAGGGGAAGAAGGCAGGACAAGATCAAAGCCTGCTGTAACCCAGGAATTCCTCAGCAGCCCTAGTCCCCTAATAATTATGGTTTGGAGATTTGCCAGGAAACAAAACCACTTAGCATGCCATATTTAACAATGAGCAGTTTTCTGTGTTCATAATGGCCCCTCTGCAGATCAAATAGGCACCTTGAACAAAAGGTAGGATATTTATACGTGTGCAGAAGATAACCTGCACCTACCTTCACTCTAAGCACGTTTTCAGGGTGGAATGTAACATTTCCTTCTGCCCAAGTCCTGTCTCATGAATGAGCTGGAGAAAGGCAGCATGGTCAGCGACCTCTCCTCAATTCCCTTGGCTTACATATACAAAATAAAAAGTCTTTGTTTTGCTCAAACTTACTCAATAGCTGAATTTTTGAGGTTTGGGGCTTTTCTCTCTGTTCTAAATATTCACTAACATTCTAAAAAGCCAGCATCCCAAGAAAGATGTTTTGGGAAATGATGCCTACCCCAGTGGGGGTAGGAAGCAAGGATTTAGACCATCCAGAAGAGGGACAAAACAAGTCCCCAACCCTGAGCAGGGAGGAGTTCGTATACAGAAGGACCGGGACTCTATATATCAGATGTGCGAAACCTGTGATCTTGGTTCTTTGTATTTGTTCAGAGTTCATCATTGAAGGTAGAGAAGAATAGCTGTTTCCTGGAAGTTCATTAAGAACTAAATCTTAAAAGATGGGCAAGGCTTCAGAGGGCATTGATGGGAAAGATAGAAAACAAAAAGACATAGATGGCAAAGTTTGAGGCCTATTCTAGAAAGGAATAAATTAGAATGGTACAAGCCTCAATTTGAGTTGGGGAACATGAGATTAAAGGGAGAATGTGGAGCTGGGGATATGGCCTAGTGGCAAGAGTGCTTGCCTTGTATACATGAGGCCCTGGGTTCAATTCCCCAGCACCACATATACAGAAAATGGCCAGAAGTGGTGCTGTGGCTCAAGTGGCAGAGTGCTAGCCTTGAGCAAAAAGAAGCCAGGGACAGTGCTCAGGCCCTGAGTCCAAGCCCCAGGACTGGCCAAACAAAAAAGGGGAGAATGTATGGTAATATATAATCCCAGCACTTGAGAGGCAGAGACAGGAGGATTGAAAGTTCTGGGTTAGCCTCATCTACATAGTGTTTCCAGAGTCAGCCCTGCCTATATAGGGAGACACTGTCTCAAAAAAAGGGGAGTGGACACTGAGGTGAGGCCTTGGATCTCATCTCTAACCTTGCAACAAAAACACAAAGACAGAGAAAGGAGGAAAGAAGCCCTTTGGTTCAAGCAGGATTCTTTCCGTTGAAGAAGTGCAGCCAAACCCACTTCAGCACAGAGGGATATAGCAGGTCATGTGACCTAATTCCAGGGCTAGGGCCAACTTCTGACATGGTATATTTCAGGATCAGACAGTGTCACAAGGACCTGATTTCTTACTGTTTCTTCTCTCTGCTCGTAGGTGGATTATTTCAGAAGAGCTTGAACTCCCTTAGGGTTCAGGATAGCTGCAGTAGCTCTAGTTCACACGAAGTACTGTGTCAGGAAAGTCCCATTGCATTTTCTTGACGGAGTTGGGTTCCGGGACCATCCTTTGAACCAGTCTTACAGGCAAATGCCTTCACTAGCTTAGACCTGTGGCAGGTATCCCTGTCCAGGGAAGTCCAAAACATACAGACTAAAAAGAGGGGAGGGCTGGGGATATAGCCTAGTGGCAAGAGTGCCTGCCTCGGATACACGAGGCCCTAGGTTTGATTCCCCAGCACCACATATACAGAAAACGGCCAGAAGCGGCGCTGTGGCTCAACTGGCAGAGTGCTAGCCTTGAGCGGGAAGAAGCCAGGGACAGTGCTCAGGCCCTGAGTCCAAGGCCCAGGACTGGCCAAAAAAAAAATAATAAAAAAATTAAAAGAGGGGAGGGGAGGGGAAACTGGGGCACAGTTGCCCAAAGAAGGTGAATGGAAGATGACAACAAAGACAGCAGATGTTCACTAAAACCTGTAGTTTTAGGCTAGAGAATCTGGATGCTATTTGCATTAAGGTATCTCTAAAGATTTGTAAACCAATAAATAACATGGTCGGGGCTATGTATTAATATTTCAATTCAACTGCAGTTTAATTGCTGCCATGTGCTTGGTACTTGGCAGGGGGTTCATAAATACAGATTAAACGGGGGTGGGGCAGGCGGACAAAATAAATGGTAGATTAGAGGAAGGGAGAGAAAGCTGTGGAATACTGTTGAGACATCATTGGAATAGTTTGGAACAGGAGCTAGCAAAAGACCCAAGAAGTCCTTGTCTTAAAAGGAAACACTATCCAGAGGACAGCATTGGTCAGCTGTGCCAAGTCTGTTGCAAGGGTAGGTCTCAGAGGACAGGGATTGGTAAAGGGTCAGGAGTGAAAGTTGAGAGAGAAGGTTTTGTAGCAGAAGGTTAGAAGCCAAGTTCAATGAATTTAAAAGTCAAAAATGGACAAATAAAAGGCCCAGATGTAGGCTACTGTCCTATTACCTGTCTTTTTATCCTCCTATGTCACAGAAAAGGTGCACCTTTTCTCCAGGTGTCCCTCCTGCAGTGCCTTAGACCTCCTCCATGGCCTCTGTCCAGTCACAAGTCCCTTTTCTCCCAGTTCTTCAGACTTTCTCCCTCCTCCTGCTGCAGTGGCTTCCTCTCCCACAGCTATTTCCATTTCTTCCCTGCTCTAAAACCACACATCCTAGAGCCTCCACAGCCTTCAAGCTAATGTTTCAAAAGAGTCACGAAACATGGCAGTCAGGGAGGAAGCAGTTTGAGCCTGGCTTCGACATTCTCTGAAGATAAAATGCCCTACAGGAATGAGTGATTAGGGAAAAAGAGTATTGAGACAAAGAATTAGTTGGAGTAGTTGTTACTGAAGTCCAGTGGAGTCACCAAAAAATGAATGAAAGGATTTCCAGGGGGGCAGTTGATCTTCCAGCAGATAGTTAATAATGTGAGTTGATGGAGAACCTGATCGGCTTACTGCCACTGCTCAGCTGAAATTTGTGGCTCAAAACAGAGAAGTAGTCTGCCATGGGGAGAGATAGTGATGGAGCGCAATGGGACTAACTACGAGAGTCCCAGGTCAGGGGCACCCTGGATATGCCTCTACAGAGAGGCAAGTGGAAAGGGGGCAGGGGTAGGAATGTAGTTGGGATTAGCGTGAGGGACAGTTAAGTGAAAGAGGTCGAAGGCTCAACAGTTGTGTTAGGGACACTAACAAAGTCACATAGTGTGAGCACTGTAGAGTATCTATACTTAGCAGTAATCTAAACCACAGAGCTTACCTGTGGTACTTGGTTCTCTGTTGTACTTCATGAAATGAGGCTCCTAGAAGGCCCATAAAAGTGATACAGGTGAAGCACTTATGACAGGGCTTTGCACCCAAGTATTCAGCAAACATGAGCAGTGGTGCTGAGAATGTTTACTTCAAAGAGATGATAAAACTTAGCATTTGAGATCCTGAGTTGAAACAATTCCAAGAAATAACAAGTTCTCAAATGCCATGGTGGTTAGTGGGAGTTGGTGAGATTGGAGATGGAGGTATTGGAACTGAGGAGGTTGACTAATGTTGAAATTGCATACAGGGACATCTTTATGGGTGTTTAAATCACTGATGGGGTGGGTGGGATGACAGATAGGGAGAAAGGCCAGATCTACAGTTCAAGATAATAAGAATGGGAGGTGCTTAGGACAGACTGCAAAGGAAGGTAGTGTGCTGAGACAGAGGAGGGTATCTTGATTCAGCTGAAGGAGTGTGTGCTGGTCTGTCTAGGACAGAGGCCAAGAAAAAGAAGAAGCATGAGAAGTTAGAAGCATGGCAGCTTCTGTCAAAAGGAGTTGTTAGTGTGGAAAAATGAAAAATAGGAAGAATGTGTTCATAGTAGATTTTGATGGAGGAAATATTTCTCTTAATAGCTTCCCCTCCCAGTCCCATTGAACTCAGGGCTTCACGCATACTAAGAAAACCTTCTACTACTTAGCCACATCTCCAGCCCCCTTGGGACAGTTGTTCAGAGCTTGAGGACAAATCTGAAAAAGACCAAAGGTTAGAGGAGGGTCTGAGTAGACTCCTGAGGAAGCTGTTCCCTCACCTGGAGTGTAAGATGGTATTGACCAAGCAGGTCCTTTAGGACTTGAAACTGGCTGAGTAATCCCAGCTAGCTGCAGCTGCACAAAGGCCTCACTCCACCAACCTCTCCGGGGAAGCAGCTCTGCCTCTGTTCTGCAGTATTTCCCAGAGCAGTGCTACTCAGCAGCTGACAGAGAGGGACCTGGGGAGTTGGGATCTGACTGCTCTTTTAGAGAGCCCAGAGAATCAAATGGCTTTCAAAGAGGAAACAGGACACCAGCCAGCTTCAGAGCTGCCTGCTCTTCCAAGAGCACTGCTCTGTAATGTAATTGTATTCCAACATTTTTTTCACATGATGTCAGGGAATCATCTCCCTTAAAAGCTTTCCTGAAAAAGCACAACTATAAAACAGACTCAGGCAGTGAAATGGAAACCAGACGTGTGGGCCTGTGTAAGAGTGAGTCTGTGTAGTTCGTGGAAAGAGATTCCTCTTTGCAACTTTGCAATCCAATCTCCGCTCTCTCCATACAACTCTGTTTCCTGGGGTACCCATACATCTGAGTCTTAGCACACAGGTGATTGCAAATGTGGAATGTCTTGCTTTATTGCTGACCATGAGGAGGTGGAGGTGCAGGGAAGCAGCAGTTCCCATGGTCCCAGTGCAGACCACCCTGCTAGGCATGGAGCTACTCTCATCCATGTGCTAGTGTGAGCCCAGGCCCTGGCACACAGGGAGGAGGGCCAGCCCCAATACATGGTTTTATTGCTGTTATTCTTGTTTTTTTGTGTGTGGTAGGGATTGAACCCAGGGCCTCGTGTATGCTGGGCACATGCTCACCTACAGAGCTACACCCTCATCCCTCACCTTTTTCACAATATAGTACCATCGTCACTGCTTTCCAGAAATTCTTCACCTCTCCCAAAAAGCTCTGTACCCATCAAGCAGTGATTTCTTATCCCCACCCCACCACCAGCCCCTGAGCCATCTCCAGTCTGCTTTCTTGCTCCATGAATTTTCTTCTGTAGATAATTCGTATAAATGAGTCATGTGGCTTTGTGCTTGGCCTTTTTCATTAGGCAGAGTACTTGTAAGGTTTGTCTATTGTAGGATAAAACAACACTTATCTGTTTATTCATTTCTTTCTGTACTGAGGATTAACTTGGTCTCACTCTTGCCAGGCAAGTGCTCTTGAACCACACCTTGTTTGTTTTTCTTACAACTTTTTTTTTTAATAGGTTCTTGTGCTTTTGCCAAGCTAGCCTTGGACCAAGATTCTTCTACCTCTACCTAGTACCTTAGATTACAAGCATTCACCACTATACTGGCTTATTTTTGAGACAGGTTCTCAGTAACTTTTTCCTTGACTAGCATCAGACTTTAATCTTCCTATCTCTGCTTCCTGAGGAGCTAGGATTACAACATCTTCTTTTTATGGCTGAGTAATATTCCATTGTATAGATAGGTATAATTTGTTTCTCCACTCATCAACAGATAAATGAGAGTTAACTGAAAGTCCTTTCTTGGTGAAGGTCCTTTCCCCATAGGTCTGCTCTGAACGGGAACAGCAGACTTGTACCACTCCATCCCTGCCTCTCTTTCTCCACCCCAAACTGAGAGTTAGCACATTGTCCTCATCCTGCTAAATCCAGAAAGAAACTGCAAGACTGAGATTGAGGTGTGGGAGTCACTCTGGAAATTAGTAAGGTCATGAAAGAGATCTTGGTAATCAGAAGAAAAACAATCTGGAGAGTGTTGGGAAAAAGTGAGATTCTGAACAGGTCCAGCGCCCTAGAAAAGAATTGACTAAGGCAGGGGGAATAGCTTCACAGGACAGGGGTTCATTGGGTCAGAATGAAGGAAGAAGTGAGCCCCACACACCCTAGCTGGTATTTTAGTCCACTAGTGATGGGAGAGTAATACCAGAGAGCTGTAAACTTACTTCTTTGGTGAGAAGGGCCATGGAAGGAGAGAGAATGAACCTTTCATGCTAAGGAGATGTAGGGTATTTGGGACTTTGTAGAGGACTTTTAACCAGCAACACATTGAATTCCCCCCCCCCCCCCGACACACACCAACAACTCGGGAGGGGATGACTTGGGTGAGAGAAGACTGGGCCAGAAGAGGCTAGAGAGAAGACCACTATGGATGTTAAAGGAAAAATGGTGAGGACTCTGCCAAGAGACCTGAGTCCTGGAGCTTCATAGCCCTGAGTGCAGGACTAGGGACAGGGGCAGTGGGCAGGCCCCCTGTGGGTATGAGGATGGACACACTGGCTTCCTTCTCTTCTTTAGGCCTACAGATGTTTTAAGATAGAGTCAGTATTTGACCTCACCTTTGACCCAGAGGACATTGTGACTATGAAAATGCAAGTTATTAATCTGAGTTACACAACACTGATTACTTTTCAAGTAGTTTCAAGAAATTACTTTCCAGTGGAACTGCATCTGTTCTATAGAAATCAGTTAAACCACTTGTCATGTTCTCCCTTATTTTCTTAAGTATCATCTCTTTTGCCCAAATATTTTATAAGGAGAAAGGTTTATATGTGGTCAAAATTTTTTAAGTCCATAAAAGTTTTACTGTGCCATTTCAAACTGCATTGGTTTTATTTTTGTGTTTATTTCCAAATCTCAGATTTCCTAAGTGTTCCTATTGTTTGGCTCTTTTCGGTGCAATAGCCAAGTAACTAATTTTGTTATTGTGAATTTTACCATGTGTTATTACCATTATCAGTGCAGCTTCATGCTGATTATTTTTACTAGTAATTTTCATGGAAAGTCAAAATTCTGCTTTGACTTTTTTCTGGCCCCACTGTCCCCTCCCCCAGTGTAGTCCTTGAAGAAGAGAGTTTTTGTGCCACATAGGTGCATGCTCTTCAGAGCTGCTAACCTGAACTCCACCCAGCAACATTTTTCCTCCTGTTCAGTTGACTGAAAACCCAGAGCTTCACTGTCCTCCATCCTCTGGGTTTGTAGTTTTGCTTTGTTTTGCCTGTACTAAGGCTTGAACTCGGGGCCTGAGCACTGTCCCTTAGCTTTTTTGCTCAAGGCTAGCACTCTACCACTTGAGCCACAACTCCACTTCTGGTTTTTGGGGGGTTAATTGGAGATAAGAGTCACAGACCTTTCTTTCCTGGACTGGTTTTGAACCAGGCTAGATTTGAACTGAGATCCTCAGATCTCTGGGATTACAGGCATGAGCCACAAGCACTGGGCCTGTGGCTTGTTCTTGAGAGATTTTTGGAGGACTCACCCTTCTCTTCCCTCACACCAACTGCTCCAATCTCAGCTCCCAACTTCCGGCTGTCACAGCCATGTCATTAGGTGGGTTTCCAGGTCTGTGGGAGGTAGGCAGTAACTCAGGTCAGCTACTGAGGAATGTAAGTCACGGGAAAGATAGGAAGGGCCCTGAGAGGCCTGGGAGTAATCTCCGTTTCCAGTCAGAAACTTCCTGAGGCTGGAAGTATAGGTCAGTGGTAGAGTACTTGCCCCAGCATACACAGAGTTCTAGATTCTTTCCCCAGTACCAGGGGACAGGAGAGAGGGGATTCCCAGCGTGAAATCACAGATACTTAATATTCTGAAGACTGTTTATAAATCTTCAGATCACTCTGTGAGTTTAAAATGCATAACAAGGGGCTTCTTCTCAGGAAAACACCAAATGGCGGATGACGCCGGTGCAGTGGGAGGGCCCGAAGGCCCTGGGGGCCCAGGCTTGGGAGGCCGTGGTGGCTTCCTAGGAGGCGGTATTGGCCTTCGGGGTCGAAGTCGCAGCCGTGGTAGAGGCCGGGGTCGTGGCCGCAGGGCTCATGGAGGCAAGGCCGAAGAAGGAATGGATCCCCATCACCAAACTAGGCTGCCTGGTTAAGGACATGAGGATCAAGTCTTTGGAGAAAATCTATCTTTTCTCCCTGCCCATCAAGGAGTCTGAGATTATTGACTTTTTCCTGGAGGTGTCCCTCAAGGATGAGGTGTTGAAGATCATGCCCCTGCAGAAGCAAACCCAAGCTGGCCAACGCACCAGGTTCAAGGCATTTGTAGCCATTGGAGACTACAATGGTCATGTGGGTTTGGGTGTTAAGTGCTCCAAGGAGGTTGCCACTGCCATCCGAGGAGCCATCATCCTGGCAAAGCTCTCCATTGTCCCTGTGCAGAGAGGCTACTGGGGGAGAAGATTGGCAAGCCTCACACCATTCCGTGCAAGGTGACAGGCCACTGTGGATCTGTGCTGGTGTACCTCATCCCCGCCCCCAGAGGCACTGGGATTGTTTCAGCTCCTGTCCCCAAGAAGCTGTTGATGATGGCTGGTATTGATGACTGCTACACCTCAGCCAGGGGCTGTACTGCTACTTTGGGCAACTTTGCCAACGCCACTTTTGATGCCATCTCTAAGACCTACAGTTACCTGACCCCTGATCTCTGGAAAGAGAACCGTGTTCACCAAATCTCCTTATCAGGAATTCACTGACCATCTTGTGAAAACCCACACCAGAGTCTCCGTGCAGAGGACCTACACTCCAGCAGTGGCTACAACATAGGATTTTTATACAAGAACAATAAAGTGAATCAAGCCTGGAAAAACAATGCATAACAAGGGGCTGGGGATATATATGGCCTAGTGGCAAAGAGTGCTTGTCTCGTATACATGAAGCCCTGGGTTCCATTCCCCAGCACCACATATACAGAAAACAGCCAGAAGTGGCGCTGTGGCTCAAGTGGCAGAGTGCTAGCCTTGAGCAAAAAGAAGCCAGGGACAGTGCTCAGGCCCTGAGTCCAAGCCCCAGGACTGGCAAAAAAAAAAAATGCATAACAAAGTTTCAGTCAGTGATGGACTGCAGATAACACAGTTGTCACATAGATCATTCCATCTAGTGACATCACCACCATCTTCATTTCTGTAAATATGCTATATGATGTTCACACAACAGTGAAACCACCTCAACAGTGGTTTAAGTAGATATGCATATTGTTAAGTGACACTTGGTTGTACCTTGATTTGCTCTTGTTACTGTGTACTGTGTTATTCTGTTTGGAGCTGAGGGGGCGGGGGTAACTTTCTGGATTCTATATGGAAGGCTAGGAGATGGTAAAGTTAGTCCTCAGGAGAGAAAATTTCTCTTCCTCATTTTTTCTGACTTAAATTTTCTAGTCCTCATTTATGCCTCAAGACCACCTAATACCAATGGTGTGTTAGGGAGCCTTGCAGTCTCCTGTGCTGTGTATTCCCGGCCTAGACTGGGCTGCTGACACAGCATGTGGTGCTGATGACAGCTTTGTTAGAATGGAGCAGTTATTTGGTTTCTTCCTCTCTTGCCTTGAACTCTTGAGTACGTTCAAGGGTTAAAACTAAGTAGGATTTAGGGACCAGGTGGGTAACTCCAAAGGCCAGAGAAGCTTCATAAGGAATTCATATAAGCCAATCCATCTTAAAAGCCCAGACAATAGAGACATTTCTTATAAGAAAAAGTAGTTCCCATTGTGAAATAAGTTAAGGGAAACTGAAGTGACTTCAAGGAAAGAGAAAAGAGACATTTGAAAATTTCTCATCAGTTAAGTAAAATATGTCCGAGCCACTGAATTCTGCCTGTGCTGAGGCAGGAAAGGATGATGGAAGGAGAATCTCATCACCCTGGCACCCCAATAGAGCTTCTCAGTCTATGGCCTGAGGCTGCCCTCATTGGCTCGTGGAGTCGAGGTCCATTACTGCTCCCAGGAAGACTGTTTTGTGGCCTATGCAGAGAAGAAAGTACAAGATACCTCCTTCCAGAGCTGCAGGTATGGAACCCTTCAGGAAGCTTAGCAGAATGAAGCCACCAGGACTAAAAAGGGGAGGGAGCGGGTGGTCTCCTACAGAGAGGATTTTGCACTGTGCACAGGAAGGGCCTGACCCAGTCTAAGCCAAACAGATCACCCAGACATGGAGACTGAGTGTGGGCCAGAATGGGCCGACATGGTCTTGTTCTTCCACATGCTGGGGCCTCGTGACAGGCCCGGGTTATCTGCCTGGGACATCACAGGTGAAGCCCACACAGTCCAGCCTTCCCTACCTAACTCAGGCTTGCCACAAGAAACAAGCAGTGGATGACATCCAAAGTCATGTCCAGAGTAAGTCCCCTGAAGGGTTTGAAGGCTGCAGGACTGCCGCCCTTTCTACTTCTCAGGCAAAAAGGCCCTTGGAGAACCAGGGCTGTTCACAGGCATTGTCTGTTTGAGGGTAATGTTTGCTTGAGTCCACTCCTTGCTCATTAGTGTGGGTGGACATGAAAAAAAAAAAATGCAAGTATTTGTATAAGCTTTTAGCCAAGCAGCCATAATTGAATTTATGAATCCCTTTTCGGTGAAATATGGCCCTACACATTTAAGTCTTATGAAGTGCATATTTGTTTTCATTCATATTGGCTCTGTCCATTTTTTAAATCAGTTATGGAAAAAATGTATTTACCCAATGATTCAAGGTGGGCCCACATTTTTTTAATTATAATTACTTTAACTTGGAAAACAGATTTGCTTTTCAAATTTACTTTAAATGGAAACAAAGGATTTGCTAGAGCATGTCTGGTTTCATAGTAGGTCACCAGAAAACACATTTATATCAGGATGTGACAGCACACAACCACTGCTATGGGTTGGCACTGTTTGGGAGCTCAGCCTGCAGGAACTTTGGGGGACCTAGGCCATGTGGTCCATGTCAAAGTAGCTAACAAGGGAAGAAAAGGCATAATGTTAATGCTTAGAAGTTTTCTCCCAAGCACTTTTTAAACTTTGAATGATGATTATTTTAGTCTCCTTTCTTCAGACCTGGAAACATGTTTCCAGCACTTGGCAGAAAGGACTCATAGTTGCTCAATAGAAATGGCTGCTTTTCACCTGCTGCCCCTTTCAGCTCAGAAGGTGATAGGGAAGGAAGGGGTGAACTATGGTGATATTTTCCCAGAAAAGGGAAATGAAGAAGTGAGCCTTTCCAAATCTGTCCCAAATGGAGACCTAGTCTGTCATTCCTAAGGAACACGGAAGAGTTTCATCTATCTGCTGACTAGTCACTTGGAGTGATTTAGTGAGGAGACCACGGAGGGTTGTATAGGTTTGTGGGTGAGGCTAAGGTAGGGGTTCTTGCTCCTAGGGACTACTGCCATGGAGTACTACTTGCTGTTTAGCAGCATCTCTGGCTTCTACCCATTGCATGCCAGTAAGCACCACCTCCTCCTCATTACAACAACCAAAACTGGCTCCAGATGCTAACACATGTCCCATGAAGAGCAACATCATCCCTAGAGGACAACCACTAGGTGGAGGAAAACAGTAATGAGGCTGAGGAATGTAGAAGCTATGCCAACCCCCATCATTGGAAGGAGAAGGAAAGAACTGGCAGTTGAGGTCTCAGACAAGATATACATCTTCCTTCTGTGGGTTTGGTCTACCCAGCTCCAGGCACACCAAACTCTACAATTTCCTGAAATTTCAAAAGATGCTATAGCTGAGTTCTGGTAGATCATACCTGTAGTCCTAGCCACTCATGTGACTGAGATCTGAAGATCTTGGTTCAAAGATAGCCCAAGCAGGAAAGTCTGCAAGACTCTTATCTCCAGTTAACCACCAAACAGCCAGAACTGGAACTGTGGCTCAAGCAGTAAAACACCAGCCTTGAGCAAAAAAGCTAAAGGACAGTGTACACACACACACACACACACACACACACACACACACACACACACACAGATACTATAAATGTAGTTTATTCCCCTCTAATTTTGAAATAACCTTGTAAACTATACCAAACTTTTATGAAGACCCACTGCACCCCTTTCCAAATGCTTCTAATGGGTACCTTGGGGTATTAGTTGAGACTGGTTAGGGTCTACCTCCAGGTGTTCCTTCTTTTACACAGCAGGTCTCAAAAAGAAAAAGGAGGAAGAAGAGTGGTCCCCTGAGGGATGAAGTCTGAATTTCCCTCCAGAATTACTATCAAGGCCAGATTGGGGAGAGGGGAAAGGGCTGGCTAATGTCAG
Source organism: Perognathus longimembris pacificus (assembly GCF_023159225.1). NCBI lineage: Eukaryota > Metazoa > Chordata > Mammalia > Rodentia > Heteromyidae > Perognathus > Perognathus longimembris. Next base: position 49,062,515 of record NC_063168.1, read on the forward strand.
GGACACAGACCTGGAACAATGAGTACAGTAGTTTTCAGTGCAACACATGCCCCTGGCACTTAGCCCAATGCATCCTGGGATTGGGGCTGCCCTTGAGAGCTCCAACCAGTACACTTGGTTCTTCTTTGATGAAATGTTTTAAATATTTAGATAAGAAACAAAAACAAATACCACAAATACCCATGATTCCCTACCTTGACTTCCTGTTGGAGTTTTAGAAGCCAGAAGAACCAACCCCCTTCATTCTTAGGACAAAGATCATCATCCTCTGGGCCATTTATCTCCATTAGGGTCCCTCTCACAAATGCTCCTCATGATAGACAGATCCAGTCTCTTTGCTGCTCAACCTCTGGGCTCCTCACTTTGGTCCCAGATATGCAATGTCTTACCCCTCCACCTGGCCAGGCTTCCCCTCCGCTAAGTTTTCCCTCCTCCTGCTCCCCATCTGGTTTTTCCATTTCTGTCTTTTCATTTCCACCACTTATGATATAATTAGTCTGTGTCATGCACCATCTTGAACTATTTCCTCACACTTCATGTGTGTCAGCATGCCTCTGACCAAACTATTCACTCTGAGAAAAAGGTACAGGGCTTTCCTCGGGTTTTTTACAGTGTCTCACATAGCAAGATCAGCCAACACTTGTGGGTAGAGAAAGAGTTGGGTAAGTAAATGGATGATGAGTGAATGGGTATAGAGTTATTTGGTTGGCAGGGCTACCCAGCACATTGGCCAGCCCCTAGATCCAAGAGATTTTCCACTTGTGCCTAAAATGGGGTTCTCCAGAGCTAGAGAGGGAAAACTCAGCCCCTCACTGTGCTGGCTTGACTGCTTAGGAAGGAAACTTGACTGATATCCTTACCTGATTCTTTAGAATCAGACTGTAGGAAGCCACTATCTAAAATCATTTCACACCTGGAAAAATGTGAACAGCACATATTATCATCAGTTGGTAGGCAATGTGGGAGAAGTCCATGGTGACATTTTCATTTTAATTAGTACAGTGGAAAACAACCTCAGCCTATCTCCCTGCCTCAGAATTAGCAACCCCTTCCCTCAGAGGAGGAAACATGGACAGGGACTGGCCTACACGTAGGCCTCTTCCTGGAGCTAGGAAAGAAGCGTTACAGGATTATCAGCAAGGAGCATTCCCTGAGAGTAAGGCATCTGCCTCGCGGGAAAGCTCAGACAGAACTGGCCCTGTAGCAAGAGGCAGTCCATACCACAGCAGACCTAATGCCTCGTTTGCTTCCCTTCTCTACTGTCCAAATGAGTTATCCACTCATAAGGATGGAAGCACAAGATTAACCAATTCTAAATGTTGATTCGGTATATGTCCAGCATGATTCCAAGTGACTGAATGTCAGTCCCCCGGTGTAGACCTGCCACAGAAAGGAGCACTAGCCTCTTCCCTGCCCAGCTACTGCAGCTCCTCCATCTGGACTGCTCCACTGAATACCTGATGCTCATGCTCATACCTCCCCCCAGCCGATCGGCTGCTTCATTCCTTTTTACAGCTAAATATAGACATACCGAAATTTATCCAGTCATCAGTGAACACAGTTTGATTCATCCCACTTTTTGGCTATTATGAGCAAGGCTGCTATGAAGATTCATGCACAAGTGTTTATATGGACATTTTTGTTTTAATTTTTCTTAGGTATATCTAGTATTGTTGGTTCAAATGGTTTCATCTTTGTTGGACCTGAAAGACTTTTCCATAGTAGCTGCACCATTCAACATTCCTACCAACAAATTGTGAGGGTTTGTTTCACACCTTTGCCAAAACATCTTTTGGGGGGGGTGTGCATGCACGCGCATACACACGCATGCACATATGTGGGTATGTTTGTGTGTGTCTATGGGCTTGAAGTCAGGGCTTGGCTGCCATTTCAGCTTTTTTGCTCAAAGGCTAGCACTTTACCACTTGAGCCACACCTCCACTAATAGGGTTAGGGTTTTGTTATTGTTGTTTCTAGTTAATTGGATATAAGAGTCTCACAGATTGGGCTGGGAATATGGCCTAGTGGCAAGAGTGTTTGCCTCATATACTTCATGAAGCCCTGGGTTTGATTCCCCAGCACCACATATATAGAAAACGGCCAGAAGTGGTGCTGTGGCTCAAGTGGCAAAGTGCTAGCCTTGAGCAAAAAGAAGCCAGGGACAGTGCTCAGGCCCTGAGTCCAAGGCCCAGGACTGGCAAAAAAAATAAATAAATAAAAGAGTCTCACAGACTTTCTTGCTTGGCTGGCTTCAAGCCATGACCCTCAGATCTCAGCCTCCTGAATAGCTAGAAAAACAGGTGTGAGCCAGTGGCACCCAACTTGTCTTTTTTATACTCATCTTTGCTAGCATGAAAGGGCATCTCTGTGGTTTGAATTGCATTTTCTGGTGGTTCAAACTTATGTATCTTTTCTGGAAAAATATCTAGTCAGATCCTTTGATTTTGTGTGTGTGTTTTAACTATAGTTTTAACAGTTTTTCATATATTCCAGATATATCTCTTTCCAGCTACAGGGTTTGCAAATGTTTTCTCCTGTTCTTAGTTGTCCATTCCTTCTCCTTTTCCTCATCATCTTCCTTCTCTTCCTCTTCCCCTTTATTGTTGTACTAGGGATCAAACCCAGGGCCTTTTGTATGCCAGACAGTATTTTCTAGAAGATACCTTTCAAAATACTTTGTTTCTAGTTTTGATGAAGCCTGGCTTGTTTGAGCTTTTGATGTCACATCTATGAAACTACTGTCTAATGTAGTTTCCATGCAGGTTTACTCCTTTTTTCCTCTCTAAATTTTATAGTTTTAGCTCTTACATATAGTTGTTTGCTACATTTCTTTGTGTGTATGTGCCAGTCCTAGGGCTTGAACTCAGGGCCTGAGCTCTATTCCTGAGCATTTTTGCTCATGGCTAGTGCTCTACCACTTGAGCCATAGCTCTGCTTATGGCTTTTTTTTTTTTTTTTTTTTTTGAGTAGTGTATTGGAGGTTAAGAGTCTTACTGACTTTTACTTCCCAGGGCTAGATTTGAACTGCAGTCCTTAGATCTCAACCTCCTGAGTAGCTAGGATTACAGGTATGAGCCACCAGCACCCAGCTGTTTGCTGTATTTTAAGGGTTTTTTTTGTATATGCCTTTAGGTAGGAGCCCAGCTTTATTCCTTTCCATGTGCGTATCCAGTTATCTCAGCATCAGTGATTGAACAGACTGTCTCTCCCCCCAAATTACTTTGTTTTGAGCCCCTTGTCAAAAATCAGTTTACCCTAAATAGAGAAATTTGTTTCTGGGATGTGTTCTGCTGTTAATCTGGATTCTGCCTTCATGCCAGCACCATCCTGTCAGACTGGCAGGTGGCACCCTGTGTGTGCTTAGACTGTGTGAGGCTCCAAGTTCATCCCCAGCACCATGAAAAGCTCTCATTCCCATGACCTTGGGGTCAGTTTTGAAGTCAGAACATGTGAGTCCTCCAATTTTGGTTTTTGGTTTTGTTTTTCAAGATTGTTTTGGCTATTCTGGATACATAACATGTGTTGTTTTGTCACTTGCTTTCTCATTTCCTTGCTGGAATGACTAGCCTGCATGTTAAGTACAAACTCCCCTCCTCTCTTCTACAGTCTCCTGCTGGGTCTGTCCCCTCCTGAGACTCTCAGGCTCCTCTGGCTGAGCTTAGGCTGGGGCCAGGTAGTAAAGGAGGGAACTTGTGGACCTCACCTGGCTCCTATGCAGGAGACCTAAATCCTGCTAATCCCCCACCCTGCCTCTACCGCCCCTCCCACTTCCTTCCTTAGCCGCAGGGTTGGGTTGATTGGGACTCTCTGGACCCACTTGCAGCCACATCACAGGGGCTCTCCTCGAGCCGGTCAGCCTAGCTCTCCCCTGCACATTCCGGAGTGCAGCTCATGGCAAATAGTGTGCAAAGAGACAGTCCTGTCAGGCAGCATTCGTGTGGCAGCTTGGCCTTCCCCATGGCATCTTAGTCATTCCTATGTGACCTTTATAGATCCAAGAGAGTCACCTGAGCTACAGGCACTTATTTTGTAGGTGCAAGTTTTTTCTTCTTGGGGGTGGGGGTCAGACCTTGCTATAAAAAGATGCCTCTTCAGCTAAGCAAATTGAACTCCAAAAGATGGAAACAGGAAGATTTTATTGATATTGTCGTTATGTTTAATGTTCTAGGTGAATTTCCTATGGTGTGGTCACTGTATATGATTTTGGTACACTGGATATTGTGTATATGCTTATCTGAGCTAGGGAAGGGAAAGAAAAATGAGGGAGGGTGTAACAAATACGACAAGAAATGTACTCACTACCTTATTATGTAACACTATCCCCTCTGTGCATCACCTTGACCAAAAAATTAAATAAATAAACAATAATATATAAATAAATAAAAAGATGCTTCTTCTCACTCCCCCACCAAAGGGGGGGAAAAGATGGAGAATTGGTGAACCAGAGGGTATAATTTTCTGGAAGCTCTGAAGATCAACCTGCTTTCCTTCTACAATAAGAAGGACTTTCAGCTGTGGCCTTTTCCACACATAGCCCCCCCAGTTGGGGGGCTTTTTTTCCCCTTTCCTTATTGTTATTTCTCTTTTTGTGGAATGACTAACAGTGATCAGGTCAAATGTGCCTCCTTCACCTCTGGGCTGCGGGGCCACTTTCTCAGCTGCTCCTCTGCCGGGAGCACAGTGCCACCCCCAACTCTGCACACGCGCAGCCATGCAACTGCTGCACGCAACAGCCTCCTCACTGCTAAAGGGGGACAGCTCCCTTTTAGAGCAGTGGGAGCACCAAACAGTCAAGAGGAGTAGAGCTTTCATATTTCCAATAACAACATTAATTACTGGTCATCAAGTGCCCCAGATGTGGTGGAACATAGCTTACAATCTGGAGACATAGGCAAGAAGAAGGGGCATCCTGGGCTAGCTAGGGCTAGGTAGAGACACCTGGGTCCCAAAAAACAGGAACAAAAGCAATTTTTAAATCAAGTGAGACAAAGGAAAAAATTATAGTGTCCAGAGCTTCAAACAGGTATGCTCTGAGCATCTTGTCTGTATTGAATTATGTTTGTAGTTTCTTGGGGGTTTGGAAGAGGTCATGTAATTGTTCTCCCACCCATGCAATGCTCAGCCAGCCAAGAGCTCACAACTTAGTCAGGTAGAGGTAAAGACAGATTATTTTCTAATAAAGAACTGACCAACACATGCCTCCCATCTACAGCCCCTCCTCCCCTGCACCCTCCTCCTCTCCTTTTCTGTTTCCCAGTTTAAACCTTGATTCCCTGCACTGAGAGCACTAGCAAGCAAGTTGCCTCTGAGGACAATGAGATATGGCATGAAAGTAATCTCCATGCTGGATAGTCCCCAGCCCTGTTTTATCTCACTCTAAAAACCTCCTTGCTGACTCTTGAGTTCTTACAGCCTCTATGACTATACAAGTGGGTTGGCCTATCTGCTCTGCGGGCTCCTCATCAGTGACCGGGGATGTTAATCCAGTCCATAGGTGTTAAAGAGGGAAATGTAGCTCAGCAGTAGAGCCTGTGCCTAGCATGAACAAGGCTTTGGATTTGATGCCGCACAGACTTACTTTTACATACATACACACACACTCTATAAACCTTGGAAGAATTAGAGACAAAGCACTTGATCAGGGCCTGGTTCAACACCCTGGAAAACTCAGCTTCCTCATCCAGACTCTGGGCCTTCCCCTAGTATGCTAAGCAAGTAGGATTGGGGCCAAATACTCAGGGACAATTGCAGACAGACATCCAGACATCGGAGCTGTGGATTGGAAAGAGCTGAGAGCTTCACAGAAGTATGTCATTAAAAGGCAGGTGCTGGTGCCGGAGGGATTCCCAGGGGCCTGCTGACCTGAGGGGGGATTTGAGTGAGTTCCAGGCCTACTGCTGGTTAGTTGGGAAGGGCTGCTTTGTTGTTGGCAGAAGCATCAACATCCTGAACCTCCCTACATCCCTGTATTTAGTATTGCCTAAGAATGGTAACGGAGCAGTGGTTCCCCCATGGTACCCTACTTGCCCTTTTTATCCCAATTTCTGCTCTCTCAGTGCCTCTACCTCATATAGCCAGGAATTCAGGGTCTGAAAAAACTAAACCACTCCAAGACAGAAGGTAGCAAAATGTGAGCGAAGTCCCAGGCTGGGGTTGTAGCTCAGTGGAAGAGCACTTGCCTAGCATGCAGAAATTGAACAAAATCCTACCCATCTACTTTTGGATAGCCATGACTTTGAAATGGCTTTTGCATTCTTAAAATGGTTGGGGGAAAAAATCATAAGAATATTTTGTGACATATGAAATTCAAATTTCAGTATCCATAGGTAAAGTTTTATTGGGACACCACCATACCATGCTGCCTTTGGCAGAGCTGAGCAGGTGTGACAGAGACCTTAAGATGTGTGGTCTACAGTATGTATTCTCTGCCCATTGAGATGCGTGCTGCTCCCTGCTCTGAGATGATAGAGCTTTAACTTGTTACCTACCAAAAAGCTTTCCCTTTGTGGGAGGGGACAAACCAATGAATATGGAGTTCCAAAGAGATCCTGGGTGGCAGACTTCTTGATCCTTCCAATTATATACTTACTAGAAGGGCTAGAGAGAAAGGCCTGGTCCTGCGGTGCGGCTGCTCCAACTTGGGATAAGGGAAGAGTGGCGCTCAGGCCTAGACTCATTCTAGCAGGAGGATCTAGGAGGAAATTACTACCTCCCAGGGAGCCCTTCCTACCAGCACCATACCCAGCTGGCATTGGGGTTTTATTTAAGACCCCTCATGTTCCCAGAGTCCGATGGGATTCCCATCTGGTGCAGAGCAGTGCACCCATTGCTCACCTCTCTGTCTTTGCAGAGTTTGCCTTCTGCCAGGTGGATGCCTCCATCGCTCTGGCCCTGGCCCAGGCTGTCCTGTGTGACCTGCTGCAGCAGTGGGACCAGCTGGCATGTGGACTTCCCATCCTGCTGGGGTGGCTATTGGGAGAAGACGATGACCTCGCCAGCTCTGTGGAGAGCCTACATCAGGTGATCCCGGGAACTTAGGAACTGGACATCTTGAGTGTTCTCTAGATGCTAAGGTTCAGTGGGCCACTGGAAGCTGTTTGCTAAGTGCTTGGATGCAGAGCGGGCACTAATCAGGAGAAGGCCTTCTGAGGGCCCAGGGAGATATTCAGCTCAGCTGTGGGATTCTCATGGCAACCCTTCACAGAGCTGAGGAAGGAACTTTGAGAGAAATTGTGTGTAACTTCGGATGTTGCATGTAATTATGGTAAAAAGTTTGTGTGGGGTTCCCTGTAGTGAGGTTCAAGAATGAAGTATTTCCTAATTAGGCCATGGAAGAGAACGGTTTACCTCGTCCAGGTGGGGGAGCAGTCACAGATAGGGAAACTAAGAAGCAAGGCAAGCATCAAAAGCATCCTGAGAATGGAAATTCACAGCCATCTGTGTCTAACTCTGCTGGTGTCCCTAGCAGCCCAGTTTAAAAGGCAGCCGTTTACGGGAATTGTGGAGGATGGATAAGGGTGTGTGATAAAATGGCCTTGGAAATCGGCAGCATCATAGAAACTTGGTCTCATGCTCAAAAGCCAGTGTCTCACATTGGTAATTCTTTGGTCCCTGGTCTGCTGCTGAGATGTCCCATTCTCCCTCCTCTCTGATTTCCTGATACACCTTACTTTGGTCAAGGTTGTCTTTTCAGCATCTGGCCCCCAAAATATCTTGGCTTTGAACTACAGATACATCTTTATCAAAGGTCATGTTAAGTCAGGGGGGAGGGGAGGAAAGAACTCCTCTGGTTTAAAGAAAAAAAAAAAAGTACAGGAGTGAAAATAGAAGGTGACCTTCAAGGCTGCTAGTGGTGTGTGGGGTGAGGGTGTTGACAGGCTGGAGTGAGCCCTCTGTCAGTTGGGGGGAGGGGGCGGGGATGTCCCTCTTACATCTAGCAGTGCCTTGCTTGGTGTGCCTGGGGTTTGTCAGCATTCCCTGGAAGGCTGACTCTGAGCATTTTCACTTGATGTAGGGAGAAGAAGACTACCTGTTTGAAAAAGCAGAAGTCAACTTTTGGGCTGAGACCCTGACCTTTGTGAAATACCTCAGTAGACACCTATTCCATGTCCTCTGCAAGCCCCGCAGGCATCCTCTTAGCTCTGAAAAACTCTATCACCTGCAGAAGATGGCATCAGAGCAGCGCCAGTGCGTCTCCCAGCTCCTCAGCGAGCTTCCTCCAGCTGCTGAGTTCTTGAAGACAGTGGAGCACACAAGACTACGCATTCAGGAGGAAAGGACATTAGCAGGACTGAAGCTGTTGGCCTTTCTGGAAGAAAAGGAAGGGGAAGCCCCCTTGTTCTCAGAGCCCAGGACTCTCCAGCAAAATCAAAACAGTTAACTCACAAGAACACTGAAGAAAGAAGGCTTGAAGGGAGTCCTCCGCCAAATCTGCAAAAAATATGTCCATCGTGTTCAAACTTTCCCCTTTCACTCCTCCCCCATTTCTAAGAGTTTGGACTTCTGTCACTTCCTGCCGAGGGATTTTTCTTCCATTCACTCATTCAAGACAGCCTAGCTTATTGCAGCTATTATAGGAAATGAGGCTACTATTGATATTCACTCTGCCCCCAGGTGCAGGCCACCTGCAGGCCTAGATTAGCCTTTGCCATCCCCAAGGACCACTAATGTCCAGCCAATGCCACCCGATAGTTCCTGTGAATTGACTATACAGGCTGGGTTTTTAAATACACAACCCCTCCCTCTTTAGGGGGGAATATATATGTCGGGACTAGATTAGTTGGCAAAAGACCCATTTGGTCAGATTTCTAAATTGTATTCTATTTTAGCAAAACAGAAATATGTTCCAAAGCCAGAGACTGGTCGCTCATGCCTATAATCCTAGCTACTCAGGAGGATGAGATCTGAGGATCGCAATTCAAAGTCATCCTGGGCAGGAAAGTCTGTGTGACTCTTTATCTCCTATTAATCACACACATAAAAAAAAAAAAACACAGAAATGGTGCTGTAGCTCAAGAGGTAGAGTGCTAGCCTTTAGCAAAAGGAGCTTAAGGATGGCAGCCAGGCAGAGTTCAAGGTCCAAGACCGGCACTAAAAAAAAGAAAGGAAATGTTCCAAATGTTTGGTCCTGGGAAAGGTAAGGATAAACCTCATGCTAATATTTGTGTCCTGATATCTGCATGCATAAGTCCTGAAGTGGTCCTCACATGTATACTGTTAGGATAGCCACTGGGAATCTCCTATCTCCCCAAAAATATGTTACCTAGAAAATCTGATTTTGCCACCCAACATATCCTATTGACTTTTACAAAGAACCTGAAGAGGGGTTGGGAATATGGCCTAGTTATAGAGTGCTTGCCTTGCATACATGAAGCCCTGGGTTCGATTCCTAAGCACCACATATATAGAAAATGTCAGAAGTGTCGCTCAGGCCCTGAGTTCAAGCCCCAGGATTGGCAAAAAAATAAAATAAAATAAAGAACCTGGAGAAAGGATAGCCAAAGCAAATGTTTTATTTAATGCCTACACTTTTTACCATCCTGTGCATGGTGGCAGTAACAAGATTGTGCTTTAAGATGTCAATAAACACACTGATCTTTCAGTGATTTAGTCTAGAAACCCTACAGGCATTCTGCCTTTACAAGCTCAGCCCAGCCCTCTTCCCCACATATCCAGCAGGTGGCGTTCTTGCACATATTTTGCAGCTGGTCTTGTAATTCATTTTAATCTACCATTTTAAACGTATACTTTCAGAAGTTACCTTGAGATTCATAGCTTGGGTGTATGATTGTCTCATTCATGGTCATTTTGTATCCTAGTTGTCTGAAAAGGCCATTTTGTTTATATAGTATATAAACCTGTGGAGGCCTGTAAATATTTTTAAATATTTCTCTGGTGAGTAATCCCTAAGACTTAGATTGTATTTGAAGGTCTGAAGGTGCAAGTTAGAGAAGGAATTGAATGTGGCCATTTCCTACTGGAGGAACCAAAAAAAACCTGGAGTTTTTAATTAACTGATCTGAGAGAAAACCATCAAAAAGTAAAAATTTGGCTATACCTCCAGTATGGAGAAAGGCTCTGCAGGAAGAGGTTAACTCAGTGTCCAAAGGATCATATCATCCTAAGGAGAACAGAAAATTCCCTGGGTGGTCTTGCATTCAGGTCCAAGTGAGTTTTTTGTGATCATGAATTAATCACCTACTTAGGCATCTGTGTAGACCACACTTGATAGGAAGTTGTCAACTTTGCAGTTCTTTTTTGTTCTGAGACCTAGCTGATAAAAAGTTAGGGACTGATGGTATAATATGGTAATAACTATGGGGCAATAACCATACCAATACTTCCGAGCAAGGCACAACAAAGCCCAGCTCATTAAAAAGGCCAGTTATACTCTACCACCACCATTTATGTAAAATGAAATACAAGCAGTGATGTAATAATAAAAATATTTTACACTAGTAGGTACTCTGGCCTAAACCATGGTCCAGAACATGTTTACATGGCAATTTCAGAATCCTACTAAATCCACAAAGGGGGGGGGGGGGATTGTTCTCACCGATGTTGGCTGTTGGCTGGGAATTACCCCAGATTTAAATCTAGAAGGGCAGGAAGGACTGATCTTTCCTGACGTCTGTACCTGGTCTTCTTACTAACCTGACAGTACTAGCTAAGGAAACGGTTGCTTCACACTGATGCTCCCCAGGGGAAATCTTGAAGACCCTGTGCTCCAGGACTAACTCATGTTTGGGGCCATTTCAGCAAAGAATAAAACCATGTCAGCCTGTTACATCACCGTGCCTACAAGCCAGTGATGGGTGGGCAGGAAGAATAAAGCTCTCATTTCCCCTGCAATCACTGCTTACTCCCGGCTGAGTTCTAGGGCCCAAAATTCGGGTGGTCACTGGTTCTTTGGGTATTCATGATTCTGTGACCCTCCCTCCATTTGGCACATTCCAGAGGACTGGCCTTGTCCATTGGTCCACTTTGCCAATTTATTTTAAAGTAAAAGATGATTTGTACCTGTCCATCTTTTAAGCACCTCCATGATTAGCTCAATTGCACCTCTACAAAGGTGAGGAATGAGTGAAGCAAGTATTTTGTCTTTGCTATCTTTGTTTTACAAGTACCAAATAAATTGTGTGACTTGTCCCAGATCACATGAGTGAATGAGGGGTAGGGCCTGAACTCCAGCCGCACAGTTCTGGCCCTAAAGTCCTTCCAGCCCCACCTAGGACTCTAGATCCCAGGGCAATGGGGTAAATCCTGTTTGCTGGGGCTTGACGGGCTTTGTCTCTTTCCCTTCCTGGTTAACTGACAGCCCAAAGAGGACCGAGTGAACTGGGTGCAATCAGACTGGTAGATCAATTTGGAAAGAGGTGTGGGCCAAGCTTCCTTCCCTGGCAGCTCCTGGACATTCCACCTTGGGCGGCCTGTCTGCCAGCTGGGTGAAATCGTGGGCCTGGCTCCAGCCATTTGGCAGCTCGCGTAGACAGCACTGCTAGAAGAGGCCTCCTCCACCGGCCTCCAGGTCGGCTGAGTACAGCTGTCAGCGGCTTTAGCTTCTCCGGGCGCTAGGTGGGGGTGTCTGCCCCCTCCCAAGGCAGGGGCTGGGAGTCCGTGGGGCGCACGCCTTTCCCAGGGAAAGCTGTTGGGGTGCGGGCTACCGAGAGGTAATGGGGAGTCCCCACCCCGGCCCGGCCTCAGCCTAACCCTACAGCAGCTAAGGCTGGACTGGTGGCTTGGACAACATGGAAGACGCGGCAGGCAAAGACTATGCTGTTGGGCGGGAAGCCTAGGCGGGCAGCTACGTCCCAACCCCCGAGGGAGTAAGGAGAGATCAGACCCGCCAGCAGACGGAAGAGAGGGAGGAAGTTGCCTCCACGCCTGAACGGCTCTAGCGGCTCTCTCTCCCGTCCTCCGAGTCGGCTCCCCCGCCCCGGACACCCCGCGCCACTCCGCGCCTTTGGCCCAGGCTCAAGGTCTTGTGATGTGATTAGCAAAGCCAGCGCCTTGTCCTCAGACACACAGCCCAGCCCGGCAGGCCCGGGCGCCCGAGCCCTGTTTACTGAGCCTGGGCGGGGAGAGGGGCGGAGAAACCGGGCCCGGACTCCTAAGGGCTAGACTTACAGCTGCAGCCTTCCGCGTGGCCGCGTCTCCCAACCCCCACCGGGTTCTCCACGTGCAGCCCAACGGAGCCCACCGCCGAGACTCAGGCCAGGAACCCCTGCCCCGAGTCCCCAGCGTCCTTTGCCAACCAGCTGGGCGCGCGCGGACGGTTGCAATAGGTTTGCATTTTGCAATTCCCGCGCCCAGTACAAAAACCGAGGGAGGGAGATAAAAGCTGCGCCCGCCCGCCTGCCTGGCAGGATCGGGCGGGGAGAGACACGTCCAGGGCTGCAGAACGCAGGGCACGTGGAAGGAGCTGGTGCTTTCCAACACGGCAGCCCCACGGGCGAAAAGACAGCAGCAGCCCGCACCGCCACCCAGCTAGCACCCGACTGGGCTGAACTCTCCACGCTGCTCCGGCGCCCGGACCGCCGACCCCGCCTCCTCCCCACCCCCTAGAAGGGGGAAAAAATTGGCGGCGACCAATGGGAGGCCAGCAAGGCGCCTGACGTCGGCGAGCCGGCGGGCGGCGTTGCCTGGAGACCCCGGCGGGGTCAGCGCTCCGTGCCCTCCCCCGGCGCGCCCGCCCCGCCGCCGCTGCGCTCTGGGGTTATATAGGCTGCGCGCTCGCGGGCCGCCGAGTTCCAGCAGTCCGCGAGCTGCCGTCGGCTCCGCGCGGGGGGCGGGCCGGGCACCCCGGGCGCCGAGGTGCGCGCGCTCTGCTTTCCTCTCCTTTCCCCCCCCCCCCCCAGCCCGCTCCGCACTCCGGGGCGCCTCTGCCCGTCCACGCCGCCCTCTCCCCTCTTTCTCGCCCCCCAGCACAACTTTCGATCCCTCCCCGCTCCCTCCTCGCCCGTTACTCGTCGTGGCCGCCCCGAGGGCTCCTCCCAGCCTTCCAGCCTGCAGCTCCGACCATTGCCGGACCCAGAAACATGTCGACCACACTTCTGTCGGCCTTCTACGACATCGACTTCTTGTGCAAGGTACGCGGGGAGCCGGGGAGGGCGGGCGGAGCCCCCTTCCACTTCCCAGACTTCGCCTCCGCTCCTCGGCTGTTTTTTTGGCGGGGGGAGGACGCCTCCCTCTGACTTTTTGGGGTCTTGGGGGGAGTCCTGCAGTTTGCTGTCGGGCGTGCGAGCGCCCTGTGGGCGGGGAGCCGCCGCAGGAAGGGCGGAAGGGAAAGAGGGAGCGGCCGAGCCGTGGAGTTTCTCCGGAGCAGCCCGCGGCCACGCTGCCCGGGACTTCCCGGACCGTGTTTGCGCCGCCCACCCGGAGGCCCACGGGCCGGAGGATCACGTGCCGGGCCCCGGGGCGGCCGGGGTGGGCCTCGGCTCGCGCGCGCGCGTGTCCACGGCGGAGGCCGCCGGGTCGCAATCGCGCGGAAGGAGAAGTTGCTTTGCAAAACGGCTCGCCCCAGCTCCCCACCCCCTCGTCCCCGCGCGTCCTCACCCCGGCCTCGCTCCCCTCCCTTCGGCAGACCGAGAAGTCGCTGGCCAACCTGAATCTCAACAACATGCTGGACAAGAAGGCGGTGGGGACGCCCGTGGCCGCGGCCCCCAGCTCCAGCTTCACGCCGGGTTTTCTCCGACGGCACTCGGCCAGCAACCTGCACGCGCTCGCTCACCCTGCTCCCAGCTCTGGCAGCTGCTCCCCCAAGTTCCCGGGCGCCGCTAACGGCAGCAGCTGCGGTAACTCGGCGGCCGGCCCGGCCTCCTATGGCCCCCTGAAGGAGCCGTCGGGGGGCGGCGGCACCGCGCTGCTCAACAAGGAAAACAAGTTCCGAGACCGCTCGTTCAGCGAGAATGGCGAGCGCAGCCAGCACCTCCTGCACCTGCAGCAGCAGCAGCAGCAGCAGCAGAAGGGAGGCGGTGGCTCCCAGATCAACTCCACGCGCTACAAGACCGAGCTGTGCCGCCCCTTCGAGGAGAGCGGCACGTGCAAGTACGGCGAGAAGTGCCAGTTCGCGCACGGCTTCCACGAGCTCCGCAGCCTGACCCGGCACCCCAAGTACAAGACGGAGCTGTGCCGCACTTTCCACACCATCGGCTTCTGCCCGTACGGGCCCCGCTGCCACTTCATCCACAACGCGGAAGAGCGGCGGCCCGCGCCGTCCGGGGGCGCGGCCGGGGACCTGCGCGCCTTTGGCGGCGCTCGCGACGCGCTGCACCTGGGCTTTCCCCGCGAGCCACGGCCCAAGCTGCACCACAGCCTCAGCTTCTCGGGCTTCCCGACGGGCCACCACCAGCCCCCCGGCGGCCTCGAGTCGCCGCTGCTGCTCGACAGCCCCACGTCGCGCACGCCGCCGCCACCCTCCTGCTCCTCGGCCTCCTCCTGCTCCTCGTCCGCCTCGTCCTGCTCCTCCGCCTCGGCGGCCTCCACGCCCTCGGGCGCCCCGACGTGCTGCGCCTCCGCAGCGGCGGCGGCGGCGGCCGCCGCGCTGCTCTACGGCTCCGGGGGCGCCGACGACCTGCTCGCGCCGGGGGCCCCGTGCGCCTCCTGCTCGGCGGCCTCGTGCGCCAACAACGCCTTCGCCTTCGGCCCGGAGCTGAGCAGCCTCATCACGCCGCTGGCCATCCAGACCCACGGCTTCGCCGCCGCCGCCGCCGCCTACTACCGCAGCCAGCAGCCGCCGCCCCCGCAGGGCCTGGTGCCCCCCGCGCAGCCCCCCGCGCCCGCCGGGCCCCTTCCCGCCGGCCCCGCGCCGCCCTCGCCGCCCTTCAGCTTCCAGCTGCCGCGCCGCCTGTCCGAGTCGCCCGTGTTCGACGCCCCGCCCAGCCCCCCGGACTCGCTGTCGGACCGCGACAGCTACCTGAGCGGCTCGCTGAGCTCGGGCAGCCTCAGCGGCTCCGAGTCCCCCAGCCTCGACCCCGGCCGCCGCCTGCCCATCTTCAGCCGCCTGTCCATCTCCGACGACTGAGGCAAGGGGGCTCCGCAGAGGAGGCTGTGGGGAGGGGGGCGCTGTGGTAGGAGGGAGCCCCGCGCCCCTCAGCCCTGCGGGGGGGGGGGCGCGGAGGGAGGTCGGGCCCGGCCCGGCCCCCGGCAGACTTCGCCAAGCCCCCCCTCCCTCGCCGAGCATGTGGACTCGAACTCGTCTGGGAGGGGGGATCCCTCCCTCCCGCTTCGGTTTTCTCATTTTTGTCTATTATTATTTTTATTATTATTATTATTATTACGAAGTTTCTTGTTGAGCAAAAAAAAAAAGCCAACGAACTTTTTGTATTCATGAACAAAATACTCACAACAGCAGTTGTGATGCGAATAAGAACAAAAACAACCAAACACTTAACTTTTTTTTAGGTCTCTTTTGAGTTTGAGACTCTAGGAAAAGTCAGCCCAGCACCAGCAGCTACCCGCCGCCATTCCAGCTCTTCACTTGAAAAGCATTAGTGACAGTCCAGATGTGGGAACTCGGAAAGAAGTTCCCAGCCGTGTGTCTCAGACCAGTGTAAACAGACCAGCCTGCCACCTTGCTGAACTGTAAGCCTTCAGAATCCAATACTCCGCCAAGAATATGCCTTGATAGCAGTAGTTCTCAGACCCTTAGAGTGGGGTTTTTCTTTTTTGTTGTGTGTGGGGTTTTTTTTTAAGGAAGTTATATATGTCTTGGGAGGGGGGGACCTTGCATTCCAAAGTTTGATACAGGTTACTGGTTTCATTGTCACCACTTGGGGTGTTTAGTTTAGAACCATTTGTCTGCTCTCTCTGGAATCCTTGGGCAGAGCTTAGTTTGTAATTGTTGGGGAATAACTGCTGAATTTTTAGCTGTTTTGAGTTGATTCGCACCACTGCACCACAACTCAATATGAAAAAAAAAAACCTATTTAACTTATTTATTATCTTGTGAAAAGTATACATTGAAAATTTTGTTCATACTGTATTTATCAAGTATGATGGAAAGCAATAGATATATATTCTTTTATTATGTTAAATTATGATTGCCATTATTAATCGGCAAAATGTGGAGTGTATGTTCTTTTCACAGTAATATATGCCTTTTGTAACTTCACTTGGTTATTTTATTGTAAATGAGTAAAAAAATCTTAATTTAAGAGATTGTATGTAATATTTATTTCATTAATTTCTTTCCTTGTTTACGTAAATTTCGAGAGATTGCATGATTTCTTAACAGAAATCTACCTTGATGCTGTGGAAGTAGTTCGAGGAATATTTTATGAGTTTTCTTAGAATGTATAATGGTTGTGGCCCATCCAGCTTAGAAGGAAAACAATGACCACATACTTTGCAATCAAGCTTGTGTGTGGCATGCTTTTCTAATTCCAACTTTGTAAACTAGCAAAAAAAAAAAAAGTGTTTTGTTTGCTTAGTCCTCCAGTTGACTGTGACATACTCTTGAGTATCAAGACATGTAGCAATAATGAGGAGGTGAGTCTCCAGTGCCTTCAGGTGGCCCAAACTTGCCTTAAATCCTCCTCAACCAAATAAGTATTGTGTTTATTAGTGCTTGAGAGAATCTGAATGTAGGATGGGTTCAACTGCACAAAAGGAAAAGATTTTTTTACCACTTTTTTATATAGCTATAGAGAGGCCACCTCATAGTGCTATGGTGTTTGCAGAACATGAAAATGCCTTGTTTCATAACAGAAAATTCCAAAACTTGGACAGTTTCTTTTTTTTTTTTCCATGTAGAAAGGCAAGAATGTCTGAAGCTTTCCTGGACAGCAGATGAATGAGCAGTAGCTTAGGTTTGTAGGTACAGTTGGAGCACTATTATGTATGTATTCTCTGGACTACTTTGACAGAAGTAGGTTTTGAATGTAACAAGATAAGTCAACTTGAGTTGTAATATATTTTGGGGAATCAGTTCACTACAAATTGTGACTGTAAACATTGTACTGTAAATGTTTTGTAGTTTTCCCCCAATAAAATTTTTGGGAAAAAAAAGGTACTAATGTACATTTGTATTTTGTTTTTTTAACAGTCTTTTCGTGTGCCTCAGGCATTATCCGGGTTTTCATAGGGTGGGGAGGAAGATTTGGGGAGTTGGCAGAGCTCTGAAGCGCCTGTATCCACTTGTACCTGTATTTATTTTATAGCCAGTTCCTTTTGAGCTGAAAGAAATGATCCGCACTGTCAAGGGCATTAGTTGTTCCCTTTGGTAATAAGATGCATCCCAGCGTTGGCTGACTGGTGGCGGATCCTGGCGGGAGACTTCGAGGGGTGTGGCTCGCCTGTGAGTCACCCGGCAGGATCACGTGGCTGCGGTGGCAGCAGAAGGTCCGATTTTTCTCTAGGCCACTGCCTGCCCACAGCCTGTGGGGCCTTAGTGTGCTGGTCTGGAGGGAGCTCTGGGCCTGAGCCGGGGTTGCAGAGCTGGGCTTCTGCCTGGACTTTGGAAAGCCCTGGCTGTGGCCTTTAAAGAGGGAGGGCGGGAGGGGGGATTAAGCAAGTTAAACTTATATCTGGATGATGTTTGTTTATGCAGACAACTTCCTCTGGGAATGAGCACATACCAGCTATTTATGCAAAAGGAATTACGAGTCTGAGTTTCAGACAAGTAGAAAGCTAGGAAGCAAATTCAATCCAGGCCTTGAAGAAGAGACTGCGTTGATTTGACTGTGGGTCCCCAAAACAGTTGAACAAACTTAACTATGGCTGACATTTTTTCCTGTTCGCTTTGAAACAATCACTTTAAAAAAAAAAATCGGGTTCATAATAGTTTTTTTCCTTCCCCACCTCCCCCTCCTGCACAAGTACACACACACACACATACACACACACTTTCCAAAGTAGGTAAGAGATTAAGCAATAATTTGCTTTCTTACCGACAACAGCTGGGCTCCATCAACCAATCCTTGCCTCCCCTTTTAACGGCCCTGCCTTTGCCAGGGTCTCTGACTCACAGCTGAGCCGGGAGGGGTGGGGGCTCTGCCGGGCCTGGGCAGCTGTTTGGAGTTAAGGACGATGGCGCTGGTGTTCACTGGAGCCTTTTTCTGGTGCTTGGCCCAGGCTGCCAATGGAGAGCAGTTAGAAAATTCTCCCATATGCTGGGCCTCCCGCGTCAGGGGAGGGAAGGGAAAGCTGGAGGCCAAGGAGGGCTGGAGCTGGGTGAAGACCCTGCTGCTCCCCGCCTTGGATGCCATAAAGAATGTGAAATGGGGAGGAAGCAGCTATTTAAGCCGAGCTGCATTTCAAAGGCCTGGTTTCCACTTCATTCCCAAACTTATTTTTCTCAACAAGTACTTTTGATGGATTGGAATGTTAGACTTCTTTCTGGGGTAAGCCACATTCTCTCTCTCTTTTTTTTTTTTTTTACTCTGTTTGAAAGCCCAAGGGCTAGGATTTGAAATTTCTGTGTTTTAGACCCAGCAGAATGTGGCAAGCTAGGGGGATCACTTGGAAATCTCCTCTTGCCGCACTTCAGTGGAGGGTCCCAGGTCATTGTCCTTCTGCAGTGGCTGGAATTAACAGCAGACACTAGTGCTTCATCATCCCTGGCCTGTTTTCTTGTCAATCCAGGAAACTGAAGTAAAACTTGCAAGTAAGGACAAAAGCAGGATTGCCATCACAGGCTCTGCCAAGTCAACTGGAGCTGGGGACGGCTCCGGGCTGAGTCAAGATAGAATTCTTTCATGGTCAGCTTTGTGACAAGGAGCCAGAATAGGGGAGCAGGGGGATGCCCCACTGGCTGATTAAAGACCAAAGGGTTTTTTTAAGCAGCCCAGTTCATAGGCACCAACTTCTAAATAATTTCAGAGAGGATGTGCACATGCACGCATTTCCCACCCTTCACACTGCCTGGATCCATTGCTGAGTGAGAAAAAGAGGGAAAAAGCCAAAGTTTTGCACTGTCCCATAGGAAACGGTCACTGGAGGATTGAGCCCAGGCCTAGTGGCTTCTGACACAGGAAAGACGGCGAGCACAGCTCTGGGCTGCCAGGTGCTGCACCTTGGGAGCAAACCAGCCTCTGACATCCACTGTCCGCCAATGTTGCTCGTGGTGACAAGTGAGGACGGCAGCGACTCTCACCTAGTGTTCTTGAAACTGGAAGCTGGGTCTGCACACAAGCCCTTAGAGGCTGGGCAGCTGGCTGGGCTGAGGGTAGTCTGGCTTACCCCCCCTCCGTGGCCCATAGTGGTCCTCCGCATTCTTCACTGCTGTCACTTTTGTGTGTGTGTGTCTTGCGCAGGTGCAGACCTGTACAGGTACTGGGGCTTGAACTCAGGGCCTAGGCACTATCCTTGAGCTTCTGTCACTCAAAGTTAGTGCTCTACCACTTGAGCCGCAACTCCATTACCTGGCTCCTTTCTTTTGGTGGTTAATTGACAACAAGAGTCCCTCAGACTTTTACTTGCCTAGGCTGGCTTTGAAGGGTGTGGTTCTCAGATCTCACCCTGCCGAGTAGCTGGGATTACAGGTGTGAGCCACCACTGGCACCCAGCGCTGTTATTTCTTTTGCTTGCTCTCTTTCTCTCTCTCTCTCTCTCTCAGAGGATGTAGGAATCCAGGGCAGTCTCAGCTCAGAGCTGCCAGCAAGACCCAGGAGGGAGGAGGGAAAGAGGAAGGGCAAGGAGGAGGTGGGGAGGGGCCAGGGCCTGCAGGCTGCCCAGGCCCAGCCCTGCAGGAAGAAGGCCAGAGCGGCTAAGTTCCGCACCTCTCCTTCCAACCTCTCCTGACTATAGGCGGGACAGTGCATGCGTGTTCCTCAGGCTGTGTGTACAGCGGGTTGTCTCTGGAGGGGGTGTCTGTGTGGGAGGCGTGTTTGTGTGTGTCTGTGTCCTTGAATGATGGTGCATCGATGTTTGTGGGCGTTGAGGGCTCTGAATGTGTCCGGGGCGGGCGGGGGGGGGGGGAGGTTAGTGGATGCTCTGTTTATGTCCATAAATATCCATCTGTGTGAGGTGTCTGTGGTGTGTCTGTGATGAAGGGAGGGTCTGTGAAGAGGTGTGTGTGGATCTGTGTGGTGTGATGGGGGGTGGGTGCCGTATGGTAGATTATGTGGAGCACAGGGAGTGGAGGACTGTGGGTGTTCCTGTGTGTTTGGGTGTGGGTGTGGGTATACGTAAAGGCTGAGTGTGTTCAGGTGCATGTGTGTGAGTTTACGTGTTTGTGGGTGTCTGTGGTTTGGGTGTGGCTGCCCTTGTGGGGGTAGGTGTGTGGGTCCAGGGGTGTAAGGAGCTGAAGCCCAGCTGTGTGTTTGGGTCTGGAGGAGTCTGTAGTTGCAGAAGGGGTGACTATTTGTTGGGGTGGGGGACTGTATTACTAATGCCTACAGAGGAAAAGCAGTCCTTCTTAGAGGCCTTTTTCAAGTTAAAAAAACTGCTTTCAAAGCCAGGAAGTGACTGCCAGCCTGCCATCCACTTCCTGCTGAGTGGGAGGGTGGCCTGTGGGGACCCAGACCCACCTCCAGTGCGGGCACACCTGCCGCTGAGGACAGGCCTCCTGCCTCCCGGGCCCCTCGCTGGCCAGGGACATTTTTAGAAACAATCCATTCCCTGGGGGGGGGGGGGGGGGGCGGGGCCGCTTATTTTCATCTGGGCAGAAATAGCAGTTGTCAGATTGGCGACCTGGTGCCAGGAGAGGCAGTTCTGAAATAGGAAAGATATTAAGGACTCGAGACAGACAAGAAAACTCCTGAGCTCACCAAAACCAAGTTTAAAATATTTCTCTAAAAATAAGCTTTGTTTTCCTTGTGGATTCCTCTGGCAATCAGGCCCTGGTGTCAGGGTGCTTAGCTGCTCTGGGAAGCCAGGCGGAATTTTTTTTTTTTAAGTGAGTGTTTTCCAGCTGTGGCCTTGGAAAGTTCTCTGTTTTCCATTTATTAAACTCCTAGTTTCCGGCTAATTAAAATTATTTTCAAATAAAATTCTGTGGCCCAGCCGTATTTGGTGAGACATAGAATTCCCATTGACCCTTTTGCAGGAAGCTGGGCCGGCTCTGGGGTGGCGTGTGTCCCCTCCAGGAGGCTCAGTGGCAATGTTTTTCTCCCCATCAGTCACAGAGCTTGAACTCTAGGGCTGGGCTCTGTCCCTG
Source organism: Perognathus longimembris pacificus (assembly GCF_023159225.1). Classification (NCBI taxonomy): domain Eukaryota; kingdom Metazoa; phylum Chordata; class Mammalia; order Rodentia; family Heteromyidae; genus Perognathus; species Perognathus longimembris. Next base: position 49,083,612 of record NC_063168.1, read on the forward strand.
AGCTCTTCAGCTCAAGGCTAGTGCTCTACCACTTTGAGCCACAGCACCACTTCCAGTTTGCTGGTGGTTAATTGGAGATTAGAGTCTCACAGACTTTCCTGCCCAGGCTGACTTTGAATCTCCATCCTCAGATCTCAGCCTAGAATTCCAAGCATGAGTGAGCCCGAAGCATGGGTATTGGTGAACACACAGCTCAGTGGTACTTTTCTAGGGAAGTGGAGCTGGGCCTCTGAAATGCAGGCCCAGGGCCTTAACTAGATGCTACCACCAGGGAGAATGCTCTAACAGTGGGCAGCCTTGGGACCGGACAGCCCTGGGGTAATTGACTCAGGGAAGCTGACTTTATGTATAAGATAATATAAAATAAAATATATACTATTCATCTTTTTTCAAGGCTGGGGACCAACCCAGCTCAGGATCTTGTACATGCTGGACTATAGACCCCACGCTTCGGGCTCTGGGTAATTAGGAAGCTATTAGACCCATCCCCAGATCTCTTCAGCCTCCACTAATACCTGAGCTGAGGGTGGAGCAGGCAGGGATTAGAAATTGACTATGTGCGACTGCACGATGCTGTTAATGTACATGACCTAGCTGCCGTGTGTGTGTGTGTGTGTGTGTGTGTGTGTGTGTGTGTGTGTGTGTGTGTGTACTTCAGCTTGAATTCAGGGCCTGGGCACTCTCCTAACTTTTTTGCTCAAGGCTGGCACTCTATACTCTTGAACCACAACTTCATGTGCAGCTTTTTTGGTGATTTATTGGAGATAAGAGGCTCAGACTTCTCTGCCAAGCTGGCCTCAGATCACCATCCTCAGATCTCAGCCTCCTGAGTAGCTAAGATTACAAGTGTGAGCCGCTGGCACTGGGCTGTACCATTCTGTTTTCAAAGTGACCTATCTCCTTTTTCTTTGGGGGTAGGGGGTAGGGAGCAGGGGATGGTGATGTTAGAGATCCAGTTTAGGGCCTTGCATTTGCTGGGAAAGTGCTGGACCACTGAGTTGCATCCCCAGCCCACCTGTGGGGATTTTATCATCCTATGCTAATGTCTGTCTCCCTTGTTCACCATGTTTCATGAAAACTCTTTTTTTTTCTTAAGTGTGCATTCCTTCATAATAGCCAAAGTAGAAACAGCACAAATGTCATCAATTGACTGATGAGCAGACATGTTCTGTGTATAGAATCATGGGATGGCTGCCCAGGCCACAGCATGGGAATACCACACCAAGGGAGCCACCCCAGCCGCAAAGACCACACACTGTGCGGTTCTGCTCAGTGAGGCCAGACAGCAGTCCCTGGAGACAGAAGCAGACCAGCCCTGGCCAGAGCCGAGGGGGGAGAATGGGAATGGCTGCGCTCTCTCCTTTTGGATGGGAAATGCTTTGGAGACAGGCGGCAGCGATGTGGCACACTCTCGTGACTGTACCAATGTGTGTCCCTTAGCACACTTTCATTGGATGGATCTGATGTTATATGAATTCTGTATATATATATATCAGTCCTGGGGCTTGCATTCAAGACCTGGGCTCTGGTCCTTGACCTTTTTGCTTACCACTAGCACTCTACCACTTGAGCCACAGCTCCACTTCTGGCATGTTTTTTTTGTTTTGTTTTGTTTTGTTTGTGGGGTGGGGTTGGTAGTTTAGTAGAGATAAGAGCCACACAGACTTTCCTGCCACAGCTGGCTTTGAACTGTGATCCTCAAATCTCAGTTTCCTGAGTAGCTAGGATTACAAAGAAGAGTCACACACCCGGCTTTGTCCCCACTTCTTCACAGGCTGAAATGCAGGCTGCATTTCTTTTGTCAAAGAAGCCCCTGACCAATGGCAAGCAGCAGCTGGCACAGAGGCCTTGTGGGGGCATGGTTCCAGAGAGAGAGGGGGAACGGGGCTGGGGCCCCAGAGCTGGAGAACCGCGAGCGCAGTGGTGAGGATGGTCCGCGCTGGCCACTCAGCCCCCAAGAGATCTCTTGTCTGACCTCTACTTTCCTTGCCCTCACCAAAGACCCCATAGGAGAGAAGCATATATTTAGGTCAGTGGTTTATATATTGTCCTGTTCTTACACTGTCCTTTGACCTTCTCTACATATTTTAGTTAAACATTTTAAATGAAGCTTCTCATCTTCAATTTTTTTTTCTTCAAGCTGCTATAGTTATTCACACTACATAGCCAAAGTCCAAAGATCATGGAAGCTCAGGAGTTGAGGGCCAGCCCAGGCAACATGACAAGACCTTGGCTCAGAAATAGATAGATGAGATATACATAGACAGAGGAACAAGTAATTTCCCTAAACTGCACCCCCAGACAACACCTCCTTCTTTCTTTCTTCCTTTCTTTCTTCCTTTCTTCCTTACTTTCTTCCTTTCTTCCTTCCTTCCTTCCTTCCTTTCTTTCTTTCTTTCTTTCTTTCTTTCTTTCTTTCTTTCTTTCTTTCTTTCTTTCTTTCTTTCTTTCTTTCTTTCTTTCTTTTGCTAGTCATGGGTTTGAACTCAGGGTCTGACGCTGTCTCTGAGCTCTTTTTACTCAAGGCTAGTGCTCTACCACTTGAGCCACAGCAACACTTCTGGTTTTCTGGTGGTTTATTGGAGATGAGAGTTTCATGGACTTTCCTACCCAGGCTGGCTTTGAACCAGGATCCTCAGATCTCAGCCTCCTGAGTAGCTAAGATTACAGGCGTGAGCCACTAGTGCCTATCTCAGTCAACATCTTTGGAGCTGGCTCCTTTGAGATCTTTTACCTGAGAGCCCAAATAATCATCACTAGAGAAAGAACTGGGACTTTGGAGTTGGGTGAGAGACGTAGGGTGAGTCACCAGGGGCTGCCAGTTACTCCTCGGGTGCAGAGTTCCCAGTCTCTTAAAGCCTTGGTTTCTTCATTTGAAAAAATGGACTCATCCACTGTTTTTTATTGTTTTGTTTTGTTTTGCTGGTCCTGAGCTTTGTATTCTAGTCTGGGTGCCATCCCTAAGCACCTTTTGCTCAAGGGTAGTGCTCTACCACTTGAGCTACGGCACCACTTCCTGCTTTTTCTGTGATTAACTGGAGACAAGAGTCACAGGACTTTTCTTCTGGGCTGGCTTTGAACCATGATTCTCAGATCTCAGCTTTCTGAGTAGCTAGGATTACAGGTGTGAACTACCGCTGCTCGCCTGCATCCACTATTGTTAATCAGATGAAGAGAGGTCATGTAGGCAGAGTGCCTAGAGTGGCCAATATTCTGCAACAACTAGCAAGTGCTTTTCTTTTTTTCTGAGGGGGGTGGCATACTGAGGTTCCAACTCAGGACCTTATACTTGCTAGGCAGGCACTTTCCCACTTGAGCCACGCTGCTAGCTTTTTACACCCTCATTAGTTTTTGGATAGGGTCTTGTGTTTTTGCTGAGGGTTGACCTGGACTGTGGTCTTCATATCTACACCCCTGAAGTAGCTAGAATAACAGGCATACACCACTGAGCCCATCTTATTGAGTTGTGATCCTAACTTTTTGCCCCAGTTGGCCTAGAACTGCATTCCTCCTGAGAGGTTACAGCTGAGCCACCTTCTGGACACTGGCTGTTATTAATTATTCTTATTTTATGATTATGCCCTCCAGGCCCACAGATCTCCTGGAAAGCCTTAAAATCTCTAATAGCTACGCTTTTCAGAACTCTGTTACATACTGCAGCTTCCCATAAGTGAACATCACCCTCCTAATAGGACTGAGGTGCTCTTCCTATTCCCATTTTCATGTGAGAAGCCGTGGCGATGGAGCTAGGGAAGGCCACAGCTGAATCCAGATGAGCCTAACCTGTTGCTGGGACATCATTCCAAGTAAGTGATATCCTGCTTCACCTATCTCCACCCACTGAGCCACTCAAAAAGCAGAGGTGGAGCTGGAGCTCAAAGGGCTATGGCACTAGCCTTGAGCAAAAGAGCTCAGGGGCAGTGTCAGGCCCAGAGTTCCAGCCCCACAACCCACTGACAAACGAAAACAAACTCCTGGAGTTCAGAGGGGACGGGAGCTCCCACACGGAGGCTTCGCTGTGATCCCTGGGAAAAGACACAACCCAGACCAGCAGCAGCGTCAACTGTGCCAATAGGACAATTAGGAAAGATGCTAAATACAGCTGGGCCTGATAGCATATGTCTGTAATCCCAGCTACACAGGAAGTGGAGGTTGCCTGGGCCCAAAAGGTAATAGAACCCCATCTCAACCAATAAACCATGTGCAGTGGTTTGGGTCTAGAGTTCCACCTACACAGGGGTGTGGGTTAGAGGATCATGGTCTGAGTCTAGCCCCAAGCAAAAATGTAAGCCCTTATCCAAAAAATTATCTTTAAAAAAAAACAAAAAACACCTAGGGGTGTTACTCAAGTGGTAGAACACCTGTCAAGCAAGCTGGAGGCTGAGTTCAACACTCAGTATGACCAATAAAAACAAATAAAAGATAACTAGAAAGCTCAGTAGGGATTCCCTCCAAAGCAGCTCAGTCCCTCCAGGCCAAGGGCTCAGCCCCTGAGATTCTGCACGTTCTGTCCAGTAGGCTTCTGGGGGAATGGGGAGGGAGGCGCCAAGGGTGAGCTGGCAAACCAGCCCCCGGGTGGGGGGAGGGGGAAACCCCTGGGGCCTGCCTAGCAGCACCCTCATGGAAGGGAGGAGGCTCCTGTTAACAGTCAGGGTCCCAGCAGGGCACTGGTGGCTCATACAGGTAAACCTAACTACTCTGGAGTTGAAGATCTGAGGATCATGGTTCAAAGCCAAGCTAGGCAGGAAAGTCTGTGAGACTCCAATTAAAATCCCTCAAAACAAAACAAAACAAAAAAAAAACCTAGCCATAGAGCTTTGGTTCTAGTGGCAGAGCACTAGCCCTGAGCAAAAAAAAGCTCAGGGATTGTGCATAGGCCCTGAGTTCAAACCCTAGTAATAGCATCAAGAAAGAAAGAAGAGAAAAGGAAAAGGAGCTGTGCATTGCAAGGGCTGCACCAAATCCCCAAGCCCTCGTGCCTTAGAGGCCTTGTCCTGTGCTGCTCCATTTCACACACACCACACACACACACACACACACACACACACACACACACACACACACACACACACGCAGGCACAGGACCGCCAGGCTCCTCAGGTCCTCCAGTCCCCCGGCCCGAGGCCCTGCAGACTGAAGCCACTTTGGCCTGGGCCAAAGGTCATCGGAACTCTGCAGAGTAAATGACCTCAGGTTTGATCCCTATCCTAGGGACAGGACCCTGAGGAGCACCCAGGCAGGCTTCTCCTGGTCTGCTGTGTGCCCTGACCCCCCCCACATGCTGTGTACCACCCTCCTCTTTGAGACCATCCCTCTCTTTGAGACCTGCAGGGCTCCAGGGTTCCAGAAGCCTTTGTCCAGCACCAGAGCCATGACCCTGCCCTGGGCCAGTGTGGACCTCACAGCCGGCTTCGTGGCCCCCGTGTGTTCTCAGAGCACCCCCTCCCATCATCCCCAGCCTGGAGCCTTGCTTCCAGCCATCTCCCCACTTCTCGGCCTCTTCAGGCTTCTCCCTGTCCCGCCACTCATGGCTGGCTCCCACTCTGAACCCCGGGGACGCCTCCGGATGCGTAGTTGGACATCCGGCCGAGTACCGTCACCCCTGTTCTCCTGCCATGCGCTTTAACAAGAATAGCTAAAGCCTATTCTCCGTGGGTATGGGTCGGTGTGGGTACAGGCCATGGAGTCAGCTAAAGTGTTTTTCTACACTTAAAAACCTTTCTGGGGACTGGGCACTGGTGGCTCATCCCTAGCTACACAGGAGGCTGAGATCACAGTTCAAAGCCAGCTCTGGCAGGAAAGTCCGTGAGCCTCTTTTCTCCAAGGGACTACTAGAAAACTGGAAGTGGTGCTATGGTTCCAGGTACCATCTACAACACAGCACAACTTACATACTTGTCTACTTTCTGTCCCTCGGGCAGGAACCCAAGATCTAAGTGGCCATGCTTGGTGATCCTCCGGCTTCAGCCTCGTAAGTGCTGACACGACAGTCAGAAACCCAATCACACCATGCCTGGCTTTACATATTTGCCTTGAGTTTGTCTCTGTCCCAACTGCTTTGTTTGACGGTGCTGAGGGGAGAACGCAGTGCCTTGCACATGCTAGGGCACATGTTCTACCCTTGAGCCTCACCCCCAGCTCCACCACTACATCGAAGAGAGCTTGGCACTTCATAGGTGCTTTACAAATGCTTGAAGGAATGGCTGAACTCTCCCTACCCCCCCCCCACCCCGTGCCAGGTGCCTACAGCATCCCCTCCCAAACCTCTTACAGAAAAGCTTCTGGAATTGATTACACCAGCCACAAGGCAGTCATCTCCCCCCTTCCCCCGCCCCCATGGCATCACCCTCCCTCTCCCCTTTCTCCAGGCTCCGGAAGGAGCAGCCCTTGGGGCTGTGCAGGGACCCTGTGTAGCCCGACTAAGGCTTGGAACATCAACCTTTCTGTTACCCACAAGCTCTGCCCAAAGGCAGCCAGGAAGCCCAGGATTTCCTCTGGACCCCTGGGCTCTCTGCTCCGGCTTGAGCTCCACGGGAGTGGGGTGGGTAGGAGTAGGGGGTGTCTTACAGGGATGTCTCATAACCCATCCATGGGTGCCCCAGCTCCAGGAAGGTGAAGCTTTGCAGAATCAGAGACCAAGACCCTACCTGGGAGGCTTCAAGTGTGCGGTGGGTTCGAGGTCCTTCCCTGAGAATGCTGGGAGCACCAAGCTGGGGTACAGAGGGAAGGGGATAGGGAAATGGCTCTTCACCAGGGCAAACACCCAAATCAGGGAAGCTAAAAGTGATGCAGGACACAGCCGTGGCCCTCGCCCTGGGCAGGGCGGTGGGAGGTCCTGGGGGCCCAAAGTCAGGGTCTCTTCTTCCCTTTGCCCAGGTCACCACCCATCCTTTGGCTTCGTGGGTGGGAAGAGGCCTGGGTAGGAACTGGAAAGACTAGCCCCCTTAGCCGCAGTCTATTGTGCAAAGATGAAATGCCATCCAATATGTAAAACACACCTCCTGGATGCAAGGTGTGGCTAATAGCGTCGGGGCCTTTCCCCCAGCCTCTCCCTGGGGAGGAGGCCCGCTGACCTCTGGGAGGTCGGTTCCAGCCTCCACTCCATAAGGAATGTAGAGGAGCTAGAGCCCGCCTCACCCAGCCCTGGCTGTGGGGCGGGGTTTGGGGTGGGGTGAGCAGGCCCCGTGGTCCCATTTGGAAAGAGATTGCATTCCAGGGCACAGCCTTTGGAGCCAGACTGACTCCCTTGCATCTGGGTGTTTCTACTTATCTGCTTGCTGTGTGACCTTGGGCAAGTTCCTCAGTCTCTCTGAGCCTCTGCTTCCTCGTCTACTTTCCCCTTGTCATTACTGTTTCCTGGAGACCTAGGTGGGGGAAGCCAGCTTATCAGATCACTGTTTAAAATCTCCTTCACCAGCCAGTACTGGGGCCAAACCTGAAATCTTGTGAAAGTAAGGCTGCTCTGCCTTCTGCTCTCCTCCCTCTCTCTCCTTCCTTCCCTTCCTCCCTTGCCTCCTCCCTTCTCTTTCCTTCTCTCTCCCTGTCTCCTCTCTCCTCTCTCCCTCTCTCTTTTCCCTATCCCCTCTTTCTCCTCTCTCCCCTCTCTCCTCTCCCCTCTCCCCCTTCCCTATCCCCCCTCCTCTCTTGCCTATGCCCCCCTCTCCTCTCTTTCGCCTGACTTCCTTCCCGCCTCTTTGCAGGCCTGTGATCTCTGCATTCTGATTTCTGGGCTCTAAGATGGACCAAAGATGGTGGCCGGGTGTGATTAGGGAAGAGGCAAGTGAGCAGGTGGTTCTCAGCCTGGCTACCAAGATTTCAGGGACCCAGCCATCATCACAGGGCTGTGAAATGTGGGGCTCCATGTGGCCAGAGACCCATGGGGACTGTGTGGGTGCTGAGTGGAGGGTGTCTAGGCCTTGAAGTGGAGTTAAATGAAAGAAAAGCTCAGTGTGTGTGTGTGTGTGTGTGTGTGTGTGTGTGTGTGTGTGTGTGTGTGTGTGTGTGTGTGCTGGTCCTGGAGTTTTAACCTATGGCCTGGGGCACTGTCCTTAAGCCTTTGTGCTCAAGGCTAGTGCTCTAGCACTTGAGCCATAGCTCCACTTCTAGCTTTTTGCTGATTCATTGGAAATTAGAGTCTCCTGCACTTTCTTGCCCCAGCTGGCTTTGAACTCCCACCCTCAGATCTCAGCCTCCTGAGTAACTAGGATTATAGGTGTGTGTAATTATGGAGAACAAACAAAACAACAGAGGTAGGGCTAGAAGCTCAGTGGTAGAGCGCTTACTTAGCATAGCACAAGGACCTAGGATCCATTCCAGCAACACACACACACACACACACACACACACACACACACACACACACAAATAGTAATGGTAGTAGCAATAAGATACTACCACACATCTATTAGAATGGCCCATACTGAGAGCACTAGCCACACCAAATGCTGGCTAGGACATAAAGGGACAGGAACTCATCTATTCATTGCTGCTAGGAATGCAAAATGGCACAACTCTGGAAGCAGTGTGGCAGTTTCTCCCAAAACAAAACACATGCTTACCATCAGATCCAGCAGCCATGCCCCTGGCCATTCAAATGAGTAGAAAACAGATCTATGCAAAAACATGTACACAAATGCTTCTAACAGCTTTATTCATAATTGCCAAAACTTGCAAGCAATCAAGATGTTCTTCAAAACAGTTTAAACAGTGGTACATCCATACAATGAGATATTATTCAATGCTAAGAAAGAAAAAAGGAAGGAAGGATGAAGCTGTGAATGGAGGAATCTTCGGTGTCTATTAGGAGATGAAAGCCGTCAGTCTGGAAAGACTTTGTGCTGTGTGATTCAAGCTGAGACATTCTGGAAGTCACAGGGCTATGGAAAGTTAAAAACCAGCAGGTGGAGGGCCAAGAGCTCTACCACTTGATGCATTCCTCTACTTTTGCCTTTCTGTCAGTTACTTGAGGATAAGTTGGATTTGTCTGCCCCATGCTGGCTTCCAACCATGAACTTCACATCTCAGTCTCCTAAGTAGCTAGGATTATAGGGCCCTGGCAATAATGCTCTATCTTAAAATGGTGGGGGCTGCGAGTGTGATTCAAGGGATAGAGCACTATGCCTAGCATGTTGGAGGACCTGGGGTCAATCTCCAATATTTCAAAAGTGGATTAATCTATTAATCAATAATGAGCTAGGAGTCCTAGGTAGCTCCCGCCTATAATCCTAGCTACTCAGGATTGCAGCTACTGAGGACTGCAGTTCAAAGCCAGCCCAGACAGGAAAGTCTGTGAGACTCTTATCTCCAGTTAACCACGAGAAAACCGGAAGTGGCGCTGTGGCTCAAGTGGTAGAGCATTAGCCTTGAGCTGAAGAGCTCAGGGACAGCTCCCAGGCCCAGAGTTCAAGCCCCACAACTGACAAAGTAAAATAACAATAATGAGCTAGGAGCCTGGGTTCCAAGAGTCCCTCTCTACCTTGATTCCCAGGGCCCATTTTGGTGAGTTGAGGACATCTATTTTCTTTGGAGAAGGAGGAAGTGAGAGGCTTTGGTGGGCTCCCAGCCCTGGGGCTGCAGGAGAGCAGCTGCCTTGCCCCCTCCCATCTCCCACAGTTTCCTGGAGGAGGCTCAAAGATCTCCAGCCGTTGGCCCCCTTCTCCCCAGCTTCCTGTCTGGGTCCAGAGAGACGTTTGGCCGTTAATGCAGCTGAACTGGGAGCCAGCTGGCCTGATGGGAGGGAGGACACTGGGAGGGAGTCAAGGGGCGGCCAGCATGAGGAGGGGGAGCTGGGCACCCGTTGAAGCCTGGGCTATGCTGAGTTCATCACAGGGATGCTCACATCCCCAGACTCAGAGCCTTTACACGGTAGCTGAGTTCGTTCAGGCCCAGCCTCTGGGCAAGACAAGATCTGGGCCAGGCGGCTAAGGCCTGGGCCACCTCTGAGCGCTGCAGCCCCCACAGGCAGACTTTCCTACCAGCTGTGTGACTGGAGCCGGCCACTTATCTAGCTTCACCCCAGCTTCACAGCCACACAGGCTGATAAGCGGCAGAACCCGCACTGGAACGGCTGAAGCAGGCATGTGAGGCACATGGCCGACACCCACAGGCCCTACACCCCCTGTGCCAGCTTTGCTGCCTCTGCCCATTCCTCAAACCTGCCTCCAGTACAGACCAGGCAGGCTCACAGAGGGTGGGTAGTGGACAGCCCTACCTGAAAGCCTACAGTGGATTGGGCAGGAGGCAGAGGGACTGTGCTAAGCACCTACTGCAGCGTGCACGTGGGAGGGCTGTCAGGGAAGGATGCCTGGGGGAAAGCGGTCTAGAGCTCCATAGATGTGCAAGGGTGGGTGGTATTTGTCTCAGCAAGGGAAGAGGGATGAATTTACTTAGATGTAGAAGCAGGCAGCTACTTGCCCTGCACAAGTGATTAGGACAGAGAAGCCTTCTGTCCCATCCTCTAGTTCTGCTCCCCTAAGGAGCAGCCACTGGGGTCACTGTCTTACCTACTCGGGGGTGCAGGGGAGGGGAGGGCCAGAGTCACACAGTCCAGGAGACACAGCCCTAGAACTGGGGTAGGGAAGGCCCCGGGCCCTGGGGAGGCCTGTCCACAGACCCCAAGGCCAGCGAGGGCAAGGGGTGACTGAGGAGCTCTGCCCTATGGCACGCCCGCGCGTGTGTTCCTGGGAGAGGCTGTTTGCAGACAGGAAAGGCTATTTCTCCGTCCTAGGAGTGGGAATGGTGGGGGAAGCTTCCCTTTGGGGGTGCACAAAGGGATGTTTGGGAGTACTCTGCAGACAGAGGAGGGTGCTGGGGCAGAGGGGTTACCCCGGCTTCTGCCCCTCCAGGCCCAGAATGGCACTGGCTCAGGAAACAGAGGCCAGGAGGAACCTTGACCAGTGAGAACACAGTGTGGTTGTCCTCACCCCCGAGGCCCGGAACGGACCTGCCTCTCTCCAGGGGACTAGAGCCTTTCTGAATCTCACCCATTGGACTGGGGCATCCTGGAAATGAGCCAGGTCTCCTGAGACATTGGCTTTCTGTTCTTCCCACCAGTGTCTCAGGGGAGCTAAGGCCTAGGCCTGTGGCCAGCAGACACTCTGCTTTTCCATGGTCTCCAGGACTGGCCATCCCAGGCCGGGCCTTCTCCCTGCAGGAAGGGGGACTGCAGAGGGGCTCCTGAGAGGCTAGAAATGAACAGAAAGGCATCATTTACAGAGTCCTGTGCAAAATGAAGACTCAGGGGTACTGCTCAAAATTTTGAAATTTTACGAAGGGGGCGAGGGAGGGGTAGGCTAGAGATCTAGCTCAGTGGGAGAGCAATCGCAGGTACAAGGCCCTGGGTTCCACCACCAGCACCACAATAAACAAACAAACATTCCAGGGGGACAGGGGCAGATCATTAAATTAGCCATCAGGTCTCTTTAAGCGTCAGGTCCCATGAGCCTGTAAAGTGGGCACATGCCAGGAAGCTGGGCCTGAAGTTGGGGTGAGTGTTCTTAGAGGGACACTTGGTGGGGAAAGGAAAGGTGGCTGGAATAAGGGGCCAAGGGACAGGGGGACCTGGTACTCCTGGATTATGAAAACAAGTGAAGAGATGCGAATGATGGTATAGGCCTTAATCCCAGCACTTGGGAGGCTAAGACAGGAGGATGAATTTGAGACCAGCCTGGGCTACGTATCAAGAGCCTTCTAAAATGAATGCATAAATAAATAAACATTAAAAACAAAACAAACAAAAACAGGGAAGAATGAGACCTACTGGGTTAGAAGACACCAGATACATAGGGTCTGCAACATTGGAATTTGAACTTGACCTTAGGGGCAGACACCAAAGATTCCTGAGCCACAGGGAAGGAAGCAGGCGAGGTCAGGCCAGTGGGTCACACACTGTCAGACCTGGAAGGGTCTGTGAGTATCATTGCTCACCATTCACTGAAGAGAAGAACAAGGCCTACAGCGGGACAGACTTGTCTAAGTCACCCAGCGAGGGAGTGCAGCAGGCCAGAGCCCTGGCAGCTGAGTCTTACCTCGGGTTCTGTGGGAACTACATTGAGAATGGACACACAGGGTGGAGAGGGCTGGAATGGGGCCTCTACTGCCTGTGTGGACCAGAGAGCAGGACACGGACACCCCAGGTCCTGGGTGCCCATTTCCCCTGGCCCATCTCTCCTCTGTCATTTCTGCCACCTTCCAAACTTGGCTCCAGGAGCTGTGCCTTACCTTGCCCTGGATGTGGGAAAATCCTGGCCCAGTGGTCTGCGGCTGGAGGGGAACATGGAATGGGGAGCCAAGGAAGGCCCATGAGGGTGCTCCCAACACAGCCTGGGTGCCCAAATCCAATGCTCTGTCTCCTTTCCACACCCCTGCACTCCAGGTCCAGATCCTGAGAGCCCCACGGACACATTCTTCAACCTCTGTGAGCCCATGGCGTCTCCTGAGACCCACGTATCCATGACTTCCCAGTGCTCTTTGGGAAATGGAGAACCTCCAAAGCAGCCCATGCAAATGTTTGCAAAAGAGATGCAAATATAAAGGTGAGCATCAACTATTAAAACTAACATGGGGGCTGGGGATATAGCCTAGTGGCAAGAGTGCCTGCCTCGGATACACGAGGCCCTAGGTTCGATTCCCCAGCACCACATATACAGAAAACGGCCAGAAGCGATGCTGTGGCTCAAGTGGCAGAGTGCTAGCCTTGAGCGGGAAGAAGCCAGGGACAGTGCTCAGGCCCTGAGTCCAAGGCCCAGGACTGGCCAAAAAAAAAAAAACTAACATGGGCTGAGAGCAGCTTAGCTCTTCTCCACTGTGCCCGGCCTGGGGGAGATTGGTGATTTTGTGGGAGTCCCTGCGGGTGGGTGGTGCCACACCCTCCCTTCCCCATGGGGTAGGAGTGGAAGATGGCCAAAGTGTTTCCTGGGCTTCTGAGTCCCCCCAGGGAAGCCTGGGGGTCACGGTGAGTCACACTGGTGAACAGTGTTCTGGGGAGGTGGGCCAGCGCAGAGGGGAGCAAGTAGGGCTGGAAGGATAAGCTTGGGAAGGGGTTCAGCACTTTTTCCCCAAAAGGAAAGCTCTAGGTGTCAGACTGAAAGTCCCCCTCAGGGCCACCCAGGGCCACCCTCCTCCCCCCCCCCCCCCGTGGAACTCATGAGGGGGCCACCCAGACAGTGAAGTGCTTGACACTGCCGTCCCCCGCCTCAGTTTCCCCATCTATAACGCAGTAATGGCTGAGGAAACCTCTGCACAGGAGTGGTTCTGGGCTATCTGGTTATGCTAAGATGATTTACAGAATTGGGGGAGGAGAGAAGTCTGTGAGAAGCTTCACAAAATGTCTGAAAGCCACGGAGCCTCTTTGTGAGGAAGTCAGAACCCCAATGTGGAGCGTATGGGTCTCCTGGTGGCATCATTTCTCCTGGCCCAGTGCTGCTGGCGAGCCGAGATCAGCCCCCCCCCCCCCAGGCAGAGGTGCAGTCAGTACAGGGGACAGGAAGGCAAAAGGGGGGAAGCTGAGGCAGAGGCAGCTGTGGGAACAACAAGGTTGTCCAAATCCCTGGTTCTTTCCCACTAAGTCTTGGAACTGCCTAGCCTCAGTTTCCCCACCTTTGCCAGGCTTGCTCAAGGGGATGGCAAGGGAAGAGGCGTTGACCTGTGTGGAGTTAACTCCTGCCAGCACAGTTGTGCTTTGATAAGAACTCAGTTCTAGAAAGAGCCTGGGTGCTGCTGCTTCGGTCCCAGCTCTGCTCTGCGAGGCTAGCCAGCGAGCGCCCACACCGCCTGCCGCCTCGGTCACAGGCAGGCCAGGCCTCAGGCTTGGCACCCCTCCCCCGGCTACACAGGGCGTTGAACTTCAAAGGACCGTTCCAACAGACTCAGACGATTTCCTGCAGCTGTAGAGCCCCATTACCCCCGCCCCCCCCCAAGAGCTGGGGAAGCAAAAGCCTAGGGCCAGGCTAATCGGTGGGACTTCCTAGTGGGGTCCCAAGCCCCAAATGTCAGAAGAATGTGAAGGATGGCTTTTCAGGAGCAGCTCTTCTGTGATCCTTCAGTAAAGTCACTCTGGAGGCCATGTAGCCCAGGGTGCTGGGGAGGGGAGAGGGAGAGGACTCTGGTAAACAAGCCTGCCCAAAAGGATGTAACCTACTGACCTACCAGCCCCAGCTGCCCCCTCCTCCAGAAAGTCCACCAAGAATGCCTCGGGTGATGTGCTGACAGCTGCCAACCTGTAGGGAAAAATCCTTTGGGTGGGGGAGGGGGGTAGAAGAAAAAGAGGGGTGGAATGAACATTGACTAGGGGCCAAGCTCAAGCCCAGGACCCCAGGCGGGTGCCTGGGCAGGAGTAAGGGGCTTAGAAGCTCGGTGTGGGTCTGGCCCAAGGCAGACCATTTTTAGGTAGGCTCAGGTGCAGACAGAGATATTACAGACATTACGCCACAGCCTGACAGGTGGTTAATATTTAATCCCCTCCTTAATCATTAACTCTGGGGCTGGCTGAGGAGGTACCAGGCTGTTGTCAAATCAGTAACCACAGGCCCAGGGAACAAGGTCCGCTGGATCTCCTAGCCTCCCTGTGCTGGGGGTGCTGGCTGGGTGGGGTCACCACTGGCCCTGGGGGCCCTGCGCTGCAGACTCCCGTGGCCATCTCCTCAGGGTATGGACAGACAATGAGGTGAGATAGAATCCCCCTGAGGCCCCATCCTTCTCTCCCTGAGGTGCTGACTGGTGGTCATTCAGCCTGGGTTCCAGCCCCTCCCCCTTCTTTGCAGGCCACGTGATCTTGGGCTAGACACATAGCCTCCTCTAGCCTCAGTTTCCTCACCTGTGCAATGAGGATAATTATTCACAGCTTGAAGGATTGTCATGAGACCTGAATGAGATGCAGGTGGACAGGGAAGTATTTGCTAGACTGGAGACCAGCTAGTGTGAGAGGAAAGAGAGCGTCTCCAAATGGTGCAGAGCTGGAAGAAGAAACAAATGCGAACATTCTTTTCTTCTTTCTTTTTTTTTTCTTTTTGTGCTTGTACTGGGGCTTGAACTCAGAACCTAGATGCTTTCCCTTGGCTTTTTTTTTTTTTGGCTCAAGGCTGGTGCTCTACTGCTCCCTCACGGTGCTACTTTTCGCTCTTTTTTTGTGGCTAATTGGCGATCAGAGTCTCATGGACTTCCCTGCCCAGGCTGGATTCAAACCTCTGTCTTCAGATTTCCGCTTCCTGAGTAGTTAGGATTACAGGCGTGAGCCACTGGTACCCGGCTTGAAAGGCAGTTCTCTTCAATGGAGGTCATCTTGGTTCAGTTAAGCTGCTGCGTATTAACAGGGCAGTGTCAGTCCAGCTCCCAAGCTGGGCTGGGGTGGGGGTTGATGTGAGAAAGAGTAGACTTCACTCTCACTCTCCAGGAGCCAGGGTGCCCAGTTTCCAGGGCTGAACCAGAACACTAAGACGACAGTGCTGGTGAGCGAGGTCAGCAGGTCAGGGCCTCGGGTAGGCGGGCGGGTGGGAGGATATGCGGGCTGGAAGATCAGAACAAGCTTCAGGGGGTGAGCTGGGCATGGAGAGTCCTGAGGGATGAGTAGGAGTTGGGTGGAGTTGAGGAGAGAGGGCTCATGTGCTATATGTGTTCACAGAAGTGACAGAATCAGACACGTCAGCAGACCATCCAAACATGCAGCTTGTTGCAAGGGTCACGTGACTCCCACTTCACCGCACTTCAAATAGATACCTATCCCCTGCACAGATGCACACATACACACACCCATGGGTGCACGCAACAGCTCTAAGTGAGGGCAGGCATATCTTCCACCAGCTGGGGCCTGAGGCTGCCTAACGGTCTACTTAGTTCACAGACTGTGCAGTTCTGGGCTTAATACACACAGAGAGCTGAATGCCTGTGGGGTCTTGATAGCTTTACACTGGGTGAAGAGGCTGAAAGTAGTTGTGGTCCAGGCTGGGACACTAGCTGGGAGCTCAGCCTGGCATTGGGATCTAAACACATCCACGAAGGCACAGGGCAATACAAGTCTGGCATCAGCAAGTGGGGCTTCTTGGAGGAGGTAGCATGGAGCTGGCCTTGGGAAGGAAGAATTCGAGGGGGCAGAGAGAAGTGTTTGGAAGGTACTAGAACCCCCAGGATCCAAGTCCCCAGCCCTCCCCCTGGGTAATGTGCTCACATTCCAAGCTGAGGCTGGACCCAGGCCCCTAGAGCCAAAACAAAGCCAGGCAGTGACTCCTGAGAAGTCAGGCTGAGGGTTAGCAGAACTGTTTTTCACTGAGCTCCCTCCCAGAGGGGCTCTGAGGACCAGGGGTGAGATGGCGAGATGGGCTTCCTGCCCTGAGGACCTTTTAGTTGGGTGGCCAGGACAAGCCTTGCACCCTGGTAGGCAAGGAGTCTAAAAGAGGTTCAGACAGCCATAGGGCAGGCCATGGGTGATTCTGAGTCCAGACTCAGGATCCTGAGAGTGGCTTCTAAATCCAATTTCTATCCATCCTGCTGCGTGACCTCGATCCTATTTCCCAACCTCTCTGGGGCTTGGTTTCTTGACTAAGGAGACAAAGGGGATGGTGACAAGTTGGTGAGGGTTGTTGTGTGACACACAGTAAGGCCTACGGCTGCTTGAAGGACACCTCGCTCCTGACTAGCACCTGCCAAGAGGCTTCCTGAAGGAGTCCCCGAAGTCCCAGAGAGAAGGAAGACATCCCTCTCCTGAAGAGGGGTGCAGAGTAATAAAAGAACCAGGCATGGCTGCCCCCCCCCCCCCACCAGGCATTCTGTATGGCTACCATTGTGGCCTGTAGGGCAGTGGGGAATGGTCAGCCTACCTTGGGGAGGGGAGCTTTGGAAGGCTGATGTCTGTGGGCTTGGAGGGAGAAGTGGAGACACCGGCCTTCAGGGCTAGACGCAGCACAAGAAGGCACCCTGAGCTCTGGGCTCAGGTGGGGCTGGGAGCTGGTTCATACCAGCAGGAAAGGGGCCATGCTGAACCTCCCTCTGAGGGTCTGTCTCCCTAGCTGGACTCAATTGTGCCCTGCACTGAACTCCACTGAAGAGTCTTAGGCTATCTGAGCCCTGCCCCTTGGCCGATCTTCTCTGTGACTGGCCCAATGGCAATGATCCTCACTTTTCCCACCTGTTTGATGGGTACAAGATAGCCTTGCCCGGTGTCCTTCTCCTGTGGTGCTGGGGAAGTGCTTGAGGACGTCTAGCTTCTTCTCTGGACAACATCTGGCTAAGAATCAGGCTGGCTAGCTCATGGCGGGGGTGGAGCCAGGTCACAATTTTGCTTCTTTCTTCTTGAGGGCCCCCCCTAGCTTATCTGAGTCCAGGCAGAACTGGGGTGGGTGAGGAAGGGGTGCTTCTCCAGCAGCCAGATAGCAGAAGGGAAGATAAAAGGTGCAGGCCCAGCAACGAGCATGGGAGCTGTGGGACCAGCAAGGTGGGGTGGGGGGTGGAGTTGCCCACACAGAGGATCCCTATGCCCACAGGCCAGCCCGGTGCAGCCTGCCCTCTCACCACCTTATCACCGTCCCCAGCGGGTGGAGGAGAAAAGAAGAGGCATTTGAGGTTGGGGTGGCCTTTGGACACTGTTTCAGGGGACCAATGGGGGCAGAGGCCAGTCTATGGGGTAATAGTAGGATGACCAACTGGTCCTGTTTGCCAGGGGCTTTCCCTGTTTTAGCCCTGAAGGCAGATCTGGGAAACCACAGTTAGGAGCATATCAGGCTAGTTGTCAGAAGAGTCAGGGACTGTCCAGGTGTCCACACTGAAAGTCCCCCTTCCAGAGGGGGTGGTCAAGGAGGCAACTGGGACCAGTGAATACGATGAGGGACCAGATAGGTCCTCCCCCTTCCCCCCCCCACCCTTTCTTCTTTCTCTCCTCCTCTATGTCTTCTACATATGTATAAGTACTTGGGCTTGAACTCAGGGCTGGAGCACTGTCCCTTAGCTTTTTCTCTCAAGGCTGGCACTCTACCATTGGAACCACAGCTCTACCTCCAATCTTTTCCTGGTTAATTGGAGGTAAGATTCTCACAGAAGCTGGCCCCTGGTAGCTCAGACCTATATTCCTAGCTACTCAGGAGGCTGAGATCTGAGGATCACAGTTCACAGCCAGCCTGACCAAGAAAACTGGAAGTGGTGCTGTGACTCAAAGTGGTAGGGTGCTAGCCTTGAGCAAAAAAGCTCAGTGCCCAGGCCCTGAATTTAAGACCCATGACTGACTGAAAAACAAACAAAAACCTCACAGATTTTTCTGCCTAGGCGGGTTTTGAACTGAGATCCTCAGTTCAAAGCTAGGATTACAGGTGTGCGCCAAAGCTACCAGGTCTTTTCCTCATGCTTACCAGTTCCAGGTATCCTCAGTGCATGCTTCGCATAGGCAGGAGTGGAACACATAGACAGATCTCCCATTTTGTATGGAGATGACCAGTTTAGATTTCAGAGCCCCTTCCTAGAGGGCCCCTGTCTCTGCCAAGGCTGGAACGAGTAGAGGGGAGGTGGTGTGTTTGACAGGCTCCTGGAGACTCATGACCTGCTGTTCATTGGCCATTTGGAACCTTCTCAGGAGGAAGGGTCTCAAGCCAGGCTCTGCCCCATCACTTGCAGTTCCTGCTTGGAGACACCATAGGCTACAGATGTGGCCAGCAGACCTGCTCAGAGACCAGAAATGGCTCAAATTTAAGGTGTAAACCACAATCACCCTGCTGACAGGATGGCCTTTCCTGACATTGGTGCCTGCCAAAGACATGGAAATCCCAGAAGCTGGGCTGGGAATATGGCCTAGTGGCAAGAGTGCTTGCTTCGAAATCCCAGAAGCCCCTGGGCCCTGGTGTCTCCATCTCAGATGGGCCTAGGCCAATCAGCATGGGCCCCAAACCTAATGGGCAGAGAAGAGTGTTGGTGGAAAATCAAGAGGGAAGTGCCTGGGGGCTAGGAAGTCCCTCATACCACCTCCTATAGACCTGCTGAGCCATGTATGGATTTGAGAGACCCTTCAAGAATCCCCTGCTCCCTGGGTAGACAGTCTGGCCAAGCTAATGGTGGACTTGCTATTAATATAGAGTTGCCAAATGAGCCAAACTGATCCAGCTCTGCTCCATCTCCTTTTTACCCAACATCACTCCTATTGATTTTGCCTTTTCATAAGTACATTATCTCCCTCCCCAAAGTCCTGGCCCTTGTCTGGTTCCCTCTGAATCCCACTGCCTCCCAAGTAGTAAGCTCAGTAAATGTGCGGACAATTAATGTGTGGGTCATGAAGTTTCAGCCAGACAGGGACCCTGGGGTGAAGGGCTGGTAAAGGGAGCTCAGGAAGGGGCCCGGGGGCCCTGGATGTTCTGGAGGAGACAGCCAGAATAGATGCCTGTGTCTGTCTAGCTCAGCCTTCCCTCCCTCCTGCACCAGACTGAGCTACCAGACCAAACTGTGTGAACAAATGGTGCTGGATCCCTCCAGACAGACTAGCTAGGGACTTCCTAAGTCTTCAGGGAGCCTCAGGGATGGGGACTGAGATGAGGAGACCAATTGGGGGGGGGGGGGCTGGCAGCCTCGGGGGAGAGGCTGAGGAAGAGGTGCTGAGGGCAGGCAACCCTGGCAGCCTGGTCTTTGAAGGGCTGGCCTTCCTGAGGAGGCTTCTTTAATGCCCCCAATTAAGCCATTGCCGGAAGCCTTTAACAGCCCCCTAAGCCTTTTAAGGACCGCCCTTTTGTTAGGCAGCCAGGCCGTTTATGCAAAAAGAGAGCTGGCCAGACAGGGCCTTTCTTCACTTTCCTCCACAAGGCCAGTCGACTTCCAACTCCACACTGCTGCCTTAGAGGCTGTTTGTTGGGGAATCAAAGGCTGGGGAATCTGCTTTGATCTGGGGTAGCGCAGTCCTTCCTGACTCCCCAGCTCCTGCCCCTTCCTGAAGTCTCTTGGGCCTTGGAGCAGTTTAGTGCATTCACCACTGTTCACAGTGGGGTCCTTGGGGTCCTAGGCCCTTGTGGCCAGATGGATGGATGGATCTCTTCTGAGATCTCTGGAGAAATGCCAGGCCCCAGCCCTAAGATCTGGCATTCATTTTCTAATGTTCTCCCAGGTAGTGGGGAGACTACTGCTCTACAATTCCCTTCCCCAGATTCCTTCTTCCTCCAAAGCAAGATCAGGTGTAGACTGTAGACATGCAACCAGCAAGGGTACAGCGAGGGCATGATTACCTCTGCTTCCCAAGTTTCCTAAAACGGAGCCTTCTCGGTGAATTGGAGCTCCTTGGATGACCCCAAATGGCAGGTTTCCATTTGGTTGACATCAAAACCCATTACCTCTGGTTTCCACATCTGTTCCCTCATTTTCTCCCCAGGCTGGCCCGAAGCAGGCCACACAGGCTCCCCAGTGCAGGGAAGAGGCTGGAGTCCCAGAAAGTTGGATGAACCTGAGTCCCTGGGAAGGCTGAGAAGAAAATTCAGGAACGCCCCTCCCCCCATCTCAGGGCCTGCCTCTCCCGCAGGGTCACACAGCACAAAAGCCCGGTGGGGGCTGATTGGACGGCTCCCCTTCCACTTCCCAACGGGTTCTTGGTTAGGGACTCAAGGAAGGAGATTCTTCCTAAACAAAGCCCCACTTAGGCAATCAAAAGCCAGAGGCTACCAGATCCCCACCTTTTCCCTTTCCCATCCCCTTTCTCTTCTCATGGAATCTGTAGGTTGTTCAGAACTCCTGGCATTCTTTGTTCTCTTCCTCACCCCCAACTAATTGCCATGGCTGCTCTCAACTCACATTTCCAACTGAGACCTCAGCTGCAGTCTTGATGTGGGCTCCTTGAAAAGCTAGACAAGGCCTAGAGCACAATAGAGAGGCCCAGGGCCTAGGACAAAGGTTTCCATGGTGGGCAGGTCTTGAGTGAGAGACAGAGCCCACTGAGCCTGCCACAAGACTACAGCAGCCCCGCAAGGCAGGTGAGGTTGAGAACCCCAGAGGGTTGTGTGGTTCGTGTGTGTGTGTGTGTGTGTGTGTGTGTGTGTGAGAGAGAGAGAGAGAGAGAGAGAGAGAATATGCGTGTCAGTAATAGGGCTTCACATCAGGGCCTGGGTGCTGTCCTTGGGCTTTTTTGCTCAAAGACTGGCACTCTACTACTTGAGTAAGTCTACTTCCAGCTGTTGGGCAGTTCCTGGGAGACAAATGTGGCTCAGACTTTCCTTCCTAGGCTTGCTTAGAACCATGGTCCTCAGATCTCAGCCTCTTGAGTAGTTAGGATTACAGTGCCAGGCTGTGGGTGAATCTTTTGGCAAATGTCTTCTGTCTAGGGCCAGAGTCACCATTCTAGGTTTTGAGGATTTCATCTCTGTCGCAGCTATCCAACCTTGCTGTACCCAAGATGTGAATGTGATGGTGTTCCAAGAGCACTTTCCTTTATGCACACTGAAACTTTAATTATATATGCCCAAAATGTATGTTCTCTGCCATATGTAAAACCCAAGCTAGTTCTTTGGCTGAACCAGAGCAGAAACAAACAGTGGGCTATGGTTTGCTGACCTTTGTGATCAGTGTTGGATTCAAGTGCTGGTTATATCATTAACCAATAGTGTGGCCCCAGGCAAGTTAATGAGCCTCTCTCTGGAGCTAGAGGCATCTTGCTCAGAGGTCATGGGAGATGGACTATCCCTTGAATAGGAGCAGTGACCATTGCCTCGGGGGGTTTAGAGGACAGTGTAGGGGATACATGCCTGGAGAGATCAGGGGTCCCTTCCTGAGGAGGTCTGAAAGAACTGATATGAGATGGAAGAAGGGAGACAGTTTGGAGTTCCAGGAAACTAGTCTCAGTCCTAGGGTCTGGCTATTGAAAGCCCTGGAAATGAGCCAAGAGGAGGCAGGATGAGGAGGATACCAAGGGCTGGTGAGTGTGGTGAATGGGGTCTGGGATGGAGGAGGTTTCAAGGAAGTACCAGGGTAAACACATAAAAACAGAGCTGTTGGTTATGTTTTGCTTTGAGTCACCTGTGGAGACTGAATTAACCCCACCTTCCTAGTGCCTTTGTTGCCTTGTTAATAATTTGAGAGGGTGGCCTATTATTTCCTAGACCTACAGGTTGTTGGAGGGTCTGGCCCATGACATCATTTTCTTTGTCTACATGGGTCTCTTAGCTCATCTTCAATGATGCATGCAGGGGGAGGATCCTGAACGGAGCTGAGCCAATCAAAGCCCTTCCCTGAGAGAGTTCACACACTTGGGATCAGAGAGAATATGATCAAGTGAGAGTCCCTCTCCAAGGAGGAACATCTAGCTATCCAACAGCCATGTCTCTTATCACATGGGGAAGTGAGGGAATGTGAGCAAAAATGAAGTTGATTCCAACAGGAAGCAGATAGGCAAGACTTAAAGCACTTTTGAAAGGGCCACATCTGCCCTTCCATGGCCTGCAGATTAATGACTTGAGTTCTTCCTATGCTGAAGAGAGCTATCCCAATACCTTGAACAAATTCCTCTTGTTCTAAAACCATTTTGAGTTTCCATCACTTGCAAATGAAGACAATGTTAACCAAATGTGTTGTTCAGGTGCATTGATTGGGAGAGGGTTTTACATTCATCACTTTCAATGGCCTTCAGATATGCTGTAAGCTATGGGTACCATGGTCTCCACTGTGTAGATGAGAAAGTCAGCTTTCACCTGACATTCCAGTGCTGGTATTCCTCAGGCCCAAGGGCCTGAGTCCTCTTCGGTTAGTATTGATTTCTCTCTTCCAACCTCCCTATGCTCATTTTTTTTTTAATTCTATGAAAACGTTCGTTCAGTTTTCACCCTAGACTTTTCAACTCAAGACTGATGTCTCCAGCTACCTACTTGAAACAGATAATCTCCAGTCTCTAGAGCTAACCTCCTGTTCTTCTCTTCACCCTTCCCTAGAAAATCACCTCACCTTGGTCTCCCCAAATCTATGCCATGTCATTATCTATTCAGCTACTTGAGCTACTATGGAGAGTCCCTTCACTGTTAAAAACAAATAAACAAACAGAACCACTCAATACTCCAAAGTCTTTCCTAGGCTGGTGGCCTCATTGGCTTCAGCCTTTCTCTTCTCCAATCTCATCTTGAGTCTCTTGCTTGCATACTATGGGTTCCTTTCAGTCGAGGAGTATCAAACTCTTCTAAATCACAGTCTTTGTATGCACTATTTCCATAGAGTGCCCCACCCCCTTCTGCTTTCCCAGCTCCTACAACTTTAGGTAATGCTTCAAGTCTGGCTTCCACTTCAGGGGTGCTTGCTCTCCAACCTTCCATGAAATATGAGCCCCAGAGCACCCTCATCTCTCTACAGCACTTAGTGATTATGAGTTCTGTGTGTGTTCAGTACGTGTCTTCTTTCTGGCTGATTATCTGAGGGCAGGGAGCAGCTCTGCCCTTTTCGCCTGTACCTGTGGCTCCCAACCCAGTGTCACAGAGCAGATCCTCAGAACTATTTGCTGATTGAACATGTGAGTGACAGAGGTTTGGGGAGTACCCAAATTTGTTCAGGGTCTCACAGCTAGTAAATGGGCAAGCCTAAATGGCAGTCCTCCCTGTTGAGAAAATGGAAGAGAACAGAAAAGGAATAGGCCGGACTCATCATCATCAAGGGGCGAGGACTGTTTATTGAGGAACAGCGAGGGGCACAGGGGGTTTTGGGGGTTGTGAGAGGGGGTGAATTTGGGACCAGGCTTACATGGGGTCTGAGCAAGGAGGCAGAGGTCACTGAAAGCACCACTAGGTCTAGGAAGTTGGGGCTTTTTTGTTTGGCCCACAAAGGGTTGTTTACAGCTGGGCCTAGGTGAGATGTCCTGCCAGCATATCAAGGCAGGTTCCCAAGCTGAGGTTCCACCTGGTGTCTGTATGGGCCTGAGGCAACAGGGTGGGGGGTCAATCCTTCATATCCCATCTTTGGTTACAGAGAAAGAATGGGCCTAGAGGGGAGAGGCAAATCCTTCACCCCCACCCTTGCCCCATCCAGTGGGCTCTGAAGAGGGTTCTGTTAACTTTGATGCAATATTGGCACCCTAGAGTAGCCAGGTGTCAGGCCCGAAACTCATCAGACAGAACTGGAAGCCAGGTGGGGAAGAAGACCAAACCACTAAGGATGGAGTTCGGCTAGAAGTGAGTGGAGGCTCAGGTACGTGAGCGCAAACACTGACAAGGAAGGTGTTCAAGGCCAGAGGTGGCTGAGGGGATCGAGTGAAGGGCGGGGGTGGGAGGAGAAGACAAAGGCCACGAAGGAAGCCCCTGCGCACCACTCCAGGTTTCATTTCATCTCCTGCCACTGTTCAAGGCAAAGATAGACAAGGAAGTAGAACTTTGGAGAGAGAGTCCCTTCTTATGAGTGTCAGAAGCAGGATTTGAAACTGTAATGTGAGCCTAAGAAATCAGTCATTTGGGAGATTTGCTCTCATTTCCAGTGTGAGGAGCCAGGAATGTTTCTTCCACCTCCCTACCTCCCACCATCTCTTCCTGCTGTATCCTGCTATACTGAAATGGATCCTTGCTAAAAACAAAAACAGCAAACTTTAGGGCAAACAACAACCCCACCCCCACCCCAGCAATTAGGAATGAGCAGTCCACAGGAGAAGATGGGCCAGCAGGCATCACGGTTGGTGGGGGGGCTGCATGGCTTTGGGGCTGCATTGCTTTACATCACTTTGCTTCCCTTGGGCTTACCAGTGGAAGCATCTTTTTGAAATTCCTAAAGCTTTTGCAGGAAACCAGCAAAGGCTCTGCGAGGTGCCCAAGTGGGTAGACCCTCTGGGCACATGGGCTAAGCAGCTCAACTTCCATTAGAAAAGGAGGTTTAGAGGCCTGGTGTTGGTCCTGCTGAGGCCTATCAATGCCCTGGCTCCAAGGGGCAGTGGGCAGGTGGGGGGGGGGGGGGGGAAGGAGCTTGGCCTGCTGGGGGTGGGGGAAGGGCAGGGGAGGTGTTTTTTTTTTTGTTTTTTTTTTTTAGCATTATAGCTCTCCTTCCACACATACTACTACCCCCCCTCCCCATTTAATGATACCATAGCTCTTTTAAAAATTAACCTCACTGATAAGGCTGGGGATGTAGTTCAGTGGTAGAGTGCATGCAGGAGACCCTAGATTTGATCCTAGCAATGCACCCATTAAAAATAAATCACTGCAACGTTTATAACCCTTTCTTCTTTTCTTTCCTTTTTTTTTTTAGGTCTGACATCTTAACTCGAACTCGGTACCCAATGCTTTCATTCATTGACTAGCGCTCTACCAATTGAGCCACACCTCCAACCCTTATAGCCCTTTTAAAATAGGAACCCATCGATCCTCAGAACAACCCCACTATACAGGGACTATTATTCCAACAGGGTTACAATGGGGAGGGTGGCTAAAACAGGGGAAAGAGGATCCTTGCATAAGGCCATCAGCAATCAGAAGCAAAGCCGAACTCTGCTCCCCTTCCCCCCCATCCGTGGGGAAACCTCTATGCCAAGAGGTAGCTCAGAAAGACCTGCTTCTCACCCCACCCAGGCTCCAGATTGCCAAGACCTCTGTTTTTACACAGTCCAATGGCAGGGGCTGTCCCTAGCCGGGATGCGGCTGGAGATAACCCACAATCGTGCAGGACCTGGGCCAGGCAGTTGGGAGAGCAGGTTTCAGCTCAGCCTGCTCCCGGGGCTGGACTTTCCGAAGTGCTAGGACCTGGCTCCGGCCTGCTGTTTGTTGCAAAACAATGACTCAGCCCTGGAAGGAGGGGGTGGGAGGGGTCAGGACCTGGGCCCCGGCAGTTCCTCCTGCAGCTCTGCCTTTGGCTTTTCCTAAACTGGGTTCTGCTCACCACCCCCGCCCCCAGTTCCCCCAGCTCCCACCCACACCCTTCCAGTCCTGGGTCTTTAGGAGGCTCAACGAATTTCCTTTTTCTGTTGTTGGGCTGTGATAGGAAAAGTATTGAAAAAATAGAAAGTGTCCTAGACAGGAAAACACTTGGAGCTGAAACCTGAAACCTGAGGCCTGGGCCAACATCCCAGCCGGAGGTGGCTAGTCAGCCAGGGTGCCTGCTCGCACTCCTTCCCAGCACTGGCTCAGGGTAGCACATCATGAGATGAGCCCTTGAAGGCCAGGACTGAGGGGTGAGCACCTCCTGATCACACCGCTGGTGGAACGGGCAGATGGGCAGATCCCGGGGGAAGGTTCCTGGAACCCAGTCCCTAAGTAGGAAAGAGATGAGAGATGGGCACACTGACTTCTGTCATTATATATTTTATTACTTGTAGTTGTCATGTCACGGGTGTTGAGGATGACCCAGCACAAGCTGGTTACTACAGTACCATGGAGCTATACTCCCAGCCCCAAACTTCCTCTGTGTGTGTGTGTGTGTGTGTGTGTGTGTGTGTGTGTGTGTGTGTGTGTGTGTGTGCTGGTCCTAAGGTTTGAATTCGGGCCCTGGGTGCTGTCCATTTGTGCCACAGCACCACTTCAGATTTTTTTTTCCTGGTAGTTACTTGGAGATAGAATCTCATGGGCTTTCCTGCCCAGGCCTCCTTCAAGCTATGTCCTCAGATCTCAGCCTCCTGAGTAGCTAGGATGACAGGTGTGAGCCACTGGTGGTTTTTCTTTTTAAAATCGCTTTGTCAGAGTACCATACACTGGCAAGCCCCACCAGGATATGGGAGCATCTTTGAGGTTGGTGTTCACTGATGAGCCAGTATGGCTACTCCTCATGGATTCCATGGCCCTCAAGGCCTCATGAAATCCTTGCAGGTGTCACTGGCCACTCTTCCTTTCCTTGCCTACCTTCAGGCCTTTTCCATCCAGGAAAGAGAATGACTGCCTGCCCTTAGTGAGAGTAGGACAGAGGGATTTTGCTTGAGGTCACAGAGTAAATTCATTTCATTCACCTCACTGGGCTGCCACTGAGCCAGGCTCTAGAGAGGAAGGTATGGGAGGGCCCAGGCTCTTGGGAGGCGGCTGTATAAACAGATAACTGCTCTACAAAAGCACATGGCCCAAGACTTATCTGCTGTGTGTGCACTGACCCAACCTGAGGAGCAGGAAGCCTACTTAGAGGAGGCAGAAAAGGCTGGGTCTAGCAGTCCAAGGAGGAGTACAATAGGACCAGGGGTGGCAGAGAGGTGTTAGGCACCAGGAAATGACTGTATCCACAGCTCCTGATGGGTTCTCACCCCTGGTCTGCAGAGCCACTTGGCCAGTGTTACTGAGCTCCTACAGTAGCAACACAGAGTTGGAGCTGTGGGAAGGGGTTCAAGGTTATCCTCACAAGGCACCTGCTCCCAAGAAGCCTCATGAGCTAACAAGCTTTCCCACAACTCACCTCTATGACATGAAAGCTCAGAGGAGACAGTATCTTGAAAAGTATCAGTAACTTATCCTAGCTCAACACCCACTCAGTAAGGAGCTTTAATTGAAACCCAGGAACCGAGCTTTTAACCACCATGTTCACTTCAGTTGCCTGGGACGGGGCAGGTTCTGGGTAGCAGTTAGAGTCTGAGTTCCAGAGCCAGGGAGCCTGGATTCTATTCCATGGGAAGTGGGGAGCCAGCGAAGGCTTATGAAGGAGGGCTGGGCACCACCTGACCTATATTCTGGCGTGGAAACTCCAGAGGTCACTTGGAGATTGAATTAACGGCACAGTGCAAAGGAGGAGGATGGCTTGAGTGTTCAGGTGAGAAAGGATGACAGTTGAGTGGGGCAAAGGGGATGTTGAGGAAAAGGAATTTTTCAGCAGGATGGAGGACCCAGCTCAGCTCTGCTGTGGCTTTCTGCTGCCAGGAAGCATTTTGGCCATTTATTCAACAGATTTCAACGGAGCAACTACTAAATGCAGGACCTGGGATAGGAGGCAGACAGCCTTGCTTCTGCAAGCTCAGCGTCTTGCAGCCTTTTAGCAGTTAGCAATGTCATAAGTGCAGTACCCTTGAGCCCCTCACAGCTCTGCATGTAGACTGTGTCCTCACTGCTTAGGCCCAGTCCTCCACTAACACCATTTCTTTCGCGCCCCAGAGACACCCTGGGGTTGATCTGTTTCCTAACATTTCCCATAGGCCCAAATGCTTACCAGTATAGAACTTAAGTATTTATTAAGTATTTGCTAAGACTAATTAGTCTCAGTGGAGAAAAGCCATTCTCCAGTTGCAATCTGACCTGGAGCCCAAGTCACAGACGACTTCTCTTTTTTCTCCTTTCTCTTTCTTTCTTTCTTTCTTTCTTTCTTTCTTTCTTTCTTTCTTTCTTTCTTTCTTTCTTTCTTTCTTTCTTTCTTTCTTTCTTTCTTTCTTTCTCTCTCTTTCTTTCTTTCTCTCTCTTCCTTCCCTCCCTCCCTCCCTTCCATTCCTCCTTCCCTCCTTCCGTTCCTCCCTCCCTCCCTTCCTGCCTTCTTGCCTTCTTGCCTTCCTGCCTCCCTTCCTTCCATTGGTCGCTGGGCTTAAACTCAGGGCTTGGGCACTGTTTCTGAGCTTTTTTGTTCAAGGCTAGCACTCTACCATTTTGAGCTACAGAACCACTTCCTGTTTTCTAGTGGTTAATTGGAGATTAGAGTCTCATGGACTTTTCTGGCTGAGCTGGCTTTGAACCACGATCCTCAGATCTCAGCCTCCTGAGTTGCTAGGATTACAGGCATGAGCTACTGGTGTCCAGCTCACAGACAAGTTCTTTAATGTAGTTAGGCATTTTTGCAAATGGTGTAAGTGTAGGCACATTTTCATCACTAGAGTTATTTGGGAAGCAGGAATTGGAGGAGGATTGAGAGTTCAAGGCCAGCCCAGGCAAAACGTAGAGTTAAACCCTGTCTCAAAAAGAAAGAAAAAATACAGAGCTAATGGTATAGTTCAAGTACTAGAAAGGCTTATCTAGCCTGGAGGCTCAGGCTTCAATCACTACTGCCAAATAAACAACAGCAAAAAAGCTCATTTGGCCTGCGAGTCCCTGTTAAAGTGGAGACTGACCCATGGATTGGTGCCATGAGACCATGATCCTGTCTCTCTAGTAGTAAGGCCACTTAAGACATTTGCTGAGCCTTTAAGGCCATAGCCCTCCGTACAGCCAGTAGAGATTTCTGTAAGCTGCCAGTTGATTCAAATGAGCCAATGAGCACAAGCGATGAGTAGCGTGGCCCTGGGGGAGAACTGGGGGTGGGCTGCATTACCATTGCCACTCTAGACTTCATCTGATGTGACAGCTGAGGTCTGTGCAAGGCCAAATCCAGAGTGGGGAGAAAGAGACACCTTGAGGCTATTCCTGCCTTTGGGAGCCTTCAGTGCTTAGGTTGCTCAGGTGTGAGAAATGGGGTGAGACCTGGGTGTCTTGAGTGAGAGCTGTCTGTTGGAGGACGAAAACACTGGTGTGCCTTTGGGGGGCTGGGTTTATTTCTTAGAGGTATATGTTTTCATTTCCTCTTTGCCCTTCCTTAAGATTTATGAAAGCCCTTTGGGAAGTTTCTGCTGCTTCCCCATATCTCAGGATAGGGGGATGCTCAGTCTCTGGCAGTCCTCCGCCCCCTGGCCGGCCCAGGCAGCCCCTGTTCTAGCAGCTGGCAGGTCAGCCTGGGACTCTTTCTTCCTTTTATTTCTGGCAAAGGCTATGGGAGGGGAGTTCCCCTTCTCTGTTTGTTTTGATTCTGTTGTTTTCTTAAAGACAGGAAGGAAAGCCCTCATCACTTTTTCAGTTCTGTGAACAATAAAGGCAGGCAGAGAGGATGTTCACTTCAGCCCACACCACCACCTCCTCCTCCTCCTCCTCTCCCTGCAACCTCAGCCCCAGCAGCTCAGGGTACAGATGCCCCCCAGAGCAGGCATCCACAGGTGTGAGATCATACTTACATGCTAGCTCTGCTTTTGAATTGCTTTTGATCTCTCCAGGCATTTCTATGGGGGGAGGGGGGAGTGAAACTCTTCAGATTTTCCTTATAAAGGTTATTGAGCTTAAAATTAAAAATTCAAAGCTGGAAAAATATAGTAGTAGGCATACAGAAGATGCTCTAGAAAAATCTTTCTTTGCTTCCTTCCCTTGTGGGTGGTGGTCTATACCTTTATTCCAATTGCATGATGGGGTGCACCCTCCTATGTTCTGCTTGTCCCTACATAGCTGACTCCTTCTACAACAAGACTGTCAAAGGCTGACTGTCCTGGGCTTCTAGAAGGCTCTGAGAAGCAGATGGCAGGTAAGGCTGAGGGCTGATTTGGTTCCTGGAATTGTCACTGCTCTGCTGGGAGACGGGCTAGTTTGCTACTGAATTTCGCTTGGTCCCTTGAACAGTCTGTGCCTCTCAATGCCACCCCTACACGTCAGGGCTCCTTACAGAAGATGAGGGAGACCCGCCAACCAGGCAAAAGGGAGTTCTACCCAACTCTTGTTATACTCCCAGGATCCCAACTTGCTCTGAAACTTGACCAAGATGTCAAGACCTTGGTCCTCTCAGGACTTTGGTGTCTTCGTTTGCAAAGTGGCTCTTCCTGAACTTTTAAAATATAAATATTCTCTCTCTCTCTCTCTCTTTCTCTCTCTCTCTCTTTCTCTCTTTTGTCTGAGACCAGGACTCTTAAGTGTCTGATGTTTCCCCTCACTGGCTGATTCTCTACCACCTGAGCCATGCCTCTAATCCAATAAATATACTCTTAACAGTTGGTACATATGTTCCCAGTGATGGTAACTCTATTATTAAAATGCGTTAAGGAAAAATAAAGCAATGAGCATAAGCAAATCTACATTCCATAACACTTGAGAGTGTGTATTTTATTCAACCACCTCTATGTATGTTGAAAATGTCTTCCCTTATATAGGAGAAGCTGGTAGAAGATGCTGACCTTTAGAGGGCTTAAGGGTCCTAAGAGCCCCAGAATTTCTAAGCACATAGTGCTAGAATCGGACTATGCTTGAGACCCAGGAACTTAGGGACATTGAACCAGTCAGAGGCTCAAATACAAAAACCCTACAGTGACAGACAAGAATGCAAGCAGTGTAGTAGCTTTTCTCCAGCAAATGCCCACTGCTTAGGCTGCCTGCCTGGCTTCAATGCTTTCTCTGCCACCAACCAGCTCTGCAACGTGGGCATGCTTCTTTACTTCCCTGTGTTGTCCTTTGCCTGGGCCTTGTCTCCTGGCAGCAGGATTCCACGCTGGCCTGGCGGTTGCTTGGCTGGGCTCAGCCTCCATTCCCAGCCCAACTTCCCCTATCCCAGGCCCAGCCTCTGCTCCTGGACCAGAGCATCGGTTCCCAACCGCACGAAGGATGGCACAGAAAAGCCATAAAGCCAGGGCTGAGCGGGATGTTTGTCTAAGCAGGACAGATCTGCAGCCAGGGACGTGGAGGGAGCAAGCCTTGCAGGGGAGAAGGGATGAGCACCAAGGAGCTGGCTAGGCCAGGGCAGGAAGAAGGCCCATTAACACTTGTGCCCCAGCCGTGCTTCCTCCGGCACCTCGGCCAGGCGCACACAGGCGCGTTTGTCCCCCTCTCACTGCCGCACTGTGTTCACAGCAGCCCCAGGTGGGCGGGTGTTGCCTGGGCACAAATGCCCTTTATGGATGGGCAATGCTGGGGAAGGAAGACAGCCCCTCCTGGCCCAAGACCACCCCCAGAATTCAGAATGAAGAATTCAGAAGTCATCCTGGAGCTGCTACTCTCCTGGCAATGCCTTAGGATCCTGGTCCCAGGACCGGCGGAAGTGACATGGCCCATCACAGGCATAATCCAGGAGGAGGGAGCCACATGTGCAAGGCTGGCGGCCCTCGGTGAGTGCTACCTCCAGGGCCCAGGCTACCACCTGAGAGGAGGATTGTCACCAGAGGGCCTCTAGAAGGTGGGCTTGCCTTTGGAAAGATAGAAGACCCAGTTCTTTCTCATCCCCATCCTTCAAGAACACGAGGAGTTAAGCTGGGCACTGGTGGCTCACACCTGTAATCCTAGCTACTCAGGAGGCTGAGATGTGAGAATTTCAGTTCACAGCCAGCCAGAGTAGAAAAGTCCATGAGACTCTTGTTTGTTTGTTTTTGTTTTTGTGCCAGTCCTGGGGCTTGAACTCAGGGCCTGAGCACTGTCCCTGGCTTCTTTTTGCTCAAGGCTAGCACTCTACCACTTGAGCCACAGCACCACTTCTGGCTTTTTCTGTATATGTGGTGCTGAGGAATCAAACCCAGGGCTTCATGTATATGAGGCGAGCACTTTGCCACTAGGCCACATTCCCAGCCCAAGTCCATGAGACTCTTATCTTCAAATAACCATCAGAAAACCAGAAGTGGAGCTGTGGCTCGAAGCAGTAGAGTGCCAGCCTTGAACAAAAATAGCTCAGGGATAGTATTCAGGCCCTGAGTTCAAGCCCCACGACCCTCCCTGCCCCCCCTTCCCGTCCCCCATCCCAGGAGTAAGGCCTAAATTGAGCTTCTCCCTTGAAGGGTTCCCCATCTCTTTCAGCCTGGGATTTTCTTCTCAGAGGGACTGCTGGTCTTCCTCCTGAGGCCAGTGAGTGACAGAAGTCACACATCCCCATAGATAGGCCCTGCCAGGCCTCGCTTAACTTCTGTCTTGTCCCTCATTTCATCTATTGACAGGTACAGACGTGTGCTGGCTTCTGGCCAGCGCCCCCTGGAGATTGCCCAAAGACCTACACCTCCAGCCCACAGAAGACCCACCTGCATTGTTTCTTTGAGGGGGCCTACTAAGAGAGTACATGAGCCAGCTTGCCTCCCTGGGGGCTGCTCCTCCAGGCTCATGGGGCATGGGTAGCCCCTCTCTGTAGCGGTCCCTGTTCTTTTATACCCAGGGAGACCAAGGCTGGAAGGAGAGATTGGAAGGAAGAGAGAGACTCCACCTGATGATATAGCATGGTCCCTGTTCTCTAGTGTCTCTTCATAGGGTGGCAGGTGGATCACTTGGGCTGGGGAGAGGGTGAGGGGTTACTAGGCACTCATGAAGCCAGACAAGCTGACACACTGGCCCTGTTGAGGAAAATGGATCAGAGGGTGTGATACTGGCCTCATTCCCATCCCAGGCCTTCACACTGTACAGAGCCAAAGGCCAAGGCTACCCAGGGACTCGCCCCCTTCCAGGCAGAAATGCTTCCTCTACCCAGTACCCTCCTTCTCCCACACTCACTGCTCAGATATCCACCAGGACACACTGGGTGTACAAGTTCAGTCACCCCTCAGAGGCAGAGTGTGCAAAGACACATACACCTGTGCTGATCCCACAGGCCCCAGACGCT
Source organism: Perognathus longimembris pacificus (assembly GCF_023159225.1). Classification (NCBI taxonomy): domain Eukaryota; kingdom Metazoa; phylum Chordata; class Mammalia; order Rodentia; family Heteromyidae; genus Perognathus; species Perognathus longimembris. The sequence goes on from NC_063168.1 coordinate 49,116,762, forward strand.
TCCCTAACCACATCCTCTCAGACACAAGGATCCCTCAGGTCTCTGCACTGAGCCTTCTCTGACCTCAGCAAACTCACAGGGTTGTACATGAGTTACATAGGAGCTCACACCCAGAGCCCTACCTAAGTTCCTCACTGCCTCTGCCCAGATCAATATGTTTTTGTTGCCAAAGACTTACATGGAGCATATGATTCTGAAAGGTGGTTTTGTGTGTGTGTGTGTGTGTGTGTGTGTGTGTCTATGTGTACAAAAGTGAGGGGGGGGAGAAAGAGATTGCACAGGGTGTCAGCAAGCAAAATAGAGAGGAAGGAAGGAAGGAAAGGCTCTGTGACTCACTTCCAGATTAACAATGCCACATCTCAGCTCGTAGGCCAGGAGGAAGGGCCCATTTGTCAACAGTCAGGGCCTAGCATTGGGACAGTAAAGAGAAGTCCTGTCCCCAGGCCCTACTGGATGGGGTGGTAGGGATCTTATCTAGAAATAGTGGCTATTTTGACATCTGCACTGAAGGGATGGGGGCAGGGGAGTAGAAACAGCATCCCAAATCCCTAAGGCCTGTCTTACCCCCTGGGCACCTACCTGGGAACTTGGACTGTCCTTCCTAGTGTTGACCAAACAAAACCCTAAAGCCCTCTGTTTATCTGTACTTTAACTACTGAGGCCAGGTGCTCTCATAGCTCATGTCTCTAGGATCTCCCATGGCCTCCCAAATGTTCCCCAGGCACCTTCCAGGCCTTTCTTCCAACTGTACCCCCTGCCTGAAGGGCCCTGTGCCTCCTCCCCCCACTTAGCTATCCCCAATCTTCATGCTCCAGTGCTCTCCCTGCTTCTTCCTGCTGGGAACCAGTTTTCTTTCCCTTGTTTTCTGGATGGATGGCCAGAGCCTCCTCCCTGTTAGCCTGTGAGCGCCTACAAGGCCACTTTTGTCTCTAGAAACACCCACAGGAGCCCAGCAGAAGCCTCAGAAAGCCTTGAAGGAACTAAGACAGGAAGGAACTAAGGACTGCAAGGCCAGGGAAGCTCTTTGTGGGCTCTGCCCATAGCTAGCTTTGCTTCTGGATTCCTGGGCAAGGCTTGTCCCCATACTACAGCTCACTTTGGTACAGATTTCTTTTCTTTTCTTCTTCTTCTTCTTTTTTTTTTTTTGCCAGTCCTAGGCTTGGACTCAGGGCCTCAGCACTGTCCCTGGCTTCTTTTTGCTCAAGGCTAGCACTCTGCCACTTGAGCCACAGCACCACCTCTGGCCTTTTTCTATATATGTGGTACTGAGGAATCGAACCCAGGGCTTCATGTATATGAGGCAAGCACTTTACCACTAGGCCATATTCCCAGCCCTGGTACAGATTTCTTGCCCGTCCTCACCCACACCACGGCAGAGGGAAACACAGCTATAGGCTGTAGGCTCAGAGTGCCAGGCCTGTGCTAGTTTTCTCACGAGCCTATAGCAGTCTTGTGACTTGGGGGCTCCCATTAGCCTGTTTACAGCTGAGGAGACTGAGTTTTAGACAGGTATGAGGATGGCCCAGGCCATCTAGTTGGTAAGTGGCAGAGCTCCACAGCCTTTCAGCAGCCCTTACCCCTGGGCATAGTTTTCCCTGATTCTTACTGATCTCTCACTGGAAATGTTCCTCTTGTATTGTCTGCCTGAAACTCTGCCTGTTTCTCCCTCTGTGGTCTCTGAGCCCTGCCCCTTTCCTCACTCTATGGTCTTCACCCCTCCACCCCCAGAAGAGTATACATATGTATCACTATGTGCTGTTCTCCATTGGGAAGTAGGCTCAGCACAAGTGTTTATAGAATGGACAACCTTTCTCATTCCTAGGTCAGAGACCTGTCCTTCTTTCAGCAGAGCTCCCTGCCTGCCCCCCACCCCCCTCCACCCGCACGCACGCCTACACATCATAGCAGCTGACTCCCTTCCAGAGCCTTTGAAATCTTCATTGTAAATGGTGATGGAAAAAATAGGTAATGGGCGCTGGGAAATACATGGGGCCAACTCTCCTTGTGGCACAAACTCAAGCGTGTGATCAATCCCAGCCCACAGATAGCTAGTAATTATTTGGTAATAAATCACATTCCAAACCCAAGCCAACTGTCCATGCTTTTATTTCCCTTTCTCCTTTGTCCTTGCCAGACCCACAATGTCTCGGCAATGTCTCAACATAAAATATGGTAGTGATTTTCATGCCTAACCAAAGTCAGTGTTGGAGTCATCTATTCAGTTTTGTTGGATGATAACAATTGGCCCAGAGTCTGAGGTGTGGATGCTTGTGTTTCCTCAGAGGGAGAAGATGGGGCTTTGGAGGGGTAGGGTTACCTCTTTACCGTGAAGGTTTTTGAGGGGCCAAGATAGTGGTCTTCATGCACAGAGTTTGGGCATAAGGTTGGCAGGATTGCATTTGACAACTCCCTTGAAGTGAGCCTGCCCATGTGACTTGTTTCAGCCAATGAAAGTGAGTAGAATGGATACTTGCCACTTCCCTGCACCAGCAATAAGGACTAATGTGGAAGTCTTCAGATATGCTTCTTTCTGCCATCACAATGATGAACAATGATCCCAGTGTTTTTCAGCCTGTCTCAGAGTAAGAATGATAGCACTCAAAATCCTTCAGGTAGGGCTGGGAATGTGGCTTAGCGGTAGAGTGCTTGCCTAGCATGCATGAAGGTCTAGATTCAACTCCTCAGCACCACATAAACAGAAAAAGGCAGAAGTGGCTCTGTGGCTCAGAGTGCTAGCCTTGAGCAAAAAGAAGCCAGGGACAGTGCTTACGCCCTGAGTTCCAAGCCCTCAGGACTGGCCAAAAAACAAAACAAACTCCTTCAGGTAATCTGCAGTGTTCATTTGCATGGAGAGACATCAGGGTACTGTTCTAAATCAACAGAATATTAAAAAAAACACCACACAAAACCAAGTTTGTATTCTGGTGTTGAAGACTGAACCCACATCCTCACATGTGGTAAGTACTCTATCACTGAGCTGTACCTCCAGTTCTCCATTGTTTGTTACTGTAGCAGCTACTCCCTCCTGCCTGATACTTGTACTTTATGGGGTTGATGAGCATATTTACTACCTCATGGATGGGATGAGCTTAGCAAAGAGCCCCACCCACCTGTGTACTGTTGCCTCCCCCTTTTCCTTTTCCTTCTCCTCTTCCTTTTCTTCTTTTACCTTGTTCTCCTCTTTCTCTTCTAATATCACTTTGCTTTTTATGCCACTCAAAGCCAAGTCACAAAAATTTACCCAGGTCCAACTAAACATGGTCCAGATGCCCCATACCCGTGGGGGTGAAGATACACTGGCAAGTGACTGTCAGATGCTGTGGTAAGGGCTATATTGCCAGCACAAACCCAGACTTGGAGAAGCCTGGAAGATGGAGCAATGAATATACTCGGGTCCTCAAAAGTGAAGGCTGACATAGATATCGAAGGGTTAGTTTGAGCCCTTCAAGCCAAACAAGGAGGGAATGAGGGAAGCTGCCATCTACTATTTTCTGGGTACTGAACCAAGTGGAGCCAGCAATTCTCTCCTCCTCCTCCCCGAGCTGTGGTAGCTGGTGTGTACTGTGATCTCCATTTCACAGATGAGAAAGCCAAGGCCACTGAGACTGCAGAGCACACCCTGGCCTGGGCAGCTCACAATCTCAGAGTAGGTTCACAGACGCAGAGGTGTGGCAAGTCCTATTGGCCTAGTATCTGGTCCATCCCCAAAGGGCTGCCTCGTACAGCTCTGGGGATACTGGTGTGAGTTTACAACCCACACTCCTTTCTGTCTTGCCAGAGAGAGGTTTCTGAAACGTGGTTCTGGCAGAGTCACATTCCTGCTTATGAACCCTTTGTGGCTCCCTGCTGCATTCTAGACAATGTCCAGTGGTCTCAGCCAGTTGATTTTGGGCCTGACCCAAAGTGTTCCAGTGTTGTCTCTGGCTATATCTATTCATGTCCCCAGGGTTCTTGTCTGTCCGAACATTCCCTGCCATTTCCTGCCTCTTAAGTTTTGTTCCAGTTTTTTCCCCCCCTTTCAGTTGGTATGTCCTTTTCTAACATAGTTACCTGCCCAAGGCCATGGTCAGCCTCCCCGGCAAAGCTCAATCCAGCTCCACCTGTCTCCCTGCCTACAGCCCCTTTGGGACCAGAGATCTGGGGTGTAAGCACTGATTTCACCTGGTTTGAATGGTGGGATGAGATTAGGTTGTACCATTGGAGTGCAGTTATTTGCTGCTATCTGATAACACAAACTCTCAGTCCTATGTACACATGGTTTATGGCTACATCTAAATAAATAATGTACCTAGAGCTGTTTTTCAGTGAACATAGTACACAAACAAATCTGGTGAGCACTCTGAGGTTATAGGAGTTGTCTGTGTGACTTGAACCAGTGACTAAGCCTCTGTCAGTCCATTTCCCTGTCTGTCAAATGGAAACTATCTTGGTATCTACCTCATGGGATCAGCAAGGGCTCAAGGAGACAAAGAGACAAAGCTTGTTAAGGAAACAGCACCTCCCAGATGAACTCTAGCCAGGGGAGTCAGGTGGAAGAGGAGTGGGGAAGAAGAGTGGAGCTGGGTTGAGACAATCCCAGTGCTTGATAAAAGGCACGGGCTCTTCTCTGGCCAAGTAAATATTATAAGAAAGAGCCGTCTCCAGGGAACAGCTCCCTGCCCATTCCCCTCCTGCTCCCACCCCCCTTTGAGGGCCAAAGTCCCCAGGGTCTGGAGGCTCCTTTTATGTGACTGTAAAGTAATCCAGGACCTGGCTGGGTTGCGGTTGGGCAGCACTGACGTGCAGGGCAGGGCTGCATCCCTATGGTCAATGATTACCTTTTATGCCTGGCCATAAAGGCAACGGCCCCAGCCCTCTGCACAATGCTCTCCTAGACAATGCCATGAAAGGGTGGGCTCCTACACACACACACACACACACACACACACACACACACACACACACACCCCTGCTGCACAGGGATCTATCTGCCGACTCTCTGAAGATATCCTCACAAGGCATCTCTATCTCTTCCAGTTGATCCCCTGAGATAACTCAGGAGCCAAGGGGATACGAGTGGAGATGTGTGGGGTCCATCAGAACATGGAGGCTTCTTTCTGCTCTCCAGTTCAGGGTTTTTTGTAGGAGAGGCTGGAGGCTGTGCCCCTACATCCTGGGAATCTGTGCAGAAGGAGAGGTGGCACACCCCGCCCCCCCCCCCAGTTTTGGGGGCCAAGTCTCAGGGAAATAAGGGTCTTCAGACAGATCACAGTCCACGCCCACTTTAAGGCAGCGCGGCCGAGGTCTGTCGTGCAGTAACTTGATGGTACCAACGCCGAAGACCTTGGCTGAGAGAGAAGGACTCAGGTACTCCTAGGAGCTGATGGATACCAAGACCACTATCCATGAGGGGGTTCTAACAGGAAGGAAGACTTGCGGTCATTTCCTAGAAAATGCATCTCCCCTGAGGCTCGGTGGAGAGTGGAGAATACCCGAGGACCCGGCTCTGAGGCTGATGTTGGAGAAAGACATCAGGTGAGAGCCAGAGGTGGTCACAGGGCCACATTCAGGACCACTTCTTCCCCAGCTCACCTGTCCTGATGAGTAGATAGATACCCTACCATTTGTAGTGCCGCCTGGCCATCAGAGGTCAGGGCTGGGGCAGAGATGTCCAGATTAATATTCTACCTCACAGTTGATAAGGCTCAGAACCTTTGTCCCAATCAGAGAGGCCGGAGCATCAGGGCCAAGGGGCTACTTGGAGGTCTTCCTCCAGCAAATCAGGGGCCCCGGGCTGGCTGGGGAGGTGCTGAGGGTGGCTGTCAGGAGGCTGGGTCCTTGCTGGCTGGGCCCCACTCTTCCTCTTGGACAGGGGAGAAAGACTTGGTGAGACTTCTTGGAGGCATGTGGTAAGGAGCGGAAGCCTTTAGAAACCTGCCTCTGGGGCTGGGCTGTGTTGGGAGGAAGAGAACTGTTCTTCACAGTGGTCATAAATGTTCTCTGAAATTAAAGTGGAGTTGCTTTGAGCCTCAGCCAAAGGCTCCCATCAACCTTTGGCTCTGGGAAAGATAAGCAGCCCCAGGTGATAACACACAAACCAGAAACTGTCACCAGGAGCTAATTAGGGCACTGGGTGTTGAGCTGGCCACACCTGCTATACCTGACTAGCCATGTCAGGTGGGGGAGGATCTGCTCCCTGCCTGGGCCTTGGGCTCCTGGCCTGTTAACCTTCCAAGCACTTTCTACCCCTCATGCCTGGCCCTCACTCCATTGCTGACATAACAGTGTGAAATAAAATATGTGACAGCCTTGTGCAATTTGACATGATTGCCAGGCTTGAACACTGTGAAAAGAGTCCTGATCACAAGCCAGAAAGCTGATTCTTGCCTTTCTCTGCATGCCCTTGAGCCAGTAATTTCTCCCTGCCTCAGTCAGGGTGGCCACACAGGGGCCTGTTTAGGTTTAAAGTCCTCGCTCATCTGCTACAAAACACTGCAGCCTTGGAAGTGCATAACTCCCTCCCCTCCAGTGCCACCCAGGAACACAGGGGTGTGTGTGACACTGGACAGAACCAAGCCCATGCTGCAGGCAGAGGGAAGTCACACGGAGGGGCCTGAGGCACGGCCGTCTCCAGGGCTCCTGGAAGCGCTCTCTATTTGCGGCCTCATCCGGGCACTCTGGCTCTATTTTTAACTCTGTGCCCATTAAATAAATGTAGTGTGAGAGCTGGGCTCCATAATTAGGCCCCCCTCGTGTACCTCTCCTGCCCCTGCCTGGAGGTGCACACTGAAGGCACTGCCTATGGATGCACCAGTGCTGAACTGGGGGCTCCCAGCATTCTGGGAGAGTTGTAAGGAGACCCCAGCCCTCCCAGGTTAAGACCAGTATGTGTTCTTTTTCCTATCTTTGAGGTCCAAGCCGAGAGCAGGGCAGGGCTGGCATGTGTCTTGGGATGAATAGCGACAAAAGCAGAGGAGGAGAGAAGGGAGGAAGGTTCAGCCATCATTCCCAGGTCTACTTCTCTGGGTTATCCTGCAGGTCCAGCCCACCTCAGTACTGGGCACAAGGCGGGGTGAGCAGAGGATTGCTCTGCTGGCAATAGCCATCTGAGCAGCAGGTAGGAGACACAGCCCTTGACGCCCAACACACATAGGAGGGGCACACATGAGATTCTGGGGAGTTCCTAGACACCCCACAACAAGCAGGCAGCTCTCACAGCCATGACGAAAGGATCAGTGCACAGACACAATTCAGGATGTGTGATGCTGAAGGGGTAGGCCTGACTGGTGATGATATTCTGATTGCTGATGTCATGGTGTGTTTGTGTGTGTGTGTGTGTGTGTGTGTGTGTAAACAGCATGGACTTTTTGTATGTGTGTGGTACTAGAATTTGAACTTGGGGGTCTTGAATTTGCTAAGCAGATGCTCTACTGCTTATTTTGCTTCAGTTATTCTTCAAAATTTTTGCCCTGGGCATAGACCAAGGTCCTCTTTTTTTTTGGGGGGGGCCAGTCCTGGGCCTTGGACTCAGGGCCTGAGCACTGTCCCTGGCTTCTCTTTGCTCAAGTCTAGCACTCTGCCACTTGAGCCACAGCGCCACTTCTGGCCATTTTCTGTATATGTGGTGCTGGGGAATTGAACCCAGGGCTTCATGTATATGAGGCAAGCACTCTTGCCACTAGGCCATATCCACAGCCCCCAAGGTCCTCTTATTTAAGCTTCACATGTAGCTGGGATGACGGGAATGTGCCACTACCGCCTGGCTTATTAGTTGGGATGGGATCTCACTAACTTTTTGCTGGGGCTGGCCTCAAGTCTTGATACTCCAGATCTCTGCCTCTTGAGTTGCTGGGATTATAGGCATGAGCCAACACGCTTGGCCCTTGCATGGGATTTTGGTGTCTTTCTATGAGGCTAGGGTCACAAAAAGTGAGAGAGAAGAAAATAAAGAAGGGGAAGAGAAGGGAATGGAGAGGAGGGGACTGTAGGGTTGGGGTACATGCTAAGGGGCAGTAGGAAGCTCTACGCTACCCATTCTGAGAGAGGCCTACAGCCCAGGCTCTGCTCTCCAGCATGGAAGGTTCAGAGGCCTCTTATAGGAGAGGCTAGGAGGCTGAGCTCCCGCACTCTGTTCTAGCTTAGCCTAATTCTCCTCCTTCCTGGGCTGCCTGAGCCCCACACCTGAATGATTTATTTCATGTGGTCACAGCATGGATGTGTGTGTGTGTGTGTGTGTGTGTGTGTGTGTGTGTGTGTGTGTGTGTGCCCAAGTGCCTGCATGTGTACAGAGTGTTCCTATATCAGGGTTCAAGTGCCCTGCTAAAGGCCAGGTCAGTGAGGGTGACACCTGACCCCATGCCCTCAGTCCTGACACCCAGACTGCTCCTTTCCACTGGAATCTGCTGGGCCTTGGGTGCAGTCGCAGCTGTCAGGCCTCTGCGTCAGGCTGGGCAAAGGGGAGGAACTGGCTGGGCCTGATCAGGGAGGAGCCCAGGGAGTCATTTGCTCAGTGACCACAGAGATGCCTGGCTTTCCTGCCTTCAAGAAACAATAGCTAGCCTGGGCAGGAAGTAGAAGAGGCTCCCCGCAATCCCCCCACCCAGGCTCCCTCCCCACAACTGCAGGCAGGGGTCCCCAGGGAATCAGAGAGCTCAGGAGAGCTTTGGGGCAGCTCAGGGGAGGCCGGGCCTGCACAACCTGAGAGGTGTAAGGCCAGAGGCCAGCCTCCCAGGACTCAGTACAGCTGGTAGGAAAAAAGAGGAGGATCTAGAGGTAGCCCCTGTGCACACTAGAATAAAGTAATCCACCCACGGTCACTCCCAGCTTTCTGGTCTCCAGACACAGCCTACCCAAGTTTGTGGGTGGGACTCCTCTTGGCAAATCTCAATTCCAACTACAGATACCATGTGGAAGTCTCGTCTGAAAGAAGACACCTCTAGCTTTCCAGGAATGCTAGCCAGGATGGAGCTGGTGGCAGGGGCCACAAGTTAAGGAATGCATTCCAGAATGGACTGAGACCCTAACTTGTCCCCATGAGTCTGTTGTGGAGGAAAACAAGAGGTCAGAAGTTAGACCTGGCAACACCAGTAATGAAACAGGCTGTGTGTGAGAGAGTGGTGGGAGGGGTGTGTGGGGGAATGACCCAGAATTTCATTTGTGCCCCCAGTAGCAAAGGCCAGGTAGGACTAAGAAATGTCACTTAAAAAAAAAAAAATTAAAGCAGAGTGCCGGTGTCTCACGCATGCAATCCTAGCTACTTGAGAGAGCTGAGAATTGTGGTTCAAAGCCAGCCTAGGCAGGAAAGTCTATAAACTCTTACATCCCACTTAACTCTGAAATAGAGCTGTAGCTCAAGTATGGTAGAACACCATTCTTGAGCAAAAAAGCTAAAGGAGAATACCTAGACATCAGTAATGGCGTGTGCGCCGAGTGTGTGTGCATACACACAAATACAAAATAAAACAAAAAATCTTAAAAAAGAAGATACACTATATATATATACACACACACATACACACACACACACACACACACACACACACACACACACACACACACATATATAATGTAGCAGTTCAAAGTCGGGCAGACTGGAGTCAGAGAGCCTGGGCCTGAAGCCTGATGATTATATACTGTTGTCTAGCTGCTGTGAGTTCAGGAAGTGAGTTCTTCTATCTCTGGGTCTCAGTTTCCACAATTGTAAAATGGGCATCAGAATATTCTGTGCCTCATCAGATTACTGTGATTAAATGAGCAACTACAAATGAATTGTTGAGGGCTAGGCCTTCCTCTCTCTGATTTCATGCTATATAGATGTGCTGGTCCTTGCTGAAGGAAAGAATTCCACATTAGCCAATGAGGCCCAGGTGCCTCAGAGCTCTGGGAAGCAGGGCTGTGGCACAATGACCCACATCAGCCCATCTGAAGTGCCCTGACCTGCAGAGTTGGCAGAGGGCCTGCACCCCAGCCTGACACTAGCCCCAAATAACACCCCCGAAAAGTGCCTGTGCTCCCCAGAGTCTCCATGGGTAGAGGCAATGGGGAATTAGGAGTCCCCAGCCTTGGCTACAGTCTTCAACCATGGCCAGGTGTTGTGGCTGACATCTGTAGCCTTAGCTACTCAGGATGCTGAGATCTGAGACTGCAGTTTGAAGCCAATCTAGGCAGGAAAATTCATGAGACTCTAATCTCTAATTAACCATCAAAAAAAAAAAAAAAGCCAGAAGTGGAGCTGTAGTTCAAATGGTAGAGCGGTAGCCCTGAGTGAAAAAATTCAGGGACAGTGCCTAGGCCCTAAGTTCAAGCCCCAGGACTAACACAAAACAACAACAGCAAAATCCATGGCCAGCTGGACTCCTCCTACCCCCACCCTCAGTCTGACTTGAACCTATCACCACTAGTCCACACTGACCCTTCTGGAACTAGTTCTTATCTGATTTATACTTGCAGTGATTTCATCCATATAGTCAGTCAACAAATCCATTTGAGCCTCATGTCATACTGTTAAGCTTGATGCACACAAAACTATGTTAGCTTTATCCATTGCCATGACAAATAGCTGAGGAAAACAAAAGGAGAAAGACTTCCTCTGGCTTGAGATTTCAGTCCATCATGGCAGGGAGGGTCTGGTGAAGAGGGCAATTCTCATCATGGCTGCCAGGAAGTACTGGGAATGTCTGCACCAGCAAGCAAAGGTGCCACCCACATTGGGGGCAGATATTCTCCATTATGTTAATCCTCTTGGAAATGTCCTCACAGACACCCCCAGCATGTGCTATAATGATTTCCTGGGCATTTTTTCGGTCCAATCAAATTGACAACATGATTAACCATTACAATCTTTGGCAGGCAGTGGGAAGGGGGTGGGGAGAGAAATGGGAGCATTGAACTCGGGCCCTTGTGCTTACCTAGCAGGTGCTCCTCCACATCCTGCTTTTTTTTCTTTGGTCGGTCATGGGGTTTGAACTCAGGCCTGGGCACTGTCCCTGAGCTCTATCAGCTCAAGGCTAGTACTCTACCACTTGAGCCACAGCACTACTTCTGGTTTTCTGGTGGTTAAGTGGAGATAAGAGTCTCATGGACTTTCCTTCCCCGGGCTGGCTTTGAACTGTGATCCTCAGATCTCAGCCTCCTGAGCCACTGGCGCTCACATCCAGCTTTTTGCTAGTTAATTGGAGATAAGGGTCTCTTGATTCATCTAACTGGGCTGACTCTGAACTGCAGTCCTCAGGTTTCAGTCTCCTGGTAGCCAGAATTATAGGTTTGTATATATGTGTTATCTATGCCAGTCCTGGGGCTTGAACTGAGGGCCTGGGTACCGTCTCTGAGCTTTTCTGCTCAAGGAGAGCGCTCTACCATTTGAGCCACAGTTCTAGTTCAGTTTTTTTGTTTTGTTTTGTTAATTGACTGTGGCCTCATTGGTATGGGCACTGGGGGACGGATGATATGGGCTGCCACATCCACTGTAGACCACATGCTTGCCTCATTCTGGAGTTGGGCAACATGCACCCTGGTGTCAGTGACTATGTTCTCACTGTGTATGTTAGTGAGCATCTGTGGAGCTGTGTGTGTGTGTGTGTGTGTGTGTGTGTGTGTGCATATGCACATAAGTACGGTTGCTATGATCAGGCAATCTCTCAAGTTCTCAGGGCTGTTTTCAGAGATGTTAGCCCCTATCCTAACTCCATCTTATGTACACCTCCTCAGGTGAGACTATCTGGAGGTGATTCCACATCTGGGCTGGCAGCAGGGACTGCAACAGGACCCTGCCTGGCTGAAATGTAGGTCTCTCTAGATCTAGCTAGCCTGGCCTGGGAGGAAAGGGATTGGGACAGAGATAGGAGGGTCAGTGTTGGGAGTAGCCTTGTGGGCTCCCCAGAGTTCCTGTGGGGAGAGGTCCAGAGGCCTTCTTGGTATGTCTTCCTTCTGTGCGCCTCAACCTTGAATGCCTAATTCCCACCCAGTTTTGCCCTTCCATTTGTCCATCTATCCCCTTCTGCCTTTTCGTTCATGGCTTAGTCTGTGCATGTATCTGTCTGTTAACCACCTGACTGCTTGGGGTGCTCCCATCCAGGTACCTCATTCCCTTGTCTCATGCAGGCTGGGATCTGAGTCTCACCTTTAGTCGTTGGTAGCTCCCTTGTTCACAACACACCCTCCTTGTTCTGGGGTGTAGGCTAACCCCATCAACCCCCACTTTATTCCAGTGGGTGTCATGAGATCATGGAATTAAAAACAGTCCCACCAATAACTTGAGCTGCTCCTCTAGCCCTCTTCCCAGAAGGTGCTATTGCTATTGGTTTGTGTGTGTGCATGTGTGTGCGTGTGTGTGTGCACACATGCCCATGTGTGCAGCCTTTACTTGGGCTTGAACCTGAGGTCTGAACACTGTCCTTTAGCTAAGGCTAGCATTCTACCCCTTGAGCCACAACTCCACTTCTGGCTTTCTGCTGGTTAATTGGAATTAAGAGTCTCATAGACTTTCCTGCCCTGGCTGGCTTCTAATGGTGATGCTCAGTCCCTGATCGCAGTCTCCTGAGTAGCTAGGATTACAGGTGTAAGCCACCATGCCCAGCTGGTACTGTTACCCCTCCAGGTTCCTCTCCTTCATAGAGTCTCCTCCCCATCCACCCACAAGCTGCCTTCTCCCAACACGTTCTCCACGCCTTGTCCTTGGGTCTGCAGCTTGGGCTCAGCCAGACCTTCCCTCAGAATTCCAGCCCAAAGATGCTGCTCTCCATGGGGGGCTCAAAGCTGCCATCCCCCAAGCCCTCCTACTTCCTGGGACCACCTCTGCTGGCCACCTTCTTCACCTGCTTGGCTTGGCATGTGGAGTTCTCCTGGTCCAAGAAAGACAGGCCTCATGGGCTGCCCTTTGTAGGGCTTGGCCGATCTCAGGGCCCCACGGCAGGGGTGGTTAACTGTCAAGTATGTATATGAGTATGTGACACTCATACATAGAGCCCATGCTTCCTGAGCACCTCACATACCCAAGATTTATGAGGTGGCAGCAGCACCCTGCCTTCAGAAAGCCAGTGTCCCAGCAGGGAGCTGCACTGGCCATACCTCTTTACATGTCAGACTGTGCTGGTGAGTGTGAATGTTGTGAGAACGTGTGGACCAGGGGCCTAGCTTAGCATATGGGTGCATGTCCACTGGGGTCTGAGCCTGGAGTTTGCTTGTCTTTGCAGGCCCAGAGTCAGTGTGGGCATGACCGCTCGCTTGGAGAGGCTGTGTGGCAGTCACACCTGGCTGACTCCTAGGCTGTGGGGTTCTATTTTTAGAAGTGACAACTTGTAGACCAGCCCCCCTTCCCCATGCACACACCTGCTCAGGTGTCCCAGCCACTGGAAGGGCACAGCCAGCAGGCTGCAAAGGGAACCTGTCTCAGCTAGCACCCACTTGGGCAGGCCCACCCTTCAAAGGAGCAGCCTCTGGGGCTAGTTAACCCCGTGCGCTGTGCTTGGGCCCTGCTGATGGATGGGGAATCCCAGCGCCTGGCTTCACACCTGCAGCTCTGCCTCCTGTCTCCCAGGCACAGCCCCTTCCAGGAGGCCCCGCTGTGGAGCCCTGCAGGGATCAACAGCCTCACCAGGCCCAGAGAGGGGCCAGATGGGGCAGGAGGTAGGAGGAAAGGAGGGAGCAGGTCAGGGAAGAGCTCCCATCGGATCAGATACCTCGGCTCCTCCCTCTCCTTCCTGTCTCCATCTGAATCTCATCTTCCTTTGCCTTTGGTGCCCCTCCTCCTCTGATGCCCCTCCTCCCCCACCCCCTTTTGTGCTCTGTCTTAAAATGTGTGTGCGTGTGCGCACGCTTGGTATGCACGCTGCTCCTGGGACTTGAACTCAAGGCCTGGGCACTATCCCTTAGCTTTTAACTCAAGGCTGGTGCACTACCACTTGAGCCACACATCCACTACTGGCTTTTTGATGATTAATGGGAGATAAGGAGTCTTATGGACTTTGCACTGATCTTAGCCTCCTGGGTAGCTAGGGTTTCAGGCGTGAGCCACCAGTGTCGGGTTCCTGTCTATCTCCTGTCTCCCTCATCTTTCAGTTAGTATCAGTGTACATAGAGAGCCAGCTATGTGCTAGGGAGGCATAGTGCTAAGTACTTTGTCGGTATTTCCTCACTGAACCCTTACAGTGGCTCTGGAGGTCAGCCGTGGGACCCCATGTCACAGGGAGAAAGCCACGGCTCGGTGGGGTCCAAGGCACCCAGAGCAGTCTGGATGGTGTCCAGCCTGGCCTAGGAGAGTCCTGAATTGTACTCCATCCTTGGCCTCCCTTTGCTGCTCTCCCGGGGCCGTTTTCGGGTAGCCTAGCTGTGGCTTAGAAGCCCCTTCTAGCGGAACCAGCCACATTTAGGATCTGGGCAGTGGGCATGGGATCTAGCCTCCTATCCTCCGGTGCTTCCACTGCCTCACAACCTTCCTCAGGCCCCAGGCAGGCATTTACCAGCCCGTGTGAAGGCCTGGAGGGCAGCACGTGGCCTTTCCCCACACTGCCTCCGTCTTCCCTTCGAAGACCATCCTCTCAGTCAGGCCAGGCCGCCCTGGCTCCTTCTCTCAGCTTGGGCTGAGAGGGAGGGATGAGAGGAGGCTGCCCCGTGAGCTCAGGGTCCAATCCATGTATTTCCAGTTACTGGCATAACAGCTCTACAAGGTTAAGTTTTCCTTTTTGTTTTGTTTTGTTTTGTGCTGATACTGGGCTTGAACTCAGAGCCTGTGGTGTCAGACATTTGAGGGACCTTTTTTATTTCTTATTTTTGGTAGTACTGGGTTTGAACTTAAGATCCTGTGCTTGCTAGCCAAATATTAAACCACTTGGGCCAAACTCTAAACCCATTTATATTTTAGATAATTTTCAGATAGGGCTTTTAATCCCTCCCCTTTTTTATTTCTTGGTGCTAGTTCTGGGGTTTGAACTCGGCCTGGTTACTGTCCCTTAGCTTTTTTTCACTCAAAGCTCGTGCTCTACCACTTGAGCCACAGCGCCGCTTCTAGCTTTTTCTGTGTATGTGGTGCTGAGGAATCAAATCAGGACTTCATGCATGCTAGGCAAGCACTCTACCACTAGGCCACATTCCCAGCCCCAGTTATTCTTTTTTTTTGGCCAGTCCTGGGCCTTGGACTCAGGGCCTGAGCACTGTCCTTGGCCTCTTCTTGCTCAAGGCTAGCACTCTGCCACTTGAGCCACAGCGCCCCCTCTGGCCGTTTTCCATATATGTGGTGCTGGGGAATCGAACCGAGAGCTTCATGTGTAGGAGGCAAGTGCTCTTGCCACTAGGCCATATTCCCAGCCCCCAGTTATTCTTTAAAGAAAAAAAATGTGGGGGAAACTGAGCTCAGAACAGGATGATTTACCCAAGCCACACAACTAGAAAAGAACGCAGGTGCTGTGCAAGCCTGTCTGACTCTATCCTGACAAGCAATTCAACGGGACAGAACTGGTGAATCATTATTGAGTTCAGTAACTACCAATCCCTATCCCAAGGGGCCACCGATGGTATCAGGAGAGGGCCTGACGCTGGTGCATGCGGAGGCTCTGATGGGACTCCCTGAAAGGGGGAAAGGACAGTCTTTTGTCCTCTGTCCCTTCCCCCTAGGTTTCAGACAGAGAGGACACTGGTGCTGAATCACTCACCACCTCCCCTCACCTACCACACCTGGGCTTTGCTTGCAGACAACACCTTTCAAAGGAGCTCCACTTCCCTTTAAAGGAAGGGGAGAGGATGAAAGAGGAAAACATTTTGTTCTGCAGCCTCAAGATGTCATTGGGGAGCACTTGTCCCTTTTCCTCTTTCTCTGTTTTTCTCCTCTTCTACCTCCATCCAGGCTAGTCCTGAGACCAGTCATTACCTTCTTTGCACCACCATTTACCACTAGGTACAGCACTGAGCCACTAGGCTGAATGGGGAGATTTCTCTGTGACGATCAAAGTGTGGGAAAGGAATCTGGGGCCCTTGGCTAGCTCATACTTCAGCCTCGGTCCCCTTTGCTGTCTCCTCCTTTAGCTGAAAGGCTAGCTTGTTTGTGGCTCTAGACTTGGTAAGCTCCAAGCGGGCAGAGACTATGTCTGTCTGGCTCACACACAGGTTAACAAGCTTTTGGACAAACTCCACCAAAGGCCATTGACACTTATATTTGGAGGTTTTGACCAAGTACATCAAACACATGAAAGTGTACCCTGACCTCACAGTGAATGGAATTTCTGGTAAAAATTTTTCAAAGGGTTTTCACATAATTATTACAAAAATTATCCAACAATAGCAAATTCGTTGACTTTAAAATTAACTCCAGGGCGAAGGTGCTGGTGGCTCAGGCCTGTAATCCCAGATACTCAGGAGACTATGATCTGAGGATCAAGGTTCCAAGCCAGTCCAGGCGACAAATCTATGAGACTCTTATCTCCAATTAACCAGTAAAAAACTGGAAGTGGAGCTGTGGCTCAAGTGGTAGAGCACCCGCCTAGAGCAAAACAAAAAGCTAAGAGAAAACAAAACAAAAGCTGAGTGAGAGCACCGAGGCCCTGAGTTTAAGCCCAAAAACGAATGGCAGAAAAATTTCCATTTTGGTGGTTAGTTTATATATGTGACTACATATATGAGGGTGGTGCTGAGATAGAACCTAGCATCTCAAGCATACCAGACAAGCACCCTACCACTGAACCCCATTTCCAGTCAGAAAGTACATCTCTCACCTCTCTCTCTCTCAACTATCTAGTTGACAAATAAAGAAGTAAAGCAAGCAAATGGGTGAGTGAATGAATGAATGGATGAATTCTAGGTGACTCCTGGGGGAATGAACTCTGGCAGCCTAGAGCTCAAGGGACACCTATCATGTGGAAGAGGAGACTCAGAAAAGTAGGTCTTCCTCCTTTCCACCACACAATGGAGGCTAAGCAGTGGGTAGAGAGGAGGTTTCGGTGCTCTGTCGGGGGGGGGGGCAGGAGGGGCGCTCTTCCTCCCTGTCCCTACCCCCAACCCCTTCCTAGAGTACACTTCAAGTCTGAAAAGTCCCAGTGCTAACATAATACCTAATCTGTGACTGACTGAATGGATGGACTCAGTCAGCACTTAATCCCGGCCGCATTATTAGTCACTCCATCTCCTCCTCAAACATCTCCCTTCAACGCCACAACAACAAATAACTTTCTTAGAGCTGCCCCCGTGCCGTCAGGCAGGCTGTCTCCTGGGTCCCATTGCTTTGACAGCTACGAGAGTGACACCTCCTAAAGTTGAGGGACATGGTGCATTGGTGAAACTCCTTCTTCCTCTTCTAGGCTCAGGGGAACTGAAGTCACATTAAGAGTGAAAAGGGTAAGAGAAAGGGAACCTTAGGACCTTGGCACTGCAGGTTCTTCTCCCAGGTCCCTCAGGTTCCTTCCTTTGTTCCCGTCTAGTTTTGTGACTTAGCCCAATCTGACTATTTTGTCCCTTGATTTCAGAGGCTGGAACTTGGAGTATGATCTTGGCAAGTCCCAGAACTATTCTGGGTATCAGTTTTTCTTCCATAAGCAAAATGAGTAACTAGGAAGCTTTTTTTTTTTTTTTCTTTTTTCTTTTTTCTTTTTCAGTGTGCAGAATGGAATCCATGGCTTTCCACCTGCTAGGCAAGTGCTGTACCAATGGCCCCCAGCTCAGGGATCAATTCTCCATCACCTCTGCTTTGAAGGGATGCCTCATTATGGGCCTGGTCCTCTTGCCCAAGCCTGCCTGGCCCTTCCAAGGGGCAGCATCCTGGCAGGGAAGGAAGCAGCTGGACTCCTGAGCCCTGAGTACCAACTCTGGCAATACCCACAATGTGCTATCAAGCCCATGCTAGCCCTGCCTTAGCCTCAGTTTCCTGCTCTGTGGAATAGAAACTTAGTGTTCAATGTTAGATGGAGTCTGTCATGACCCTTCCGGTTTCTCTTTCACTTTATTTTAATCTATATTCTTACTAAATACAAACATTCTACACATACATGGAAATTCCAGCAGTACACAATAGATGATGTACTTAGGAAAGCCCACCCTGATTGAGAATTAATGTTAGCCAGCTTGCTATTTTTGTGTGCTATTGTTTTTGTTGTTGCTTGTCAGGGTACTGGGGCTTAAACTCAGGGCAGAAGCACTGTTCCTTCTCAAGGCTGGCTCTCTATCATGTGAGCCACAGCTCTGCTTTCATCTTTTTGAGGTTAATTGGAGGTAAAGACTCATGCTTAGGCTGGCTTTGATCTCAGCCTCCTGAGTAGCTGAGATTACCAGGTGTGTGCCATTGGTGCTTGCATGTGGTACTTTTAATTGTGAAAAAAAAATTCAAATTTACAGAGAAGTTGCAAGAAGAGCCCAGAGATTCTGTTCTACTTTTTGTTTAGACTTGTCAGCTGCTCTCATTTTATTGTTTCCTTCTCACTCTTCTTTTTTTCTCTCTCTCATCCTGTGTATAATTTTCCCTCCAAATTTCCCAATTTGAGAGTAAGGTGCACGCATCATGCCCCTTTACCTCAAAATACTTCAGGGTGTATTTCCTAAGAACAAGTACTTTCCCTTCTACCGCATGTCTTACATAATGCCTGCATATTTAACAACCTCAGGAAGCGGTATTAATACACTACTGCTATCTAATCTGCCTGCCGTGTTCAGATTCAGGTGGGTTGAGACCTTTTAGAGGTTTTCAACAAAAGCACTAAAGTCAGGGCAACAAAACCAAACAAGACAAAACAAACAGAAAGAACAACACTGCCCTGGGTTTTTCTTAATGCTAAGGTGAATTTAGCTTAAAGGATTGGACATTACTCAAAGGTCACCCTCTCTCTTTTTATTTATTAGTTTTAAAGATGTTTTCTTTTCTGTGACATGATGGTGAGACTTGAAAGTAGTGTGGGATTTAGTTTTTGTGTCTTGACAGAGTAAAAATGGGTGATCTTTTATTTTCTTTGCATATGAAAAATATAATTTAAAAAAATTGGGCTGGGAATATGGCCTAGTGGCAAGAGTGCTTGCCTTGTATACATGAAGCCTAGGTTCAATTCCTCTCAGCACCACATATATAGAAAGGGGCCAGAAGTGGCGCAGTGGTTCAAGTGGTAGAGTGCTAGCCTTGAGCAAAAAGAAGCCAGGGACAGTGCTCAGGCCCCGAGTCCAAGCCCCAGGACTGGCAAAAAAAAAAAAAAATAATAATAACTTCAAGCTGGACAGTGGTTCAAGTCTATAATTCCAGCTATTCAGAAGGCCAAGACTGAAGATACACAAACAGACAAGCAAGCAAACAAACAAACTGCAGTTTGAGTCCACTGTGAAGTCTGGAAAAAAATATTGGTGTTTACACAGAAATTGGGAAACAGTATGAGAAAAAGTCATCTCAGGCACAAGAGTTGTGCTTTCAAAAATCTGAAATAAAACATAATTACATTCACTTGGAAGTTTTTCTTTGGGTTTTGTTTTGTATGGATATTAGAGATGTTTCTGTTGTTGTTGTTGTTTTGCCAGTTCTGGGGTTTGAACTCAGGGCCTGGGTGCTGTTCCTGAGCTTCTTTTGTTCAAGGCTAGCACTCTACCACTTGAGCCGCTTCTGGTTTTCTGGTGGTTAATTGGAAGTAATTGGGCTTTCCTGCCTTGGCTGCCGTCAAACCATGATCCTCAGACAGTCTCCTGAGTAGCTAGGATAACAGGCGTGAGCCACTGGTGCCCAGCCAAATGTATATATTTATTGTTGATTTTTCACCTATTGCAAATAAGTTATCACAAATAATTTCATATCCTTGGTATTTTGTCTACATTAAAGGAGTTCATCCTTCTAGTAGAATTTCAGCATGATAGGGGATGCACCTTAAAATTTACTGTTATTATAGAGATGATGTACTGAGGGATAACAGGCCAGGTAATGAGGACATTTCCTTTCATACAGTGTTACCTGTTCCCTTTCTCTCCCGTTCCCTCCCTCCCATCTCCACCCACTGATTGCATAGTTCACTTTCATCACCTTTTCACGCTTTTCCCTTGAGTTCTGTGCCCTCTCCAAAGATAAACACATAAATACCCTGTACATAAGGTAAAGAATTCTTATTTTTAAATTTTCTGTACAATACCATTGTGGTATTTCCATACATACATACAATGTTCCCCACCAAAGTCACTCTTCTCACTCTATCACTCTCTCACCCCTTCTCTTTCTTAAGACAATTTCAATAGATTTAATTGTTCTGTTTTACACACACACACACATACACACACACACACACACACACACACACACACTACTTTGACCATGTTCACATATCCTCTTTGCTCTCCCAATTCCTGGTACTCACCTCCCAAACAGAAATACTTTTTACTTTCCTGTCATTCTTGTTTGTTTTCCACCCCCACCTCCCACCCTTTGGTGCCAGTACTAGGGCTTGAACTCAAGGCCTGGGTGCTATCCCTTAGCTTTCCACTGAAGTCTAGAGCTCTACCATTTGAGCCATGCCTCCACTTCTGGCTTTTTGGGTAGTTAACTGAAAGTAAGAGTTTCATGGCTATTTCTGGGATCGCTTGGAACCATGATCTTTAGATCTGGGCCTGAGTAGTAAGGACTACATGCATGATTACACGTGTTAGGATTACATGTGTGAGCCACCAGTGCCCAACTTTGTCATTCTTTTCCATATATGAGACCTAATATACAATATTTGTCTTTCTCAGTCTGGCTGATTTATTTTTTTTTAATATCATGGTATCTTTTGCTGTGCTGAGGATACAACCCAAAGCCTCCCCTATGCTGAGTGAGTGCTCTTCCATTGGGCTACACTCCCAGCCCAGGATGCACATTTGAAATCTTAACTTGATATCAGAAGTGATAGCAGGTATTTATGTCTTGTTTCTAAGGAACTCTGAACTTGAGGGAGTGAGGCAAAGAAGCAGCAGTGGAATATGCCTTACCTACATGGAGCCAGGCAAAGAACAGCAGGAAAGGGAAAGTGGGGCCTCGGGCCAGTTGCACTGTCTTCTCCCTGCTCCGGCCTGGCCTTGCTGGAGCTGTGACGTGGGCTGGGGCTCTGGCTGCAGTTGATCCTCCCCAGTTCCAGAGCCTGGCTCTTTCCCAGTTAACCCAGGGAGTCTCTGTTGCTTGCAACCAAGAACCCTGGCCAAGAAATAGAGAAGCCAATGGTTCTGAGATGAAGAAGAGTGGGGACCTTGCATGTGACGGGAACTTAGTGTCTATGGAGGAATGTAGATGCCTTATGTGAGTGGTACCTGCCACACATGTCTAGGTGCTGGGAGGGACAGCCCAGACAGTTGAGTGTGCCTGGGCGTGGAGGGGGGGGGGAGGGATGTCAAAGACAGACCCTGAGCTAGGCAGGCACTGAGCTCAGGGCTGGCAGGAGAGAGAGGAGCTCTAGGGAGGAGGAGAGAAGAGGAGAGTGGTATTAGAGGCTGGGCCATGTGGTTCCATCTGCCCAGATACTTTTAAATCCCCTCCCTTTTTGTTTTCTTGTGCAATTCCTGGGATTTGAACTCAGGGTCTGGTTTTTGCTCCAGGCTAGTGTGCTACCACTTGAGCTACAGCTCCATTTCTAGCTTTTTGGTGGTTGATTGGTGATGAGAGTCTCTTGAACTTTCCTGCCCAGGCTGGCTTCAAACTGAAGTTAGGGTTACAGGTGTGAGCCATTGGCACCCAGCGTATCCCTTTTCCATATGTTAATGTCTTGGTTAGTAGTAAAATAACCTAGAGATGGGCATCTTTATCCTCATTTTCCATATAAAGAAAGAGTGGTGATGAAAATTTAACTAACATGTAAAAGATCACAAGAGCTAACTGGGAATGGAGGCTCAGGGCTGCAATATCAGTACTCTGGAGTCTGAGGTAGGAGAATGGTAGGTTCAAGGCTATCCGGGGCTACGTAGGAAGACCTTGTCTCAATAAAGAAAGAGCAGGTCAGATATCAGTGACTCACACTGTAATCCTAGCTACTCAGCAGGCCAAGATCTGAGGATCGTGGTTCAAAGCTAGCCAGGAAAATCCATGAGACTCTTATCTCCAATAAGCTACCAAGAAACCAGAAAGTGGAGCTGTGACTCAAGTGGTGGAGTACTAGCCTTGAACACGAAAGCTCAAGGGCACAATCACACAGGAAGGCGATTTAAACATAGATCTTCCCTATGACCCAGCCATACCACTCTTGGGCTAGATCATTGCAAGTCAGTATATGGTAAAGACACTTGCACATCTATGTCCATTGCTGTACTATTCACAATAGCTAGGTTATGGAAACAGCCCAGATGCCCCACAACAGATGAGAGGATTAATAAAATGTGGTACCTATACACAATGGAATGGAATTTTATTCACCCGTTAGAAAAATAAGATTATGTTACTTGCAGGGAAATGGATGGACCTAAAACAAATCATGCTAAGTGAGGTGAACCAATCTCAGTGAGACAAACAAGTGCGTGTTTTCTCTCCTCTGCAGAAGCTAGATCTAATATATAACGCGACTAAAGGAGGAAACCCTTTGGGGAAGAACACAAAGGTGTAACTTTTCTGAACATTTACAATACTGTTTATGGAAACAAACTCCAGAAATGGAAATTGTTTTATTGTTGTTGTTGTTGGTAGTGTTTTTTTTTCTTTTAGGAGGGGCCAAGGGGGTTCCAGAAAGGAAGTGAGGAAGGGTAAACAAATTCCATCATGCTGTTGAGTACATACTATGTGAAAGTATGTCATTTTTAGGCAAGGATGGGAGGGGGAAACAGGGTGACCTTGTCAAAAAAAAAAGAAATATACTCATTGCCTGACTTAAGAAATTATAACCCCTCTGTACAACACCCTAACAATAATAAAATTATATTAAAAAAACAAAAAAAGAAAAGCTGAGGGAGAGCACCCAGGCTCTGAGTACTGGCACAAAAAAAAAAAGAGGGGGGTGGGGATCAGAAAGACAGGGTGAGAATATTCAAATCTGGGTCTCTTAAGAACCAAGCACATGCCTGGTTCAAGGGGCCAAGCCTCTGTCTGGATGGCTGAGTTTTTATATCTTCTATGTATCTTGCATCTAACAGAATACAATCCTTCTAAGGACTCTCTGTTGGGAAGTAGAACTAGGGACCTGGCTTGCTGTGTAAACACAAGCTTTCCCCCCTCTTTCCCTTCCTGTAAAACAGCCAAGCCTAAGCAACTGAGCTACAGCACACACTGTAATTGCCCATCCTTCCTTCCTTCCTTCTTTCCTTCCTTCCCTCCTTCCTTCCTTCCTTCTTTCCTTCCTTCCTTCCTTCCTCCTTCCTTCCTTCCTTCCTTCCTTCCTTCCTTCCTTCCTTCCTTCCTTCTTCCTTCCTTCCTTCCTTCCTTCCTTCCTTCCTTCCTTCCTTCCTTCCTTCCTTCCTTCCTTCTTTCCTTCCTTCCTTCCTTCTTTTGTGCATGACCTCAGGTTAAACTCTGGGCCTAGGTGCTGTCACTGAGATTTTTCACTCATGCTAGTACTCTCTATCACTTGAGCCACAGCTCCACTTCCAGCTTTTTTGCTGGTTGGAGATAAGAGTCTCAAACAGCTTCCTGCCTATGCTGGCTTTGAACCACAATCCTTAGATCTCAGCCTCCTGTGGTTAGGATACAGGTGTGAGCCACAGGCACCTGCCTTGGTAATTCCCCTCTCCCCCCTTTTTTTCCCCTAACATCATGGGACTTGAACTCAGGCTGGGTGCTGTCCCTGAGCTCTTTTGCTCAAGTCTAGCACTGTCCCACTTTGAACCACAGCACCACTTCCAGTTTTTTAGTGGTTAATTGGAGATAAGAGTCTCATGGACTTTCCTGCCCTGGCTGGTTTTGAACCATGATTCTCAGATCTCAGTCTCTTGAGTAGCTAAGATTACAGGTGTGAACCACCAGTGCCCAGCTTTGGTAATTGCCCTTTCTAGTCAGCATCTGAGCCTGAGTTTGTTCCAGGTATTCTTCTCTCTCTAGTTCAAGGCTAGCACTGAGCCAGTCATAGCCCAGAACAGAGTCAGGCATGAGATGTGGGACAATTCAAGCCAATGACCAGTTAGGGTCATTTAGGGTTTGGTTTCTTTAATCCTCTGGGGAAAGTTTTCCTTCATCGTAAAGTGAGACAAAAGGATGAGCAGCTTCTTGCTCTCTGTTTTGCTGCTTGTGTAGACGTTGTATGATGCGGCGAGGATGTCTTGGGTGGTGGCAGCCATCTTGCAACTATAGGTGAAGTAGCCGAGGACAAAGCATTAGGGAAGGGAAAAAGGAAATAACCTGGATCTTTGATGATGTTGAGCATCAGCCTTAACCTCTCCCAAAACTGCCCTTTCCTCTGGACTTCTTGTCTGGGAGAAAATGCACCTAGCTTATTGCAGAAGGCAATTAAATTGAGATTTCTCTATTTCTGGCCAGGAAAGCATCTTTACTGATCTACGAGCCAAGGGATCATAAGAACAAACCCCCAACAGAATACTAATCTGATATGTGCATACTGCCAGCAGGAACCACAGCCATGGCGAAATGAGGAAAATCATCACTCCTCTGAACAAGAGAGACCCTGAGATTCCTTTTCCCTGTTGGCTCCAAGGGGCCTGAGCAGCGCCAGCTGAGGCCTGCTCCTCTCTTAGGTGGAGTGGTCCATGCCCAGTGCCCCACACTTCTGAGTCCTTCCTGTAGGGTCCACAGAGGGGAGGTAAGGGGCTCAGAAGAAAGCAGATGTCCAGGATCCCCACTGGGCCTAGGCACACCCTGGATAGAAGCTAGGCCTATCTCCCATTAACAACCCATTTCCTACATTGTTAAGACCTGGCTTCCTCTATGTTCTAATAACCCATTTGATTGATGGATGCTGAGCACTCCGCTCAACCCTACACTAACCAACTCACCAGGGAGAACAGGAATCTGGCCGTAGACCAGTAGTAAACCAGCCTGCGTAAGGCTGAGATGAAGGTGTACTACACAATCAGACCAACCAGGTTCAGCCACAACCTGCTCTCCTAGCAACCCTTTGTTTTTAGCCAAAGGTATGCAATCACTGTATCAGTCATCAGTGCTGTGTAACAAGCTGTCACAAAACTTAGTGCCTGGAAGCAACTATCACTCATCTGCTGACAGTTCAAATATTAGAGCAGGACTTAGCAGGCCACGATGTGTTATAAATCTGCCTGGAGAGTGGGTTAGGCAGATTAGTAGAGTGGACAGACACCATAGCCACGCCCACCTGTTTTCCCATCTCCCCATCTCTATGTAGACAATTCCTTTTCCTCCTATTTCTTTCTTATAAGCCAAATAAGCCAAAGACGGAGAGTGTGGATAGAATGCATTCACACCAAGAAGAGAATTAAATATGAGTTGCTTCTATGTAGTATGTAGATTATGTGGATAAGAAGCTATTGTGGGCTATGAAATATGAGCTGTGTAGTTTTGGTGATTTGTCCTCCCATGGGCTTTTAAAATTGGCACTGGAGAACATAAAGCTGATACAGTAACAATGCTATTTAAATTTTTTCTTAAGATCACATGAAATGGTTTTGATGAGTTCACAAAGGGCAACAGTAAGGAGAAAGCTTTATATTTTAGCTCCTCTAACAAAACTTTGCCTGCTGATTTGTTTTGTTTTCTTTTTTTTTGTTCTGGTCCTAAGGCTTGAATTCACAGCCTAGGTACTGTCCCTGAGCTTCTTTTGCTCAAAGCTAGTGCTCAATCACTTGAGTCACAGCTGACTCCTGGATTTTTGATAGTTTGTTTATTTTTGGTAGTTTATCTGTTGAACTTCCCAGGCTGGCTTCAAATTTTGACCCTCAGACCTCAGCCTCCTGAGTAGTTAGGATTACAGTTGTGAGCACTGGCACTACCACTTAAGCCATGCCTCCAGCCCTTTTCTTTTGCTCTGGTTAATTTTGAGATAGAGCCTGGACTAGCCTGGATTTTGATCCTCTTATTTACATTTCCTGCTGAAGCTGGGACCACACCCAGCTATTAGTTCAGGTGGAGATCTCACAAACTTTTCCCCTATGCTGGCCTCAGATCTTGATTCTCCCAAGCTCAGCTTCCTGAGTAGCTAGGATGACAGGTGCACCTGTTTGTTTTGCTTTTAGAATAAGTGGCTCACACTTGCACTGTTTCAGATCCTGCCGACTGTGGCTGTCCCAGAGGCCAGATCCCTCAAGTCCCAGGCCTAGCTGATACAGCATCGCCTGTATTTGCCATATTCTGTTGTTCACAGTGAGTGACACAGTCACCTAGACGAGACGCAAGGCAGTGGGGTGGGTGGGAAGGTGAAGGGAAGCTGACTCCAGCTCTAGAAGAAGGAAGTGCTGGCTGCCATCTTTACAGAGCCAGCACTAGCCAGAGGTTATGACCTTTCTGATTTGTTAAATGGGAATCTTTCCACGTAGCTCCCAGGGTTGCTAGAGGGTGAAAGGAATGTGGCAGCTACAATTCCTGGAACCTGGTGGCTGCTCACTCAGGCTTGGTCCCACCCCCCTCCCACCTTTGGATCGCACTTTATAAATGCTTACTAATTTGCTCTCGTTCCTTTCCGTACTCACTCAATATTTATTGAGTCCCATAAGCCAGGCACTGTTCAAGAAGCTAGAGGTGGTCGTAGCTGGGAATAAACCAAAGGGCCCTGGTAAGAGAAACAGACAATAAGGGGAGATCCGTTAGTTAAGGAAGGTGAAAGGGACTGTCTGCGCCTGCGCCCTGTGGGATGGCCCATGGGAACCTGGCTGGAAGATTCTTACAGGTGAGTCCTGAAGGAGGAGCCAGGAAGACGCTGCAGGAGGAGGGCATGTCAAGAGTCCTGCTCTGAGCAAGGCACTGGGGTTGACAGAGCATCAGGAAGGAGTTGGGGGGTGGGGGGTGGGAAAGGAGGGGAAGGCAGAGGTGCTGGAGTCATCAGGAGGTGAAGATGGGCAGCCAGCGCGGGGGTGGGGGGGTGGGGGTGGGGGTGCCTGCATGGCAGCTCCCTCTCCATGTGGGTTGAAACCTGGTTTTCTTGGTGGAGCGTACCTAGACCACCCACCTTCATCCCAGGACCTGTTGCATCTGCTTGTATCCTCTTCCCACCCCACCTCCCACCCATGGGGGGAGAGGGGCGGCTGAACTTTTTTCTCTACCCCCACCCCCCAACTGCCTAGTTATAGTGTGCAGAATGTAACTAGGGCCTCCTGAGGTCAGGGCGCTTGGAGTTGAAAGGAGAGAGCTTGCTTTGTGGGTGGAATTGGGGCTTCCCCGCCCCAAAGCTCAGACAGCTCCTGGGAGTGGGGGAGCAGAATGATTTTGCATCTCCCCCCTTCCCCGGGGGTGTGTGGTTCTACACATGCGCACTGGAGCCCACCTGCGTTCCCTGCAGCGTGGCCCACCTCCCACCCAGCCCTACACACGTGCTGCTGACTGACGTGCCTGTGGTTTGAGGCCCTCCGGGTGCAGATTAGAGTCAGGGCGTCCTGTCCTCTGCGGCTGCCACAGTGTGGGGGTGGGGACAGGCCCCTGCACACACGCACATGCCCAGAGGGCCCTCCTGCTACCTTCGTGCGCACAGAGGGTGGACAGACAGCCCGGCTCCCCAAGGAAACTGCAGGCAGACCCCAAGCGTGGGGTGCCCTGCAGGGGACTGGGCACAATGGGCAGAGGAAGTCGCTGTGATCATGGCCGCCCTTCCTTGCCCCTGAACTTCTACTTTTCGGACTCTGTGCCCCACACAGGGCAGTGCGCACTGTCTGTGGAGGAAGCATCAAAACCACTTCCCCGTGGCAGCTTCCAGGTTCAACCCTCAGTGGGGCCGGTTTGCCTCCCCTCGGGCTCCACCCAGCACAGTGGGTGGCCAGGCCTGGGGAACAGGCTAAAAAAAAACCCACTGTGGCTCCCCAGGGCCTGTGGGGTTCAGAACAACTCCCCAGACCATGCTCAGTTTCCCCCTGTTGCTTTCTTTTTAATCCAGGCCCTGCCTTGAGGGAGAGAATGGCTTTGGGAGCCAAGGCCTGGGCTTCCATGCCAGCTCTGAGGGATCCTGGGAAAGTCCCACTGCCTCTCTGTGCTTTGCAGTACTATTGTGAGGGTGAACTAGGTTCCTCCTGGCTAAGGGCTCAGCAGCACAGTGTCAACAGCAGTGCTGGTGTGGTCTCCTCTTTTGGTGTGGCCTGACAGGGCCCGTGTGGCTCACAGGCCTACCTGGCTGCCTGGAGGCCGGCTCCTGCGGGCTCAGGGTGGAGGCCCACTCTAGGGTTCAGATGGGTGGGAGCTGGCCCTGCAGTAGGCTACAGCATTAGAAACTCCTCCCCAGCCCCTCTTCCCAGTCTCAGGCTGGCCGGCCCAAGCCCCTCCTTTTCCCTGCAGCTCCCATTCCCAGGAGCCTCAATTTCCTCAAGTCTAAGAGAGAAAGAAAGTGTTGGGCACAAGTGGCTCACATCTGCGATCCCAGCTCCTCAGGATGCTGAGATCTGAGGATCACAGTTCTACGCCAGCCTGGGGAAGGAAAGCCAAGGAGATGCTCATCTCCACTCTAAGAATCCAAAAAGCTGGCAGTGGAGTTGTGCGGTTCGAGTGGTAGAGTGTTAGCTTTGAGCACAAAAGCCCAGGGACAGAGAGAGAGAGAGAGAGAGAGAGAGAGAGAGAGAGAGAGAGAGAGAGAGAGAGAGAGAGAGAGAGAGAGAGCAGAACAAGTTCCCCCATCACCATAGATTAGCATCCAGAGAGGTCAGGGCTGCCCGGCAGGAGGCGGTGGCCTCTGGGGTGACTGTTGGGATTCATGCTGTTGTTGCTACACACCTGACACTGGGGACACATGCCTGCTCTCCCTCAGTGCCCAGGTCCAGGGGACTTTCTACCTCTTTGCCCAGGCCCTAGGAGCAGAGTTGTCCCCTATGGTAGATTTGAGGGGTGGAGGAGGGAGGAAAGCAGGCTGGGCTGAACATGTCTGCGCTGCTGCCCAGAGGAAGCTGAGAGCGGCTGTGGTGTGACAGCAGCAGCTCCTGACTGACAGCCACCTGCAAATGTCATGGGCTGTGCCTGGCCTCATGGATGGGTAGAGGCAGGGGCCGGGGGACTGGCTTCTCTGTGTGGCCAGAGGAGTCCCCTGACTCTGGGTCATTTTCCCCTGGTCCAGGTTCCTGGCATGACTAGAACCATCTTAGGGTTTTTCATCCCATCTTATCACCCCACCTTCCCCAGATACAGCCTGGGAAAGAATCTATTCAATCCCTATCTTGTGCCAGGTGATCTCATAGCCACTGTTTACAGGTAAGGAAATTTGACTTTGAGAGGCTGAGTCACCTGCCTGAAATAACACAGCTCATAGGTAGCCCAGCGGGCCTCCCAGCCCAAGCTCCTGACTGAAGCTCCGTGTGTGTGTGTGTGTGTGTGTGTGTGTGTGTGTGTGTGTGAATGTGTGTGTGAATTCATGCTGGGGAGCCATCAGAGGCTAGAGCAAGGGAGCCTCCTGTTTACCAAGGAGGAAGTGGACTCCCTATGTGGGAAGGCGTGAGCCCCAGGCTATGCCCTGGGCTGCTGGCAGAACTCTGCAGGGTTACAGAACTTTCCTTGGCATCAGGGGCCTAGAGGGAGGGGCTTTGCTGGGAACCTCCGCCTAGAGGCCGTCTCCTCAGAAAAGCCAGGGACAGCCCCAGCTGAAGAAAGCCTCCGTCACCTTCCGCCCTCTGCCTGTTTTGATTCTCTTCATGGCTTTTACGATCACTTACAGTTTTATGTATCAAGTTATTCATTGTTCCTCCCTTCAACGTAGAATGGGAACTTGAAAGCTTAAGGAAGTCCTGTGTTCAGTGTCTGGCATAAACCCAACCTTTTTTGGGGGGTTGTGGGGCTTGAATTTAGAGCCTGGGTGCTGTCCCTGAGCTCTTTTGCTAGCGCTCTACCGCTTTGAGCCATAGTGTCACTTCCAGTTCTGGGGTGGTTAATTGGAGATTTAAAAAATCTCACAGGGACTCTTTCTTTTTTCTTTCTTTCCTCCCTCCCTCCCTCCTTCCCTCCCTCCCTCCCTCCTTCCCTCCCTCCCTCTCTTTCTTCTTTCCTACCTTCCTTTCTTTTCTTCTTTTTTAAATTTTTATTCATTTTTTATTTTATTTTATTTTTATTTTTTTGGCCAGTCCTGGGGCTTGGGCTCAGGGCCTGAGCACTGTCCCTGGCTTCTTTTTGCTCAAGGCTAGCACTCTGCCACTTGAGCCACAGCGCCACTTCTGGCCGTTTTCTGTATACGTGGTGCTGGGGAATTGAACCCAGGGCCTCATGTATAGGAGGCCACTAGGCCATATCCCCAGCCCCTTTATTTTTATTTTTTGCCAATCCTGGGGCTTGAATTCAGGGCCTGAGCACTGTCCCTGGCTTCTTTTGTTCAAGGCTAGCACTCTGCCACTTGAGCCACAGCACCATCTCTGGCTTTTTCTGTATATATAGTAATGAGGAATCGAACCCAGGGCTTGCTTCATGTATGATAGACAAGCACTCTACCACTAGGCCACATTCCCAGCCCCTTACAGGGACTTTTCTGCTTGGGTTGGCTTCAAACCTCCATCCTCAGACCTCAGCCTCCTGAGTATACTTTTCTTTTTTGAATGAATGAATGGAATCAAGTGGTAGAGGAAAAACATGCATGTTTGGTGTGAGGATAGACTGATGAAATACAAGCCAAATAGAACATTCTAGAAGGAGGCAACAAAGAAGTAATTTAGAAAAGGGAAGGGGCAAGGCCAACCTCGTACAGCCATCTGGTCTGGCACAGACACTGCCAAGTGGATGGTGTACTGTCCAGATTTACTTCTCAACTTGCACAACCACACACGGTGCCCGTAGGGATGGGGAAGGATGAAACAGTGTGGAGCCGTCAGCAAGGGCCTGAGGGAGCGAGGGTGTGGGGCATGGGGCAGGTCTACAGGTGCCCGAGGCTGCAGGAACAGGCTGTACTCGCCGTGAGGACGCCACGTGGTCGCGGTTAGCAGTTTGCCATCCGGTGTTGTCTTCACAGACAGTTGTCCAACCACGGGAGGAACAACTGCTGTGCTATTAGCAAGTGCCAGTACCCGGAGTGCCCTGGAGAACCGGGGAGGGAAATCACCACATACACCCCACAGTCACACAGCCAAGAGGAGATGGCCACCGCAGGGAGTGGGGGTGTTTCCCCAGAGGTGGAGGACACTGTGTACTGAGGTCTCTGCTGAGCAGAGGGGACCTGTCCCAGCCACACAAAAACAATGGCCCTGTGGCTGCTGCCGGGCTCCCTGATGAGTCACCTTGGCCCACGATGTTATCGGCAGCTCGCTCTGCCTGCTCTGCTTGGGGTGACATCACCCGCCTCGGCTCTCCTTCTCAGCACTGTAGCCTGGCACCTCTCGGAAGGGACAGCCTGCGAGCCTTTTGTCACCAGCCACCCGGGGAAGGTAAACTGGCACTTTCAGATGCCAGTCTATGGCCAGGAGTGGCTCTGCCTCCATTCTGCCTTGGCTGCCTGGGGTCCTCAGTTTACCTGCCAGGAGACAAGGTCAGCAGTCAAAGCCAGAGGACGTTTGCTTGCCCTGTGTTGGTGCTTGTGCCCTCTCTCCTCCCTCAGAGGAGGCCTCTGTGTGTGCAAGAGGCTTCTACCTGAGCTGAACTGCTTGCCCTTGGGCGTGCTGAACATTTTCCTCTGGTCACAGCCTCCAAATCCAGCCCTCTGTGGGCCTAGGGACTCCATCCCCAGTTCTGTCCAGCTCCGGCCTAGTATCCTCAGCACCTCGGGGATGGGCATAACCCCTGGTTCTCCCAGGCCCAGACTGTGCCATCCTGCTGGCCTTTGCTACCTGTGTCGAGCCACTCTGTCCCACACCCATCTCTCCTGCCCTGTGTCTCCCAACAGCCTCTAGGGAGCCAAGGCTAGCCCTTCTCCTCCATAGTGGAACAGCCCCTCCAGCCCCCTTTTGACCCCAACTCTGACCCTGTCCCCATCACCCTTCTCCACATTCACCTGTATCCAGGAGCACATAGGAGGTGCCCCTGGGTGAGTGGGATGGCGACCGAGAGGTCCAGAGGTTGGGCCTGCTCTGGTCACTGCAGCAGGTGGGAGGGGAAGGGAGGGCCCAGCCTCCACTCTCTTTCTCTCTGGGACAGGACAGCAAAAGGATGACGCTGGATCCAAGGCTGTGCCCAAGCAAGCAAGGGAGGCACAAGCTACGCAGCTGCCCAGAGGCCTCCTCCTGTGACCTCCAGAGATGGTTCTTCAAATGTCAACGTTCTACATACACCAGTCACTTTTTCTCTAGTTCTCTGATTAAAAGGAACTGCTCCTTAGAAGGACAGACAGATCACATACATCAGACAGACACACCACCACTCACACAGGTCACACTTAGTCCCCCACAGCAGTTGGCATCTGGATTTTACCTCCCAGTGTGCCACCCTTGCCAGCTGCCCATCTGCAGATGCAGCCCACGACACTCCAGAAATCCCAGCAAGGAAGTAGCTGCAGGGAGAGGCCTGGTGGAACAAGCTAGTGCCACACAGCCAGCCTCCCAGCTTCGCAGCAGATTCTCAGGAACCAGAGAGGCTGTGGTCCTGTGCCCAGGAAAGGAGGCCCGGAGAAGATTTCAGAGGCCAGACCTCTTAGGGGCAGTGGCTTAAGGTCATTTGACTCCATCTGGCCTCAGCTTCTCATCTTGAGTCAAGTTCACTAAATATTCCCAGAGAGGTTACACACTGAGAGTGATTGGCACCAGTGCTCAGCTCGGCTGGTATGCTGTTCAGATCCTTCTGCATACTCTAGAATACAGCCTAGCCAAGTCCAGCGGAGGTTCTGGTTGTTGTGCCTCCTTCTGGGTTGCAGACCAAGTTCAAGTTCTAGTCAGCCTTGACTGCTTCCTTTAGTTGGACAGGACTGCCTGGCTTTGGCTGTATTTGGGGTCCTTTTCCCCTTTATCCCTAACTCAAGGCTCAGCACCACTTGCAGTGTTCCTTCTCTGTGGTGCTAGATCTTAGTTCTTGGTCGTTCATGGTCATCCTCCCTAAGCCAGAGCCTGCATCATCTTCATCCATGGTGTGTGTGTGTGTGTGTGTGTGTGTGTGTGTGTGTGTGTGTGTGTGTGAGAGAGAGAGAGAGAGAGAGAGAGAGAAAGAGAGAGAGAGAGATTGAACTCAGGGCCTGGGCGCCGTCCCTGAGCTCTTTTGCTTAAGGCTAGCACTCTACCAGTTTGAGCCACAGCTCTACTTCCGGTTTTCTGGTAGTTAATTGGAGATAAGAGTTTCCCTGACTTTCTTGCTCCAGCTGGCTTTGAATTATAGTCCTCAGATCTCAGCCTTCTGAGTAGCTAAGATTACTGACGTGAGCCACTGGCATGCTTGGCAAGTACAGTGCATCTTGATCAATGTCACCTCTTTCATCCGTCTCCCCTCTCTTTCAACCTAACCCCTTCATCCATGCTTTGTTGCCCAGTAGTCTAATTATCTGTCCCTTCTGGTAGATTAGGCATCAAGAAGCTCCATCCTCACTTGCCCATTCCCCTCACTGGTTTTTGGTCCTGAGGGTAGACTCTTTGTACTAGGCAAGTCCTTTAGCATTGAGCAACAGTCTAGCTCTTAAAAACAACATTATTTTCTTTTAATTTTGAGACAGGATCTCACCCAGTTGCTCAAGCTGGGCTCCAATTTGTGACCCTCCTGTCCCTGCCTCTCAAATGACTGGGATCCTAGATGTCCACCACCACATCCTGGCTCTCCATCCTGTTCATTTTCTTTACCAGCATAGGTCTTCGGTTTCTAAGAACAGCCACTCTGCACACAGCTGTGGGGGCCTCCCCCTAGGTGGCCCCCACTGGACATAGGCAGGCCATGCATGCACAGACCGTGAACAAATGCAAGTTTGCCAACTCTTGCTGGAACAGCAGGTGAAGTCCCCAAGCCTGCTTTCTCTGAGTCCTCCTTTCACCTTCTGTCACACGCACGTTCCCCTCTCTCAGGAGGGATGTCAAGCTTGTCCAGTGCTTGGCACCTGACACACCATAAGGATGTACCAAGCGCCTCCGTGACCTCGCTAATGCCTGGGTCTCTGGAGGAAGTGCAGGTCTGCCAGGGCGCTCTCGCCCAGCCAGTTCCAGCACCGCCCCTTTCCTTGGCCACATGGCCAGTCTGTCTTTCCCTTCCTGGCTGTCTGCTCTCTTTACGGGCAAGGGCCTGGGTGAGCTCTTTCTTCCCAGTTACCAGCACTTCCTCCCAGGACCCAGGGCTTTCCATCCCTGACCACTGTCGTCCTGAGGGACAGTGTGAGCTGCCACAGCAGCGATTTGTTAACAAAGCCCTAAAGGTTTCCCCAAACAACTTTTGCCGAATTGTCACACCAGTTCTGCTGTCCTTTCCATTCTTTCCACCTGTAGACCTGAGTCTTTTGCTCTGCAAAATGGGCATAATCTTGCTTACTTTTTTCCTCAGCAGAGGAGGAGAGAAGGAATGTGAGGAGGTGGCAACCCTTCAGGGCCCAGGCTGGCGAGCCTGGCTAGGGTCGAAAATAGCTCTTGGAGGCACGTGGAGTCCTCACCACGTGGCCAGCCACCTCCCTTTCACAGTGGGCCCTGTGCCTGAGTCCACAGCGCCCCCTGCTGGCAAGTCATCCCAGAAGCTCCCTGTGGGCAGCACCTGTCCCACACTTAATTTCTGCACTGACCGGGAAAGGAGTCCCCCCTTCTCTGAGGGAGCCCCATCTGAGCAGGGAAGCCCAGCCCTGGACTGGGGAGCCAGTCTGTGAAGGAAGTCTCTAAGTCATGAGCTCCTCATGGTTCTGCATCTCTGAAAGTTCTGGAGAGAAAGGGCTAGAAGGCGGGGGGCGGGGGGGGGCCTCATTCACACCATGAGCCCATGTGGACCTTGGGGAGCCATGGGGTGGGGTTAGAGCATGAGGAGCCAGGTGCCCTTCTGTCCTTGGCTGGGCCCACACCAGCCTCTCCAAATCTAGTTGTTTGGTTGGGCCAGTCTCCACGTCAGAGTGGCTTCATCACTATTCTGTGTTACCATTCTGTGCCCATCACAGAGGATTTTAGGGAAGAACACATGGCTACCCAGGATCCCGGCCGTACCACTATTCCCTCCCCTCTCCTTCCAGCCATTCCACTATTCCTTCTCCATCAACTTCTGGCCCCTACCTCCTCCAGATTAAAATGCAGCCAATTCTGCCATTCTCCTTTCTCTCCCACTCCCCTCCCTTTCCTGGGCTCTGCTTGCTGTCTGAGACTTTTCCCTCAAAACCACCTTCTCCCAAACATTTCTTCCTCCAGGAAGTCTCCTTAGATGGCCACCGGCCTCTCTGATTTTCCCTGGCTCTAGGCTTTTTCAGAAACTCCTGCATGTACTGCTTTGTCATGGGCACATTTATTATGCCATCCCTGCCTAGGGTTTCAGGCCTCTGGGAAGACCCAAGGGTCAGGCCATACCTTTAAGTCATTTTTATTTACTTAAAACAAAAACAAAACCCTCTCCATTGGCCCTACCCCGCTCACTACTTTTTATTTACATTTATTTATACTCACTTTTTTTTTTTTTTTTTGAGACAGGATCTCCTAGCCCAAGCTGGCCTCAAACTTAAGATCCTTCTGCCTCTGCCTTCTGAGTGCTGGGATTACAGGTCTGTAACCAGCAGCCTTAGGTTTATTTATTTATTTGTGCCTGGTCATGGGGCTTGAACTCAGGGCCTGAACACTGTCCTTGAGCCTCTTCACTGAAGTGTTCTACTACTTGCGTGTTGGTTTTTTTAGAGGTTAATTGGAAAGACGAGTCCACAGACTTTCTGGGCTGGCTTTGAACCATAATCTTCAGGTCTCAGCTTCTTGAGTAGTTAGGATTACAGATGTGAGCCACCAGTGCTAGGTGTTAACTCCTTTTAAATCTAAGATTTAAATCTAAGATCTAGGGCTGGGGATATAGCCTAGTGGCAAGAGTGCCTGCCTCGGATACAGGAGGCCCTAGGTTCGATTCCCCAGCACCACATATACAGAAAACGGCCAGAAGCGGCGCTGTGGTTCAAGTGGCAGAGTGCTAGCCTTGAGCGGGAAGAAGCCAGGGACAGTGCTCAGGCCCTGAGTCCAAGGCCCAGGACTGGCCAAAAAATTAAAAAAAAAAAAAAAAAAAAAAAAAAAATCTAAGATCTAAGGCTTGAACTCAGGGCCAGAGCACTGTCCCTGGCTTCTTTTTGCTCAAGGCTAGCACTCTACCACTTGAGTCACAGTGCCACTTCCGGTTTTTTCTATATATATGGTGCTGAGGAATTGAACCCAGGGCTTCATGTATACAAGGCAAGCACTTTACCACTAAGCCATATTCCCAGCCCCAGATTCTTAACTGGATTTGCTTTAGACTCCGGAGGACATTGGCAGGTCTGCTGATCATTTGGGGGTAAATACTGCTGGCATTTAGTGGGCAAAGACCAAGGAGGCTGTTGAACATCCTGTCATGGAGAATCGAGGCCAATGACCTGTCAAGAGTCCATAGGCGAGTGGGCAAGGTGTGAGAACCTTTTGGGAGCAAGGGGTGCCTTGGCCTTGTCTGTAAGACAGGGATGTGGTAGCCTTTTCCAGCCCCATTGACACAAGTCCTCAATTGTCTCTGCCAGGCACAAGTCATTTCCCCCTGGGTGGAGCACTGACTTCCAGCCTAAGCCAGATGTGGGGTGGGGGTGGGGTCACTGTGCTGCCATGGCCCTCCCTCCCAGAAAACAGCTGTAAGAACAAGAATGCTTTGATAGACTCCATCAAAGCTGCCTGCATGTCCCCCAGGGCCTGGCTGGGTGGTGGGTGGGTGGAGCATCGAGAGCCTTCAGCCTGGGACAGCTGCTGGCCAGGCCCCAAAGCAGAGGAGGAGGCCACAGAAGGTGCCCCCCCCACCTCCCCGCCTCATAGCTGGGGTTAGGAATGTCCCAGAGGCTTGTCACTCTGGAGGGTTTTCAGGGCCCTTCTCTGCACCCTCCCTGGGTGGGCTTAGGTGACCCCAGGGCTCTTGGCAGCTGAGAGGTGGCAAGGCTGTCTCTGATTGTGAAGAACCAGTTCTTTTATGGTGAGGCCTGGTTGCATTTCCTGGGGCAGGGGTTTGAAGGAGAGCAGGGGAAGGGAGCTCCGAGGGGTTCTTGTACTTTTCTAACCCCCAGGAGCCCTATCTCTAGCAAGGGAGGGGACCCTGAGAAACTGCCTCTATGGTCCTGGAAGATCAGCTTCTTCATGGGGGACATTTATGTAGGACTGAACCTGACTAGGAACAGAATGGGACTCAGAGGAGAAGCAGGAGGCAGAGTTCCCTGGGAACTACCTCACTCTCTACACTCTGCCCCCAGCATCTCCTGCAGGCCTGGTGTCATGTACGCACTGTGGGGGATGAGCACAGCTGCCATGTGGGTAAGGGCATAGTTGGAGGTAGGCAGCCCTGGGGCTAGTGGTTGGGATCTGCATGGAGACACTACTGTAATTCTTCCAAGCTCCAGTCTGTGCATCTGTAAATGGGCAGAAATAATAGTTCCTACCTTCCAGGTTATTGGACTGGTTAGAAGGAAGGTGTATGAAGCATTTAGCATATTTCTGTAAAGCATTAAGCACATTTCAATAAATGCTTTTGGCCCATCCTCAGGCAGACACCATTTAGGTTAAATCTCACTTTCTAGAATGCATCTTTTAGGCCCCTTTGATGTGAAAAACAGAGGTTTTTATTTGGGTATACTAGTTGTGGCGTTTCCTTTTCCCTCCCTCCCTCCCTCCCTCCCTTCTGTTGGTCATGGGGCTTGAACTTGGGGCTTGGGCAGTGTCTCTGAGTTCTTCTGCTCAAGGCTAGCACTCAACCACTTTGAGCCACAGCTCCCTTCCGGTTTTCTGGTGGTTAATTGGAGATAAGAGTCTTGTGGACTTTCCTGCTCTGGCTGGCTTTGAACCACAATCCTCAATCTCAGCCTCCTGAATAGCTAGGATTACAGGTGTGAGCCACCAGCATCCAGCTCTTTCTTTCTCCTTCCTTCCTTCTCTCCTTCTTGCTATCTCCCCTCTCTTTTTCTTTCATTTACAGAGGGTAAAACTTGAGCCCCAGAAGTTTGGGGATCAGAATGAGCATACATATGAGGGGGCTGTGGGCACAGTTGGGATTCCTGTGTTCCCTCGCCTTCAGGAAATGGGGGAGGCAGCTTGCGAGGGTGTGTAAACACAATTTGCGATCTGTTTGGGCATGTGTGAGAATGTGTGGCATCATCGGGGCTGGGGCTGCACATGCCTTGGTGGGTAAGCTAGTGTGTGCCACATGAGCACAATTCTGTCCTGAGGGGTCTGTGGCTGCCCCTTGGGGTTGTCTACTTTTCTTCCCTCAACGATCATGTCTGCACTTGTGCTCTGTGTGTGTGTATATATGTGTACTGTGTGCTCTGTGTGTATGTATGTGCGGGCTCTTGTTTGCGTGTGTGTTTGTGTCCTCTGTGTATTTGTGCGCTGTGTGTGTAGGCTC
This sequence comes from Perognathus longimembris pacificus, assembly GCF_023159225.1. Classification (NCBI taxonomy): domain Eukaryota; kingdom Metazoa; phylum Chordata; class Mammalia; order Rodentia; family Heteromyidae; genus Perognathus; species Perognathus longimembris. The sequence continues at coordinate 49,155,130 of NC_063168.1, forward strand.
TGTGTGTGTATGTTTGTGGGTCCTTCCTAGCAGTGTTCTTGCAGGTTGATGTGTGGGAACTTCTGTGGAACAAGGGCCCCAGGGCTAGGCTGAATGGGGGCAGCACAGGCCTGCACCCTGAGGAATGCAGGGCTGGAAATGTCCTTTATTATTTTTTTTAAAACAGAATAATGGATTTTATTGTGACATTTTTATTTACGCATCACAGATATGTGGATTATATTCACCCCTTACCTTATCCTCTGTTACTTCCTCATCCCTCTGATTCCTTCACTTCTCTAATGGTCTTCCTTCCATGTTCATATTATCTTTTTTTCCTCTAGATTCCACACATGAGAGAAAACATATGATACTTGTCTTTATGTGTCTGGCTTATTTGGTTGAACATGATGATCTTTCTTGGTTGTTCCTTCCCTGAAGCTGGGCCCCTGAGTCTGTCCAGCCTCTGGGATGGGAGTTCATAGGTATCTCTGCTATTTCTACAACAAGATTCTGTGTAGAGCCAAGATCATCTCTAGCCAGACACTCTGCTCTCCATGGAGGACTGATCTCTGACAGGAATCTTTTAGTTCTGGCAGCTGGTAGCTAGGGTTGGAGGATCGATTGCTTTGGGGTTCTGCTAGGCGTGCCAGATGACAATAGGAAATGTTCTTTTTGTGAGAGCAGAAGTTAAGAGACGTTCCCTGACATAAATAGTACTCATTAAATGGAAACTAGAATGGAGCTTAGAGTTGGAGTGTAGGCTAGTTCTCTAATCTTATGGATGGAGGTCTAGACCGGTGTATGATGACTTGGAATATGGACCGCCAGGCCCATGGCTGCCTTCAGGAGTGTTGATGGCCTCCCTCCCTACTCAGAACCGTTCTCCTCTGGGGCCAGGCCCTGGGCAGCAGTAGTAACGGTATAGAGAGTCTGGGCGTGGGTCAGCCTTCAGCTAGGCCAGGCAGGGACTTCTGTAAGAACAGGCCCACAGAGCAGAAGGCTCCTGACCAACAAGTGGTTTTTCAGCATAGGTGTCACAAATACTGTGCAGGTGAAACTTAGACTAAATGTTGATTTATTATTTATCTGGAGTCTGTGTTTCTATTAGCTGAGTTTAGTTACTTAGAGCCAAGTGGGCTAAGGGGCGAAGGGGCTGATAGAGCAGACAGCCAGCTGCCTCAAGTCTGCTCGTACCTGTTGAGTGCTCTTGGGCACAGACAGAGCCTAGGAGCCCAGGTGTGACTCACGGTGAGATGCATGCCTCTGGCATGGTCTGGGGAACTCCAGACCAGAGCTCCCAGAGACTCTGGAAAAGCCAGGCTGGCCACTGATAGCTTCTTACTAAGATGGCTGCAGCTCATACATATCAAGAGATTTGGTTGTGATGAATCAAGGGCACATTTGTGCCAAAGCAAGAACTACATAATGACTTTTGGCTGTTGTAGTTTTGCCTCAATCAAGAGAACATCCAGAGTGTAGGGCTAACAGACAGAGATACTTGGGAGGCAGGGAACTGTATGGGGCATGGCCTTCCATACTGAAAGACAGGAGAACTCTAGAATCTGACCTTCCATGTACCCCATTAGCATCTGGTGAAACCTATGGACCACTTTCAGCATGCTTTTAAATGAAAAGGATGCAAAGGAAACCAAATAGCATCAAAATACAGATGTCCAAACGTTTCAGAGCTGGCTCTATGATAGAGGAACAGTGGTGTTCCTTTCCTCCTTTCCTTTCCCTTCCCTTCTCTCCCCTTTCTATCTTTCCCTTCCTTCCTTCCTTCCTTCCTTCCTTCCTTCCTTCCTTCCTTCCTTCCTTCCTTCCTTCCTTCCTTCCCTCCTTCCTTCTTTCCTTCCTTCCTTCCTTCCTTCCTTCATCCCTCCCTCCCTCTTTCTTTCTTTCTTTCTTTCTTTCTTTCTTTCTTTCTTTCTTTCTTTCTTTCTTTCTTTCTTTCTTTCTTTCTTTCTTTCTTTCTTTCTTCCTCTCTTTCTTTCTCTATATTTCTTTTCTTTCACATGGCATTGGGGATTAAGGGCCTCTTGCTTGCTAGACAAGCACAGTGCCATTTGAGCCATGTCCCCAGGTTTTTTTAAAATTATTATTGTTGTTTGTTTTTTACATAAGGTCTCTTGCTTTTGCTTGTGCTGTCGTTAGACCTTGATCCTACCTCTGCCTCCCAAGTAGCTGGGATTATAGGTATGAACCACCACACTTGGCTCTGTGTGTGTTTGTGTGTGTGTGTGTGTGTGTGTGTGTGTGTGTATACATGTGCATGTATGTGCACACATGAATACTAGTCCTGAGGCTTGAGCTCAGGACCTGGGTGCTATCCCTGAGCTTTTATGTTTAAGGCTAACATTACCACTTGAGCCATAGCTCCACTTCCAATGTTTTTTGGTGGTTGATTGAAGATAAGAATCCCACAGACTTCCTTACTTAGGTTGGCTTTGAACTGTGGTCTTCAGATCGATCTCAGCCTCTTCAGCAACTAGGGTTTCAGGCATGAGCCACTAGCATCCAGTTCTGGCTTATTTTTGAGATAAAGTCTTACAAAATGTTTGCCTAGGCTGGCCTCAAACCAAGTTTTTCTTATCTCTACCTCCCTAGAAGTGCTTGTTTATCAACACTTCAATAGCAATCTGTTTATAGTGGCAATGAGTATAAATGATATTTTAAGAGATCTGCAATCATGTAACATGTTAAATCTTCTAATGAAAGGAAGTGTGCTAAATTTCAGCTAGACACAAGTGAAAATAAAGATGTATTTTTTCCCATCCAAATCAGTAACATGGGTGCAGCAGCCCCCGGATCCTGAGGAAGCCTCTAATATGTTGCCACATGCACTGCCTAGCTTTGTGAGGTGGTCCTGTGTTAGCTGTACCCTCCAAAGACCCTGTCATGAAGGGTGTGGTCAGATTCAGCTCCTCCTTAGCAAACATTTGGGCTGCCCTGAGGCTAGGAGCTGGAGGCCAGGCAAAGGCCCCGGTTCTTTCAGTGTGAAGGTGGGAGAGAGGGACAGAGATGGGTTTCATGGGGACTAGGGACATTGGAGTGGGTAGGATGAGGTGTGTAGAGTTGGGCTGGGGGTTAGAAATGCTGAGGAAGCTTCTGGAAAATCTGTGCCTTTTGCTTCTTTGGTGAACTTCCTCTCCCTCCCCCACTTCCCACTCAGGACCAGGATCCAATTTCCTCTTTTTGTTTTTGTTGTTTTTGTCAAAATACAACTGAAAACATTTTATCTCAGAGAATTAGCAGTGAGGAGAATTTGTGAAGGCAAATGGGCTGAAGAAAGACTGTGTTTATATAGAGATTCTGACAACAACAATGTCCATTGGGCACCTGAAGTGGCTGCCAGCTCCCTGGGTACTACTGGCAGTAGCCACCAACTAGGCCTAGAGCTCAGGGTTGGTGTCTCTGTCCCCTTTGCTCTAATGTAGCCTCCCATCATGGGGACATTTCAGACATAACCACAAGGGAACCCTATATGTGTGACAATTAGTATTCTACCCTATGGAGTCAGCATGATGGCCACTCCTGGACCCTCCCTTCCAGTGAGCACCATGACTTAGAGTCCTTAGCTGCTGGGACTCTGCTGCAGATGGACTGTGACATCCACTCGATGGCCTTGTCCCCTGGCTGGTGGCCTGCTTGCTCAGCGAGGTCTTGGAGGTGGCTGGTTTGGGGCCCCCTCTTCACTCAGGGCTTCAGAAAATGGCTCCCTCCTGGCATTTTGAGGTGAGGTGATGGGGTGGTGGAGGGTACAACATGACCTGTTCAGTGTGTGGAACATGTGGTACCCTCTGCTGTCAGGTGACATATGGTGACACTTTAGGATGTGTTCGGAAAGATAATCCCCCAGGAAGCTGGGCCTTCCATCCCCCAAGGACAAAAGTGTCTCTTATCTCTAGAGGGCCATTTATGTCTGTGCTCCTAGAAAGCCAAAGGTCTTCCCCACTGAGATTCCAACTCTACTCGGAGTTACCAAGTCAGCTTTTCCAGAATGATCTTCTGAGCCTCTTACAGAAGTAATGTGCTCAGCCTCGAAGTGAGAAGCATAGCTTCTCCTCACATCTGCTGGCTGCCTTTGGTGGTCATGAGCCAGGACCATAGCCTCCATGGTTGCCCAGTAAGAAGGATGGAAGTTTTCACTGGTGAGAGCTGATTTATTTATTTATTTGTTTGTTTGTTTGTTTGTTTGTTTATTTTATTTATCTATCTATCTATTTTAAGGTCTGAGACTGGGACTCAAACTTGGTGCCTTTTTGCTCATTGGCTGGTGCCCTACCAGCTAAGCCACGCCTCCAACCCCACAGCAGCTGATTTCTGCATTCTGAATATTGGGCTCCTGGGCCTGGTAAAAAGGGATACCTCTGATTCGACAGGAACCTAGGGCGCACCAGGCTGCCTCCTGGGGTCCTTCTGGGCTCAGGCCACTTGGTCATCATGGAGAAGGGAAAGAAAGGCCATGTGAGCTCTCTGGGGATCCCCAGGAGGGAGTAGGCATTCCTGGGGTAAATAAGTTGGGTTTGGTTCCAGTACCCTCACTGGTGACAGGTAGAAGAACTTGTATGGGTCATAGAAACATCCTCTAGGAAGGCCACTGGGAAACTTGTCCTTAAGATCGGGGTGTGAGGCTGGATACCAGTGGATCATGCCAGGAGGCTGAGATCTGAGGATTGTGGTTAGAAGCCAGGCAGAGGCAGGAAAATCCATGAGACTCTTATCTCCAGTGAATGACCAAAAATCTGGAAGTGGAGCTGTGGCTCAAGCAGTGCTAGCCTTGAGCACAAAAGCTCAGGGACAGCTCCTTGGCTCTGAATTCAAGCCCCAGGACCAGCACCAAAAAAAAGAAAAGGAAGAAAACAAGAATGAGCTGTGAGGAGTTTGTGGGCAAAGCCTCCTGTTTTGTTTGCACCCAACAAAACTGTGTGGGCTGACAGAAAGGGCTGCATTGTTGTGGGAATCTGTTGGGTGGTCTCAGTGAAGGGAAAGCCTCATTGAGAATGGATAGTTGAGTCAAAGGCATGAAGATGCTGAAACACAAGAATACTTCAGGAAGGAAAAAGAACAGCTAGTGTGGAGTCTCTGAGACGGGCAGGCCTGTGTGCCCAGGACCATTGCAGCAACCTAGACCAGGGATAGTGGTGTTGGCAGTGGGTGGGTATAGGTAGTGGTTAGATTTAGGGTCATTTTTGTCTCTATTCCTTTCTTCTTTTCTTACCAGCTTTCTAGGTGGGACTTAGGAAGATACACTGAGGTGTGTTCTTCTCTGGGCTCTTTTATACCTGGCAGGTTCCTTGCGGGCAGGAGCTCACCCTGACTGTTCTCCCTTCCCTCCTCTCTGGCCCGGGGACTGCATGTCGGCAGTGTCCCATAAAAGATGCCTGGGTCCTGAGCCACCAGCTTCCATGGGGCTGAGCCTAGGTTCTGTGCAAACAGGCTTAGAGGACTTGGCCAAATGTAGTGTGGTCAATCTTCCCGTGGTCTCCCTTCTCAAGAGAACTTTGTGTATCCATCATAGGAGATGAGACTTGGGTGTTACAAACTTGGAGAGAATCCTAGGAGCACCTGGCCCTGCCGTGATGTACTGAGGAGCTCAACCAAAGACAATTTCCTGGCTTTAGTTCTGTTCTAATGAGACACTTGTCGCTGGTTTCCCGGGGAAGTGACAGGATGCACACATGCTGCGTCTACCTTATGTCCCTGGCCTTGTCTAGCCTGGCCTTGTACTTGGGTAATGGGTATTGGGTTCTACGTGGCTCACTGATTGGCATATATGAAGAACTTCCTGCAGCTTCAGGGAGAGATTGATTTGGGGGTGCCCTTTACCCACTGTCCCATTCCTTGGCTTAATCTGGGCCCTTCCCTGAGACATCCTCTGTGTCCTAACTTCTATGGAAACTTGGATACAACTCATATTCACAAATCAGCAGGCCAGACTTTGTGTGTGTATGTGTCAGTACTAGTTGAACTCAAGGCCTGCGTGCGGTCTCTTAGCTTTTTCACTCAAAGTTGGTGCTCTACCACTTGAGCCACAGATCTACTTCTGGCATTTTTGGTGGTTCATTGGTGATAAGAGTCTCATGGACTTTCTTGCCCGGGCTGGCTTCAAACTGCACATTACGGAGCTCAGTCTCCTGAGCAGCTAGAATTCCAGGTGTGAGCCACCAGCCAGGCCTGACTTTTGAGAGGGCTTCATCCACAGCCTTCCTGAGCCCCATGGTCTTCTACACAGCAACAGCACATTGGCGTGACTTTTGGATTACGTTTTCTTGAGAGTTCTGAGTTTCCTGTTGTCTCATGCCACAAATTAACGGCCTTTTCAGGTTCCACAGCTTTTATCTGTCCCGTGTGGTAGGGTCTCACAGGATAGCAGTTGAAAGTGTGTGAACTTGGAATCAGGCAGGTGCGAGCCAGCAGACTGGCTTCTGCTCTTTCTAGCTATGCCACACCTGGCAGAGTCCTCTGATCCCGATTTTTGTCTATAAAATGAGCACAATCATAGCATTGGCCTGACAGCCTGGCTGTGAAAATTAACCAGGGAATGTCACCCCGCCAGGATCGTCAACTGATGAGAACAATCAACAGTCCCAAAGTATGGTGGGGCGCTCAGTACTGGGCACAGGCGAGTGTCCTCTGCCAGCTCCCAGTCTGGGTCCTACTTCTGTCAGCCTTCCAGCCCAGTACATTTCAGACCAGAGGAAATTTGGAATCCTGGCTTAGTGCTGGTGGCTCACCACTGTACTCTTAACTACTCAGGAGGCTAAGATCTGAGGATTGCAGTTCAGTGCCATGCCAGGCAGGAAAGTCTGTGAGACTATCTCCAGTTAACCACCAAAGAGCTGGAAGTGAAGCTATAGCTCAAGTGGCAGAGCACTAGGCTTGAGCGAAAAAAGCTCAGGGGGAGCACCCAGGCCCTGAATTCAAGCCCAGGGACTTGAGGCTCCACCCTCATCCCTTGCCAGGGTATTGCCTGCCAGACTCTTGTCAGCGCTTACAACCTCCAACTGCCTCCCGCTGCCTGAGTTTTATCAAAAGCTCAGTTGAGAGAAATAAAGTTCATGGGGGTTATTTAAAGGCCATGCATTCTTTCCATTCCTGCAAATGAGACTTATCCCTGAACAGAGTCAGACTCTCACGAAACAAGAGTCGTTTTTGGATCACATTACTTAGTCACCACAGAAATCTTTATTGTCTCTGCTGTATGATGGGTCCTTCATGGAACAGCATGGGAAGCTCCTGCAGTGGTGCTGATTGTGGGTGCTCCTGTTCTGCTCTCCCCAGCTCAACCAGTGTCCCCTATAAAACACCATGAGCTGAAGACATTTCTGGCTCTGGGTTTTTGCCAGCAAAGCACTGTATATGCAGACAAGCGGGCAGATTTCTAATGTAGGGATCATTTGTGTAATTCATGAGACTCATGTCAGCTCCCCCTTTACTTGGGTTGCCAATAGCATAGCGCCAAATTTGGGGTCCAGCCTTAAGAACCTGAGTCACAGATAATTTGTGTGTGTGTGTGTGTGTGTGTGTGTGTGTGTGTGTGTGTGTGCTGTTACTGGGGCTTGAACTCAGGAGTCTCGTGATCTTTTCCTGCCCCAGCTGGCTTTGAACTGCAATCCTCATATCTCAGCCTCCTGAGTAGCTAGGATTACAGGTGTGAGCCACCAGCATGTGGCCTATAGTTCTAGTTTTAGAGGTGTCTTGCCTGTCATTTGGCCCCACCAGGGCCCAGTGTGGGGCAGGTGGTGGGAAAGGGGCACTGGTCAGGGGGCAGCGATGGAGTAAGGCCTGGTGACTGTGGGACAAATGTCCCCTTTCTTGGCCATTTGGACAGGGATGGGGAGAGGGCTGGCTTTCCTGACCCCAGAGTTCACAGAAGAGAATGTTCCATGAACTGGAAAAGAGAAGCACAGCATTTCTCAATTGGAACTGCTCCCTGTGGCCTCCAGGCTTTCTGTATATTTTTGTAACGTTGTGAAACACTGAAACTCGCAGTGTCCCTTTCTCTTCCTCTTTGCTCCCACCCTAGTCCAGTCCCTGCCATCCCAGTCACCCCTCCCCCCTCTCTCTTTCTCACATGCCCCTCCCCTCCATCCTAGAGATCCTCCAGTTGCTGGTACTTGTTGGGCTGCCTGCTGTGACCATCCTCATGGGGTAAGCTCAGGGCCTTCCTGGCCCAAGGCCTACAGCCTGCACTGCAGCAAGCAGACAGGGCCAACTGCAGATTCCAGAATGACAGAGCACCGAATGGTAACAGGACCCTGTCCAGTGCGTCTTTTCAGAACCATTATGACTGCTGTTTCTTTTATTTAGTCCTCAGCTCACGGCACATTTTCATAATTATCCAAACACTTTATTTTTGCTGGTCCTGGGGCTTGAACTCAGGTCCAGGGCACTGTCTCTGAGTGTCTCTGAGCCACAACATCACTTGTCTGGGGCATTGTATGATGTCATGATTAGCACCCTTGGTCTCTCCATATTGCCCAAGTAGTCTCCCATATGGGACTATTGAAAGAAAATCCAGACATTGCCTAATACCTTCTAGGGGAAGGGAGTGATGGCCTCCATGTTAGAAGTCGCCATCCATCCCTCTCATCCCCATCCTACTTCTCTCCCCGCCTCTCTTGCAGTAACCGAATCGTCTTGGTTGGACATCTTCCTACAGTCTTTGCCCACTCTCTTTCTTCATTTCTTTTTCCCTCATCCTTCCCTCTCTATTCCCTCTTTCCCTCCCTTTCTTTCCTCCCTCCCCCTCCCTCCCTCTCCCCATCCTCTCTCTCCTCCCCCTCCCTCCCTCCCTCCCTCCCTCCCTTCTTCCCTCCCTCCCTCCTTCCCTCTCTCCCTCCCTCCCTCCCTTCCTGATGTGCTAGGAACCGAACTGAGGGTCTTGCGCATGCTAAGCATGAGTTCTATCACTGCGATTCACCCCCCAGTTCCCTTGCCCAGTTTTTTTTTTTTTTTTTTTTTTTGGCCAGTTCTGGGTCTTGAATTCAGGGCCTGGGCACTGTCCCTGGCTTCTTTTGCTCAAGGCTAGCACTCTACCTCTTGAGCCACAGCGCCACTTCCGGCCTTTTCTGTTTATGTGGTACTGAGGAATGGAACCTAGGGCTTTGTGCATGCTAGGCAAGCACTCTTTTTAGTGGGGTTGCATTTCCTTTTTATTTGCTAAGGGAAGAACTTTGTCCAGATATATGGCTGCATTGTCTTGGGCTTGTGTTGTCTTCTCCCTTGCTGTCTGCCATCAGCCATCTGCTGAGTCTCACCTTATAGGTGCCCAAACCGGTGCAGAGTCAGAGGTCCTTGCACACTCAGTGCTAGCTAGGGGCAGAGCCCTTGACCCCTGGTACAGTGGCCTCCATTCTCTGAGTATGACTTTACCAGAGGCAGATAAATCCAGCCCTAATGCTCAGGAGGGGAGCAGAGGGGAGGGAGGGAGGTGGCCCTCAGGGTCACAGAACTCGTCAGCAACAGCAGCATCTGGATTTCCTTGGTAGGGTGCCCAGTATCTTGGGAGTTGGACATAACATCTCCTTTGGTTTAGGAGTGACCAAGTGATTTCACTTCAAATCTGGCAGACCGAAGTTCTAAGGAGAACAGGAGTTGGGGGTGGGGGGTGGGAGGAGCTCTTTGCCAGTTGTGTTTCAGGGACCCATAAGGACCAGAGATGGCCAATTTCTGTCCTTAGACTTTCTGTCTTGGCCTCTGGGAGCAGCATATCCTCTGTGCCCTAGGCCTGGGCAAGGGAGGCCCAGGGGGAAGACGGGGGGGGGGGGGGGTTGGGGGAGGAGGGGACAGAGGGTAGGGGTTTGTTGCCTAAATGCCATTCACATGACTCTGACCTCAGGCTCTTCCCCTTTCTCTTGTCTTTTTCTCCTTCACTGCATTCTGCCCAGCTTTGCTCTCTGGTCTCTATTTTCATTTTCTCAGTTTGCGCATAACCCTCCACAACTGGAGCTGACCAGAAGCCTGGCAGAATGTGGTTTCTGGTTTTTGGATGGGACCTTACATGCCTGCCCTGGAGGTCTATGGAAAGGCTTTAGTCCCTGGAGTGAGTGGGCAGAGCAAGGGGCGAGCACCTAGAGGTGGGGCCCTATACCCCATCCTCAGAGCAGGGCATCTGGGCCTCCATAGCTGATGGCAAATACTTGGTCTCCATCCAGCCACATCTCACCCACCCCTGATGAAGTCTGATCTGGTCCTAGATGTGGGACACAATGTGTCACTCCAAGCTTATGGCAGCATCTTCAACCTCTGGGATTCTTTCCACAATGCTTTTACCCCTGAGCACTCTGTCAGGATCGCCTGGGTCCCAGGCCTCAGGCCCCGATTCCAATATCCTTAATGTGGAGTCAACTGGGGCTGGCAGGCCGTGAAGCCTGCCCACACACCTCTCACACACTCCTTTGCTCTGTGGCTACAATCCAGAGCAACTGGTTACTGAAGGCAGGCTATTGCAGGGAGCCCCGAGTGCTGTCCAGTAGACGCCAGCTCCAGTCTGCACAACGTTCAGGCAGCTGGGTGCTTCTGGTCAGGCCTTTCCCTGAATCATTGGGCAGGAGTGACCCAGCTGTGAAGTTTTAGACTTGGAAGGGGCCAGGAAAACCAACTGAGCTAGTCTCTCATTCTACAAATGAGAGGTCTTTGTGTGGAGGGGGCTAGTAGATCTCCTAGGGTCCTCCCGGTGCCAAGCAGGATCAGGAGAAAGCCAGGCGTAGGCCGGCTGTCTCCTACTACTTCACTCAGCTGGAGACCCATGGTGAGTTCCCTTTAGATTCCATCCATCTTTAGGGAGACTGGGCCCCTCCACTGTTTGCTGTCACTCTTCCAGAGTCTGGAAAAGAAGCAATGACTAGGGCTGGGGCTTGTGGGTCTCAGCCAAACTCTGCAAGAAAACGTCTGCAGAGTGGCTGACCTTCTGCAGCTGTTTTATAGGCCCTGTGGACCAAAAGGGGAAGTTTGGCTGTATTTAGAAAGTTGTTCACAAAGAGGAATGGTGGGGGTGGGAGTGAGGATGAGGAAGATGCCTGGGGAGGAGGGGAGCTGGGGGGGTGGTTAAGGCGGGCAATCCAAGAGGGATGCCAGCAGGGGCCTGAGGGCAAGAGTTAGATTTGGGCCCACATGTTGTCACTTTGGAAGTTCTTAGTGCTGGAAATGGGGGGTGGGGCAGAATGAGGGGGAGGTAGAAAGAGAAGAAAGGGGAAAGGGGAGGAGAAAGAGTTCAAAGCCTGGAGGTCTGGCTTGTTCTTAGGCTGGAAGCAAATATTAAATATGCCTGGCTGCCCCAAAGGCCCAGGTGTGGTTGCCTGCAAGGAGACAGAGAGATGGGAGAGGTGTTGGAAGGCAGAGTAGTTCAGATGCACAGCATGAGGTAAGGGCTTGAAGGAAAAATTCCCCCAAAGTGTGTCCAGATTCCTCTGCTATCTTAATCTGTTCTGGTGGTCACTACAAAACACTAGAGTGGATGGGTTATACACAACAAATGTTCCACTGCTCACTTCCAGGCACTGATGGCTCACACCTGTAATCCTAGCTACTCAAGAGGCTGAGATATGAAGATTGGGGTTCATAGTCAGCCTGGGCAGGAAAGTCCATAAGACCCTTATTTCTAACTAACCACTGAAAAGCCAGAAGGAGCATGTGGTTCCAGTGGTGGAGAGCTAGCCCCAGGCAAAAAAGCTAAGGGATAGCACTCAGGTCCTGAATTCAAAAAAGGAAAGGAAAGTCCTGCCTTAGCAAGAACACATTTGAGTAAAGCTACAGGAGAAGACCACCTAACTCAGCACTACCCATGTCACCCTGGCCACAGAGATGGTGCCATTGCTTTTCTCTGAGACCTGGGACAATCAGACCAGGGACCTGCTCTGAGCATGGGAGTCAAAAGCAGAGAGAGTCTACATTGGTTCTGTTCCATGGCTGAGCATCTGAGGTCCAAAGTACAACTCTCAGAGAGCCTGATCAATGTGTCCTAGCAAATCAGGCCACTCAACTCTGTCTGACCCAACTCAGCTCATTCAACAAGACTCTGCTTCTTCTGTCATCCAGTGAGGACCCACTGAGCACCAGCTGGCTGTATGCCAACTGCCAACAGTGCTGCAGTGAAGACAGCCCTTGCCATTATGGAGACTGGAGTCTTGTACAAGCCCTTGGGGGTTCCTCTGGGGCTACGTCTCTCCTAAGCCCATCAGGACGGCCAGGGATGATGGGAGGAAGCAAAGCTCTTACCTCTTCTCTCACTGCAGAGAAAAGAGTCACTCACATGAAACACTTGGAGGATGAAGGCAGTGATTAAGTACATTGCTGACTTTGGGAGGATCCTGTTGGAGTGGATGTGATCAGATTCAGCCTATGGGTGCCTATCCGTGCTCTGGGTGGGCCCACAGAGCAGCTCCACTGGGACCAATCCTTCCCAAGCTCCATGGAAGGGTCTGACTAAGTGGATCTGAGTATACATTAGCCTTAAGTAAAAAGTATACCCGCTTTCAGATGAGCATTTGAATGGGAAAAATCTATGTAGACTCTGCCATCTTTCTTGGTTCCTTCATCACCCATTGGTCATCCCCTTCTCCTTGTCCTTCACTGCAATCTGGAAATCTTCACAGAAAGAGATTGGATTCTAGGTGTGGGAAATGTCTACTATTTACAAAGCACAGTACTCATTGCAATGGGCTTCACAGATAAACACCACAGGCCTTACCCTAAGGACCTTCAGACCAACGTGGGTTCACAAACTGCTATCATAGAACCCAGTGGCAGATGGCTATGGGTGGGAGTGCATGGGAATAACAGGAGTTGGTCCCATCTCTGGGTACAGGAATTGGAATACTGATGCTATGATGAGTGTGTGCGCATGTGCACATGTTCATGTCTTTTAAATTTTAAGTGAGAGAAGTTATAAAATATTACAAGGAATTCCTGTGTGTCCTTTCCCCAGACCCACCAATTATTTATTACTTATGAAAGTAATGAAGAAAAAAATTAAAGTCATCTTGCCCTTTAACCCTTAAATACTTCAGTGTGTATTTTCAAGGATATTCTTTTAGTGAGTTTTTTTCCCCCCTTTCTTTCAACTGCTCATTTTCCTTAATGCTTCTTTACCAGTATTTTAACTAGATGACCTTTCTGCTGAGTGTCACACTGGGGTCTTCGCCATTGTGGGGCTGCCTAAGTCCCAGGGTCCCTAGGAAACTGTGCTGACTTCAGGATTATGCTTGAGTCTGCTCATTACTACTGGACAGCTGCTCTGCCCCCTCAGAGGCCTGGCAGGGCTTTGGCTGAACTTTCTTTCACTTTGTTTTCCTCCACTTTGTTCTTCTGGAGTTTTCTATGCATTTTCCCACCCACAGATGTGAATGTGGCATGATGTTGGTTTTCTAGCGTCCAGCGTGGTATGGTGGAAGCAGAAATAAACTTGCTTGGCTACCCTCTGTGAGCCTTGGAGGCAGGCCTGGGCTCTTCTACAAACATGGGAGGCTTCCTGTCGCTGACTTGCCAGGAGGAGCGAGGCTCTATGGCGTAGTCAGGCTCTGAGGCCTGGTCCTGTTCTGGACTGGCTGTCTTAGGCTGAAGGAACATTTTCCAGAGTACAGCTGAAGGACAGAACGTCTCGGCGAGATGGGCTGGGATGGGTAGGGATTTGGAAACACTACTGCTTGTTCTGGGAAGTGTTCAGTATGCTGAGGTTTTGGAAATCCATGGTGGCTCTTCACAACGGTTGAATGGATGGGTGCCCAATGCCTTGGGTTCGGTGGGAAACTTGAAGCTTGATCTTGGCCAGCCTGGGATCTGGACCTATGCTAGGCCTGGAGAGGTCACAGGACTTTGAAAAAGAATGCTGCCCACAGGCCTTGGTCTCTGGAGCCCTGGGATGCTGCTCCCATCACCCAGCCTTGTCTGGAGCTGGGCTGGGCACTGATCCTGATATAAAGCCCGGGCCTCCAGGCCTTGTCCTCAAAGATGCCTCTGATGACACAGGTAGGAGAACACCCAATGTACCCATGAGCAGAAGATGCTGGCGGCATCCACTGCAAGGAAAGGCCAAGACAGAGAGAGGAAGCTCAGACCAGGCCTGTGCAGTCAGGGAAGCATGGTGGTGGGGGGGGGGGGAGGGGGGAAGGGAAACCTGCCCCTCCTCTTTTCCCTAGCAGTCTCTGTGTTCTGTTTTGCTTTTAAGCATAATCAGTAAGCCCAGGGTCCAGTTTCAGACCTGTTCTGTGACCTTGGGTGAGTCACTTTAACTCCATGGACCTAGCTCCTCATGGGAGAACTGAGATGCTGAGCACTTGAGCCACAGCTCCGGGCCTTGCTCAGTGGTAATCAAGGCATGGAGGGCTTCAGAGGTGCTTGGAAGGATTTTTGGAAATACAGACATGTGGGATGCCATGTTGGGGACCTGGATCTAGGGGAGCGGGGCTGTGATGTGAGGCCCAGGCAAGCCCCATGTGGTCCCCAGCAGAAGCCCAGTAACAGTGGTGTCACCGTGTCTGGAACCCCTGACAAACTGCAGTCTCTGCAGACCTAGGCCTTTCTTCTGTGATGCACTTCCCCACCTGATGTTGCGGAAGCCCTAGGCCAGGTGGGGCGGTGGCTAGGCCATCCTCTTGATTCATCACCCAGGACAGACCAGGTCATCCATCCAGGTGCCTTGGACCAGGCAGGACGGACACACAGCTTCTTCCCAAGGAGCCAGCCTTTTTCCAAGCCGCATTGCCAGCTCATGACGCGTTCCTGAGGGCCCCCATGGAAATCACCAGGCCTTTTGAGGAGTGACCCAGGCTTTAGAGAAGGACCCCGGGCTTGGTCCACCCCTGCCTGCTCCCCGGTTGCTCTCATCCCGCGCAGGGCTGGAGACAGAGCTCCCTGTCTCCTCGGCCTCGGCCGGCTCATTCTCCCACCGAGCTGGCGTTGTCCTGCGGCCCAGCTGGCTGCAGTTTTTAGAAATAACAATATCCCGGGGAGGGTGTGGGGGGAGCAGCGGGGTGAATGGGCCCCTTTGTCTCGGGCCCTGTGAAGCACGATTAATTATGCGCCGCGGAGCGCGGGAGCCCGTCCGCACGGCCCCCTGCGCGCCTGAAAGGCCCGGGCTTGGGAGCGCGGCCGCCGGGTCCCTGCGCGCCAGCGCACAAAGGGCCGCGCCTCAGCATCCCGGCAATTACCCCGCACTTTGTATTTGCCCTGTCTCCCTGACACTGCGCACCGCCCCTCCCCGGGGCGGCTGCACTTTGAGGATTTTCAAACTCTTTCTGGGTTGCCAGGGGCGACTGGGCAGAGGGCTTGGGAGCTTGGGGAGAGGAGGGGTGAGCTAAGAGCTGGGGGGGGGGGAGGGTGGGCAGTGGGGGGCATCAAGGCGGGGGGGGGGGAGAGATGGGTGGGTGTCACCCCGGGCAACATGGACCTCAAGTCTAAGCCAGAGCCCTCCCCGCCCCCTTTCCGAGTGCTGATTCCCAAGTCCAACCCAAAGAACTCCCTGACTCAGTGGATCTAGAGTGCCTGGAAAGATGATTAAAAAAAAAAAAGAAATTATTTATTTTTTGTTGTGATTGTAAAGGTGTTGTACAGAGTGGTTAACAGTTACATAGGTCAGGTAATGGGTACATTTCTTTTGGGACACTGTCACCCCGGAATGATGAATTTTAAGCAGTCTGGATGCACAGATAGTAAATATACACGATGACAAATGTATATCCCTTCATCCCATCAAGATATAGAACCATCACATCCCTGAAAAAACTTCTGAGCCCTCTTTCCAGCCTCTGGAGCCCACCCTGCTTTCTCAGACACTGCTGTTCCCAAGTCTTGACATTATCCCTTAAGTTTCATCTGGTTTGGGACTTTTCTCATTCAGCATAATGTTTTTGAACACTTCCAGCCCTGCTTTTCATTGGTTAGTTTGCAAAAGCAATGTCCTGGATTCTTCTGTCACGGCTGGCTTGGGACCATCATCTTCCATATCTCAGCCTCCCAAGTAGCTAGGATTATGTGACTGAGCCACAGCTACCTGGGAGTTTGCGTCTTATTAAGTAATTTCTCTGTTGATGGACACTTGAGTGTTTCTCATTTGAGGCTGGTAGAAATAATGCTGCTATGATCATTTTGTACAAATCTTTTGTGTGAACCTGTATGTTTATATTTTTGAATAAATATATGGGGAGTGGAATTGCTAGGTTATTATAATAGAAAACTGTTGGTTTTAAGGGAAACTTCTGGCTCTTCTGTTCTTTTTTTAATTAAATTTTATTGACAAGGTGTTGTGCAAAGGGTACAGTTACATAATAAGGCAGTGAGTACATTTCTTGTGATATCTTGCACCCTTGTTTTTCTTTCCCTTCCCTAGATCAGGTAGGCATATATACAATATCCAGTGTATCAAAGTCATATACAGTAACCACGTAGGGTATGCCAAAGGAAATTGTTTTTTTTTTTTTGTTTTTTTTGTTGTTGTTGTTTTTGCCAGTCCTGGGCCTTGAACTCAGGGCCTGAGCACTGTCCTTGGCTTCTTTTTGCTCAAGGCTAGAACTCTGCCAACTTGAGCCACAGCGCCCCTTCTGGCCTTTTCTATATATGTGGTGCTGAGGAATCGAACCCAGGGCTTCATGTATACAAGGCAAGCACTCTTGCCACTAGGCCATATTCCCAGCCCCTGTTCTTAACTATCTACATGCTATCCAATTCTGCATCCCCACAAGATATGTATGTGCATTCCAGTTGCTCTACATCCTTGGCAGCACTCACTATCATCAGTCTTCTTTTGTGCTAATCCTGGGCTTGAACTCAGGGACTGAGCACTATCTATGAGCTTTTCTTGCTCGTGGCTAGCACTCTATCAATTGACCACAGCTTCACTTGCAGCTTTTTGCTGGTTAATGGATTTAAGAGTCTCATGGACTTTTCTTTCTTTCTTTCTTTCTTTTTTTTTTTTTTTGCCTGTCCTGGGGCTTGAACTCAGGGCCTGAGCACTGTCCCTGGCTTCTTTTTGCTCAAGGCTAGCACTCTGCCACTTGAGTCACAGCACCACTTGTGGCTTTTTCTATATATGTGGTGCTGAGGAATCTAATCTAGGGCTTCATGTGTATGAGGTGAGCACTCTTGCCACTAGGCCATATTCCCAGCCCTCTCATGGACTTTTCTTTGAACAACAATCCTCAATTCTCAGCCTCCCGAGTAGCCAGTATTACAAGTATGAGCCACCGGCACCCAGTTCATCATTCTTATTCAGTTAACTGTTCTAGTGCAGGTCTGTTTGTTTTTGTTTCTGAGTGATTTTAATGTGTGAACTGTGAGGACAATACTTAGAGAAACTTCTCATCCAATTCTTTCCTTTGTTGTCAAGGCCCATCAGGGAAAGTGACCTCTCAGAGGCCCAACTAAGTGCTTTCTTTCTTTTTGGGGGGGCCAGTCCTGGGGCTTGGACTCAGGGCCTGAGCACTGTCCCTGGCTTCTTTTTGCTCAAGGTTAGCACTCTGCCACTTGAGCCACAGCTCCACTTCTGGCCATTTTCTGTATATGTGGTGCTGGGGAATTGAACCCAGGGCTTCATGTATATGAGGCAAGCACTCTTGCCACTAGGCCATATTCTCAGCCCCAAGTACTTTCTTTTTTGATGTCATGCTGCTCCTTTGGGCTCTACCTGGTGGGCTCATGTATGTGAGAAGCGTGGGCCTGGCTCTGTCCAGGTTCAGTTGGAATAGACCTGAAAGGGCGCTTCTGAAGAAGCCACCCAAGTAGCAGTAGCCATAGACTCCGTTTGGGTTGAATGGTATGGAGCTGCTAGTTACAGGTATGTGTATATGCACACACAGGGACAAGGGCAGGAAGCTGTGGCTAGCTACCTTTGACTTTAAGGCTATAGGCCAATCTCAAAAGACTCTCTGCTTCACCTAGCTGAGGAGGGCCTTGGGGACTTCCTAGTCAAGCACAGAGGGGATGCTAAATGATAGAGGAATGAAGTGACAAGAGTCTGGTAGTTCCAAAGTCCTTTGTTGCCAGGTGTGGCAGTATATGACTATAATCACATCACTGAAGAGGCCGACATAGGAGGATCATGAGTTTGAGGCTAGCCTGGTTTACATAGCATGCTCAAAACAAACACAAGCATGCACACACACAAAAAAGAGCCAAGGGCTGGGGATATGGCCTAGTGGCAAGAGTGCCTGCCTCATATACATGAGGCCCTGGGTTCGATTCCCTAGCACCACATATACAGAAAATGGCCAGAAGTGGCGCTGTGGCTCAAGTGGCACAGTGCTAGCCTTAAGCAAAAAGAAGCCAGGGACAGTGCTCAGACCCTGAGTCCAAGCCCCAGGACTGGCCAAAAAAAAAAAAAAAAAAAGAGCCAAACCTCTGAAACCAAGTCTTCCTTTGTCTATAAACATCTCCTAAGTATGGTTCATAGGACTTCAGAAGCCAGCCCTACATACCTTTGCAGTCTTGTACATGATTGCCCTCAGTGAGTACATTGTACTCCAGCAAGAGTGGCAAGAGTGGACTCTTGTCCACCCATTTTTGTGCCTTCCTTTTATAAAAACTATGACAATGTATTTGCCAAAGATAGACACACCAACCTATGCTTTCTACTTGCTTGCTATCTTGCAATGTGATAGTTCCTCCTCCCAGAGTGAGGAGCCCTCCACAGAGGAGAGCTCTGTGTTTTCTCTCATTGGATCTGGGCAGAGGCTGTTGTTTTCATTGAGATAGGGTCTTGCTATTTAACACTAACTTTAAATTCTCTATGTAGTCCAAGCTGGCCTCAAACGTACCTTCCCCAATGCTGGGATTATAGGCATTTATCATGCCTGTATGAGAAGCGATGATTTTTAAAAAATGAATTTATTTTTCTATGTACTAGTACTGGGCCTTGAACTCTAGGCTTTGTGCTCTCTCTTGACTTTTTTTGCTCAAGGCAAGTACTCTACCACTTGGGCCATACCTATCTGTAATGTTCTGCTGGCTACTTGAATATAAGAGTCTCTTGGACTTGTCTGCTCAAACTGGCTCTGGATCTAGCTAGAATTATAGTGATGAACCATTGGTGCCTGGTTTTTT
This sequence comes from Perognathus longimembris pacificus, assembly GCF_023159225.1. Classification (NCBI taxonomy): domain Eukaryota; kingdom Metazoa; phylum Chordata; class Mammalia; order Rodentia; family Heteromyidae; genus Perognathus; species Perognathus longimembris. The sequence continues at coordinate 49,174,150 of NC_063168.1, forward strand.
ATGCTAATCTAAATAAAAGAAATAGCCTTTGTCTATCTCTGTCTTCTTTGGCCACATGCTGTGAAGGAGTCCAAATGATCTACATGGAGAGACCCATGTGAAGGAGAACTGAGGCCCCCAATTATAGCCATTCTAGCCATCAGATCTGTGGGTGAATGAGCCTTCAGGAGACCCTAAGCCCCAGTCCTCGATGCTTCTAGTCAAGATCCCAGAATGCAGAGAACAGAGACAAAATCTTCCTGGTACCTTGCCTGGATTCCAAAGATAACAAATGCTTATTTTATGCTGATAGTATGCTGATTTTCTATGACGCTGTAGTAACTGGATTGCATGCATTGTTTCTTGCATTCTTTCAGGGTTAACATACTTCACTGCCTCAGTTCTATACTTAACGCTTCTCTTAAAGGTTTGGCTTGGATGTCACCTTTGCTGAGTGCCCTCCTCACTTGTGCCTATGTACTCCATATCTATACACTGAACTGGAGGCTCCTTTTCTGAACTCCAGGATCCTGTCCAGGACTTTGTACCTTCCACATGGTCCTCTAGTTTCCTGTTTGGATGTTACATTCCTCCAGAAAAAGGGCTCACAGATAGCAGGGTGCTGGTTAACATCTGAGGACAGCAGTTTGAAGATAGCTGGAGAAGGAAAGTCCAAGAGACTCTTATCTCCAATTTACCACTAAAAAGCCAATAGTAGAGCTGTGGCTCAAGTGGTAAAGAGCTAGTTTTGAGCAAAAAAGGTACAGAATAGCACCCAGGTTCTGAGTTCAAGCCCCAACACACCACACCACACACCCATACACCAGAGAGCGCCACAGTCCTCTTTGGACTTCTAAGAACTTGGCATGTTAAATGTTTATTGAAAAATAGCTTGTCCTTAAAACAGAGGGAACAGAGCCTAAATTAACCAAAATTCAACTTCCCGTTCCCTGTTCTCATTTACTTTGGGCCTGGTCTTGAGCAAAGGTGACCAAGAGAACAGTGATGGTTTTCCCCTTCAATGGGTTTTCAGGATGAATAGGAAGAGCAACAAAAAGACTAGGATTAACTGAGCACCAGTGTCACATGCCTGTAATCCTAGGCTAGGCAACTCAGAAGGTTGAGATCCAAAAATGGAGGTTTGAGCTGGGAGATGGTAGCTCATGTCTGTAATCCTAGTGATTCAGGAGGCTGAGATCTGAGGGTCATGGTTCAAAGCCAGCTGGGGCAGAAAAGTCCTTGAGACTCATCTCTAATTAACCACCACCAGAAAACTGGAAGTGGCACTGTGGCTCAAAGTTGTAGAGTGCTAGTCTTGAGCAAAAATGCTCAGGGACAACACCCAGGTCCTGAGCTCAAACCCCATCAGACCACCACCACCACCACTACCACCACCAACAACAACAAAATGGAGGTTTGAAGCCTGCCTGGGCAGGAAAGTCCATGAGACTATGTGTCCAATTAACCTGCACAAAACCAGAAGTGGAACTGTGGCTCAGGTAGTGAATATTAATAGCTACTGAGAAGCCAGGGAGCAGCTATATGGGTTCTATTTATTCATTTTGTATGCATTTTGAATATGCCATGAGCTTAAAACTATTTTAAGAACTTAATAATCAAGATGATGTAAACTAACCTCTGAATACTTTGACAGTCTTCAGTGACAGTCCCAATAAGGAAGAGAATATGAAGAATTTGACTTTCTATTTTGTGTGCACAAATGCGCTATTTTACTTCCAGCTTTTTGCTGGTTAATTGAAGATAAGAGTCTCACAGGCTTTCCTGCCTGGGCTGGTTTTGAACCCCAATCCTCAGATCTAAGCTTACTGAGTAACTAGGATTATAGGCGTGGGTTAACAACACCCAGCCTTGACGTTCTATTAATGCTAAAAGCTAAAAGACTAGGATTAATTAAGCACCAGTGGAGGTGCTAAATGCTAAAAGCATTGACAAGCAAGATCATTGGTGACTGGCAAATACCACTGCTTGCTGCATAGAGGGAGAAATGAGAAGAAAGAACATCCATAAGAATTTTTTTTTTTTCTGGCTAGTTGGATCCACGACGGTGGAAAGATCAGATCTATGAATGTCTTTTTTTTCCCTTTGGCCAGTCCTGGGCTTAAACTGAGCACAGTCCCTGAGCTTCTTTTTGCTCAAGGGTAATACTCTACCACTTGAGCCACAGCACCAGTTTTTTTCTGTTTATGTGGTGCTGAGGAATCAAACCCAGGACTTCATGCATGCTAGGCCAGCCCTCTACCACTAAGCCATATTCCCAGCCCCCAACGCTGGCCTTCTTAAAGAAAACCATCTTAACACTTGTAAGAAACTGCTTCAGATACATCTATGCAGCTTCCAACTGGGACCTTTATTTCTGGGACCCATCCTGACACCGATGGTTAATGGGCTCAACAGCTAGATCCAAGATCTAGACTGTTCTCAGCCCTAGCTGCAGCTCATTGGTGAGGAAGGAGCATCAGAACCATGAGGAACCAATCTAATTCTTTCTCTCAAGATTTGGAAATTTTGAACTGAGGCAGAGCTCATTTCTGCTGGGTAGGGTTGCTTTAATAGGAATTGTGTAGTGAAGAGATTGAAAGGCTCTGGCCTTTCAATTGTTCAACTTTTTCCTGAAACTTAATAAATTTATTACCATTATTATTTGTCTGGGTCAATTCTATTGACTTTGTCTTATGGAATAGGTCGATATTTTATTATCTTCCAGCCATTGCTAGTGCTGCTGCGAATAATATGGTATCTTTATTATATTAGCCAAAGAGGCCCCCTTTCTGGGACAATTACAAAAAACTGTTCTTCCCTTTTGGCAGACACAGCCCCTCATCAGGGTGGAAGGTTTGGCCGGTGGAATGTGAAGCTGAATTTCAGGCCTCATTCCACCCCTTTTTCATGGCCAGTGAGTGTCCTTTGTGTAAGTGCACAGACTATATAACCCATCATGGCTCCCTGCCTGCCTGCCAGTCACGTGCTACCTGCTTTCCTGACATCCCAGTATCATTCCAAATAGGAAGTCTTAAGCTGGGCATCAGTGGCTCACACCTATAATCCTAGCTACTCAGGAGGCTGCTCTGAGAATCATTGTTTGAAGCCAGCCTGGGCAGGAAAAGTCTGTGAAACTCTATCTCCAATTAATCACCAAGAAGCCAGAAGTAGAGCTGTGTCACAAGTGGTAGAGTGCAAGCCTTGAGCCGAAAATGCACCAAGGCCCTGAGTTCAAGTCCCAGTAGTAGCACCAAAAAATGTTATTCCAGACAAGACTTACTGGAAATGATAAAGGTTTTAAAGGCGGTGTTGTTATCACTAGAAATCAGAGGCTGTCAAGGATACTGCAGACAAGGGTTTACAGGAAAGTGAGGAAACTGTATTGGAAGCAGGAGAAAAGGGACTTTGTTGAAGAAGAAAGTTTTAACCACATGGTCACTTGAATTGATGTAGACAATAGAAAATGTGCCTAGGGAATTAATGGGTTGGACTAAAGAGGTTTTTAAGCAGACTTCTAGAAGTGTTAATTGGATTATTTTAGTTGCATATAACAAGGACAGAAAAAGATGAATTCAAAAGGAAAAGTTACAAGAAAATGTTACAGAAAAGTGTACAAGAGCCAAGGATTTGCTGAGTTTGAAAATAAATCTGCTTCATATGTACAGCCTTCACAAATGGGAAAATATTCTCAGAGTCTGAAAGGGCTTCGGGACAAAGATAAAACCCAAAGTGAAATGGTAAGACCCCTTGTCAAAACCTCAGAAAGATCTAATGGCTCATAAAATCTTTCAGATAGGCAAAGGCTCTCTAAATATTTCAAGAGCATGCTTCCCAGCTTTCCTTCATTAAGCAGGAGGGCTTCTAAGAATCTGAAGGGAATTGTCCCAGAATAGCTTCCTCAAGAAGCTTAGGGTAGAGAGAACAGCTCATCTTGATGAGATTTGTGGGTATAGCCTTTGACTAATGAAGTTAACCCCAGTAGGACCCATAGAAAACCCACAATGCTATACATAGAATTATATTGTCTAAAGCACATCAGCTTAGACTAAAAGGAATGGCCTAGAACAAAATGAAAAGAGGTCTTAGGACCCCCCAAAACTCCGAGGGAAGGAAGCAAACAAAACAAAATAAAGCAAAAGAAACAAACCATTCAGTTATAAACCCCAACCATATTTTATAGAAAAGGAAGATGAGTCAGAAAAGGGAACCCAGAGCCCAGAGAAAAAGCCTAGAGTGTGGGACCTCAGTCCCAGACAGTAGCAGTGAGCTCTAATCCACAAATGTGTGCCTGGAGGGATTTCAAAATTGCTGTGGTTCAGTGACTGCCATGTGCTCCCCTGGACTCACTTAGGATGGAAATATTTATAATGACTCTTGTTTTGACCCCCTGTCGTTGTGGGGGTATGTCAGAAGCAGGTGACTCAGTCCTCAGTTCACAAGTTTTTAAATCAAGAAGAATAGGGTGAAGGGGCCTGACATTCACTTCAGAGGGGCACTCTCCACCCCTGGATGGTTTAGACCATCGATAGGCTCCGAGCCCCCTGGCCTTGCCTGATGTCATGATAGATGGGAGGAGGGGGAAAATGATCCTTTGAAGGAAGTGAGTATATTTTCCATGTGAGAGGAATAGAAATAATTTATGTTCAGAGGATAAACTGTGGTGGTTTAAAAAATAGTTTGTATTGATCAACACTTTTTCTATCAAGAAATGGGATTGCCTGTGCCTCACACCTGTGATCCTAACTACTCAGGAGGCTGAGATCTGAGGGTTATGGTTTGAAGTCAGCTAAGACAGGAAAGTTTGTGAAACTCTTATCTACAATGAACTAGCAGAAAAGCCAGAAATAGAGCTGTGGCTCAAGTGGTAGAATGCCAACCATGAGCAGAAAAGGCAAGTAAGTATACAGGCCTTGAGTTGAAGCCCCAGTACTGGCAGGCATGGGTACATACACACATGCACACTGACATCAATGTCACCATCCCCTATACCTGGGCAGGCCTTTGTAATCTTACCATACAGAATGTGGTAGGAAATGACACTCCATGACATCCAAGTCTGTATTAGAAAAAGGTGACAGGTTCTGTTTTGCATCTCCCTCCTTTTGAAGGCCATACCTTGGGTCCTGAGTTTGTTGCCCTGTAAGGAGTCTGGGTACTCTGGAGCTGTCAGGTTGAAGAGCTTGGTGTGAAAAGACTGAATAGAGACAGACAGGTCCAAGGAAACCCAATTGTTCCAGCCCTGCCTTGCCTATGTCCTCTCAGCTCAGCCACAGACATGTGAGTGAAGATGTCTCTAAGGCGACACAGCTTCATTCCTAGTCTGATTCCAGCTTCAGGAGACCCCCAAGCCAGGATTTCCCAGCTAAGCACAGAAACCATGAATGGTAAGACATGACTACTGTTGTTTTAAGCTATTAAGCATTGGCTTGTTATTCAGCAATAGACAGTCTCTTTAAGCAAAAGTGTTCTTGTCTATATAACAGAACTAAGATCAGACCTACCTTAGAAGGTAAATAAGCAAGGGGTCAGTGAGTTCCCAGTTTGTGAGGTCTTTAAAAGTATCAAACCTAGTGTCTGGATGTAATAAATGCTTGGTAAATGGTACTTATCCTTGACAGGGTCTCTCAGTGGCTGTCACTCTGGGAACCAAACAAAAGTGGCATTTAATTTAAGTACACTCTGGTTAAGAAGGAATCTGTGTGCCTGGCACTGAATATTTGTGAATATTTGTTAAGTAAATGAAAGAAAAAAACAACTATTACTTTGGGGTTGGGAGCCCCATCCACTGACACACATTTGTAGAATTATTTCCTCCTCCTTACTCTCCCCTAACCCCCACCTCCTGCACAGATCTGATCTGGGTCTGTGACTCGCCTTACCTAATAGAACATGGCCAAGGCTGAGCTTTTATGCATTTTTTGGTTGTTTTTTTTTTTTTTTTTTTGTCTTTTGGCCAGTCCTGGGGCTTGGACTCAGGGCCTGAGCACTGTCCCTGGCTTCTTTTTGCTCAAGGCTAGCACTCTGCCACTGAGCCACAGCGCCACTTCTGGCTTTTTGTATATATGTGGTGGTGAGGAATCAAACCCAGCGCTTCATGTATACGAGGCAAGCACTCTTGCCACTAGGCCATATTCCCAGCCCCAAGTCTGGGCTTTTAACAAAAGGCATAGAGGCTCCCCTATCCCCCCCGCTGAAGTCTTGTTATCTTCCTGGAGAGTTTCACATGGAGAGGAGATCTAGAAAAGCCAGGGAAGGAGAGGCCCTGAGGATGTGTTGGAGAGAGGGAATCCCCACGGTTCTCAGATCCCAGCAGAGCCTCTTGGGGGCTCTTGACCCAGTGAGCCTAGTCAAGCTCCCTAGTTTGGCAGTCCCACAGCTATCTGGCTGTATCTTCATGAGAGACCCCAGTAGATGGACTGCACAGTCAACTTAGGAAATTGTGAGATAATAGATGTTTATTTATTATTGGTTCAGTATAAGTCATTGCATTTTTGTGGTGGTTTGTTATATAATAGATTATCAAATAGTAAGTATGTAACACAGGTCTTGGCAGACAGCAGATATTCAATTAAGATTTGTTAACTAAATGAATGAATGCCTTAATTCTTTTCCTTTCAGGACTTTTCCAGGCCTTCACCTAGGCCTGGTGCTCCTGAGTTGTGGCCATGAATTGTTGACTAACCAACCTCGTTCCCTATCAAGAAAATGGGCCCTGTATCAAGTCCATATTGCAAAAAGTGGAGTGTCCCACTTGCTCCATAGCACTTGGCACACATTAAGTGCGGGGGTGTGGGGTGTGTGTGTGTGCTTGTGTGTCTACAACATGGGTGGATCACATAGGTGTGACAGTGAGTGAAATCAGCCAATTACAAGAGCACAGACTGTTGTGATTCCATGCAAACAAAGTTCAAAGGCAGGCAAAATTAATTGCCAATGAGAGGAATTTATAAGCATGGTAACCTGGAAGGAAATAGGTAATGCCTTGAAAGGGGCTCCAGGGCACCTTCTGGACACTAAAAAGGCGCTTGGAGTCCTTCCACTGGGGTGTGGGTATGTGCAAGTTCATGAGCATGAGCCTCAGCCTGTGTGTGAGGCTGAGGATGGGGCGTGGCCTCCTTCACACAGGGGTGAGCTGCAGGAATTCCCTCACTGTGGGCCTTTTGCTGCCTGTGAGACACTTCCCTGTGCTCCTCATCCCTGGAGCATCCTTGGGTAATCATATCACCCCATATGGCCTGCGTTGGCGGGCACTGCCAGGCTTGGCAAGGGCTGAGTGGACATGAGGGCTGAGTGCTCATGAGAGGGCATGGTGGCTGGCCGGTGGGGGCTGGAACAGGCCATGAGCTAGTGAGTGTGGAAAAGAGCCAGGCCTTGGGCTGTTTGGAATAGGGAGTCTGGAAGCACATGGTTGGTGTGTTGGGCTCATTCCTGAAGGGGAGGGGAAGGCTGGCCAAGGGGGGAAATCCAGAGTGCTCAGCTCACAGCTCGCCCCTCCCGGCCCTGTCCCTTGGGGGTTCCCTGCTCCTCCCGCAGCTGTGTGTTGTACGTTTCACTCAGAATGCTTTGCTGGAAGTGGTGACGCTGCATTCCAGGGCTTTTAGTCATTTTCTCTCTTGGAGCTTTGGGATTGGGGGTAAAATGTTCTTCAAACCACACTGTCCTCGGCTGGACTCCCAAGAGGAAGTGGGTGGGTCCCTGTGGGCGAGAACACGGGCCTAAATTCAGGCACATAATGACAAGAGATCAAGGCTGGCCCCAGTAAACCCCGAGGGATCAGCTGAGGGAGGTGCCGGTACGTGAGGGACAGAAGTGTGTGGGGTGGTGACTCTTGGCCTCTCTAGCCGTGGGCCAGGCGGAGTGCACATTGTGTGTGCGCGCACACACACACAAGGGGGTAAGATATGTATGTGGACAGAACAGGGTCAGTAGCAGCATTTCATTCTCCAATAGACAACACACTTAGCCTCCCTTTCCTTCCCTTCTCTTTTCTTCTTCCTCTTCTCCCTGTTCTTTTTTCGTGTGTGTGTGTGTGTGTGTGTGTGTGTGTGTGTGTGTGTATGTGTGTTGGCACTGAGGCCTTAACTCAGGACCTGGGCCCTTCTTACTTGGCTTTTATGCTCAAGGCTAGTGCTCTACCACTTGAGCCATGGCTCCCCTTGTGGCTTTTTGGTGGTTAATTGGAAATAAAAGTCTCATGGACTTTTCTTCCCTGGCTGGTTTTGGGCCTATCATCAGATCTCAACCTCCTGAGTGGCTAGGATGACAAGCATGAGTCACCAATGCTAGGCTACATTCCTCATTTTTTTGGTATTACATTATTTGTGAATTATCATAGATTTGTAGTAAGAGGAGGTTTCATTCTAATATTTCCGTACATAGCACATCACATAACTGCCCCTCCCCCCCCCAAAAAAAGAACTGCCTTCTTCAAGCAGCTTCAGCCTGCAGGGTGAGAAGCTGCCCCAGCCCTGCAACCTCCCCAGGGAGGAGCAACACTGAGCAGAAACAGGAGAAGGGCAGTGACCTCAGCCTCCCCCTTGCTCTCAGATGACAAGTCTGGGCTCTGTTAAGGCAAGACCCAGGACCTGGGATCCAAGGCACAGTAAAGTTCACCTCGCTCTTCAACCTCAGCCAAAAGCATTCTCTGATGGCACCGGATAGGGATGTTAAAATGGGTCTGCTCGCTTCCCTCACAATTTGCTGGGCACACAGTCAGGTACCTCCTGGGAGTCTAGAACTGTCTGCAAGAAGGAAGGTTCGGTTTCTGTTTTACTGATTAAAAGGCCCCAATGAAGGTTTTCTCATTCCCACATCAGGCCTCTGCTCAAAATCTCTAATTCTTCCCAGATGGTGGCCAGTTCTCTCTTCCCAGCCCCTGGCTGGGTGGGGTTTCAGAAAGTAGAAGGCTGTGTCTGCCAGATGTGAGATCTCAGCTCTGCCACTTAACCCTGGGGGATGCTGGGATTGAGGAGTGGTGGGGTGGGGTGGTGAGGGGGTGATGTTCAGAGCCTCTGCTTCTCCAGATAGACATTTTCTAAGATGTATAAGGCAATGAACACATATAAGGCACTTGATAGGCAGGAAGAAGTAATTGATACTATTGTCCTGCCTTAGAGGACACTGGATCTATCTTTGATGATGATGATGATGATGATGTGTGTGTATATGTGTGCATGAGCACTACTACTGGAGCTTGAACTCAAAGCCTGTGCACTTATGCTTAGCTTTTTCCTTCAAGGCTAGTGCTCTACCACCTGAGCCTAACTTCACTTCCAGCTTTTTTTTGGGGGGCGGGGAGTTGATTAATTGGAGATAAAAGTCTCCTGGTTTTTCTTGCCTGGGCTGACGCTGTACTACAATCCTCAGACGTCAGCCTCCTGAGTAGCTAGGATCACATGCATGAGCCACCAAATGAGCCATCAGTGCCCAGCTGTTGATAACTCTGAGTCAGAGTATCACTATGAAGGCCAGGCTAGCTTTGAACTCTTCATCTTCATACTTTCATCCCCTAGAGTGCTAGGATTACAGGCATGCACCACTATGAGCAATAGAAATACATATATATATATATATTTTTTTTTTAACAAGCTGAAAATAATTTTGATTTTCATGACAGATTGGTCTGATCGATGTGCAGCAAAAGTCTTCAGTCAGCAGAATTTGTCTTTGTGTCCCCTCTCCCCTCTCCCCCTCACCCCCCAAAGCTACTTCCTCTATCTGTAGCACAGTTCCTTTTTTTCAGGCTCTTTCTGGCTGGATTCCAGGAGCCTGGGGGAGGGAGAGAACCCAAGAAATCTCTGGATAATTGTGGAAGTTCAGTGTTCAGGAGAGAGGGTCAGCCAGGGCTGACAGCATGCTATCCCAGGCACTGGCAGGCCGGCCCATGTGGCATTCCTCCACACAGGGGGAGAGGCAGGGAACCAGGTCCCTGAAGGCCTCCGTCTAGAGGATTGATGGGTAGCACTGTGCGGGCTTCTCTTCTGCCTGGATCTCTCTTGACTGTCATTTGTAGCTTTAGAGATTTGATCTTAGTTCTCAGATTTGTTTTTGTGCTGCCAAGATGTCTCTGAAGGGAAATATCTGCCTTATTTAAACTAAAATTTCCAGAATTCCCAAGGTGCAGGCTGGGGTAGGCAAGATCCTTGGGACAGAAGTTTATATGTAGGCCACCAAGCGTTGTCCTATGAGTCTGGGGCTTGGAGGAAGATGGCGGATGATGGTATGTGTGACTGCATTTTATCTTGTTACCTGCAGAGGAGAGGAAGACCCTGAGGGTTGGGAGCAAAGCTGGATCCTCCAGGAGCTCCATTCCTGGGGTAGAGGCTGAAGGAGGTACTGGGGGCAGGGGTGGCGTCATGTCTGTGAACTGGGGCCTCCACTTGAGCTGGGACTTGGAGGCCTAGGACAGGCAGTGCCCTCAGCTGCCTCTCCCCTCCTCCCCTGGGTTATGGACTCAAAGCTGAGCCAAGCATAAAACAGACAGCCTCTCTCTGCCTTTCTGTTCCCACCCCCATCCTGCCGGAGTCTGGTTTTCATCACCCATTAATCACTGACGCTTCCCACAGCTTGTGTCTGTCTATCCACACTCTCCAAGCCTTGGGGGGATGGATAGAGAGGCAGATGGTCTCTGACTTGGGGAAACTTTGGGTCACATTAGGGGGCTGCTCCCTACTCCAGGCAGGGGAAAGACATGCTTCCTGGGCTTTTACAGGTCACCCCACCCCCAGCCTAGCCTGAATCTGCCAGCTCAGCCCACCTCACCCTGGCAGCAGGCAACAGGGACCATTAGCTGTCCTGTTCTCCAGGAAGGAAATGGGTTGGAGGGCTGAGGAATTCTAATTAAGCTTCCCCAGCTGGCAGGCCGGCTGGCGGGTAAGAGCTGGCACCTCCAGCTCCACTAGGGTTGGTGCCAGGCTTTGGCCTGCTTGGTGCCCACCTGCCGCTGTGGGAATCCCATTCCTGGGTTGCCTTGCAAAGTATCCTGAAGGTTCCAAGCACCAGGGTTTTCCTCTTGTTCCCGTCCCTCCTCCTCTTCCTGCTACCTACCTACAGTGGCCTCTCTGAAGAAGATAAGGCCTCTGTCCAGAAATGAGCTTTTGCCTTGATCTACTATCCGCTTTGAGCTACTCACAATCGCCTATCCAACTGGGCCTCTGTTTCCTTAACTGTAAAATGGGATAATTTTAATTCATTTCTCTCTCTCTCTCTCTGTCTCTCTCTCTTTCTGTCAGTCATGGGATTTGAACTTAGGGACTGGGTGCTATCCTTGAGCTCTTTTGCTCAAGGCTAGCAGTCTACCACTTTGAGCCACAGTTCTACTTCTGTTTTTTTCTGGTGGTTAATTGGAGATACGAGTCTCAGACTTTCCTGTAATTCTCAGATCTCAGCCTCCTGAGTAGTTAGGATTACTGGTGTGAGCCACCTGCACCTAGCTCATTTACCTATTTTAAGATTACCCTTCTACTAACACTAATTAGCACAATTACTACTTACTGGTAGTATGCTTGGAATAACAGACTGGAAAGAGCATAAGGTGCTTGGGAGGGGTGTCTAGGGTCTTTGTCTTTGACATCATCATTTCCGGGCTATAGCATCACTGGATTTGATGGCAGAATTTGCTGACTGGGTTCCCCTGCCTTTTGCATTCACTTGGCCCTACTGTGTGCATGCCCCAGGACTTCCCTGCTGACCTGGGTCTCTTTATCCTTTCTGTAAAGTTCATTTCTTAATCTAGAAGTGCGCAGTAAGTAGTGCTTGTCCTAAATGGAGTACGGTTCTAATGGCAAATGGCTGGTGCTATGGCTGAGTGGGAAAAAGTCCAGGCCAGAGGAGGAGCTTTGTTTTCATAGGTTGTCAGCTGACCTTGCATGGAGGGGAAACTCCAATCATTGCACTGGAACTTTCCTAGCACTAGATTCAAGCCCCACCCCAGGTGGTCACTATGGGGGCTGGGTGCCCAGTGGTCATTGTGGCACAGGAAGGAAGCCAGGCGATGGCAGTTAAGAGGGTCATTTGTGGGGTGTGTTAGATTTGGGGCTGAACTCCAGTTTTACTGTCAGTTTGAGCAACTGTCATCCATAAATGTTGGTACTTCCTTCCTGGCTGTTGCGGGTTAGTTGATATAATGTGGCTAAAGTACCTATGGCCAGAGAGGGGACCCTATTCATGGCGGTTATCCGCACTGGGGAGCTCCTAGTGGTCCACTACCTGTGTGGGGCATTTGCTTGATGGTCCAGTACTCTGAGTTGCCCCAGAGCTGTTTCTCTAGAACCCAGGAGTTCTCAGCGCTGGCTACACCCCAACCCTTCCTCAGGGCAGAACTCTGTTCTCATAGCCTCCTGTCAGCTCGTCTGCCCTGGTGGGTGGGAGCAGCTTCATAGAGGATCATAAGATGACATTGATCCCCCAATGGTTTCCGCCGGCGCCGGAATGCCGTGTGGCTGCCAGTTCCCAGCTGTTGCCATACAAAACTGTAAGATCTGCAGCAGGCATGGAGGGCCCCCTCAGAGGCCAGAGCCTGCCAGAACCAGAATTCTAAGTCATAGGACTTCTTCCCACAAATCCAGAGTACACATCTGCATATCATTGCATAGTGGTTTGCATACATTTGCATCCAAGTCCACATCCTTTCCCCACATACAGTTCTTTTTTCCACCTCTACTAAAACTAATATATAAGTTGTAGTGTCGAAGCGCCCAAATTCAAATCCAATTCCATTCCAAGGGTGTTTTCAGGGCCTGTGGTCCGCACTGGCCTGCCTTAAGAGCTTTTGGGGAAATGGGGGATGTGGACAATACTCTTTGCTCTTAGGGAAAGAAAACTTGTGGCTGAGATGTAGGAAAGAGTGTCTGATGGGGGATAAACAAGCAAGCCTGTGATAGATGCACATGGTAGGGGTGCTGGTGTTTGGGGGGTATGAGCTCAGAGTGGCCTGGAGGGCAGGAGTGGGTGAGCTTCAGAGTCCGCAGCACAGGGCTGGAAAGGAAAGGAAATCCATCACATGAACTCCCTGGGTCCCATGGTCCTCATTGGAGCAGGCCCTATTGTAATGATTGCCTTCCCTTGTACCTTTAGCCTGTGCTTAGTCTCTACAGATGGAGCCAAGGACAGACTCACCAAATCTTTGGTGAGTTGGCTGGCCATGAAGATCCTGAGCAGGTATCAGTGACTAGCCCATCCGATGCTGCTCCATTCAGATGATAGAGATGAAGAAATGGAGGCACAGAGTGGTGGGTAATGTCTTCAGTGTATTCAGGTGTTCACATAGGTAGGGGAAGGGCTGGGGCACGGACACAGGCAGCCTAGCTCCTTGGCCTTTGGTCATCATGCTCTATGGCTTGCTGTGAAAGACCACCTACCCTGGGCATTGAGGCAGGAGTTATCAGTCAGGGGCTAGTGGGACCAGCTCTGGACTCTGACTGCCTGGGTTCTAGTCCTGACTCCACCAGTTACCAGCTGTGTGACTCCAGGGAGGCTACAGGATTTCTCAACTGAGGTTTGCTCACCTGCGACGTGAGCAAAGAAGGGCAACTTCTTTAGGGAAAGCTGATTCACCTGGCACTACAGTGAATGTGCAGTACATGTCTGTGCTGAGTGGGGTGGGGCCGAGGGGAGAAGGGTGAGAAGGGCTTGCTGATTGCTTTGTGAGGAGATCCCCTTGGCTACAGCACGGGCTACTCAGGGAAGGAGATGTGGGACAAGGTTAGGCCTGGGGCACGGATGCTAGCATGCTGCCCTTGGCTCCCAGGTCTTCCATCATTTTAGACAGGGGGAGGTGAAGATGAGTGCAGAGCCCCCTCCCATAGCTTGGCAGGTTTTCTTCACTGGGCTTGGCTGGTCACTCATCCAGATGCTGGGGAACTGGGGACCCTATGCCTCCCTGGTGGGGAGTGGTGAACAATGCCTTTCAACTCTTGCTTCTCAAATGCCACCAACTACCCATGACCAGCCTTCAGGGCCTGCAGTGTGATGAGTTTGGAGATGTCTGTCAGGGCACTTCAAAGGCATGCCTTAACGTTATCTTTCACTTTCTTTGGATTCCCTAAAGAGATGAATAAATATCCAAGAAAGACGGAGGTTTCCCCATATCATTGGGGAAGGGCAATGAGAGTCCAGTGTCAAGGCAAGAGCCTGGGGGTAGCAGGAAGACTGGGCTATGGAGGGGATTGTTGGGTACTGAATAGGAGCAGGGCAGAATGAAGAGTCCTTGAGGTATATGAAATAATCAGAACGCAGCCTTCATTTTCTGGAACATTCCCTAATGAGAGACAGTATGCAGGAATCTAGTTTGAAATAAAGCAACATTCCCATTCTTATATCTTTTATTTAAGCACGTTTGAGCAGACTGTTGGATTGCAAGCCAGACCAACGCACCCAGCATTGGAAGCTTCCATGGTGCTGCTTCCTAGTGAACATCACCCACGGAGGTGACTGCTAGTCTGACCTTTGGCGCTCTAGATTCCTGACCTTCATACAAATGGTATCCGATGGTCTTTTTGGGGCTGGTTTATTTTACTCAACATAATGCCTGGGAGACTCACTCGCGCTCTTGTGTTGGAGTTGACACTCTTTGTTGTTGCAGTGATTGCTCAGTGTTCCAGAGTGTGAGCACACTACATTTGGATGAACCATTCTCCTGTGCCTGGCTGTTTGTTTGGGTTGCTCCGGTTTGAGGGAACCATGATTAAGGCCTGTTCATGGACACAAGTATTCGTTTCTCTTGGGTATATAAATTAGAGTGGAATTGCTGGGCAGTGTGGAGTTTTGTTTGTCGTTGTTGTTTTTTTGTTGTTGTTGTTTTAGAACTCACAGTTCTTCCCTGTCGCCAGCTAGTCTTTGAGACAGGACACAAGCTGTGCCTCCTCTTATGTATAAGCATCAAGGGTAGGTGCTGGGTGTGAGCACTCCGTACCTGGAGTACTTGCATTGTTAAGGAGTCACTTGAGGCTTGGAATGCTAGAGCGATGGGGGGGGGTGTCTTTTTTCCTCTCTCTCTCTTTCTCTGTCTCTGTCTCTGTCTCTGTCTCTGTCTCTGTCTCTGTCTCTCTCTCTCTGTCTCTCTCTCTCCTAGGTCTGGAATGAAGGTCAAAAGAGGGTGGGGCCTCGGGCAGAGAGACAAGAAGGGTGCAATTGCCGAGGATGGTGCAGGTAGCTGAATGAAGCTCAGGATCAATAACCGGCCTGAAGTCACATGGTGAGTGAGAGTATCAGCTCAGGTGTGTCTCCCTCCTGTCACCGCAGGCTGCCTTCTTCATAGAGAAAGCAGTTAGAGCCATCGGGGTACTGGTCATAGACCTGCTGGGTGCTCCACTCTCTAATTAGTTTTCAGGTAAGCCTTTCCTGGGTGCTCTTCCCCTATCTGGCCACCAGACCTGCCTCTGGCCCACTCTCCTCTACTCTCTTTCTAGGGAGACATTTACGGGTCTTGGACAGATTGAGTCATGATTGTGAGCTGGAGGAAGGGGGGGAAGAGCCTGAGGGCTGGTGTTGCCTAAGACCCCATGCTAGGACCTGCCAATGAGCCAGCCGTGAGTGGGGGCACCCCCCAGAGAACATTCCTGGAAAACAGTTTGACCTTAGTAACCCCCTCAGGCTTTCTTGGCTAGACCAGCACATTTAGTCTGAGCTTGGCAAGGCCCAGGATGGCTTTGAACATGTGGTGAGGTCTTAGAAGGTCAGGGGAAGTACTACCTTGGCCTCCTGGCAGCTGACAGTGGACATCTCTCATGGGAAGTTGTGGATGGTACATTCTCAACGAATAACAGCTGCAGTTCATGGTGAGAAGACTTCGGGCTGTGGCACTAGGGATTCTGTGACTTTGTTCCTGGAAGGGAAAGAGGTTGGCTTTGCCTGCCTGTGTGTGTGTGTGCGCGCGCGTGTGTGTGCGTCTGAGTAATAACGTCTTATGTGTATAAGCATCTATTACTTAGTCATTTGTTCATTCATTCTGAAAATATTTACTAATTGCCTATTATGTACCACTGGGGATTCCACAGTGAATAAAAGAGACAAAGTCTTTGCTCTCAAAGGAGCTTATTATACCCAGACACAAGTCTCCATGTGACGTGTGTGCACCCGAAGGCATGTATCTGCTGAAACATGTGCTGCTGTGTGTGTCTCTGTGTGTGTGTGTGCATGTGAGAAAGAGAAAGAGGGAGAGTCTGAGCATCTGAGTTTCTGAATGTGTGTGTGTGTGTGTGTGTGTGTGTGTGTGTGTGTGAGCCTGTGTGTGTGAAGAGGAGAGAATTACTCATCTACTCAGAGAACTATTCAAGAAAGACCTCTCCCAAAGCAGTTATATTTTCATAAATAAAAATAATCAGATAATGAGTTCATTTCCGATCTCAAGTTTGATGCCAACATTCCAGTGAAATAAGACCCGCTGGCAGGCTGGCTGCTCTCTGTGTGGCTTGGATTAACTGGTGCAGTGCGGAACAGAGGGGAGATCTGCTGCTTGCAGACTTCAGGGAGTGGGAGCAACCTGTAGCTAAGGAGAAGCGTGTGTGTGTGTGTGTGTGTGTGTGTGTGTGCGCACACATGCAAGCGCACACATGCACCTTTCACCTATCTGCAAGCAAGGCACTTACAAGGCCTGTGCTTCTCCATTCCTTCCTTGGGAACTGGTGTTGGGCCTTGACTGGCAGCTTTGTCAATGTCGATGGCACAGAAAGGGTGAATGAATACATTACTGTGATTCAATCTCAGAAGACCAGAGATGACCCTTTCTCTGAGCACACAGGCCAGAGCTCTTGGATGTTTGCTGGAATAGCAGAAAGGGGTACACAAAGGATGTGATTGGAGACTTGCTAAGAGAGGGAGAAGCCATCATCCCCATACTACAACCTCTACTTCTGCCTGGAATGACATCCAGAGGGTCAAGCAAGCATCTTAATTTGGCATTCCTGGCCTCATACCTGGGTCTTTTCTTTTAGTAGTACTAAGGCAGAACTCTACCATTGAGTTGCGCCCCTAGCCCATTTTGCTTTTTTTTTTTTTTTTGAGGGGAGATGGGATATCCCATTTATGCCTGGGTCTGTCTGAACCAAGATCTTTTGATTTACACTTCCAGAATAGCTGCCACTGCACCTGGCTTATTTTTTGAGCTGGGGGTCTTGTGGAACTTTTTGCTCAACTTGGCCTCAAACTGTGACCCTCCCCAGTAGTTAGGATTACAGGCATCAACCTCTGGGTCTAGCTCCATCTCAGTTTCTCATATCCATACCTCTCCCTTATGTATCTTCTCCCTACTTGGCCTTCTCTGTCTTTGCTTCTTTTCCTTTCCTTGGAATGCTCTTCCCACAACTGTGCAAATCCCTATCATTCATCCTTAAAGATTAAAGTGTCACCCTCTTCACGAATCTCCTCTAACTGCCAGCTAGGAACACTTTCTCACACTCAGCAGTGGTCACCTCTTAAAGTCTTCTAGTTTTCCTCCCAAGAGGCAGGATTTGTGTCCTACTCAGGCAACTGATGTTCCTGCACAAGCCCTGGCCAGCCTGAAGATGAAGCTGTTCCTGGCCTCTGGCCAGAAGGGTGCCCTGAGTTGGCTTCCAGGCCCATCTTAGGGCTGTGCCCTAAGAAATATTTGCTTTGTGTTTAAGATCCAGTGCCAGATGGACTGCCTGGCATCTGGATGGGGGCTGGGAAAGGGATATGCAGAGAACAGGGAAGAGGAAAAGAAGGAGAGCTATTTCTAGAGGCAGGATAGAGAACCCAAGTAGAACCATCTGTGAAATATCAGGGAATTATACTACAGTGGGAATAATGAATACAAAGGCAGAGCCAACTGTAAGAAAGAAGATTCTACCAAGGCTGTCCATCCATCCATCCATCCACTACACATTCACGAATTCAACAGGCAACATGGAACATTTATGCCAAACCTTTCCATACATTATTTATTCTCCTCCTCACGACATCTGGGTGAGGAATGTGTGTCTGTCTCTGAGGAGGGGGAGCTGAGCGCTCAGCAACACTGAAGTTGAAGTCAATGTTCAGGGTCACGCAGCTGGTAAGGGCTTGCGCCAGGATTTACACTCAGGTCAGGCTGCCTCTCCAACCCAAGTTCTTCCCACGCTAGGATCGAACAAATGGTTTATTTCTCAGTCTCTCCTCGGCTTCAGGCAGAGCTGGATCATGGCCCTTGGGCCATATGATTAAGCCTTGTTCTTTGTCTGAGAAGTTCAGCCTGTGTCCCCACCCAGTGCCCCCAATACAACTTTGCTACAAGCCAGCTTGTCTTCATCTTCTACAATCTTCGCTGACAAGGCCATTTGAAGAGGCAAGGGCCTAATCTGATGAGCGAAGCTTGGAGGGGAATTTCCAGCAAAGAGGGGAGTTTTGCTGGGAAGGGGCCCTCTGACCCTGCCAAGAGGATGCCAATCCTGGCAAGAGAGCCAGTATGGCAGGATGAGCGGAAGATGTTTTCTCAAATCAGCTGGGATGCTGTTGGAAATGCACATTACAGGACCACATTCCGGTTTAGTCTCATTGCACAAGCTGGGTAGAGCCCAGAAGCCCACATCTTTAACAAGCCCTAACAGTTTTCATTGTGGGTGTTCAGAGGACCAACAAGAAATCAACACAAAGCCAGACTTCCCTAAATGCCCTAAGATCGCATCCTGTTCTGTGCAATCTGAAGAGTTGACTGGCGCCAGGAATCCCTAGGATTGTTTGTTGTTTTGGGGTTTGGGGTTTTTCACGTGTGCCAAGGAAGATTTCTTGCATCTTATAAGCAGATTGTTACAATGACCCCTTTTAAACTCCCCTCTTTCAAGATGAGGTCCATCTATCTAGTCTGACCAAACCTTTTGGAGGCAATTTCATATTACGCAGTGCATTTTCCACTTTCTCTCAGCACTGGTGATCTGCAGATGCCTGCATCTTCACCCAAGTCCCTGATCAGTTTGTCAGCAGGACCACACAACCAAGGCAGAGAAAGATCTTTCCAGGCTGACAGGGATCTTTTTTTTTTTCTTTCCCCTCCAGACAGGGTCTGACTCTATGACCCAGACTAGCTTGTAATTCATGATCCTTTTTCCTTTGGCACCCTAAGTGTTAGAATTACAGGTGTGAGCCACCAAGCCCAGCTTATCCAAGGGTCTTGATAACTGACCCAGAGGATTCAGTCATGAGTCCATTCACAGAGATTAAAGTCTCCATTGTAATGGGTGCTTAAAAGGCCTGCTGGAATCCAGCCATGGGAACTGACCCTTCCAGGGTCCCCCTCATCCTGTCAGCAGGACACACAGGCCACCTGGGTCAGACCTTGAACTCACTACTCTCTTCGTTTTGTCTTTTCATATGCATGTCTCAAAGGGTGACAGAGGGATAAGGAAAATCTCTTTGTACCCCTTCTGAGACTCAGGCCTGCCTGGGTGTCTTGGGCTTGACAACCTCTAAACCAGGAGACCATTGCCTATGCTTGTGACCCTGCAGATGGGGTGTGGGTGGAAAGTTCTGGAAGAGAGCCACCCTGAAGGATTTGATTTTCCTTAAGGCTGGAGGTTGGGAAAAGGGTCAGTGTGATCAATGACAGGCTTTGGAGTGAAATTTCCCCTGCCTGCTGGTAGAAAAGGCTGAGTTGGGGGTGGGGAGGACTTGAGCCTTGATCTAGTTGTGTGTGAATTGGGGAACGGGAAGAGGAACTTTGGGACTGACACGTACTGACTGGGCCTGGCTCAGAAATCCGATCAGGGGTTGAATCAGTTCCATACATTTCCCATATTTCTCTGAGGGCTTTTGGCCCAGAACTGGCTTTCTCTGGAGTAATTCTGTCCCCCACTCCTCAACTTGTCTCTACCCTAGTGGAGTGGGGATAGGCAGGAATTTACCATGCCTAGAGATCTGGGCTGTCTGTCTCTGTTCCACCATTGACTGCATGGAAGGAAAGAAAGGGCATGTCTTGGAAGAGAGGCAAAATAGCTGAAGGTAGAGAAAACAGGATGATGCCCTGGTGAATAAGCTATGCCTGTATGCAGCACAGGAGGCCATCTCCCAACTTCTCCATGTGGCAGAAGTGGGGAAGCCTAAGGACAGCCATGGTCAGCAACAGAACCTCCATCAACTTTCTGCTTCCCCAGAAAGTTGAGACCCTGAGACTGGTCCACTTTGCCATGAGCTGACTTTGGGGAATGGGGTCCTCAACCTGGGCTTCTTTCTCCTGGCTGTGGGTTCACAATGAAGTACTGGGAGTCTGAGATTCCACAGGGCAAATGTGGCGCATTCCCCAAGTATTAGGTTTCCCAGACCATGGGAGGAACACTGCTCTTCTGTTTCTGTTGCAATGGCCGTGTTCATATTACAGCATTGAGTGCAAATGACACACATCAACTTTTATGAAAACATCACTTTCCAAACAAATCTCAAACTTGGAGCCCATTCAAGGTAAACCTCCAGATGTTCACTCTCCACCTCATTCAGAAAAACACAGAAAAGCTCCTCTGCCTTCAATGGGATCCCAATCCTGATAAACCCACGACAAAGTGAAAATACTATAAATTGAAAAGCATTTACTCCACCTAGCCTACTGATATTCTGGAGTAGCGACACAGGGCAGGTGGAACGAATAATGGTTGTTCCCCTCACACGATCACCTGGCAGACCCATTGGGAGCTGTGGATTCCTGCCACTGCCTCGCCTTGAGTGACACCTCATTCAGCCTATTGCTAGCCCAGGAAAAGATCTACATTCAACTTTCAAACATAGAGGAATTTTTTTTGTTTTTTTTTTGTTTCTTTTCTTTTTTTTCCAGTTCTGGGGCTTGAACTCAGGGCTTGAGCACTGTTCCTGCCTTCATTTTGCTCAAGTCTAGCACTCTACCACTTGAACCACAGCGTTACTTCTAGCCTTTTCTATATATGTGGTGCTGAGGAATCAAACTCAGGGCTTCATTTATGCAAGGCAAGCACTCTACCAGTAGGCCATATTCCCAGCCCCTAGAGGGATTTTTGAATGTGGATCCCATTTGCACCATGGTATAATGGAAAAAGCATCAGTCAAACCATCATAAGTTGTGGAGGAACCACCCATACTCCTACTCTTTATACCTTAGTTTTTTAAAAAAAATATTGTTATATATTATATAGGTGATGTACAGAGGGGTTACCATTACATAAGTCAGGTAAAGAGTACATTTCTTTTTGGACAATATTACCCCTTCCCACACTTTCTTTTTACTTTATTTTAATCAATCAATCAATAATTAATTTGCTGGTCCTAGGGCTTGAAATTTGGGCCTGGGTGCTGTTCCTGAGATGCTTTGAACCATGATCCTCTAATCTCAGCCTCCTGAGTAGCTAGGATTACAGGAGTGAGCCACCAACACTCAGTACCTCGCTCTCTTGTACCTTAGTTTTTTGTTTGTTTGTTTGTTTTTTAAAGGAGTAGAAGGGCTGAGAATGTGGCTTAATGGTAGAGTGCTTGCCTAGCATGCATGAAACCCTGGGTTCAATTCTTCAGCACCACATAAACAGAAAAAGCCAGAAGTGGGGCTGTGGCTCAAGTGGTAGAGTGCTAGCCCTTAGCACAGAGAGGCTCAGGGACACAGCTCAGCCCTGAGTTCAAGCCCCAGGATTGGCATGTATGCGCGCGCGCACACACACACACACACACACACACACACACAAGAGGGGTAGGGTAATGTTTAATATTATCTTCCAAGAAGCCTGTAAGGTTGAAGACAGGTAGAGTGTGAGGAAGAACAGGAGAAGCAGGCCTGTCCTGTGTCTGAGCCTTTCACATATGAGCCCTGTTATCCCAGGAGAAGACCCTCATTTCATGACTTCCTTCAGCCAAACTGGATTGAAAGTTGCTGTCCCTTGGCCGTGGCCTTGTTCACTAACATCCCAGGGATCTGGAGCCCTCAAGCTCGAGCCTTCTCCAGTGGAGGATCCTGGGCTCATGCAGCAGCCTCTGTAGAGAGAGCCTAGAGCAGGGCATAGACATCCCTATAGGGGCTGGGTATCCATCATCACTTACTCCAAACCCCTGCTGTCCCTTAGGACTTGGAGAAGCTAGGAGAAGAGAGATTCAGAGGGGAGAGCCCGGGGCATTCTTATAGTATGGGAAGTAGGCTAGGTACTGCCAACTTGCAGGCTGAATGTGGACCTTATCCGTGTCAATGTAGCCTATACTGTCCTTCTTTTACACTCAGAAATTCCATCTGAAATGTCAGTTTCTTCTTTCTCTAGAAAGCTCAGGCCTGGCTAGTTGAACCCACATGGAGGGAACAGAGACTGCCTAGTGCGCGGGAGCTTTTGCTACACTCCCCCTACTTCCCCCAAAATCTCATCCTAGGTCCATCCCCCACCTCCAGCACGCCACTGTGGACAGGAGTGTGTGGTCCCTGCCAACATCTCCTAAGAAGGGAGTTGCTTGGCTATCTGGGGCAAAGCACCTACACTCTAGAGTGTTCTTCACTCAAAGCCAGACTGCTTCTGACCAGCTGGAGTGTTTGGAGAAGTGGCAAGGGGGCCTTTGTTCATCTTCTTTCTGTCTATATAGGATGTCATCAGTCCTTCCCACTGCCCTGTTCTTGGAAGAGATGCTGGACTGCAGGCCTGGAGCCCCTGAGATGCAGTTCTGCTGGTCTGTTAGAAAAGAGAAATGGTCAAGTTTGTGGGCCTCCAGACCCTGTGCTGCCCAGGTGGTGGTGGTGGTGGGGTGAAGGTACTGACTTGGCCCTGTGCGGGCCTCTCAGTGCAGCTTCCCTGAAGGAAGTGGCCCTCCACGCCAGGCTGTGAGCCCCCCCCCCCCTGCTGCTCTAACTCCCCACCTATGTGGGTAGCCACAGGGGAAAAGTCAGAGGTTCTCTGTGATTCCATCCTTCCAGAAACTGCCAACTTGACCATGCACCCATCCATTCATTCATTCCCCTATCCATCCCACCATGAGTGAATGCCTACCACTAGGTATGGATGCGGACCCCACTAGTTGTCCTTTTGCAAGTCACAATATCTGCACCCCTTCGCTGTCATTGGTAAAATCTGGGTGTTACAGGATTCATTGTGCAGGTCTTTTTGAGGATTAAATGAGATAATACCTCTTGGGCTAGGCATACAGGTCCACAGAAAGTGCTCAACCCGTTATTATCTCTTACTAAAATGATCCGGTGCCCTGTCCTGTGTCGGTGCCCCTCTCTTCCTTGGAGAGGCCAGCCTGAACCAGGTGCACAGAAGCCATGTTCTCTAGGGCGCATCTCCTGGCCCACTTCTGGGGGGACCCTGCTAGGTGACCTCACGACCCCAGGGCAAAGAGGGACCTTTTGTTCCTGGGCCCTGCCCACCGGGCTGTGTGGCTCCCTCCCTAATCCAGCTAATTACAGTCCACATGGCGGGTTGGGACCCGGCGCTCGCCCACCACTTTCCCACGGCCTGGGAAGAAAGCCCCTCAGTGCGAGCCAGAACAGAGGGCGATTCAGCTGCTGATCTGCTGGGGCTGCCGGGTCTTCTGTCGCCCTCTGCTCCTCTGTCACTGTCTGCAGGGACCCACTGGCTGCTTGTCTCTGACTCTGTCTTCATCTCTTCCTTGCCATGTGATCTCTGCCTCCCCAAGGAGGTTGAGATCTCTCCCTTCTGCCTGTTCACCCTGAGGCTTTCTGTCTGAGTGTTTAGTCCCCAAGCTCTCCCAAGCTACGCGGAAGGCCCCATCAAGTCGAGCCTCAGCTGCACTAGCCTTCTCTCCCTCCTTTCTATGGACTCCAGGTCCTTGGTACCTCCTAAATTGGAAGGAAACCCAGAAAGCAGAGGCTAAACTCTGTCTCTTGAATGATTTGGGAGGGAGCTCTGTCCTCCCTCCACTGGGGTGAGAGTGGGGCGGGGGGGGGGGTGCAGTTCCAAGACTCAATCCTGGGAGCAAGAGGAGTGACTGAAATTATTCCCAGTCTCTAGGACAGCCATCAGCCTCCATAGGGGTGGCCAAAGAGAGGGTCTGAGCTGTGCTTGTTGGACTCTGGGCAATTGTTCTAGAACTTACCAGGATTGCTGATCCAGAAAGTGCTAAGCTGGCCATGGAATGAGTTTAGAATCCAAGAAATGCATCCATCTACCCAAATTGAGGGCTGACTATGTTCCAGAAACTGTGCTAAGCAGGGGGAAAGTCTGGAGCACACAAAAACTCCTGTGCTGAATTTATACAGGGAGGGGAGCTGTGCTTAAATAAATAAGAGGACAGACATCAAATGGCTCAAAGGGCAGGAAAAATGCAAAAGCAGGAAGGGGTGTTGAGAAGTAGGTAGGGAGCCCAGTCAGAGTTGTCTTTCTGGGTCAGTGGCCCTCGAGGGGAAGCCTGAGGTGATGTCTGTTGGCAATTTCCTACCTGAGCTGCCAGGTGGCTCTTCTTGGAAGCCTCTGGGGCCCCTGTCATTGGCGGTGCTGAGCCCCACTGTGGCCTGGTGTAGGAAGATTTGGGTTGCAGGGAAATTCCTGCTTCTAATTTTTTCTTGCCTTTTCTCACCATTGTCTAGCCGGGTGATCTTTGAATGAACAAACCACAAATAAGCCAACAGTCCTGGGGAAAGTATCCTGGCCAGAAGTTTGTGGTCCGAGCCTCTGGGAGCATTAGGGCACTCCTGTCTGCCAGGAAATCCGGGACTTCATGTGGAGAGGAGTGAGAGAAAAAGGGTTATGTATGATGTGAATGGCATGTATTCACATCAGGGAACAAAATGCCAAACTAGGAGACAAAGTGGGAGACAAAATGACAACGTAGGAGAACCTAAGACAGGCAGGACAGATGGAAACCTTTATTGTAGGATCAACCTACAGTCACTTGCAGCTGGAACTTAGGCCCTGGAGGGAATCTGTGAGTCCCAGCCAGAGTGCTACTGTAGTGTGTTTGCTAAGTGTGCTGGTGTGTGTGTGTGTGTGTGTGTGTGTGTGTGTGTGTGTGTGTGATTTGAGGGGGCAGGGAGGCTCATAGGACCCTAGCTGAGCCTGGTCCTGGTTGAATTACCACTGACTGAATAAGAAGGTGAGTCCTGCCTAGCTCAGGTGCTAGAAGAGGAAATGTACAAGGTGAACCTGGAGTGTCATCCAGTGCCAGAAAATTTGAAAATTTGGAGGGGTGAGGGGAAGAGAATTTGATGGAAGTATGCCAGAGAGATGCAAGAAGCCAAGTAAAAAATTCACACTGGTCAAAGCTGGAGCAACTCTCACAATAAAAGGAATATAGTAGACCTGAGTTATTACCCAAAGCATACAATAAATATCCATGGATCCATATTTACTTAAGTAATTGATTCACTAAGTGGGGGAGAAAATAGAAAACTCTGGAGCAGAGAAATTCCAGATGGTTACTATAGACTGCACAACAGTGGCTTCCAAAGGAGTAGCAAGAGGAAGGAAGAAGGCCTTCATATTAATGGAAAGGCCTAGCACACTTCACACCAGCCAAGTGTAGAAGTTAACATTGCAGTGATGAGTCATGTTGGTAGCATGGACCCTTGGTACAATGTAATAAAAGTCATACTTCCTCTGTGGCTTTCCTCTCCAAATGCATTGGTCCAATCTAACCATGAGAAAAACATTAGACAAGCTCCAGCTGAGGGACCATCTACAAACTACCTGACCAGTCCCTGGCAAAAGGAGGGAAGTGTGAGAAGCCATCACAGCCCATGGACAGTGACTGAATGTGAGTGGTTTCCTAGAACAGAACAGAAAAGAGACATTATGTTAGAAAACTAAGGAAATTGGAATAAAGTGTGGCTTACACTTTAATAATTGTCATTAATGTTAATAATATTAAAAGGTTGATAGTAAGTCAGTATTGTGTTAGTAAATGTAAAAAAATGTGAGATAATGGTAATAAAGGAAGCTGGGTATGAAGAACATGGGAACTCTCCTGTATTTGAAATGTTTCCTATAAATCTAAAACCATACTACAAGTATTTTTCCCTCTTTGGTGCTTCTTGAGTCACATGCCTCCAGCCTTCTTTTCTTGTGTGTGTCAGTTCTGGGGCTTACACTCAGGGCCTGGGCACTGTCCATGAGCTTTTTTTCCTCCTCAAGGCTAACACTCTACCACTTGAACCACAGCTCCACTTCCAGCATTTTTTTTTTTTCGGTGGTTCATTGGAGATAAAAGTCTCACAGATTTTCCTAACTGGGCTGGCTTTGAACTGCCATCCTCAGATCTCAGCCTCTTAAGTAGCCAGGATTTATAGGCCTGACCCACCAGTGCCTGGGTGAAGGCTAGCCTTTTGCTTCTGTTTTCTGAATAGGGTCTCACATTATATACCAGCTTGACTTGGACCATGATCCTCCTACTTAGAATTCCCATATTGCTGAGATGAAAAACATGAATCACCGTGTCCAGCTTTTTGTGATGAGGTCTCCTGAAATTTTTGCCCAGGCTGGCCTCTTGATCTCAGTCTTCCAAGTAGCTTAGATTCCAGGTGTGAGACACCACACTCAGCTAAAGGTTTCTTTTTGTTGTTGTTTTGTTTTTAATTGTATTTATTTTTTATTTATTTAATTTTTTTTGCCAGTCCTGGGCCTTGGACTCAGGGCCTGTGCACTGTCCCTGGCTTCTTTTTGCTCAAGGCTAGCTCTCTTCCACTTGAGCCACAGCACCACTTCTGGCCATTTTCTATATATGTGGTGCTGAGGAATCGAACCCAGGGAGGGCTTCATGTATACGAGGCGAGCACTCTTGCCACTAGGCCATATTCCCAGCCCCTCAGCTAAAGGTTTTATATAAAACTGTAAAGGTCTTAGGTTAGTACGTTCACAGATTATCCTTGAGAAAGAAGGAATTGTGAGCATGCTTTGAGGGGAAAAAGAGTGTTTGGGGAATTCTCTGGGTTGAGAAATTCAGCTGGGTAAGATACAGCAGAGGAGGAAGGTCTGTACATGTCTTGTCTTGAGATGCGGTCCTGGAGGGCCAGGATGGTTGAGGCCGGGTGTCTTTCAGCCCTTCCCTCATCTAGGAGGGCTCTTGGAAGAGGAGAGTGGGTGAGGAAATATTCCAGCACTCCTTCCAACTGGAGGTGAGCTTCATATCACGATAGATGACTACTTTGACCAATAGCCGTAGCAGCACCTAAAGTGAGGCTGTGCCTAGTTTCTGAACCTAAGCTTTAAGAGACTGCTATCTCTTGTAGTCTCTACTCCTAGAACCCAGTTATTATGCTGAGAAGAAGCCTGAGCACCTGGAAGAGGTGGAGAGGACCCAGAGAGAAGGAGGCCTCTGACTGTCAGTCCTGGCTGCACTCCCAGCCAGCAGCCAGTTCTCACTTGCTCACCACATGGATCATCTTATAACTGGATCCCACAGTCTGCAGACGAGCCACCCCAGCTACCAGCATGGCCCAAACTGTATATCCACAAGCTCAATTAAAGATGGATGACGTATTAAACAACTAAGTTTTATAGTTGTGAAGTCATGGTAATGTAAACATCCTGTCCCTGGCTCAGTCTCTTCCTCTGTGTGCTCAGGTGTGGTGTTTGTTGTGGTATGATGATGGCTTACTGTAGAGACTCTAGAGCCAGAGTGCCAGACTTTAAATCCTGACTGTACCATGCATTAGTTGTGTGACCCTAAACAAGCAGGCTACCTTACCTTTATGTAAGTCAGGCACTCCATCTGTAAAATGAGAAATGTAGAACTATTGGCAAATGGTAATACAGGTTTATTATAACAAATCAAGGTACTAGTCCTCCTGGGTGCTGGGTTGCTGTCCTGCTGGACACTCCGTCATCTAAGATGCTCCTTGCTAGCTACTTGGGGTCCCAGTCAGGTTTTCTAAACTCTGCCAGTTCCCCAGCCTCTGAACCCCGTCTTCCCCTTGGTGCTGAGTTCTGCCTGTGAGTCTGGCCTTGCTCACTGCCATGACACTTTCTGGTCCCCTGGTCCCTCCCTGTACCTCTCTGATTATGATGAGCCACCTGGCTGTTTTGGGGCTTGGCTGACAGGGAGTAAGGAAGAGTTGTCAGGTGGAAGAAACACCATGATAGGGTGGTATGTTGAAGGGTGGATGAAGAGGCTTTTCTTCCTTAACTTCATGGGAAAACAGAGGCATCTGTCCTTCTCATGGGAACATGTTCATGTTGATGTTGAAATGAGTCCTGAGAGAATGGGGCATGGCATGAGCAATTCTTGCTAAGGAGAGCAGACCTTTCACAAAGACTTTTGAAGAAAGTACCTGATGGCAGGCCACACTTCCCCCAGAAAGCTAAGGTTTCATCTTAATTTGATTTAACCAGAGGACTGTGAATATACCTTATAAGAGTTTCCCACACAGCTTCAGGTTCTGAGAGCTCCAAAGTGACTTTGCGTTTGGTTTTACCCCAGCACTCAAGTTTCACCAGCTCTAGGGGCAATCCTGGCAGCAGGCAGGAATGCAGAGGCCTTCACATGAGAACTTTTCAAACCGAGGTGGGCTCCAGAGAGGGATTAAAATTCCCCTGGGGTGAAAGGACCTTGGCAGTGGGGAGTCACTGGCCCCGGAGTGTCACTCAGTCTCCAGCAGCTCTTCCCCTGGGCCTGGAGGAAGGTCCCCGTTCCTCACACTGGGAATGTGATATGGCTGTCCTCTTACAATGTAGGAAGGGACTCTGGAACTGCATCTCTCCCTCCAGCCTCTCCGGGGAGATGAACTGAAGGGATTGAGGCACACAGAAACCAGAGAGAGCCACTGTCCAGCGGGAGTGGGGAGGTGTGTACAGCAGGCCAAGGCCCCAGGAGGAGTCCTAGATGATCTTATTCTGGACATGCTCTAGACATGTTGAGTGTGAGTTTGGGGCAGGGGGGAATGTGTGGATAGAGTCTCAAGCCTGAATCCACGTTCTGCCATTGGCCGTGGTGAAGAGGCTGGCTAAAGCAAGAAAAAGACCAAGCATGTATATGTGCACATACATACGTCACCACTGCCATCTTCCTCCCAACATTTGGCAGAAGAATTTTTTTTCCTTAAAAAGATCTTAGAGGGCTAGGAATGTGGCCTAGTGGTAGAGTGCTTGCCTGGCATACGTGAAGCCCTGGGTTCAATTCCTCAGCATCACATATAGAAAAAGCCAGAAGGGGGCCTGTGGCTCAAGTGATAGAGTGCTTGCCTTGAGCAAAAAGAAGCCAGGGACAGTGCTCAGACCCTGAGTCCATGCCCCAGGCGTGGTTCCAATGGCTCCTGACTGAAATCCTAGCTACTCAGGAGGCTGAGATCTGAGGACTGGGGGTCAAAGCTAGTCCGGGCAGGAAAATCCATGAGACTCTTTTATTTCTAATTAACCGGCAAAAAGCTGGTAGTAAGCTATAGCTCAAGTGGTAGACATCTAGCCTTGAGCAAAAAAGCTCAGGGACAGTGCCCAGGCCCTGGGCTCAAGCCCCAAGACCAGCACACACACGCATGCGCACACACACACACACACACACACACACACACACACACCTTTGAAACCAGGTACCAGTGGCTCACACCTATAATTCTAGCTACTCAGGAGGCTGAGATCTGAGGATTACTTACAAAGCCAGCCAAGGGAAGAAAGTTCACAAAGCTCTTGTTTCCAATTAACCAGCAAAAATCTGGAGGTAGAGCTGTGGCTCAAGAATAACAGCCTTGGGCTGGGGATATAGCCTAGTGGCAAGAGTGCCTGCCTCAGATACACGAGGCCCTAGGTTCGATTCCCCAGCACCACATGTACAGAAAACGGCCAGAAGCGGCGCTGTGGCTCAAGTGGCAGAGTGCTAGCCTTGAGCGGGAAGAAGCCAGGGACAGTGCTTAGGCCCTGAGTCCAAGGCCCAGGACTGGCCAAAAAAAAAAAAAAAAAAAAAAAAAAAAAAAAAAAGAGTAACAGCCTTGGCAAAAAAAGCTAAGGTCAGTGCTTTGTCCCTGAGTTCAAGCCCCAGTGTGGGTACTCACATACAAAAAGATCTTTGCTCTGTCATTGTGTCCTATGAGTCAGCAAGAAGAGCTAGAATATTAAGCACAACTCAAACCAAGTGAATCTCAGGGTCTTTCCTATGAATAAGGAGCCTGGGAAACTAATGATGAACCCTGCAGTTCCCTACCCTTGCTGAGTCTCCTAGAGTCTTGACAAAGAAAAGGATGCTGGGCTCAACTGCAAACTAATGGAATCTGGGTGGGGCCCAGAGCTGGGACAGTTCTAAGGCCTAGGTGACTCTAATGAGCAGGCGAGATTGAGGTTGGTGGGTTACTTGACAGAGACTCTTCCACTAGCTCCTTTCTCAGGCCTCATGGCATGCTGGGCTGTAGCCAGGACCAAGGGAGGAAACATTATAGCAGCTTCCTCAGGGCAGGATGCAGTCAGAAGCCTCTCTAGCTGTCCTTGGCCCCTAGCAGGGCTCAGTGATGTCCATGAATTAATAGGAGGTCCAGGCTTTCGGCCTCCCAGGCCTCTCAGTCCCTCTGTCTCTGCTGCCTTTGGAGCCAGGTATGGTGTGGGTTCCCTCTTGTAAGTCTTGTGTGCAGCTGGCAGGAGGCCTAGAATCTGTCAGCAACTTCATTGAGATGCTGCCCCAGCTCTGCCCTAGTTCAGGATTTCAGAGCCTTAAGGCCCCTGCCCCTGCCTCCCTCTGCTCTCTTTGTCACCCTGGAAACAGCTCTTCGTTTCTGGGGGCCCCAAGAAGAATGGCAGGCAGGGTGGAGCATGGGTAGGGAACTGGCTGGCTGGCTGAGCTGGGGAGAGGCCTAGCAGAACCAAAGGTTGGCATGGGGTGAGGGTGCAGAACCCAGGTCCACCCTGAAGAAAGGATGCTTTCTGCTGTTCACTGGCTGAGAGGGAGGATTTTTCTGTGATTTGTCTCCCCTGGGAAGGATGGATGCCTTTTCCTAATGTGCACAAAATGGCTAAATGGTGGCTGGGTGCTTGAACTGCTTTCTCAAAGCTGGTAGGGTTTGATTAGAAGATCTACCCTCCCAGCCTTCTACCAGCGGGTGATCCTGGCTCTGTCCAGCCCCAGCCCCAGCCCCAGTGAAGGTTCCATCTGAGTCCTGCCTCCAGGGTCCTCACTGTGGGAAAGAACTGTGATTCCAGGAGCAGGTGTCCATAGACAGGGGTGAAGCTGGTTCAGAGGTAAGCTGCCCATGGCTACCTGAGCCAGAGTGTCAGTACTGGTCTGGTAGCAGCCAGGCTGGGGCTAGGGGGCTGCTCAGCTTCTCTCCTCCTTTTCCTTGACTACCACCCCGAGCCACATATTATTATTCATGTCTCACCAGTGAGGCACTTCAAATGCTAGGTCACCCAGTGAACAGAATGCCTCCACCAGACTCCAAAGCCTGCATCCTGCTCCCCACTCCTAGGTGCTACCCTGTCCCCTCCCTCGGGAGTTGGCAGAGCCCAGATCTTTGGCAGGACACATTTAGGGGGCACTGAATGCTGGGTCTTCTCCTGGTGTAGGGAAAGGGTTTGGCTGTGTTGGGTTGGAGCAGCTGGCCAGCCCCACCCTCTGGCAGCTGGGCTAGGAACTGAGGAGACAGGCTTCCTGCCTCCTTCCTTCCCCTTTTCCTGCTTACAACTTCCCTCCTCTGGCTGCCTCTCCCCCTGGGTGGGTGGTTGGAGTTGGGTTGAGCAGAAAGGCAGGGGCACAATGGGGACTTTTCAGGCACTGTCATTGTGATGTGGGGGGATTGTGTCAGCAAAGAGGACTTCTGGAACCCTCCCCTCACCATGTCACATGTACCCAGCCCTGACCTCAAAGAAGAGGGAAGGCCTGTGCCACAGAGTCAGTCCCACCTTCCGCCATACTTCTGCATGCAGTACTGCTGGCCTAAGCCTGGGGCCATCCTCTGGGCACTGGGAGGGAAATCTGGAAGAGGCTGGGGCTCAGCTGGGAGGGCTGAAGCCCAGGAGGAGGAAGTGCTAGTGTTTTGCTGACCTTCCCACTTGGGATCTGCCCACATCAGCCCTGCTGGCCACTGCAGCCACCACTTCCTGTGTCCAGCCTGTGGGGGAGACCATGGCGGCTGAGACTGCCAGCACTGGCTGACACTGACCACAGCTACTCTGATAAGCTTAGTCTCAGCCAGCAGAAGCATGGTGACCCTGTGGCCCCAGCAACCTGGCCCTGAGAGCTGTGCCATTGTGCTCACAAGAGTATTGACCCCCACCCCCCACCTTCCGCCTACTAACTACCAGGAAAGCATGGTTCTTGGGGTGCTAGGAGCCAGGTAGAGCAGGTTTGAAAGTGGTGTTTGGGAGCACTTCCTGTCACAGGCGCAGGTGGACAGGGGAAAGGGATTGATAGCAGCCTGCTGGGGGCAGCCAGGCAACGGGGATCTCACACCCTTACGTGTGGGCACTTTCTGACTCAGCAATCCATTTCTGGGAATTGATCCTAAGGAAATAACAGTGAGGCCTTACAGGCTGGTGAGAGGAGGCTTATCTCAGCCTTTTTTTTTTAGAACTGATACAACTCCATGGGAGATTGGAACAGGCACACAATGGAGAACTTGTATACTATTCACACAGTGATGGAATTATCGATAAAGCTGCCAAGAACATTCTGGAACATGTCTTTTGACTGGCATAAACATGCCTTTCTCTTGGGTACAGATGGAATGCTGAGTTCAAAGGCTTGTGTATGTTCACATGATCACCTCGTTCCATGAACACACCCATGCCCAGTTTATGGGAGCTCCAACAGCTTTCCCAATTCTTAGTATTGTCGGCCTGTTTTGTGTTGACTCTTTTAGTAATGTACAAAGATGTTGCATTGTGGTTTCATTTATTTTTTGGTCAGTCATGGGGCTTGAACTCAGGGCCTGGGAGTTGTCCCTGAGCTCTTTCACTCAAGGCTAGTGCTCTACCACTTTGAGCCACAGTGCCACTTCTGGTTTTCTGGTGGTTAATTGGAGATTAGTGTCTCCTTCCCTGCTTGAGCTGGCTTTGAACCTCGATCCTCAGAGATCAGCCTGCTGAGTAGCTAGGATTACAGGCATGAGCCACCAGCACATGGCACATTGTGGTTTTAATCTGCATTTCCAAATATAGGTCAACAGGAAAATGGATAGTCAGATTGTGTATGTTTCCTAGATAACTATCTATATAGTAATAAAGAAGAATGACTTACCTACCACTCACACAATTATATGGATAAGCCTTAAAAACATGTATATGGAAATTGTATACAAAAGAGCACATATTGTATGGATTCACTCACATAAAATTTCAAAACAAGGAGAGTTAATCTAAGGTGATAAGGTAGAACAGTTGCCTACAGGGATAGGGAGGTATTGTCAAGGCAGAGGATGAGGGGATTTTGGAATGTTGGAAACATTGGACACTTTGGTCTAGGTAGTGGTTAAATACATGTAAAGTGTTATCAAACTTAGTAGCTTTGTACTTTGTGTATATAACATGTTTATGTTAAAAATGGAAATATTTATTAAAGAGAGAAAATAAGGAAGCTCTAAATTACCTAAAATTATGTGCAAAATGCACTCAATGTTAAAAAGGAGGTTACAAGATTCCATGGACATCTAGGGTTTCCCTTATGAGTTCTTGTTTTGGTGGAAGTCAATCCAGGGTGTCTTTCTTAAGCTAGCATAAAATGTTGACTATGTACTGAGAAAAACATATACACATATAATACATATATTATATATGCCATATACTATATATACTGTACACTAAACTAATATGTATGTGGTGTGTGTGTGCGTGTGTGTGTGAGTGTGTGTGTGTGATCCTAGGGCTTGAACTCAGGGCCTGGTGCTGTCCCTACACTTTTGTGCTCAAGTCTACCCTTCTACCTCTTTGAGCCACAGTTCCATTTCGGGCTTTTTGCTACTTAATTGGAGATAAGAGTCTCACAGGCTTTCCTGACTGCGTTGACTTTGATCCTCAGATCTCAGCTTCCTGAATAGCTAGGATTATGGGTGTGAGCCAAGGGCATCTGGCACTGAGTAATATTTTTTAAAAAGGATTCAAAGTGCATCAGAACTGTTGGACAAAGATGAGAAAGTCAGCTGTACGTGGATTTGAAAATCATGCTAGGAAAGACAGAGGGGATGTGGTGCTATAACTCCAGAGGGCTGGAGGAGGCAGGGGAATCTGTAAATTATATAAAGTGGAAATTATACAAAGTGGAATTGTATAAAGAAATTATATAAAGAAATCTGAGGGTATTCAACTTGGAAAAGAAACTGCATAGAAGCGAAGATTTTGAATGAATTGGACACAGTCTCGCATTTATTCTGTGTCTTTAGGAAGGGAGACAAAAAGAAAAGATTTCATAGAAAGCCTGAATCCATGAAGTAATGAATGAGCCAGTCACTAAGATTCCTCCCAAGTCTTGAATGAAAAAGTCAGGAGCTCCGGGTGGAGCTCAGTGGTGGAGCACTTGTTAAACATGTGCAAGGTCCCAGGTTTGATATCCAAAACTGGGGGGAAAAGTAACAGGAGTGAATGGTATATTCAGAGTGACATAGGGAAGAGTAGGCTAGAGACAACCCCACCTTCTAGCAGAGGAATTTTATAAGCAAGCGTGTGGAGAGGAACAAAGCAGGGTGTGGTCAACAGCAAAAATAGCAGCTAAGCTTCCTCCCATCGCAGCAAGAACCTCCTTCCCTCTGTGATTTTCTAGCTACTCCCATCAAGCAGCTGTCTATTTTCCCCTTGACCCTGAACTTGGCCCTACAACTTGCTTTGGTCATTCACAAACATGAAGAGGGCAGAGGATGGAAAAGAGCTTGTACCCTGGACTCACCATCCTGTGCTGTTCTTGTGATTGTTACCATATGAAAAAGCCCGGGCTAGCCCACTCAAGACATGTTCCAGTCAGTCACATCATTACCCAGGAAGAAACCAACCAGCCAGTTCCAAAGATCAGACTCCTGGTTTAACTGTCCTCTAACAAATCTCCTGCTGACCCACTAGAAGACTGCCGCCGACAAGAGTGAGCCCAGGGGAGGCCAGTGAAGAGCCACCCTTCTGAGCCCAACTCATGCTGCTAACCCACTAACTCACGAGCTACTAAACACTGCATTTGGTCACTGCATTTGGGGGTGGGTGGGATATAAGGTAGAAAAGACTAACTTACACAAAGGGCATCTTTTCTGTCCCCAAAAGGTTATAAGTTACACATTTCAAAGATTCTGGAGGAAAGAGTTATGATGTATTTTTGTCATCAGGATAATTTCACTTGGATGGGGACAAACATCCTCAGAAATGCGAAGGTGAGACTCCCAGTATTAGGTGTTGGGACAGCAGCAACATCAACAATGATTGCTCACAGTACCACTCCAAGTCATGTCTCATTGGATAAATTGTGTAACAGGCCTTGAAATCAGCTTCTAAGGCAGGGATGGGAAATGCTGATGGGGTGGCTCACCAGGCTAGCACCCAGAGGGGTGGGGACAGGAAATGGCCTCTTAGAGAAATCACAGAGCCAAGGCCCGTTCTTAGGCCACTAAGCCTGTATCTTCTCTCACTTCTCCATCCACCCCCACCTGACCTCGAGGAAATCTCTAAGCTGCTTCTATGAGGTCCTCAGTCATTCCCAGACTTCACAGTCGAGGTCTCTCTCTCTCTCTCTCTCTCTCTCTCTCTCTCTCTCTCTCTCTCTCTCTCTCTCTTTCTCTTTCTCTCTCTCTCTCCCTCTCTCTCATTCCTTCTTCCTTTCCCTCTCCCTCCCTCTTCTCCCCCTCCATTCCTAGGGTTTGAACTCAGGGCCTGGACACTGCCCCTCTGCTTCTTTTTGCTCAAGGCTAGAACTCCACCACTTGATCCATAGCTCCACTTCTGGCTTTTTTTTTTTTTTTTGGTAGTTTCATAGACTTTACTACTTGGGTTGGCTTTGAACCACGATCCTCCGATCTCAGCTACCTGAGTAGCTACAGGTGTGAGCCACTGGCACCAGGCTTGAGCTTCTCCATCCTAAGCTCCCCTCCCTCCAGCAACTCCCTCCTCTCTCATTCCCCTTTTACTTAATTTCAAAGCAAAAAGGACTTTGGAGCTGCTTCTTTACAGGATGACCAGGAAGTGGATGAGTCAAAGGAATGGTCCAAGGTCACCCATCTGGGCCTGGAGAACTCCTGTTCCTTGGGTTCTAATCTAATGTTTTCTCATCCTTTGAGAGCATCATGGGCAGCTGACTAGGAGGCGGACTGGGCTGAGAGTTGGACTCTGGGCTCTGGGTACAGAGAAGATATAGATAGTTCTAGTTGTTTTGTTCTGAGGCCGTCTTGCTATGTAGCTTAGGCTGAACTTGAACTTGAGATTCTCTGCCTCAGCCTCATGAGTGCTGGGATTATAGGTGAACCACCGAGGCCTGGCATGGTTAACTTTTTTTGTGCCAGTTCTAGGGCTTGAACTCAGGACTTGGACACTGTCCCTGCTCACTTTGCTCAAGCTAGCTCTCTACTACCTGAGCCACCACTACTCCACTTGTAGCTATTTTAATTTTATTTTTTTGGTATTTACTTATTGGACACAAGAGTCTCATGGAGTTTTCTGCTCAGATCTCAGCCTCCTGAGTAGTTAGGATTAGAAGCATGAGCCACGAGTGCCTGGCCATAAAGGTAATTCTTGAAAATAAAAACAAAGGTGCACATGTTAGATAGTTCTATTGTTACATGTCTTTGATTTGAGCTTAGATGGAAGTAGTAGGACAGGAGGACTTTTTAACTGGTAAGGCAGAGTTTGTTCCTCTCAGCTCTGGATGGCTGCATTTTCCTCTTTTCCCATACACACAAGCCAGGGGTGGAGGTAGTCTGGCAGGTGCCATTGTGTGGTGTGTGACTGGGTGGGGAATCCGCATGACTGCAGGATGAACACGCATTAAGGCACACACATCTGTCTGTAAGCAGGCATCTGCCTGTCTGGGTATGACATGACTCAAATGCTGAGATTCATAAATCCTCTACACCCTGCTCCTGCCCATCCCTCCCTCATCCTCCTGCAGTCCTCTCAGCAGCTGTATCCTTCCTGCTCTGGGAAAAGAATGTCCTTGGCAGCCGTGATGCCCACCCCAGGCTGGAAGCTGGAGCACAGGTGGGCGCAGTGTGTCCAGCTGGCCCTGGGACAGGGCCTCCCAGGAGGCCTCTCCCCTGGGTCTCCCATTCGTGCTGCCTGCAGCAGCTGTTGCCCTGTGGCCCCGCCAGGCAGGGGCTGGCTGGCTCCATCACTTCCTATGCCATGGTGTTCCTTCTTCAGACACATCTTAAGCACCTACACCTTGCCAGGCCTTTGTGTGCTGGCACCTGGACCTTAGTTGGGAGGCTTGACGGAGGTGTTGGGAGCTCCTCTTGGAGAAAGATACTGGTTTCTTCAAATTCCCAAACCCATGGCTCTAAAGGAATCAAATTTAGACACAAGTAACTTGTGACAACAGCAAGGAGGATCTGAGTTGGGCGAAAAGTTTGGAGCACAGTTTTTGTGGCTCTGTGTGTTATGGGAGTAGGGTGGGGGTTGACACCTAACATGGGTACAAGAGGAGGATGGGAGGCAGAGGAGCAGGTGGAAAGGGTGATCTTGGGAGAGGCACAGCACATACAAAGGTGTTATGGCGCCAAGGGCCTTCCTGGTTCAGTGGTGGGACCCAACTTGGTACATAGTTAAGGGGACAGTGAGTATGGCATATGGATGAGTATCAGTTTGGGGTACAGCGATTAGGGGGAGAGGCATTTGGACAGAGTAGTAGGCTTGGAAAGTTTCTGGAAGGCGGCAAGGTCAGACCAGGAGGGCAGGGCATCCCATCCATGGGTTTTAGAAGGCTTCCCATTCCTGGACTTGATTTTCAAGGCCAGAGGCCCAGGGGTCAGAGGTTAGGAAGACTGTGTCCAAGACAGCAGGGACCCTCAGTGTGTCCCAGTGGCAATGTCCAGGGGCTTAGACCAGGCACATAAGCAGAGAAGGATGCTTTGCAAGGCTCACTTCATTTTGGCTGACCGACCTGAACTGTGCTGTGACCTCACACAAAGCTCACCATCTCTCTGGCCCCAATTCTCTTACCCACAGATTGTTCCTATCTCCGAACTAACTGATGAGGCTGGGCAGCTCTGTGTGGGAGAGGGACAGATGCTGTAATCAACAAGTGATGTCTGCTATGTCCTGAAGTGTGTGGTTGGCCTGTGTGGCTTGTATCTCTCCCTGTGCTATGGCACTCTATGGCACCTGTGCTCTAACAGTGGGCAGAGGATCTCTTGTGACACTGAATAAGCTTACAGGTCCGCCCCCCCCGTCCCCGCCCCCCTCCTCCGGGCCTGGGCCAAACCTCCAATGGAAGGCCAGTATCTGGTGTTTGGTCTCATCAAAACAAGAAAGGCACAGCCAATTTCATAGGGATGAAGGAGGAGGATAAAAATCCCCAAATTGGAGTTCTTGGTCCATTTATGTTTCTGGCATTCCAAGAAATTTGTGCTCAGCTGCATTTGCTGACAGCTAATAAGAAAGGAAGTTTAGTTGTTGTGTGGTTTTTGCTGAAACAGAAACAACAACCCACCCTGTATTTTCAAGAAAAAGAATAGATGAAGGAGAAATGATATGTTCTATAATTGGGTTTAACTAGAACTCCTAGTCTTGAGAACTTTAATCAGAAAAAGAGAATGCTGTGGAATATATGTGGATTTAGTTGTGTGTCTGTTGCTGTGTGTATTTGTGAAGGTAGAAAGTGTGTATGAGGTTTGTTCATGTAGGACACAGGTGATAGGCAGCAAGTGTGTGGAGAGGATGTGGAAGCATGAGTGTTTATTTAGCTTGGGTATGTGCAATGTGCATGGTGTATGTAGTAGTCATATAGAAAAGGGAGTTTCCATGTGTGTAGGATGCATGTGCATAATGTATGAACATATGGCCCAGGACCTGTGTATTCTGTAAGCATGTGGAGCCTTGCTCTGCGACACACTGCCCTCATGCAGGGTCCCTGATGATGTGCGTGACCTCAGTATTTGGAGCAGACTCAGCAGGGCCACTGAGAAAAATGAGAGCCAAGAGCCCTGTTTAAGTTTTTCAGGGCTCCTCTTCCAGAAGAAAATCAGGAATTTCACAGACAAGCAGAAGTGTGGAGTCCACCAGATACCATCTGCCAGCTTGCACTTTGTGGTTTCCAAGAAAACATGCTCATCAAACTTTCCATATCTTTCTCTCTTTCAGCAAAGACGGGGGAAAGGTCCCAATGGCTTTTCACTAGAAAGTTGAGCCATTTCCACAATGGATTTGGGGCCTCCACTCATGGTAACTAAGAGGAAGGGTTAAGGAAAGCAGTACTTAGCTGACAGGCAACAGATTCCAGAACTGCTGTGTAAGGTAAAGGTGATTGCTTCAAAACCCTAGAGGCTACAAAATGTGTGTGTGTGTGTGTGTGTGTGTGTGTGTGTGTGTGTGTGTGAGAGAGAGAGAGAGAAAGAGAGATAAGAGAGAGATGGGAGAGAGAGGAAGAGACAGATAGAAGAGAGAAGAGAGAGATGGAAGAAAGAAAAGAGAAGAGAGGAAAAGACAGAGGAGAAAGGAGAGAGAGAGAGAGAGAGAGAGAGAGAGAGAGAACTCAAATCTCTCTTAGCTGCCTTCAGGCAAGATGTGTGGGCTCTGGCTTCTCCCTGACAGAGAGCCTTGGGGACAGAGCAGGGTGACCCTCGCTCCTCCGAGGCTGTGCTCAAGGCCTAGCAGTTTTTGGATCCTTACCTCCGGGTTTGTGAGGGTAGCTGTTAGTTTCAGTCTAGCTGTAGCTCAGGACTAGAGGAGGAGTCCGGAGGCAAAAGCATGAATGTTTTTGCAGAGTTGAGGGGCCTGTCCCCAGGGGCAAAGCTGTTCCTGGCACAAGGCCCAGAACCTAGTAGGTGTCCAGTAAATAGCTGCTGAATGAATGAGTGGCCCAGCAGGGGCCATCCAAGAGAAACAGCCCATTTCCACTGGCCTTGGAGGAGGGCTTCCAGGGCAGGCCTGGGGGCGGACGCCACTGCCTGTCCAGCTGCCCGGTTTCCTCCTCTTCTTTTCCTGCCCCTTCCCCAGAACCTCTGCCGGTTCCCACGGCCTCCCCTGTGTTAGGCTTAGTGGCCATTGTTTGGCTGTTTTATAGGGGTCCAGGCCTCGGCCCATCTAGTTCTTCCATGGGCCAAGGTAGGTAGATTGAGGGAGAGGTAGGTAGCAGGGACCCAGGAGGAGTCAGCTTTCAAATGCATCACATTGGTTCATCTTCAGGCTAGGAAGCCAAGATGTACAGAAGACCAAGGCTGTTTCCAAGATTATAACCAAAGATGGAAGAATAAGAAATCATTCTAGTGAAAGTTAGTGTCTACTATCTATGGAGGGACACGGGGATGATTTTTTAAAAATGTATGAACTAATGTTTCCTTGAAATATTTCCTGGTACCCTTGGCTCCCTCCCCTCCCCACCCCCACTTCCTTTAGTTGATTTGCTAAGGGTTTGTATGGCCTTTGGGTTCCTGGACGCCAGTCCTCAGGACTGGAAGCAGCTGAGGATTCTAAATGGGAAGCTTCATTTTCACATGGCAGGAGGGACAAGAGAGTCCCTCAGTCCTCCTTTTATAATTGTATTTATTTTTATTATTTTTAAGTAGTTGTACAAAGGACTTACCATTCAACAAATCAGTTTATGAATGCAGCTTATGAATCTTGATCTATGTCACTCCTTGCATCATTTTCTCCCATCCCTCCCAATCCTACCCCTCTCTTCAGTTTTCTTAATTTTGTTGGCTATGCATTAAGTTTTATGACTGCATTCTCCCCTCCTTCCTCTCCTCATTCCTCCCCCTCCCCTTGACCCTGCACTCTACCCTGGTAATCATTTTGTTGGGCTGTGAGTTAGCCTTTCTAAGGAATTACACTGTTTGGATACTTGCCTGAAAATAACTTATCTCTGTTAATACACATGTATACATCAGCCCCCTTTTATAAAACACTAATTATATCCTTTTCTTCTTCCCTCCTTCCTTCTCTCCCTCCCTCCCTCCCTCCCTCTCTCCCTCCCTCCCTCCCTCCCTCTCTCCCTCCCTCCCTCCCTCCCTCTCTCCCTCCCTCCCTCCCTCTCTCCCTCCCTCCCTCCCTCCCTCCCTCCCTTCCTTCCTTCATTCTTCTTCTTCTTTTCTTTGTGTGTGCTGGTATTGGGGCTTGAACTCAAGGCCTCACATACTTGGTTTTCATTTTGCTCAAGGCTGTTGTGTTGCTCTACCACATGAGCCACAGCTCCATTTTGGCTTTTTACTGATTAATTGGAGATGAGAATCTCACAGACACTTCTGCCTGCCCTGGCTTTGAACTGTGATCTTCAGATTTCAGCCTCCTGAGTAGCTAGGATTATAGGCATGAGCTGCCAGTATCTGGCCACTAATCCCATTCTTGATAATCACCTCCTAAAAGCCTTCATCTTAATATTAGTACATTGAATATTAAGTTCCAGCATAAGAATTATTGGGATGTGTGTGGTCACCAGCATTTAGACCATAGCAACTCTTGACCCTCTTAGTCTTGATCCCAAAGTTTTTCCACAAATAAAAATGCATCATTG
The DNA here is from genome assembly GCF_023159225.1 of Perognathus longimembris pacificus. NCBI lineage: Eukaryota > Metazoa > Chordata > Mammalia > Rodentia > Heteromyidae > Perognathus > Perognathus longimembris. The sequence continues at coordinate 49,215,547 of NC_063168.1, forward strand.
TAAGCTCAAAGTGGAATAGAGGACCTGCCAGTTGAACTGGGATATGTATTGGGGTCTTGGAATAAGAACACAAGATTCCAGAAGATTCTGTATTTTAGGCCATCTCGGGTCCTAGTAGACACTTAAACAACTAGAGGCAATATAACCTGGATTGAATATAACCTTTGGTCTTTGATATGAGCCTTGTTGGAAACCCAACCATGTCCAATCCCTTTGTTCTCTGCCTCTGTTGGCTAGCCTCAGATGCATCATGACCAGTCACGGGTCTGGTGAGCCTGGCTCCATTGGTCAGCTCTCCTTGACAGCTCTCCCTGCCCTGGAGTTGAGCTGGGGCTGGCCAAGACAGGAGGTCTGTGAGAGCTCTAGGAGACTTGGTTCCCATTTGGTGACCCCAAGGTACAACCTGGAAGCATCCATATGTTGTAAGGTTTCTGATGGACATTGTTGTGAAAGGCTCTATTCCTGCCAGGGTGAGGAAGGCCTTCCTGGGACCCTGTTTATTAGGCAGATGAGGAGCTGAGGATACATGCAGAACCTTTGCTTTCAAGGAATTTCCTCCCCTCCATTTTCTCTCTTTTCTTTGCACTGTATCCCCACTTTTCCTTGATACCACTATCAAACTGGTATCCCCAGTAAAGGCAAATACTAGAGGCTCAGAAGACCCCTTGCCTCAGCTCTCTATCCCTGGAGTCAGCTCCTTCACTTTGCTCAATCTCTCCCTCTTCCCCCCCCCCCCCACTCCATGACTGTGGCTACAGCTAGTCACCCTCCATTCTTCAGGGTGCAGGGGAGCCTGGGCAGTTTTCATACTTTAAAGAGCTTTTATCATCTGGAACATACTTTGAGGACTACATTTGTCTTTTCCTCACAAACAAATGGGGCTTTTGAGGAAGAGGTGGCCCCAAGACCTGGAGGGGGTAGGGAGGACCTGGGAGCCTGTCTTTCCCCGAGGATGGAGGCTTTCTAAGGAAGGGAGATTGTTTCCTCTTCGGACTGGGGTGTTTGTGGGAGCCATGGCCATGGCCCACAGTCTAGGCTCATGGAAGGCAGAGCCTTTGCCTCTGCCATCAGACTGGAATGGCAGAGGTATTACTCACCAGGCCAAAATGGGCACTGCAATCCTGGGGCTGTGAGGATGTTGGAAGGTCCAGTGGGGCCTGCCGTCCAAGTTTACCTCAATCCAGCTTCCTCCTAATCATCCCCAGGCTGCCCCAGCCCCAAGCTATGCATGTCCCAGGGTGTCTTGGGCCTTTGCCTTAGAGATCTGCTGCAGATGCCACAACCTGGCTCTGGTTCTGGCCAGTATGGTTTCTCTTACAGTCCCTCCTCCACAATACTGGGCCTCCCCCTATTTTGTTCATGCCACACCCCAGGGCCGGAGCCCCCTTTCCCTCTCTCTACTTGTCAATGTTTGTCACCTTTCCTAACCCAGGACCAGTCCTTCACCTCCCAGATGCCTAGTCTGATGCCCTGGGCTATGCTGGCCTCTCTTCTCTCTGAGTTATCTCTGGGGGTCCTGTGACTGCCACTTTAGGGGGACTGACACCACCACATTCAGCTCCACACAAACCCACAGCTGGGGAAGAGGACCAAGGCAGAAGAATGATGGATGAGGCTGCGGTGGCTTCAGTCCCCACTGGGGCTGTGGTGAAGAGAGCTTCCCCCCCCAAGAAGTCTGATCTTTTCCAGGAATTTCCTGAGAGGAGGGACCAGGCTCTCTGGAATGAGAGCCAGCTGTGGGGCTGAGGCTTGGGGTGGGAGCTGGGGGCTCTGGGCTTCCTGGCTGAGTCAGCGACCATCCCTAGGTAATTTATGGGCTGAGTCAGGGCTGGGGGCAGGGATGGGGTGGTGGGGTTGGGTGGGAGCTTTCAGTCTGTTGACAGGAGGGCAGATTGACTGCCGGAAGTGGATCTGGCCGAGTCCAATACAGACCCCCATCAGCCTCCCCATCCTCCCCTGCTCTGGAGCACACACAAGGGGTAGCCAAGAGCCAGGCGACTGTGGGGGATAGAAACAAGATAGCAAAAGGGGAGATGCCGCTAGAAGGCACCCACGGAGGCAGAGGGGCCTGCTGGCAGGGGCTGGGGGTGGGCCAGCCTTAGGGCTCATTTGGGATGAAGACTGCTGGTTCCCATGCCTGGGCAGTGTGGGCTTCTCCTTCCTTGGCTAGCCTCAGCTGAAAAGCAGATGTGGGACCTGATGCCCCTTCTTCCATGATCTCTTGGGTGACTGGTCTTCCATACTTTCAACCTAAAGTTCTAGCCCTGCTCTGGCGTGCGCCAATGCATCCTGGGAGTCGGGCCCAATGGTAATGGCCTAGCACATTCAGCCACGCAAAAGCAAGCCTGCGGGAGCTCCTCGAGAGCTGCCTCTCAGAAACCTGGCCTTGAATGGACATGAAGCTAAGCTAGGAAGATAGAAGGACAGGCTGAGCAGGGTCATAGCCCCCTCCAGGTGTGAGGAGCTGGTGTGCACACGTGCGTGTGTGTGTGCATGCATGCACACACACACATACACGTCCAAGGGAAATTGTTTCTGAGCCTCTGGCCACACAGAAAGACATCCCTCTCTTGTTGATAGATGTTGGCAGGAGTATGTCCCCTGGGGGCTGGGCTCAGCTTTCCCATGTCACTCACCAACACCTGGTGCCTGTCACACCTGTGGCAGAATCATCCTGTCATGGATTCCAAGCAAGCTGCTGCTGGTGAGGGAGGCCAGGCTCTGCCCTGGTCTCGGCATCTGAGGAGGATGGAGCTCCAGATGGTTGCACGTCTTCCTCTGAATCCAGGCTTAAAGTCCCAAGGTCCGAGAGAAGACGCTGTGAGGATGGTGGATGCCATTAACCCTAAATTAGAACAAGAGATCCCTCACCGGCCTGACTGGAAGTCTCCTATTTCCATCTCCCCCAAGTAGCTGGGATGACAAATGATGAGACTCACAAACCTTGTGTCCAGGATGCCCTTAAACCATGATCTCCCCAAATTTCACTTGCTAAATCGGTATGAGCCACTGCCCCTGGCTAGTGAGCTGCTTTTCTTGACAAGAAGAGCCCAAATGAGCCAAGAGTGGTGGTACACGCCTGTAATCCCAGCTACTTAGGGGAGGGGAGGCTGAAGACAAAAAGGTTAAAAGTCTAAGGCTGGCCCAGGTAAAAGTGCAAGACCTTCCCTACCTAAAAACAAAGGAAAGGCAAAATGGCTGGCAATGTGGCTTACCTTCCCACTGTGTGGCAGGGCTGAGGTGGGCAAAGTGGAAGGGTTTGTCCCTCCTGAGCTGGTGCTGTGTCTTGATAGACTTGGGCCAGGCAGGGACACGTTAGTGCAGGAGAATGGGTGGGGGTAGGGTGGGTAGAGGAGGGTGGACTCAGACTGCCCTTTCTGGAGCCCTATAGAAGAAGTGGTCACCAGAGTTGAGGATGGCAGCTTTGATTGTCCTAGCCACAAACCTCTTCAGGCTAGGGGCTTCTTGGTTTAAAGTCTGCGAGGATGGCTCAGTGCAGCGGTACCATGCCAGGATGGGCCAGAGGGGCCACCAAACCTCCTGATCTAAAATTCCCTAGGAAACAATCTGATCCGCTCACCTCCTTTCCCTTGCTTTACTCCTACTTTGTGTCTGCTTGAGGTGTGGGGTCAAAGGCCTGTGGCAAGAGCCAGGAGAAGCCCTTTGTGGAAATGCATGTTCCCAGGCACTTTCTGGCACTTCTTGGCACCTGCACCTTTATACCTGCTCTGGAGATCTGCAGGGATTCGGGGGGCTCTGCTTCAAGGATACTCTGTGTGTTATCCACATGGGAGACAGCCAGAGCTTACAGGACCCGCAGCAGGTGTGCTGGGAGGCACGTTCTGGTTATTCTGGGACACAGAGCCCTGTCCCACGATCTCGCCTCACACTTTGCTTTTTCTCCTCCCCAGAGATGATCTCAATCCAGGCCTGCAGGGTCTCAAGAAGCATTTGTATAGTGTGAGCCTAAAACAAGGCTCAAAATGCAAAGCCCCAGAGATAGAGGGCTGTGTATGTTCAGACAAGCCAGAGGCCTGAGCAGGCCCCCGAGGCCCTGCACCACAGGCTTTGGGAGGTAACCAGAGTTCCAGAATGGGGGTCAGAGCAAGCTTACCTGTCTCCAAAGGCCAGGTGTGGGCACATCACTGGGTACCAGTCTTTTCTGCTAGCTTCAGTCAGACAGAAAACCAGAATTCCAAGGGTTGGGGGCAGATTTGAGGCTAGAGTTTGAGGTGGGAAACCTGGGGGCTCATCTGGCCTACATTGGATGACCCCTTAAGCTGGGTCCATCCATCCATCTACCCATCCATCCACCCACCCATCCATCCATCCATCCATCCATCCATCCATCCATCCATCCATCCTCTCACCCATCCACCCAGCCACCCATCCACCCATCCATCCATCCATCCACCCACTCAACTCAAAAAAGAAAAGAGATAACCAGCCCTTTTGGGGTTGGGGGCATGTCTCAGTTTATAGAGCACTAGACAATGAGCAAAAGTGGCCACAGGTACCAAGTTCGAGTCCTGGTCTTGAGCCAAAAAAGAAATAACCAGCCCAGATACTATACTCAGAGCTCAACTTTGGGCAACTAGACCAAGCCCTGCTTCTGAGGGGCTCACAGCCCCTGGGCAGGATGAGCAGAAAGTGCTGCCTGGAGAGGGTGATGTCTGAGTGGGGCACCCAGGGGGTGAGCAGGTAGCCTGGGTCTCAGCAGGAGGGAAATGTCTGCTGTGCCTCAGATAGAGGAGGACCTTTCCAATGGATCTTAGGGTGTGGAGTTGCAGGCCTGGATTTGGGATTATCTCTGGGGAGAAGGAAAAGCAAGAGAGTGAGGAGAGATGGGGTCAGAAGCGAACCCTGGCTACCTGGCCCCATCACAGGTGCTGGAGGGAGGCCAGAGGGAGGCAGTGCCCTGACCTGTTTCCGAAAAAGTGACAGGGAAAATACCAAATCTACACAAGGAGTGGATGGAGGCATGGAGAAGAGCCCAAGGCTGGTGCCTGGTCTGCAGAGGGCCTGGGGAGGGTTAGGCGGTACCTCGAGCTACTGTATCCTAAATATTTGTGGCTACTATAAGAAAGCACTCCATCCGGTTCTGGAAGTCAAAACTCCAAAGGCAGGCTGGCGATATGGCCTAGTGGCAAGAGCGCTTGCCTGGTATACTTGAAGCCCTGGGTTCGATTCCCCAGCACCACATATACAGAAAATGGCCAGAAGTGGCACTGTGACTCAAGTGGCAGAGTGCTAGCCTTGAGCAAAAAGAAGCCAGGGACAGTGCTCAGGCCCTGAGTCCAAGTCCCAGGACTGGCAAAAAAAAGACAAAACAACAACAACAACAAAAAACTCCAAAGGCATTAAAGTTAGGGAGTCTGGAGAGCTGATTCAGGAGGTTCTGGAGGAGAATTGTGTTTCTTCCTTTTCAGCAATGAGTGGTTCCTTCATACCTTGGCCTGTGGCCCCATCCTCTCCCTTCAACCAACGTTACACCCTCTCTGCTTCCTTCAGGGCATCCCCTTCCTCTTTACTTTGATGATCACCTTTGGCCTACAATCTCCCCCACTCCAGATCCTTAACTATTTATAAGTCCTATACAAGGTAACTTGGGTGGACCCCAAACATTAGGGCTGGAACACTTGGAGTTGATGGGGGAGGGGAGAAGAGGAGCAAGCAGAAGCAGCACATGGAGACAACTCACTGGAGAAACTCAAATAGGAGGGAAGGAGGAGAGGGCCCAGCCTGGAGAAGGAGCTTTTAGGAATCCCCGCTCCCCACCACAGCTGCCGCATCCCCTTCCCACCCTCTTTCGCTAAAACCCAGAGGGAAAATTATACATATAATCCCTGCTGTGGATTAAGTAAGGATAGTGCCTCTTTACTTTGTACTCACCCATCAAAGGTCTTCTAGTAAGACACCACCGCCCCCCCCACCCCCAGGCCCTGAGAGAGCTGGAAATCTACATTTTAAACCCTAAGGAGGAGAAAACCCAGCATTCCCAAGAATAACTTCATTGACTGGGAACTAGACTGGGAGTGTGTATGTTTAACAAGTCACCCAGGTGGTTGTGATGAGAAATCAGCTTGAGGTAGGATTTCCTCCCACTTTGGTTTTCGTTCTGTTTCCCTTTCTCTCAGCTTCCCTCAACGATTTTTCAACTTTGTTCTTCAATGGAAACCATTTCCTCCTCACCGGGGACCAGGGCTGGAGCCTGTACGCAGCTCTCTCATACCCACAGTCCAGTGTGCTTGCTTTCCGTGCCCTCCTCCTCTTCCTCAGCCATTCAGAAAGCAGTGACATGCACAGAGGCCACCATGTCGCCTCCATCTGCAGTAAAGAGCCGTGCACTTCCTCAGATCCAACCAGGAAGATCTCCAAGTTCAAGAGATAAGCCCAATTAGAATAAGGCAGGATACAGGGAGCCTTGAGCTGGATGGAGCTGGGGGGACTGTATTTCTGAGGTCTCTCATCTGCTGGGATCAACACCACCACCAGCTGTCACCTGATCCTGCTTTGGGAGATGTGGCGAATGAATTTTACAGTGCTCTCCACTGGCCACAGGGTAGAGACAGCTGCAGGAGGGGACACAGCTGGTGCCAGCCCCCCCCCACCCCTTCACAGCTGGAGCTGCACCAGGCAGAATGGGAGGCATACTTGCTGTGGCTCTGGGGACCGTGGGAAGGGACTTCAGTGCTTTGAGCATATACATTGGCTTTTATAAAAATCACACACAGGATCACTTATTCTAGTGACTTTCAAACCTGACTAAATATCTGGATCACCCAGGATTTGATTTAACACCTTGAAGAGTAGCTGGGTACTGATGACTCACATCTATAATCCCAGTTACTTAGGAGGCTGAGATCGGAGGATCGTGGTTTGAAGCCAACCCAGGTAGGAAAGTCTGTGAGACTTTTTACTGCTAATTAACCAGCAAAAAAAGTCAGAGGTAGAGCTATGGCTCATGTGGTAGAGTGCCAGCTACGAGTGAAAACACTAAGGGACAGCACCCAGGCTCCATATTTAAGCCCCCTCCCCACTAAGTAAACAGTAAAAAAAAAAAAAAAAGAGTATTAGAAGTACTCAGACCTAATCTGTTAGGCTATCTTTGGGTAGCTCTGTCTGGGATCCTGAGGCTCCATTTAATCTGATTGCTTTCCCAACACCGAAGGCTTGAGTCCATGGAATGAGAGAAAGTAGACGGAAGGGTTGGGGCTTGGGTAATAGAAATAAAACGCATGTCACCTTTCCTTAGAGATCTCTGAACTGTAGACATCTCATGCCTCTTCTGTATTCAGCCTTCAAAACACACCTGGGAGGTTTGACCAATTACTGTCCCCATTCTCCTGAGGACGGATGGGATCTCACAAAGGACACACATACAGCTAAGGAGAGGCAGCACCAGAACTGGGCTCCAGGCCTTTCTCTTCACTCTTGCTATGGAGAGGGATAATGTGAAACCCAGCACTAGCTGGGGCGTTGGGCCAGTCCATGGCCACGTTCAACATTCATGCTGTTGCCTTCTGGCTGCCCTCTCTGGTAGACTGTCTCATGGGCACAACTGTCCTCTGCTCTCCCCTCTCATGTCAGTTCATGGGGATCCTGGGGACACGGATGTGGTCAGGACATGGCCAGGGCCATCATGAAGGCAGCATGGTCTGTAAGGAGTGTGCTGGATGAGAGTCGAGGAGATGCTTCTGGTCCCAGGACCACCGGCAGAGCTCTGATGGGGGCCCAGCACTCTTCCTATGCAAAACGTGGGAATGATCTCTGGGGCTTATCTGCTTGTGAAAAGTAGGGCCTGACCACTATCTACCTTGGCACTATTACTCCAGCACAAAGCCCTTCTCTAGACTCACCTGTCTTCCCTAAAGGACAGTTGGAACCTGGCAGTTTCTGGAACATGGTAGGTTCATCAGTGAGGTGCTATTCACTGATAATCAACAGTTATGTTTTGAGCACCTGCCAATAGCACTAGGTACTAAGCTAAAATAGAGATTGAGAGAAGACTCCCAACCTCATGTTGCGGGAGGAAGATAGAAAACAAGGAATAGATGCATTATGATTGTGGTGAGCAAGGGCTGGAGGTGTGGCTAGAGTGCCTGCCTAGCAAGCACAAAGCCCTGAGTTCAAACCCCATCAACACCCCCAAAAATGAACAACAAACAGCCCCATACCGCCAGCAATCGTGGTAAGTACTAGGAAGGAAAAGAATGAGAAGAGGTACATTTGTAATTTACGTCCACGAAGGCTTCTCTCTTTCTTTTCTTCTTTTGTCAGACATGGGGCTTGAACTTGGGGCCTAGGCTTAAGGGTAGCGCTCTGTCACTTTAAGCCACAGCACCACTTCTGGCTTTCTGGTGGTTAATTGGAGATAAGAGTCTCATGGACTTTCCTGCCTGGGCTGGCTTTAAACCATGATCCTCAGATCTCAGCCTCCCTAGTAGCTAGGATTACAGGTATGAGCCACCAGTGCATGGCAGGTCTCTCTTTTTGGAAGGAAAAGTAAAATGACCACTCAGTATATGAAAAAATATCCTACATTTTTAGCCATCTGGGAAATGTAAATCAAAACTTCAATGAGGTTCTACCTCATCCCAGAGAAGAAAACAAACATAAAGAAAATGAACAACAACAAATGCTGGAAGCCTTATTCACTGCTGGTGAGAATACAAATTAATCCAGCTACTATGGAAATCAATATGGAGGTTCCTCAACAAATTAAAAATAGAATTTCCATATGATCTAGCCATACTACTTCTGAGCATATACCTAATGGAATCAAAGCCAACTTATTATAGAAATACCTGAACACCCATGTTTATTACAGTACTATTCACAATAGCTAAGTTAGGAATGCCCAACAATGAATGAGTGGATAAAGAAAATGTAGTCTATATGCATAATGAAGCTTTACTGAAGCTTTACTCTGCCATGAAGGATAATGAAATGATGTAGTCTATTGGAAAATGGATGGAACTAGAGATCACCATGTTGAGTAAAATCAGCCAATCCTAAAAACACAGTATACCATACTTTTGATTTTTGAATCTAGAGGAGGACATGAAAAAACCAAGGTCACAAAAGTAAAAGGGGAACTCTAGGGAGATAGAAAGGAAGGACAGGGATAAGGAAAGTAATAGAGGAGTGAATGTGATCCAAGTATATCATATGCATGTATGGAAATACCACAATAAAACTCATTTGTCAATATATGCACAAAGGAGGAAGAAGAGGAGAGGAGTAGGAGAAAACATTTAATCAAAACCAAAGGAGGAATGGAGCCAAATGGAAACCAGGAGTGGAGAGAGTGTTGCTTCAGGTAAAAGGAGAGGCAGGTGCAAAGGCCCGGAGGCAGGGAAGCTGGACACTATAAAATTGCACAGACAGACACAGGGGCTGCTGCAGAGAGAGTAAGAAGGAGAAAAGTAGCAACCAGCATGGGAGAAGAGGCCAAGGTTAGACTATTGGGATTGTATAGTAAGAACCTTGAACTTTTTTGCAACAGGGAACACTTACAGTACACATGATTCCCTTGAGCAAGAATTCAGGATTTGTGGTCAAGCCCTGGCCAGAAAAGGTCATTTGGTTGGTCAGGGGAACAGAAGAAATCCTGAAGGAGTCACTGGAGGGGTTCTGGTAAGATGCAAAGCGGCAGGAAGGAGAAAGCCAGAGTGCTGGGAACAGCAGGCATGCTCATCCTTTCTTCCACTCCATGTAGCTAGATTTGGCATTACCCTGTTCTTGGGTCTGGTAGACAGAGTAGGTCCACTCACACCTCTCCCGAGGGGACAGATAGACACCTTCTAGGTCTGGGTCCTACAGTGGCTTCTCTAAGATAAGAGATTCAAATTCAATAGCCCCGGGGCTGGGAATATGGCCTACTGGTAGAGTGCTTGCCTCATATACATGAAGCCCTGGGTTCAATTCCTCAGCACCACATATATAGAAAAAGCTGGAAAAGACACTGTGGCTTAAGTGGTAGAGTGCTAGCCTTGAGCAAAAACGAAGCCAGGGACAGTGTTCAGGCCCTAAGTCCAAGCCCTAGGACTGGCAAAAAAACAAACACACAAACAAATTCAACAACCCCAGCAACAACATACTGGCTACTCCAGAACCTACTGTTAGCTCCTGACCTGGGACTTTGGCTGCTATAATTTAGATATTGAATGTCTCCCAAAGGCCCATGTGTCAAAGGTTTGGTTCAGCCTATGGAGCTATTTAGTGAA